>NW_028258324.1:61997500-62622500 GCF_053883595.1 Heterocephalus glaber
GAGCTTGCCATGGTGCCTGTCAGCAGCCAGCGCTCCCAGTCCATCTGCCCAGCCACCAGCATTTCTCCACAGGCTCATCAGCCAGGATATCTGCTCTCAAAACCTGGACAAGAAATCCTGAATCAACCCCTCAGGCAATTGAGGCAAAGTGGGAAAGGGTAGGAAAGATAAGTGGGTCAAACACAGAGAAAGAGATGAAAAGGTAACCATTCACTGATCCATTCAACACCCATTTGCTAGGTACATACCACATGCCAGCCACTATGCTGGTACCTGGGTAACAAAGACAAACCAAGCCCGGTCTCTGGTCTTAAAAGATTGCTGCTTTGTTCTGGGTGCTGGTTAAAATTTAAAAACATTCAACAGCTTGCTTACTCAAGATTTGAACAGGTTTTGTTCTGTTTGGTTTTTGAGATGGGGTCTTGTTATGGATTCCAGGCTAATGTTGAACTCATTTTGTAGCCCAGTCTGACCTCAAGCTGGTAGCAATCCTCCTGCCTCAGCCTCTCTAGTCCTGAGATTATAGGCACGCGCCATCATGCCTGGCTAAGGTTTGGATAGTTATTGATGTATTTTATTCTTCAATAAACATTTGGTCTTGTTTTGAAGGACAGTAGCAGAATGAGACGCCAACAGATGATTCTATGGCCAGCCACAGACTCTGCACCCAGGGCATGGTAGGATGCTGTGCTTTGAGGACGGCTTCCTGGGCCAGCTGGGCTCCTGGTAGAGGATCCAGGTGAGCAGGTGAGGGAGGGGGAGGTCATGTTGTGTGAGCTGGAGCTGTGAAGAGCCTTGTGTTGCTGGGGCATAAACGGAGAGGTGGAAACTCTGAGCTCCAGAGCATGCATGGTTTGAAGCCCTTGGCACTTTCCAGAGAAGACATAGCTGGGAGTTGAAAGTAAGATACAAGGTTTCATGCATAGTATGGCTGCACACACACACATGCATGTTTGTGTGTGCACATACAATTCTCCAAGGGCTGCACTAGACAATTTTCGTGGATTCTTCCACAGAGCAGCCTACATTAGCTTGCTATACACAAAGAAGAATTCATCTCTCTTTAAAAAAAAAAAAGTCATTTTCAGTGTCAGGAGATTTTGAGCGAGAGCTCAACACCTGCTATGTCAGACATAAGCAGCACGTATCTCCTACCCTGTGTCTTCTTGCTTTTAGGGAACCAGTTTTTCCTTACCCTTTTGGCGGCTGACTTGCTGCTTGTCTCTTCTTTGAAACATTGTCTGCTCTCTGCTTTCTCACCGGACTCCAGTTTGGGGGAGGGAATACCCAGGATTTGTTCATCTTTTCCACCTTTAGACATTTACTTTTTTCTCCCCAACTCTTAGGCGTTTCCAGAACAAAACTCCCAAGCAGCCAAACGTATGAAGGGATCGAATCTCTTCTCTGATGGCAGACGGCCTGAAGTGTCTTCTTGTCACCTGTTCTTCCCAACAGCAGGCTGAAGGGCTCTGTCCTGCTGGGGACAGGGTGGGGTGGTGCTGGCTGACGCACTGGTGATGCCTTGGACTCTGCCAGGGAGGGAAACCTAGAAGGCACCGTTGGGTCTCACCAGTCACAGGGATCTAGGGGTGGGATGGGGTGCGCCAAGGACTCAGGTAGGGGAGTGAAGAGAGGAAGGGACAAGGATGTCGTGTCTGTGCAAACTCCTGTGCGTCTGAAGACGCAGATGCATGGGCCTCTAAGGGCAATCCATGAGGAGGTACCGTCCAACTCTGCGGGATTCTGTGGGAGCCAGAACCCCCCTGGGAGCCTGGGAGCTGCGGGGAGTCTGGGGCCCTGTGAGCAGGGTGGCTCTGGGAACCTGCCTGCCCTCTGGGAGACCCAGATTTCCTTACCCAGAGGCAGTTAATGGCTATGTGACTTGTACTTGGGGCGGACATAGTTTGTGCCTGGAAAACAAGGAGAAAGAACGCAAAGGGCTTCCTTCCATAAAGCTAAGGAAATATGGACGTCCCGAGCACCCCACCCAGCACCGACAGCAAGGCCGCTCTGGCCTCTGAGCGCGCTTCTGTCCCTCTTTCCTTGCAGGCATCACAGACCCTAGTGCAGAACAGGAGATGAGAGGCCCTGGGTTTGGGTCTCTGCTCTGTCCCCCCACTCCTGGATTTCATGCTGTCCTAAAGCAGGTAGTCAATGATATGAGGCGTGATAAAAAAAAACAAACTGGTGTTTACATTTTTAAGTTTGTTATGTTAAGAGGCATTGTCATTAATCTCCTTCCTCTAGTTTCAAACACACTGATCCCATCTTTCTTGCCACTTTCTGCCGCAGCTCTGGAAGTCCTCTTTCCTGAAGGTCTTTAGTTACACTGTCCTAGCTGCCTCGATGCCCTGAGTTGATTCAAAACATTGGTCTTTCAGGATCATTTTGACTTTGGGGCAGAGCCAGAA
Organism: Heterocephalus glaber; assembly: GCF_053883595.1. Taxonomy (NCBI): domain Eukaryota; kingdom Metazoa; phylum Chordata; class Mammalia; order Rodentia; family Bathyergidae; genus Heterocephalus; species Heterocephalus glaber. Next base: position 61,999,912 of record NW_028258324.1, read on the forward strand.
GTCACACAATGCCAGATCCAGTGAATAAGGTGGATGAGGACGCAGCATCCTGTTTTTATGAGGTGCCTTTCTGTGGGATGGTGCTCCGAAGCAGCATTCACTGTAGTTTGATCACACCTCATAAAGATCCTCAGGAAAGAGGACTTCCAGAACTGCTTCAGAAAGTGGCAAGAACAATAGGATCAGTGTGTTTGAAGTGAGGTAGAATATTTTGACAGTGTGTCTTTTACTGTAATATCTTTTTAAAATTTAAACTTTTACCGTATGTTTTGATCACCCCTTTGTGTCTTTTAGGGCCTGAAGAGCCACAGGTGTGACTGAATGGCTGGGGTACTAGCAGTGTATCTCCTGTCCACTCATATCGTCCACTCACGGCAGGATTCAGGAGTTGACCTTGCTGTGCTGAGCCCAAGTGTTCCTCACAGTGACAAGCTGGCTTGGATGGGTCCCGCGGCTGCTCAGTGGCACATGGGAGTGTGTGGGGTGCACACAATTGCCCTGTTCTATCCACTGTAGTCAGAGGAAGCCATGGGGGAAGAGGTTGGGGTGTGGCGTGGTGGTAGGAAGTGGAGTCGCTGTAAAGTGGCAGGCACTGACTGAGACCCGCCGAGGCAGAATTACTAAGTCTGCATCTAGCTCCCATCTGAGGTCTGAAGCCAGCTCCCCAAGCCCTGTTGAAGTTGGCTAGTGACAATCCCCAAACCACAGGCTCCAGAGATATGAGCCAGAGAAGCACTCACGGGAGGAGGGGGACACAGGGGAAAGCCTGGCTCAGGCCCCTGCACGTTCCTACCTGCAGGACGACTGCACCCCCAATTCAGGGTTCAATGCTAAGACCCAGAGTAGAAAGCAATCTGAGTTGATCGCTGCCAAGGGGGCAGGGAGCCGCGCGCGCCCCCTCGAGGTTAGCGCGGAGACAGGAGGAAGTCGTGGGTCACTGGGAGGTCTTCGTTCTGGGGTTTCCTCACTCAGCACACCGCGGGCCAGGCTTGGTTTGGAAAGCTCTCCTGACCCCTGGTCACACTGTTGCTTTCAGCTAAAACGCAGGGTTAGCTGGATTTTCTTCCAGACCTCAAAGATCTGGGCACACTGTCTGCCTGGCAAGCTGGCCGGACGTGGATAAAGGCCTGGCCACACCGGCGTGCCAAGGCGGGCAGGAAGATGGCGCAGAATTACCAGGGCTGGAAGAAGTGGAGACAGTGGAGCAGTACTGTGACAGTCACCTGTCCACTCGCCGGGAGGCAGGGTCACACTTGAGTCACACACACACACGCACACACACATGCACGCAAGCACACGCACGGACTCAAGGGGCAGCCCCCCCCCCCCCAGCAATAAGGAGCTGAATTCCCCAGGTTTCGGGCTGGACGTAGAGACGCACCAAAAGGGACTCTCGAGCGGGAGAAAGGAATTCCACACCGGTGAGGTTAGGGCCGCAGTCCCTAAAGCGAGGTGGCTTTAGAAAGGCAGGGTCCCCAGGCTCTCAGGGAGGGACTGGGGAGGGGCCGGGAGATGGGGAGGAAGGGACCTGGAGCCCTGCAGATGCGTGGGCGCCCGCTGTAGGTTTCACCTTCCAGCACCCCCATCTGCACAGCCGGGGCCCTGGGTTGCTCTGTGTTCTCCACCCATCTTTGAAAACCTTCCCGCTCCGGGGCTACTTCAAAGCCGCTGGGAAAGCCAAGTCGCCAATTAAGCCCCTTTGAGGCAGGTTCTCATTCCTTCCCCACTAATTGAAATGTTACTCCTTTTACTAAACCCATAAACCACCCAAACACAACGGTCTTCCTCATTTGCATTGTAACAATGTCCCTAATGTGCTCGGGAGAGCTGGCCGTGGAGGGGAACCCTTTCTCCAGCCAGGGTAGGAACAGTCAAAAGAAATCCCGAGGCAAAGGCCTTCATTTCCATCCCTATGCCGCCGCTCATTAGCTAAGGTGGGATAAATTCCTTTTGCTTGGAATCCGCTTCCCAGGATGATAATGTCTTTTTTGTCTCAGGCCACGGTTCCCAAACTAGGCCTTAATTGCTGATAGTAATTGAGTTAATACACATTTACGGCGGGGGAAGGTTCAAGGAGGTCTCCCGCCGTTTTATTTGAGACATTTTATTTTACCTGCAATAAAGTCATTAACGAGTCGCTCCACGTTAATTTGCTCGGTCCTTTCCCTTGTCTCGCTCCTTGGGAAAATGTGGGAAGGGCAGATGGCTTGGGCGTGGGATCAGTATCTAGGATGCTTCGGAGACCCCCTCACCACCAGGTCCCCCTCTTGGGCAGGGAGGAGCCGCTTTGCCAGCAGATAGCCCGGGGCTCTCTCTGGGCACCCCGCCAAGGCAAGGCAGTGATGAAATCCCATTCAAGCCTCAGGCTGGGCCCGGCTCCTGAATCAGCTCCCACCAGTAGCGCAGCCCAAAGTGGCCCGCAGGCCCGGCACGGAGCCCAGGCGGCAGGCAATGTGACAGCGCTGCCCACTGGTGCCCAGAGGAGGGGGCTGGAAACAGAGCAGGAGGGGGGCCGGGGAACCTGAGGGTTTCCAGACTCCACCCTGGGAGTCCTGAGGCCTGCCACCGAAAGTCAGGTTTCAACTTTCCATCTCCCCTTCTAACGGAATGAGAAACTGAGGTCTTCTTTACCATGCGCGTGTCTTCCACACATTGTAATAAAACTGGCTGCTAAAAAGGAAACAAATGGGCAGGGCTGGGATGTGGCCCACGGTAAAGTGCTTGCCCGGCATGCAGGGAGGCCCTGGCTTCACCCCCAGCACCTCAAAAAAAAAAAAATAAATAAAATAAGCTTGATTTTTTTTTTTGGTACCAGGGATCAAACTCAGGACCTTGTGCTTGTGAGGCAGGCTCCAGAACCACTGAACTAAATCCCTGGCTAAGCTTGAATCACCCTGCAGGGCCAATTGTCCCCAAAGGGCTGCTGCTAGATGCCAGGAACTCACTTCCAGTCTCCAGTCTCTTACCTGGGCCTCTGCAGCTTCTCTTTCTGATCTATCCAGAAGCAGGCCCCCCAGAATGGATCTGAAGGTGGCCGAAGCTGCCAGCAGTTTCCCAGAATCCACGTTGCCCTAGGCTTCCTGGATACCCTCGATTTCCTAGGCCTCCTTCAGGTCAGATGTGGTTCCTTAACATTTCCAGCTAATGGGGGTTGTGGACAGAGGCCACAGGGGGTGTGACCCTCTGGGAAACTTCTGAAGCTGAAAGTTAAAAATGGCAGAACCAGCGGAGTGTGGCTCTTGGAGGGAGGCAGAGGCAGGAGGATCACAGTGAGTTCAAGGCCAGCCTGAACTACACAGCAAGACCTGTCTCAAAAAAACAGAACAACAGTGGCAGAGCCTGTCAGCTCAAACTCACTATTATATAGCCCAGGCTGGCTTCAAACTTGTGGCAGTCTCCCTGCCTCAGCCTCCCGAGTGCTGGGATTACAGGCGTGCACCACCACCACGCACAACTCAGCTCAAAAGTTTAAACCAAGGTGGACGCCAGCTCTCTGAAACAGTCCTGTGAACGAACAGGAAATAAATGTCGGTGGAATTTAAGCCCTGTACAGCTTTGGGACGATTTGACTACCTAGCCAGATGTGCACCGGTCCTGGGGCTCGGAAGCCTTACCACCACAGCTTCCCTGCAGCCTGGAGATCCAGCTCTGGCTCTAGCCCCTTTGGACAGGCTTCCTGGGGCACAGTGAACCCAGCCTGGCCTCATCCAGCTCTCAGCCCAATCACTGCCCAGAGCCCCCTCTGCCTGCCTCTGGGCAGATTGAGCAAGCAGGCGTCTGGCCAAGAACCAGGAGTCAGAAACTCGTATGAAGACTCCAGGCCTCACAACCAAAGGCAGCTCTTCATCATTGCTGCTGGAATCAGCAGCCTCGGATGTGCAGAACAACTCTAAGCCAGTTTCTGGGGCCATTCTGCATGTGGGAGAAGATGTGCCTTTAGCTATCTGCTTCTGGCCCTTCTCAAAGATGGGGAGACTGAGGTGGGGTGGAACTCAGCTCTGGGCCTCCTGACTCCTAACCTGCCTTAGGTGGCCTGATCAAGTGGCATAGCTAACTCGATGGCAAAATCAAGCAGAGGCCACTTCCCTGTGGTTGTTAGGTGTCCCTTGTGACTCCTGCAACTGCCTTGGGGGGGGGTACTGGGCCCTGAACTAGGGCCTTTGCGCTGAGCTACATCCCCTATTTTGAGACAGGGTGCTAAGTTATCCAGCCTGGGCTCAGACTTGTGATCCTCCTGCCTCAGCCTCCCAGATAGCTGGAATTACAGGTGTGCTCTACCATGCCTGCCTCATTCTTCCTCCTTTTTAATTTATCAGGATGTGCTTGTCTTTAGTCCAGTCTGTTTCTATATTCTCAAGCACTCCTCCGATTCTTGGCCTTCTCTGTGACATTGCATATCTATGAGCATGTTCCGGCGCCAACACTTCTGATGGAAGTGGAAATGCCAGCCTTCCTGAGGAGCTGCCTGCCACACCATCTGGGGGGTCATGGACCTCATTCCTGGGCTCCAGAGGAGGCCCCGGGACAGGCAGGTAATGCAGCACCCCAAAGTCACCCTCTTTTCTCTGTAGTGCTCTCACCTGGGTGGGCTGAGAGGAGCTCCTGGAGAGGAATTCCATCCCACCTGGCAGAGGGGAAACTGAGACTCAGCCAGGTCTCTGCAGCGTGCAGTGCACAGCCTGCACTACACAGCAAGACCGCTGGTCAGAGGGAGAAGTTTCTTTTCTTCTAATCACAAAGAAAGTGACACCAGCATACCATTTAAGTTTATATTTTGTCATTGAAAACTCATGCAACCGTGTTTTCTCTATCTCCCTGTTTTCTCCTTCTCTGTCTTCTAGACTTCATTTCTCACATCTAGAGGCGCGTGGGCCTCAGTACAGTTCCTGGTCACCAGAGCAGGTTCAGACCTAGGCTTTCTGCCTCACCTCTTCCTTTCCGGTTGCTTAGCACTTGGCTCCAGAGAGATCCCTAAGGCCAGATAGTCCAGTTCTTGTTCTTCTCCCTGCCAAGGGTCTTGGCCCACAGCAAGGGGGTACTGGGCTTGGGTGTCCCCACTCTTCTGCAGAAAGTGCTCCTGGGAGGACCTGGGAGAGGCATCCAGACCGGCTAGGGTGAGGGAAAGACGCACAGTGTTCCCTCTAAATCCCAGAGCAGGGGGAGGGAGAGGGGAGGGAGGGAAGGGAGGGGGAGGAAGAGGTGTTGCTGCACCCACCAGTCTTCATTTATGAGCTGGTCACCTTTTTGGGGTGCTGACCTCTCCTCTCTGACCCTTCTGATTCATTACTGCTTTATTGGGAGTCTTTTTTTGGGCATAGTTGGGGGAGCAGGGGTAAGGATGTGGGATAGCTCAGACACTGGGATAGAGACGATAAAGAATTCAGTAATTACTGGATGCTTAATGTGATGAAGGAAGCGTGCTTCACACATGCATATGTTTGTAATTCTCTAGGTGCTTTTTCCATTTGGGGTTTTTCCTTAACCTTTAAAAAAAATAAGAAGGGGCTGTAGCTTAGCACTAGGGTATTTGCTTAGCATGTGCAAGGCCCTGGTATTAATCCCCAGCATCACCAAAAAGAAATGTAGTTATAGTTCAATACAGTTTTGGCCAGGTGAGGTGATGGATATCTCTAATCCCAGCACGTAGGAGGCCGAGGCAGGAGGATCGCCTTGAATTCAAGGTCAGCCTGGAGTACGTAGTGAGTTCAAGACCAACCTGAACTCCATAGCGAGACCCTGTCTCAAAAAAAAAACAATAAATAAGAAACAAAATCTAAAAAAATAGCCCTCTGGAAAACAGAGATCTGGAGAGGATATAATGAAGGCAACCAGCATCTCATTTTCACAGAGATACAGGAAAGAAAAGCTCTGTCAATCCTTGACAACTTCACAAGACAAGTTATCACATTTTTTAAAAAATAGTGCTAAGGATTGAACCCAGGACCTCCTGCATGCCAGGAAAACTCTAGTGAGCAACGCCTCCAGCCCCAAGCCATTGGGCCTTAACTGTCATGGGGAAGACACTTGTGCCCAGAGCAGGGGCTCCTCTTGGCTTGTGAGTAGCAGAGATAGGATTTGAACTCAGATCTGTCTTAGTCAACACAAAATTTCTTTCCATCACATCAAATTGCTTCTCTAAGCAAATAGAAATATTAACAGAGAACAACCACCCCCAATTTATAGCCTGAGGAAATTGAGTCTGAGTTCAGAGAGGCACCGGGTTTGGGTTCTAATCTCGAGGTTGTACCTGAGATGCGGACAGGGGCTGAAGGACCCCAGCTGCGGCCCAACCCCCAGAGACTGGGCATCAAGAGGAGCCATGACCGGCTCCGGCTCCGGCTCCGGGCTCAGCAGGGGATGGTCCCGCTGAGGGCCAGGACTCCCTTCCACCCTCCATCAGGATGGCGTGTGCCTGGGAAGTAAGAGGACTCCAGTCCCCTGCAGACACCTTGGCAGCCCTTGCTTTCCCTTGGCAGGGCTGGGACTGCCTCTGTCTCCCTTTGGAGCCGAAAGCTACAGCTCTCGTGGTCACTGCGGCCAGATCCTTGCTTCACAAAGGCTGCGTAAAGACCCCGAGCCCCAGAGCAGGAGCCTCTCCCCTCCAAAGTCCCTCCAAACCGATCAGGGGATAAACACCCTTGTAAGACAGTCGGTCTCATTTTGTGGATGTGAATTCAAAGGCTCCCAGCCCCATTCTACCCATCCTGCCTCCAGCTTAAGTTTTCAAAACTAATTCTCTCTGCATTAATCTGAAAAGACCCTCGTAACAAAAGCCCCCGCATCTGAGTGTATTTACCGAGTGTGCAGCTGTGTCAATGGCCGGCACAAAGCGAGGCTTCCTGGTCAGCCCACAATGGGCCGCAGGTACCTTGGGGACAGAGGGACACAGGCAGGGCCTCTCACGAGCCAGCCAGCCTCCTTCCAAGAGGGCCGGGCTGGAGCCCAGGGGTCAAGAGAAAAGGAGGGCGCCCGCCCCCACCTCCCGCGCACAAGTGGGGACTGAAAGATACGATCTGTAAGCCCATCAATTAGGGCTATTAAAAAGGTAATTAGCCCTCTCCCATGGAAACCAAGGACAGAGATGTGAAAGGGGGGAGATTCGTTTCCACGTGGTTACATTTTAATGTGGCCCGAACTCTTTGGTAATGAAGCGGAGTTGCGAATGGCACTCGGTCGGTCTTTTTTCTTTTTTCTTTTTTGGTACCGGGGATGGAACTCGGGTCCTTGAGCTTGCAAGGCAGGCAGCGGAACCACTGAGCTAAATCCCTGGTTCCACTTGGTTGTTCTTGATGGGAAGGTGGTATCAAGTCAGCGAAAGAGCTCTCCCATCAGAAAAGTAGGAATTGTTTTTTATTTTTGCAAAAAGTATGTGTATTTTTTCTGCTGTCAAACTCTACATACAAATCCAATAGTCCCATTTAGGAGGCTGGGAAGGAGGTGAGTGTCTTTTCCCCTTGAGCTTCCTCTCCTGGACAGAATCATGGCAGGAAATGAAACCTGAAAATGTCCACAGCAAACAATTCGTCTTGGATTCGGGTCCATGAGAAATTCAGAACAGGTGTTTCTGCTCCTTCTCTTTTTCAACACGTGTGGGTATTTGGATAATAATGCCCCGAGAGAGAGAGCAGAGTGAATAGGAGAGAGACCTTGTTCAGAATGAAATGTGAAGATCTCTATTGAAATGGAACTAAAGCAGAGGTTGCTCCCTGTGTAGTATCAGCCTGGTTCACAGCAAGTGTGGCTCACGCACATTCACATTCTGCATGGTTACTTGCTACAAGCCAACGGTAATGGGATTATGGAATTTTGGAATTTTTTTTCTTACCATCTCATGTTCTCCTTTCTTTCTCCACTTTTTTTTTTTCTTTTTTTGGTACTGGGGATTGAACCCAGGGCCTTTGCACTGAGCTATATCCCTAGCCTTTATTTTTCTCTAGTTCTTATTTTGAGACAGGTCTCTCTAGGTCACTAAGTTGCCCAGCAGGGCTCTAATTTATAATCTCCCTGCCTCAGCCTCCCAGCCTGCTGAGATTACAGGTGTGTGCCACCACACACAGCTTCTAATTTGTTTTTTTTTGAGGTGAGATGTGCATCCCGTAATCCACACAGCATCCAAGATATACAATATTTTCATCATTTCAGAAGCCTCCTGTCCCATCCAGTCAATACATAACCTCCCTGGGAGTCACTGTTCATTTTCCTGTTCTTGAATTTCAGCTAAATGATATTGCTGCCGAGGTCTGAAGTGCTGTAGGGTCCTACTAGAGATTCCAGGTTGTTGTCCTAATTACTTGGTTGAGACAAGCTTTAATACCTTTACTAAAGGTATTAAAGATAGGAAAAGAAGTATAACCCACAGAGTGAGTGAGGGCCAATTAAAGGTAGGAAAAGCAATATGTACTGAAGGGTGAGATCAGGCCACTGAAAGCTTACAGAAGCCACCTAGACTGATGGCGGCCATCTTTGGTAGCCTCTGTTCTGACGTCAGATCTAGGCCGTCCTATCAAAACCCTGTTTGACCTCCCACCAGAAGAACTGAGGATGACAATTTCTGATTGGTCCCAGGTGCAGGGCTTGGATCTATTTTTCTGTGCATGTGTCCTGGATTTCCACAATTGACAGGTCATGCCTACTTGCCCAGGGGCAAAACCTCTAATTTCCTGTCTCAAAAATCATATGGTATGAATCCTGGGTCTGCAACCTTTTGCTCCAAACAGTTTTTGAAGTTCATCAGTGATGCTGATTAAGTGTATTATTAGTTTGTCCAATTTATAAATATATATTTATATTTATATGTAGTATATATTTAATATATATTTATATTTCATATATTTATAAATGCATTTAAAATTTAGAAATATACTATTTCATTAAATATTTAATATAATATTTCATTAAATGAGGACTCTGATGTGCTTGTTGTTCTTGTGTTGATGGGTCTTGGATTTGTTCCAATCTTGGCTTATTATAAATGAAGCTACCATGAACCTTGTATATGAATTATTGTGGGTATGTTTTTATTTCTCTTGGGTAACTAGGTGTATCTTTGACTAAGATATTGACAGTTTTCTAAGTGGCTATGCTACCTTACCCTCCAACAACAACAGAAATGAGAGTTTCTGTATTTCTACTTCCTCACAGACATGGTGTTGTCAGTCTTTGTAACAAGAGCTGTTTTACTGTATATGGAGAGATGACCTTTTCGTGTGGTTTTAATTTGCCATTCTCTGGTGCCTAATGATGCTGAACATGTTTTCATATGCTTATTTCCATTTGCATATCTTCTTTCATGAAATGTATGGTCCACTTTCGGTCTACTTTTTATTGGTTCTTCATCTTATAAATTTGTAGATATTGTATACATTCTGGATAAAAGTTTCTTTTAATATGTAGGCATTGCAAACATTTTCTCTTGTCTGGTGGCCTTCACTTTCCTTTTCTTAGGAGTGTCTCTGCGATGAGAAAAGGTATTACTTTGATGAGATCAACATATCCATATTGTAATTTTCTAGTTAGTATTTTTTTTGTCTGTCCTATCTAGGAAATTTTTACCTATGCCAAGATTGTGAAGACATTCTTCTATATTTCTTCTAGCAGCTCTGTAATTTTAGCTTTTGTGATGAATTCTGGAGTTCATTTCTAATTGATTATGTATGGTGTGAGGTAAGGGTTGAGGTACATTTCATTCCAAACATTTATCCAGTGGTTTGACTTTTGCTTTTGTCATAGATCAATTGATTGTATATGTGTGGCTCTATTTCTGAATTCTATATTCTATTATTACAACGGTAACTCAGTTCATGAACTTGGTTCTTCCCATGATTCTGGTTGCAAATCAAATTGGACAAGAACTGAATCAAATGCAGTGATTAGAGTCAATGTTAACCTAAATGGGGATGTTTACCCTTTTGGAGAGTTTGTGGAAAGACAGTACAACTGTACTGTTATTTAGTCTGTCTTTATGCCAGTGTCACACTGCTGGAATTGTATATTTTTAATGTGTTGAAATTGTATTGTGTGTGTCTTTTAATCTTGTTCTTCTTTTTAAAGATTATACTGGCTACGCTAGGCCCTTTGCATTTTTACATACATTTTAGAATCAACTCGTCGATTTCTAGAGAAAATTTGAGTAAAATTTTGATTGATTCTGATGAATCTATAGATCAGTTTTATAAGAGGGAGAATTAACATCTGAACAATATTAAGCCTTTCAGTTAATGAATATCATGTATCTTTCTATTCATTTTGGTTTATTTTTCTTAGCAAATATTGTATGATTTTTTTTGTGCAAGGGTCTTGTACATCTCTAGTCAAGCTAACCCCTAAGTGTTGTGTGTATATATATATATATATATATATATATACATATATATATATTTTTTTTTGGTACCAGGGATTGAACTCAGGTCCTTGCGCTTGTGCAGCGGGCAGCAAACCCACTGAGCTAAATCCCCGGCCCAGCGTTGTATATATTTTGATGCCATTATAAATGGTGTTTTGTAAGTTTTATTTTCTGTTTGTCATTAGTATGTAGACCAGAATTGATTCTTATATATTTGACCTTGAAGCTTGCTATGTTGCTATTCCTTACTGAGTCCTACTAATGTCTTTTTGGATCCCTTAGGGTTTTCTATACATACACATTCATGTCATCTGCAAAGACAGTCTTATTTCTGTCCATCTATCTTTATGCTCCTTATTCCTCTTATTGCTCTCCTAGGATCTTTGGTGTGGTGTCCAACAGGCAGCTTGATTTTGTGAAGGCCCATGTTAGGGATTTTTAAGGTGGGTCTATCTCAGTTTTGTTCTTCGGATATGCAATCAAGTGTCACTTAATGACAGGTTACATTCTGGGAAATGTACCATCAGGCTATTTCACAGTTGTGTAAAACCAGAGCGTACACTTACACACACTTAGTACAGCACGAGAGAAAATGACACAAGGGGTGGCCAGGGTTAGGTGTGCACGTCTGTACACACTGTTTATGGTAAACTTTTAAAGAATAAATAGATAGAGAACACTCAAAAATAACAATAAAAATCATAGTATAAACCGGGCATGGTGGTGCACACCTGTAATCCAAGCACTCTCGGAGGCTGAGGCAGGAGGATCACAAGTCCCAGCCCAGCCTGGGTAACTTAGCAATTTAATGAGACCCTGTATCAAAATAATAATACTTTTTAAAAAGAGGATGGGGATGTAGCTCGGTGTGAAGGCCTTGATTTCAACCCTCAGTACTTTCCTCCCCAAAGTATAGTACAGTGAACACGTAGACCAGTGACACAGTCACTTATATCACCATCAAGTACTGCGTCATGTACACAATGGTGCATGGTAGTGAGGGAAGTTTGTTTACACTGGCGTGTCCCCGAGCATGTGAGTTGTGCATTGAGCTGTGAGGCTGGGATGGCTATGATGTCACTAGACCACAGGAATCTTCCGGCTCCATTATAATCTTATGGGCTGCCATCTCAATCCCTGTGTGTCCTTGACCAAAACGTGGCAAGGCAGAGCACGACTGCGGTTCTTATTCTATGGCATGGCTGCTTCTCCTTAGGTGTGGCATTTCTAGGGACTCAGAAGAACGTGAGAACCACTTACCAAGCCTGCATGGCCTGAACTCTGTCAACTCTTTCAGCATTGAGGGTCTGCTGGGGTTCTCTACGCAGACTTTGTCCACATGGAGTCTGTTCCCTGATTGGCCTGGTGGACTTGTCGCCTGTGCTCAGAGAGCCCTGCTCCTGGCCAGTGACCCCAGGGGGTCCCCAACACAAGTACAGGCAAACTTCTTGGCTCGCCGCCTCTTCCCTGGTCACGTACAAGGCTTACTTCATAGGTTTCCCTTTTGCAGGGGCCACAATGCCTGGACAGAGTTACTTCCTGTCTTTTGTCTGTTTAATCATTGTCTGTGGTGGGGAAGGCACATGCAGCATGAGTTGACGCCATCATAGTCAAAAATACAATTTCACTTAAAATTACAGTCTCGAGGTGCATCTATTTTTCTACAAACTACTTAAGTTTATCCTTCTTTGTGGCAGAGTAATATTGCACTGTGTATGTATACCACTTCTTTTTCCATTCATCTGCTGATGGACATATAGGCTGCTTTCAAGATTTAGCTGTTATGAATTGTGCTGCTATAAACATGGGTGTGCGTGGATCACTGTAACAGGATGTCTTTAACTCTTTTGTGGAAGATGCCTCCAGGGGGACTAACTGGGTCAAATTGAATTTCCTCTTTTAGTGTTTTGAGGAATGTCCAGACTGATTACCAAAGTGGTTTGTACTAGTTTAAATCCCTACTAACAATGTAGAGGGGTTCCTTTTCTCCTGTAGCCTCACCAGCATTTGTTATTATTTGATTTCTTAACGATAGCCATTCTTTCTGGGGTAATATGGAATCTCAGTGTTGCTTCAATTTGCATTTCTCTAATGGGCAGCAATTTTGAGCATTTCTTCATGTATTTATTGGCCATTTTAAGTGAAAGAAATCAGACACACAAGTTTAAATATCACCTGGTTTCTCCTACATGAAAAAATTAAATTGTAAGTAAAGAGCAAAATCAAAGATAAATAATAGGAGTAGGGAGCTAGATCTTTTTCAAATGGGAAGGGGACCAAGACAGGGAGTGAGGGAGGGTGGAAGGAGAGGAGGGAAAGGGGATAAAGAAGAACTAGAATGGGTCGGGGATGTAGCTCATTTGCCCTGCACCTGCCTGGCAAGCGCAAGGTCCTGAGTTCAATCCCTGGTATCACAAGAACAAAACAAAACAACAAAAAAAATAGGATATGTATGTACATGTACCAACTCCACAAAGGGATGTGAACATTATGTACTGCACACATGGACTAATAAAAAATAGAATTTCACCTATACATCAACTGGTCAAATACACCTTCCATACCAAGAACCTGCCTATGTCTTTCCTTGCTGCGCAGCAGGCGGCGAAACCACTGAGCTAAATCCCCGGCTGTCTTTCCCTGTTGCATGAGTGTATCGGTGTGCCCCAGCTCCATTTCCATGAATTCACGAAAGGACTTGATGACTCTTATCACGCTTATTCTGATGAAAGCTAGCTCCATAAGAGGCTGGCCTCTCATCAAATAGTACTGGGAAATGTTATGCCTGATTTTTCCTTCCTGAGAGTCACACACACATGAACACATTAAGGACTCCAGCACATTCTATTAAAAAACTTTCATTAACTCATGTTTCCCAAAATTTCATTGATTGGTAGAACTTCTTATTTAGGGAATACTCATTAGTATTGAACATTTCTGCTCATGGATTATCTGACCTCTTTTCTATTTTCCCTAAAATCTTGGAAAAATACCTTTCAGAGGCCAAAAAGAGAGGTTTAGCAAATCAATTAACATCAAGGCTGATATAATATTTAAGCTGAGCACATTTAATAAGGCCAGCATTGAGCAGATCATTCGAACTCCTCTGCAGTCTCTGTATCCGAGTTCCAATACCAGATGTGCAGGCAAGAAAGTGTTTCAGGAAAAGGAACTTTTCTTCTAAAGTTGTTGGCCTCCAATGGACACAGTTATTTTTCAAAGCCCCAGCAGTCTGAAAGTAACATGGTACCCAATAAAATGTCACCTTCCAAAGCATTTAATATAGAGTATATTTTAAAGATAATAACCCACATATACTGTACATATAAAATTTATTAATCATTTATGAACCTCTCTAAAATACTTCTGGAAACATTTTCCAGTGAAACACCTTTTAAAAGCCAAATGACTTCATGTCTGTCGGGGATCTGAAAGGCGTCCCCTCCCATCCATAAAACAACGTCTGACAAGCTTGTCATCATCCTCCCTAAGAATGAGCACCTAGAAAATGTGACTGCAATGAACCCCGAAACATCACACCGAAGAGTTGCCTAGATTTAAACACTTCTCTCTGGGGAAATTCCTGAAGGTAAAGCAAGAACTAAGACCGCAATCCTGAGGGCTTCACGGGGCCATGAAGGCTGGGCCATTGTGAGTGGCCTTTGGCTGCAGGGCAATTCCCAGGAGGGTCTGGGTCCCCCGACACATTCTGACCTGCAGGCAGAGGCCAAGTCAATGCCTACTTACTCATCTATGCAGCTATTTATCTGTTCATTCAAAACTGATTTCTTACTTTCTGGTTCTATCCCAGGTGCTATACCAGAGATGATGGATGAAGGTGGACATATCCAATCCCTGCCCTCATGGATCTGACATTCTGGTGAACAAGAAGAGCAGCTGACCAATCAGGTCACATATAAGAAGAACGAGAGGAAAAATTAGTCACGCTAAGAGGTCCACAGTAGTCGGAGGAGTGGTGTGTTCCATACGGGTGATCAGAAAGGCTCTCTCTGAGGAGACAATGCTTGTGGAGTGATATTAGTGAAATGAGGCAAAGAAACTTGAAGGTGAAGAACTTTCCAGGCAGAATAAGAGTGAGTCCAGAGGTCCTGATGTTAGGACTTTTGCATGAACCCAACGGTTCCCAGTCATGAACTGGGTGCATCAGGCTCTCCCAGGAATCTTAAAAGGCAGATTATCTTCTTGACCCCTCCACCTCAGAGGTTGTTTTGGTAGACTGGAATGGGGCCTGTGCACCTTGGTCTTTTAAAATGTTTCCCAAAAGGTTTTGATGTTTAGCCCAGTTTAGGAATCCAACTGATGGAATCCAATGGCCTAATCTTTACAGATGAAGAATGGGACCCCCAGAGAGAAGTGATTTAGCCTCAGGTCAGAGGGTTAAACAGGGACAGAGCCAGGCCCAGCACCCCCAGCTAGAGCTTGTTCTCTTCTACCCCACTCTATTCCCCCCTTACCCCGCTGTCCTCCCACACCTGCAATAGACCAGGCCACAGAAATGTGTTTCTTCTAATAATAGTCATCGCTGTTGGTGTCATTACTAAAAACAATAAGCGCCATTCATAGAATGCTTACTTTATGGAGCAGTTCTTCTAAACTCATGAACTCTTTCCTGACACCTTACCCTGTGTTGAGAGTGGCACACTAATTATCCCCACCTGGCAGACGAGGTGGCCCAGGGTGGAGTGAGCCCAAGGTCACCCCGCTGGCGAACGATGACACTGGACCATCGTCCTGCAGAGTTTATGTTCTTATCTCCGGCCAACCCAGGGGGAAGCCGAGGAACTTCAGGCCCTCGTCCTAAACACGCATCAGTGACCCTGGCCATGGCCTCCTTCTGCAGGAAGCTGGGGCAATGCCCAAAGCTGATGGATGCTATGCAAATTCAGGCAGCGGTGTGGACCGTTTTGGAAAGCAACTGTGGTCTGCGTGACTTACTTGACTTCTAGATAATACCATTTAGCAATGTTTCCCTCCCAGCTCTGTCAAGACTGCAGAGGGGTGAGGTGGTGCTGTGCTGTGTGTTGGTGGCAAGGCCTGGCACGTCATCTGAGTCGCAGCTCCCGAGTAACACCTCACAGGCATCTTCCCTGAGCCCAGGGGGTGGCAGTGTCATTCACTGCATGTGATCTGTCAGCTGACCAATAATTATAATTCATGCCGGAAAGGGGCATTATTCCAGGGAATGCCAGGGAGACCGAGGGCCATGGAAGTTCAGAGCAGCTTGTATGAGGTGGGATGGACAAATAGTGAATGTTTACATCTTTAAACATTTATTATAGTAAAAGGCATATTTGCCAAGAATCCCCCTCAAAATATTTCCCTCACTTTAAACACACTCATCCCATCATTCTTGCCACTTTCTAAAGCAGTTCTGGAAGGCCTCTTTGTAAGGCTCTATAGTTTCGCTGTCATGGCTGCCCTGATGTACTGAATCAGCTCAAAACACTTACCTCTCATAGTCATTTTGACTTTGGGAAAGAGCCAGAAGTCACACTGTGCCAGATCCAGGGAATTAGAGGACACACCGAGACATTTTTATGAGCTGCCTTTTCATTGGATGGAACTCAGCAAGAGAATTCAGCATAGTTTTCATCACACCTCATAAAGACAAATCATATTTCGGAGCTGCATTTCTAAGGCCAATTTGGAAGTGAGGAGAGTATTTTGAGGAGGGTTCATAGCAATGGTCTTTTACTACAATAATTTTTTTAGATTTAAAAGTTCACCACAAAAAATCTGGGTGTGATGAGCACTCGGAAGGCTGAGGCAGGAAGATTGACATGAGTTCAAAGCCAGTCTGAACTACAGAGCAAGACCCCCGCCCCCCAATAAAATTCCACACATATTCTGATCAAACTCTATCTCCTGAGAAGAACAGCACGGATTTGTTGTTGTTGTTGATCTGGCCCTTGATTGGGTACGGACAAGGAAAGAGTGTCTTAGAAGGAAGGGCAGCCTCAGTGAAGTCACAGAAGTGTGACAGGGCATGGTAGGTTCGGGGAAGGGAGATAAATGCTGAGTGTTAAAAGAAAAGTGCACTGACTGCACTCTGTGTATGCTAGCACATTTCTACAAAGTAGAGTTCATGGTGAGACAGACGCCATGACATGTTTTTTTCTAGCATTTTCCTGCAAACACTCAGAACGATAGCACAGAACATACTGCACTGGGATCCTTGTCTCATAGGATAGAGAGTGCATGCTTGTGAATTACTATACTGTTCCTCAAAATAACATTTTCATTTTTATTGTTCTTACAGGTTAATGACAGATTGTTTGATGGGGCCATAGGAGGGGGGCACTGGGAGCTGAACTCCATCCTGATGGATTAATCTTACACCCATGACAGCAGCACAAGGTCAGCATTAAGTGTGTATGTGTCCCAGCTACCTCGCTGAATTTTCTGTGATACCACAGTATCACAGTACCCAGTGAGGTACTATGTGAGGTACTATGGGTCCCTCCCTGTATTAAGGCCTTTAGCAGACAATGTCTATTTCCCACCAGTTCCTGTACAAAGGATGGAAAAGAGGATCTCAAAACTTCAAAGTCAGCTGTGAGGATGGCCAGGCATTGGGGTATGCAGAAACTGGCTCCTGAAAGTCGATTGTTAAATATTCAGCAATTGTGTAAGCCAGTTAAATACAGCTGCTATTAAAATTGAATGATATTGAATTATAATTAAATTTAAATGTATATAGTATATATGTATTATATGTTTTTTGAGACAAGGTCTCTCTATATATTTCAGGTTGACCTTGAACTCAGTATAAGGCCCAGAATGGGCTTAAACTCAGGACAATCCTGCCTCAGCCTCCCAAGTGCTGGGATTACAGGTATGCAGCACCACGCCTGGCTATAAATTATATCTTTAAAAGGAGACAGATATTCAAAATCCATTGCTGCCTAATTATATCACTAGATTTTACCATGACCCATGTGTTTGAGGTTATTATATATGTGTGGCAGATAGATATTCTTTATAATGGTGTCCAACTCTTCCCAAGCCCTGGTTGAGTGACATCAGTTGGTAAACTGAAGTCAGCTGTGATGTGTGTTTACACTGGAGATAGGAGAGTGCTATAAATCAGAGAGCGATTAATTTTTTCCCCAATACCTAGAATTGAGAAGGTGGTACCAATAATATGGATTAAACTTAAAAGTATGTTGAGCCGGGGATTTAGCTCAGTGGCACGGCACCTGCCTCACAAGTGCAAGGTTATGAGTTCGATCCCTGGTACTAAAAAATAAAAGTGTGTTATGTCTATAGTTATTACATTATGGATAGCACAAAGAGTTGAGGGAATAGTCTAGCACTCACAGACTTTTCAATCCAGCAAAGAAATCTCTCACAGCACTGACAAAAGAGCCAAGCTCCTATATTTTTTGTTTCACTTTGGTCTTACTCTTACATTTCAATGAAAATATCAACCAATGTTCACATCATAACTACATTCCTTTGTCAGTGACTATGATAGACAGATTGACTACATATTTAAGATTCCAGCTGTGGCCAATAAACATTTTGTGATATTGACTTGATTGTATGAAATGTACAAGAAATGGTATTATGGTGGTTAATTTTACGAGTCAATGTGATGGGGTTAAAGGTTACTCAGATAAAATATTATTTCTGGGTATCTCTGAAAGGCTGCTTCTGGACGAGATTAACATATAAATAAGTAGAATGGATGAAAAGATCCCCCTCCCCTAATGTGAGCGAGGACCATCCAGTCCACGAGGGCCTGCACGAAAAGGCAGAGAGAAGGACATATTTTCGCTGCTCTTCAACTGTATCATATGTCTTCTCCTACCCTTCTATGTGGGCTCTCCCAGTTCCTGACCTTTGGATCCAGGAGGCACCCTGGCAAAACCACCCTGAACCCCACCACCACTCACCCCGGTTCTCCAGCCTTCCTCTGGGACTGGCAGGTACGCTGGATTCTCAGTCCTTCAAGCTCAGACTGAACCACCCCTCTTGCTTTCCGGGTCCACCATGCTGCAGAGTTTTATAGGACTCCTTGGCCTCCATAATCGTATGTCAATTACTATAATAAATGTCTGTATCTAACCTGTTATTTCTCTGGCAAACTCTAATACTGTTACAACAGTATAACTGTATTAGAGTACATATAGAGTATATATAAAATGCTATTATTTTCAAATTGTGTGCTGTACATTCTTTTTATCAATAAAATTTATAATAAACTCATCAGTCTATCTACCCATCTACCCTATCTGTCATCTATCTATCCATTTATCCACCCACACATCCATCCATCCACCTAACCCATTCATCCATCCACCCACCCACCGATGTATCCATCCATCTGTCCATCTGTCCATCTGTCCATCCATTCATCCACCCATCCATCCATCCATCCATCCATCCATCTTTTTCCCCTGGAGATTTGGTTTTTAAAACTTTGTCAACCCACCATTTCTAAGACTTTTATACTTTGTGAGCTGACAAAGAGGAGAAGCCATTCTCTCACATAACATAAATCAAATGGTATCTGGAGAACACAGCTGCTTTCCTTTGGGTTCACAGTGTCTCCTGGGAGCTAACGACAAGCTCCTCACTCAGTACACAATGGGCTGAATGGTAGTTGGCTCCTTTTTCAAACATGGTGCACCTCATTCAAGGAGCTTCAGATTTTCCCCACAGCAGCTCCTTCCAGCAGCCTCTTTGGATGACAGCATCAGATGCTTCGCTCTCTCTTCTTCCTGCTGACCAACTCCAGGAGCAGAAGCTCTGGCCCTGACATCTCCCACATTCTCCTCCATCCACGAAGCCTAATGCAGCCGCCCTCCTGTTGTTCATCAGGCCACCACACATGCTTCTGCCACAGGGCCCGGCACCTGCTGTCCTTTCTGTTTGCCACAGATATTTGCATGGGTCCTGCACTTCCTGACCCCAAGGTCCCCTCCCTGACCAGCCAGTCTAAAGCCCCAATCCGCTTCCTCTCTTCCCTCTTCTTCTGTGTCACTTTCCTTTCCTACACCGCACCAACACATCCAGTTAGTGTGCATGTTTTGTCATCTAACCTGTCTACTAATTTGCATGTTCTGGCTGGCATAGATTTTTATCTGCTCAGAGCTTTTATCAACACTGTACCTGTGCTCAATAAATTTTGTCAAAAGAACGAATGAATGGACCTGTCTGAGAGTTTTCTTTTCCCTGCAGGGAGCTGTCTCCCCCAGATAATGGCGCCCTGCTTTGCCACAGGCTCACCCCAGAGTGTGAGGCTTTGGTGCAGGTGTGTCACCCAGCTCTGTCCCCTTTCTGTGGAGTGTGTGTTGGCAAACACGTCCTATCTGCCATCTACAACCGGCTGTCCCGGTTTAACATTCCAAAAGATGGATGTCTTGTGGATTTGCTTTCGAATCCCGTTTCTTTGACTCAGAGGGAATGAAGGAGCAAAAGCAACAAAGGCTGCCTAGAAGCTAGTCTTCCCAATTGTTCTACTTGGCAAACAGATGCATAAAAGGAGGATGGGGGAGAAAGGAAAGAAAAAGGGAGCGTGGGCTGAGCCTCCAGCTGTGGCCCTGACAGGCCTGGCTGTCGACAGGCTGACCCCAGAGCTAGAAGCGCTGCTCCCACATGGCCTCAGGACAGGGCTCACGGAGCCAGTGCCACCCCCTCTTTTGGCACGTTCTAATGAGGGGATTCATCATAACTGGTTGGATTTAGGGACGCCCCATCTCTTTCTTAGTAGCAAGGAGGAGTTATAGGCGTCCTGCTTATTTTCACTTTGAAAGAGATTCTGTGTGTAGTACTAAGAAGGCATAAATAAAAATGCAGGCTGGGCCAGGGCTGCATTTCGGCGGGGCACATTTGAAAGGGAGTCGGAAGCCATCTGTTGGAGACTCAGAGGGTGGGATTGATGGTGAAGGTCAGTCCGCTCACTTGGCTGGGAGACAGGCCCACAGTCAGCTCCTGAAGGGCCACGCTCAGCTCACGTCACCTAGGGCAATGGGACATTGGGCAGGACGAAACCGCTTGCCCACGGGCCAGGGTGCTGCTGGGCAAATCTACCGAAGCTTTCTGTCCCCCTGCTTTGATCCCCGGCTGCTGGGTGGTTTAAATGCATCGATACACATGATGCTCTTAGCAAAAGGCCTGGGCCGAGGTGGCCCTAAGTGAGTGTTGGATGTTTTGGTTCTTATGGTCTGCTTTGCCAGTCGCCTCTCGTCCACTCCTGGGACTGTCCCTGGAGCGAGAGTCAGAGGGACTGCAGAGAGCAGTGGCGCATGCTTTCGTCTCACAGTGTTGTTCTGAGTCCCTGTGTTATGCCAGGTGCCCTGCTTGCCATTAGCTGTGCTGACACATACGCGCCAATGTGAGAAAGCAGCCCTGTCCGAAAGAGCCATTGGAAAGCC
The DNA here is from genome assembly GCF_053883595.1 of Heterocephalus glaber. Classification (NCBI taxonomy): domain Eukaryota; kingdom Metazoa; phylum Chordata; class Mammalia; order Rodentia; family Bathyergidae; genus Heterocephalus; species Heterocephalus glaber. Next base: position 62,020,657 of record NW_028258324.1, read on the forward strand.
CCAGGTTGGGAGTGAGAGGATGGCCGCTAGAGGCCAGTCCCCTTGTACCTGCCACACCACCACCACATGCTGCCAGCCCGCTGTGCCCCGTGCTGTCAGGTGGGGAGGTTGATCCCCACTGTGGCCCCTCCAGCAGGATCGAGTGATGGAAGTGCATTTCCTCTGCAAGTGAGAACCCTTGATTCCACTCATCCTGATGTGGACCGGATGTCAATAGTGCTGAGGGCAGGTGATGGAAGAATCCTGGTGAGCCCCACTGGTTACTCCAGCAGTGAACCAGAAGTCAGAGAAGCTGAAGTCGAGCTCTTTCACCGTCACTGGGACATTATACCACACACAGTTTCAATGAGGAGAGCTTTAGTTTGGCTCATGGTTTAGGGGATTTAGTCCATGGCCAGCTGATTCCAAGGCAGGAATATCATGGCAGAAGGGCATGGTGGAGCAAAGTTGCTTACCTCGTGGTATACTGGAAGCAGAGCAGGGAAACAGCACCAGAGCAGAAGGGCCAAAGGACCAGACATAGACCCCCAAGGCCAAGACCACACCTCCATGACCCACCCAGACATACCTAGAAGTGTGCCCACCAATCCTTTGGGCAGATCCCAAACTCAATCAAGATTACCCTTCTCCCTAACCACCACAACTGCTTTCTGGCCATGTGGCCTTGTGTAGGTTATTTGGCATCATCTGTACACTCAGAAACATAATGGGTGTCTCAAAGGATGGTGGTAAGGAGCAGATGAAATCATGCCTGTGAAGAGCTCCTGACAGGGCCTGGGTACAACGCCTCTACAAGGGTTGGCCGTGCTTTGGTGAAGTCAGCCCATTTCAAGGTCCAGCCCTTGCCAAGCTCCTGAGAGGATCCTGTTCCCAGGGGCAGTCACCCAGGTACCTGATATGTGGCTGAGAATTCCAGTTAACTCATTTCCTGGGCAGACTTGAAGCATCTTGGGAGACATAGAAACACATGTGCAGCTCATTCTTCCCTTGAGGGCAAGACCCCCACAGAACCAACTGGAACCAGCTTCTTGCCTGATAAGCAGAATGTGAAAATGAGGAAGGGCAGTACAGTGCCTGATTATGTCTAAGGGTGTGGTGTCCTCATGACCCATCTCCTTGTGACACCGGGGCTAGGAGATGCCCATAGCAGGAACGCTTCTCCTGCTGCCCAAACAATGCCAAGTTCCAATACTCTGAGCTCCCTTTTCTATGGTACTTCCTGTTGAGTTATATCCTTTATTTATTTATGCCAATTCAGGACCACTGGGTGCAGCATGCCTATTATTCTGCCTGTCATTCTAGCTACTCAGGAGGCTGAGGCAGGGAGATCACAAATTCGAGCCCAGCTTGGGTAACTTAGCAAGACCTTGTTTCAACATAAATAAGTATAAAGGGCTGGGGATGTGGCTTAAAGCTCCCTGGGTTGAATCCCCTGTGCTACATTAAAACAACATTCACTTACTCCTAGCCTGGCTAGACTGGCTTCTGGCCTATGGCATCTTCTGGCTTTGGAGGATACCCCCAATCTACCTGATGTCACCCCTTGCATATTGATGACCTGTATCTGTTTCACTTACTGATACGTCCAAAGTGCTGGAGCCTACCCAGCACACATTAGGTGCTCAAGTATTCTTTTCAAATGGTCAAGTACAAAAAGCAGCCTGCTGACCTCAGAACCAGTTCTGGGTTGGCAGTGGAAGACGCCCTGCTCGGTTCCCCACTGGGTGAATCATTTCCACCTATAGTAGCTGCATGGTCCCCACGCTCTGGGCGTGCTCTTCCGGGTTGGGTTTCAATCTCATTTGGCCCTTCCTGTCGCAATGCCCCCAGGAAAAGCAGCTGTCTGATCCTGCCATTCCCCAACTCCAAATCCTTAGGTGGCTGCCCATTGCTTTTGAGATTAAATACAAATTTCCTTCACTAGTCTAGGCCTAGGATCTGCACTAGATCTAGTCTTCCAAACTCAATTTTCTTTTGTTCCCCACCACTACGCTTCCCTGAAACCTTTCTGTCTTTGTCGCTTTCTTCCTGTTGTTCCCTCTGTTTGGATAATCTCCCCAGCAAACTGATGCTCAGGAGGGGTCTTGAATGTGGCCAGCGGTTCTTCTGCCTGCTGGACTCACTCCCAGCTTCTAAGATCTATGTGAGCCTCCAAGACGCATCTCCAACATCGCCTTCTTTATAAAATCTCAATGAGCTCTCCAGCTCCAGGTCTTCTCATCCTTTAACACAAGCACCTTTGCGTTTCCAGACTTCTGCTCGTTTCTTTAAGGCCCTCATTCATTCTCACTCCAGTGTGACTGGAAGTTCTTTGAGGATAGGGCTTGATCTTGATTCTATTTCTTTTCCGATGCCATGCCTGTGATACATTCTTAGGAAATAGTGGATCGAGTAATTTCTGTATCGAGTACCCATTCTGTACATAAAGGCATTGTCTTTACACTTAACATTTCTTGCTTCTAATTTCTTTCCAGGTTGCATGGACCCTATACAAAGGACTGATTTTTGTAGTCCTCAACAAAAACCAACTGCACACACCATTTGAATAAGCTGCTAGAACAAGAAGACAGTACGTTTCAGATTGCTTTAAACATGCAGAGATGCTTACCCAGATATCTTCATATCCGGAAACTCAAACTGTAGTTCCTTCCACGCCAATCACTGCACACTGATTGAATATTCAAAGAAGTCACATGGTTTTGTCTCAGATCTAGGAAGTCTAACCAACTTTTATTTAGGGAACAAAGATGGATACTGTGCCATTTGTTTAAACAATTTGATTAGCAAACACTCATTTTATAGTATCTGAAGAGTGGCCGAAGAGAAGTTCCCATCTTATCACTAAGGGTTGCATTCCTGAACCTGTAAATTAAACTAGTTACTGTGTCTTTCTTTTCTGCCCAAGCCTTTAGGTATTACCTGTAGCCAGGCGTGATTTCAGGATGCACTTGGCGAGACTGTAATGAAAGCATACTTTGTGGTGTGGTATGGAGCCTGGGTATCTAGACAATGACCTAGAGAAAAAGAACAAAATCTATTTTACATCAACAGAATGTCTCTAATTGGGTCCTGAAGATCGAACAATTCCCTTCAATGCAGCTGGGGCTTTGGGTAGCCCCAACGCAATTAACTCAAATTATATAATTTTCCTCCCCCTGCCTCCATCTCCAAAGCTTGACTTGCTTATTTAGTAAAGAGGAGGATTAGGGAAAGCATAAGGAGCCATTCTCTGCTGCCTGGCGCAATATGGGAACTTCATTCTGGGCCTGCTGGAAGCATCCTGGCTAGGATGAAAGAAAAAAGGAAGCTAAAGTCAAGCCGCCCCCTTCGTATGACTCTTCTCTTTCTCATTCTCAATGGAATTCAGCATAAATATATTAGTGGATTACCAGAGAGCAGAAAGCATCCTAGGGCTTAAATGGAAAACAAAGCAATCCATAGCTCTCCTAAATCTCTGAAAATGTGCGGGAGCTCATTAAGGCAACAAAGTCGTGAGGTGATCAGAGAATGTGAAGTTACGGGGGCACCTGAGCAACTGTGTGTGTGTGTGTGTGTGTGTGTGTGTGGTTAAAAGAGAAAGCTGTGTTTTCTCTTCTCTTCCCAATGATTTAAGGCTGGGGTGAGTATTGGACAAATGATAAAATTAGGTAACAATTCCAAGTGCATATGTTTCAAATGAAAAGAAGAACCTAATGAGTTAAAGGGTGGAACAATAAATACTCTACTTCACAACTATATCACAAAAATGTTTAGTAAACATTGTTATAAATGACTTAACAATTTTCTATTTTACGCAGAATACTTCAATATGTGATCCTTGTAACGAAATCTTTGTGATGAGATTCATCTGATTTGATGGTTGTGCGATACATATGAATTTAAAATAGTTAAGTTTTAGTAAGAAAGGTAATTAATAGTATCCCGAGATTAGCCTAACTCTTCAGGAAAGCCCTTTCTCATATTTATTGGCCTGTGGAATCGCAACTTCTGTGTGCTGACCTTCTCTGGGCCAAAAGGGAAAGCAAAAATGAGACACTCTGAATGTCTCTATTCTCTTTTCACCACATAAAATATGGCACTGAACTTAGCCTGCTCTTTTCTCAGACATTCTGTCCTGAGGAGATGCTGCCTGGATACTGTTGGCTCCTTCAACCGTTAGCGTTGAATGGTTTCACGTGACCGGCTTGCTTGGCATTTTAGGTCCTAGGACTTATCTTCCAAATTTGATTTTTTTCTCCCAGAGGTTTGTCCAGAAAGTTCTAAGTCTATTTTCAACAGCTCCCTTAGGTGAAGTGGCTTTTTGTCTTCTTTTGATGGCTCCATCTCACTAGGATTTTCTGAGAGCTATGATAGAGAATCTAGAGGTCTCTTCATTGGTTCTTTGAGGAGCTGCTGAGCATCAGGGTAAGACTAGGTGAGAGGGAACCACACACCACAGCTCAGTCCTCCTGTTAGTAGCCTTTGTCTTTGGGGAGATGGATTCTCAAATGCAGGGGCCATGGCTCCAGGAAAGAGACTAAAGTAAGTCTCAGAGTATGGGTACCAAGGAAAATAAAGACAATAAACTGTTAAGTTCAAATTCAGAGAAGAATAATTCAAAAATCATTTTGTCCATTCCATCATTGTAAAGATGGAGCCATGGCAGCCCAGGAAAAGAAGGTAATTTTTTCAAGCTCACATGGAAACTTAGTGGTACAGCCTGACCAGAACATGGTTCTCTTGACTCAACTGAACAACCCATGACTCTCAACGCTTACCACATCTGAATTATAGAAGCATCTCACTTATTTTTCTGATGTGTAGGTTGCTAAAGAGGCAGGGGACCACTATGACTTACAGGTTGGTGTTTCACCCTGGTAGCCCTGGCAGGACATATTTGGGATCTGTGGTGGAGGCATTAATGTGGAGAAAGCAGACAGAACCTTAACAGTGCTTTTCTTCTTGAATGCAGTTGTGAGATATATTCCTTAACATGAGATCACTGCTTCCATCTCTAAGCCTTATCAGGCCGTCTACTTTGGGACTCTTCACCCAAATCAAAGCACCACTATGGTTTATTTTGAAAGTATCTTGAAAAGGATAATGTTTGACCACTTCTCGACTGGGCTTTACTTCCATGTGCCGTGTGTAATGATCCAGAGAGAATCAATTGGACACTGCATTTTAAAGATAAGGCTTGGGATTCTACTTCTAGGTAACCTGGTGACCCCAATCAATCTATGTCCCACGAACCCTCTGAAGATTTGGTGCTCTGGTCCACAATTAAGTCCCAGCTTCCAAGGATGGCGACAGATGTTGCAATCCAAACACCTTTACTAACTATTTATCTTCAGATGTGTATCAACGAACTCTTGCCCAACAGAAATGCTAGCCTGCTCCTTAAATGGGAAATCACACTCTTTCATCTTCAGGCTATTTTTCCTTTGAGAAGAAATAAAGAGATTGATTAGGAAAATAGCTGACAATATTTAATTTCTTTAAATGTTGCCTTTCCTCCAAACAGTCATTATCTATCAAACAAAAACATTGCTATCACAGTGTACACCCCAGTCATAAGAAACATCAGAGTATTTAGAGTAAGCAGAAAACAGAAGTGGAGATTTTAATGTTTGGTTTCCTTTCATTTTCTTGTAAAAGTTGCTAATTATATTTCATGGCCAGACTTTGGCCCTGTTTAAACCAGAGCTTCAAGGCCATAAAGAACAATCCTTGCTGCCTACCTGCCTATCAGAATGTCAGGAGGATTATAAGTGATGGTGGAGTAATTTAAACCCTGGGAATGAAACACAAGACCAAAATATTTGAAGCTGGACCCTGTGGAATCCTTTGTAACTAAATGCATCAAGGTCTTGCTCTGTGACTGAGCTCTTGTCTGCCCTTTTTTTGAGGGTGTTCCACAGAGAGGAAAATAAACTATAGCGAGGGTCAAGGAGGATTCTTCCCCTCAGTTTAACTCCCGGGCTGAACTTGCTAAGTTTCCCGCACCCAGCCAGGCTGTTGGGCAGAACTTCATGGCAAGGGTTGGAGGAATTCACAGTACAACAAAGCCAAAGTTTCCAAGACTTCTTCCTGCCACTTGTCTTCCTAAAATTTCCAAAACTCAGATATTTTTTAACTGCAGTTGGTTAAGAATGCAGCCTATTTCCGCTGTGACAGCTCCTCCATCCTACTTCCTCGACTTAAGTGGGGTTGTAGCCTCACTGCTTCCGTGCACTCTAAGGGGACCTTAAGTTCGGGACGCTGTAGTTGGGACTTTGTGTGATGTGTTTGTGTGGTTTGTGGTCCCTTCTGTGTGTAATGAAATTGTTGCTAGCCCTTCTGGTGCATGAACACCTTCCAGGAGAACTCTCTGAACTGTATTGGCCCACCATTTGGCATGGCACGGAGCTGCAGACGCATCAAGAATTAAAATAAACACTGGAGCTAGGTGTGGTGGCACACATCCCAGAACTCTGGGAGGCTGAGGCAGAAGGATCGCCAATTCGAGCCCAGCCTGAGCAACTTAGGGACTTCAGTGAAACCGAGAGTCAAAATAAAATAAAAAGGGCTGGGTCTGTAGGTCCACGGGAAGGTCTTGAGTCTGACCCCCAGTACTGCAAACAAAACAAAACAAAGGGCCGGGGATGTAGCTCCTTGGTTCTGCTGCCTGCCTCAAAAGCACAAGGACCCGAGTTCGATCTCTGGTATCAAACAAACCCCACCAAAAACCAAAAACCAAAAGCTAAGCCCTGGAGACCTGTGAGTAACAGAGAAGCAACAGGATTTGCAAAGGTTGAGACTCAAAGCCAGCCTGCAGAAGACCTGTCTGCCCGCACAGGAATCCAGCTGGAAGTGGGAGAGCACGTTCTGTGATGGGTCAGAGGAGCATTCTCTCTGTCAGGACGGTACTTAATAAAACGTTATTTATAGTTTAAAATAGACACATGCCTCCTTCTTTTTAAATGAGAACTATGTGAAATAGAATTTATCAGAATTCCTGAGTTTATAGACTTGGAGTGCTATGAATAGTGAGTACATCTAAGAAGAAATATTGAATTTTCAGAATCCCAGTTTTCAATAACAAAGAAACAACTTCCAGTCAATCCCGCTAAAAGAATGAATTATCTTTGTATCATATTATAAAATCATTGGCATATGAAGAGGTAATCCAAAGGTCATAAAAAATCTGGGTTAAAAGCTTATAGAGATACATTAAGCAATTGATTACTAAAAATGTTGTTTTTAAGAAATTTTGAGATGTGGATAGTATTTGACAACTCTCTAAATAAATATCTTTGTACTTAATTTTTTAATTTGTAATTTTTGTTTGTTTTGTTTGTTTGTTTTGAGACAGTGTCTTGCTATGTAGCTCAGACTGGCCTTAAGGTCACAGGGATCCTCCTGCCTCAGCCTTCTGAGTGCTGGGATTATAGGCATGCACCACTGCTCCAGGGTTATTTGTAATTCTTTTGTATTCCTTTTCTCCTCAAAGGTCCACCAAACTGGATGTGTTAGCCTTATAGGACTTAAATGTGCCTCTGGGCTGGGGTGAGGGAGTCAGGTAGCTAACTAAGCCTAATCCTTCATCAGCAATGCTTTGGTTTGGAGGGCCTTGGAGGCGGTCAGCTCCACCTTGGCTCTTGCCTCGTTGGGTCCCCAGCCTCGAGATTTAAGGAGATGAAGACTTGAATGCAGTGAAATCTTTGCCTGTGATCACACAGCCCTGATGTGGCAGCAGAAGTTGGACCTAAAAGAGCTAAGAGAGCGATCCATGTGGAGGCTGGCTCTTTCTGTGACGAGGAAGAGCAGCTCTCGAGACAGGCATGTGGAGTCGGGGGAGCAGCAGGAGCTCCGGGTTGGGGTGGGGAGAAGGAGGCCGAAGTCGAGGAAAGCAGGGAGTGTGGCTGGCCACGGTGCTGAGCGCTGCAGAACTGGAACTCATGAACCCTGGGGCAAAGAGAGGGGAAACCATCACACCTGCTGCTGGTGTGCCAGGGCAGAAACGGGGCAAGCTGAGGCAGGAGGGGACAGGTGTCTCGGAGATGGTGCTGGCTGGAAAGAAGCCAGATGCTTCAAGCAGGGAAGACAGGCAGAGGGAAGGCTGTGGGCAACAATAACAGTAAGGAAAATAGAGGCTGCTGCTATGGTTTAAGTCTGGATGTGCCCCAAAGCCACATGCACCCACAGGAGGGACTTGGAGGTGACTGGGTCACGGATGAGAAAGCTGACAGGTTTATAGCTAAGTGAGATGTCAGGAGGTGGGGCTGGTCAGAGGAGGTGGTCACTTTGGGTGCTGCCCTGAAGGGTTTCCCCCCCTGCCTGCTCTTTGTCCTCTCTGCTCCCTGTCCGCCAAGCTGCAAGCAGCTCTCCTCCGCCAGGCCCCTGTGCCATGCCCTCCTGCCTTAGAGTCGGCCGACTATGGTCTGAAACGAGCCAAAATCATCCTCTCCTCCTTTAAGTTGTAGGAGTTGGGTGTTGCATGAGAAAGTGGCTAAGACAGCTGTGTCTGTGGAAACAGTTCTGTAAAAAGGTTGAGAGTTAGGAGCCTGTGACCTCAGATGAATGAGTCAGTGAAGCTGAAGCGTCACCATGTGATGGGCGGGGAGCTTTGAATGCCCTGCTCGGGAGACAAGGTGGGGACACTACTCAGTCTCTTCTGGGAATGCTGCCCAGGGTGGCCTCATCACAAAAGTCCCCAACAGAGCTTACTGGAAATGAGTTTCTCCAGCTCCTTCTCCAGAAGGGGGTGGGGAACTGAAAGTTAGCAAAAATCTCAGGTAATTCTCGAGCTGGTGCTGCTTAAGAAATTGTTTTACTGTTATTTTATTTTTAACCTGGGCTTGGAGTGGCTGAGGTTTCCCACTGCCCTATCAGGGAGGAGCCAGCTGCAAAAGCTGCCGGGTGTCACATGTACCCAGTTTCCCCCCTAAAAAAAAATCCAAAAAAGTTGAGAGGGCCAAGTTGGATCAACTCTAAAGTCCCTTCCAGCTCCAAGTTTCTCTGTTTGTCAAACAGCTGAACCTGGAATCTCCCAAGGGCTAGGGGTACAGCCTGGGGACAGACGTCTCCGCAGACCGTGCTGCCAGACTCTAGGTTTGGGGGTTACAAGGGCCCCTGGAACATGGACGAAGCTGTCATCAAGATAAGAGCAGGACACCTCCAAAGGCCTTTCTCAGGGCCCTGCACTCACTCCCTGCACCCCAGGTCCAGCACCTCTCTCCTCTCTGCTCTCACCCTTCCCTCCCTGTAGCCTGCCTTGCCTGAGGTGGAAGCAGTTAGATTCAAGACCTTGCAGCTCACTTCCTTGCCCTGTGAAAAGGCTCAGCCCTTAGTTTGAATGAAACCTAATGAGCTGGCTTTGAGAGCCCTCTGATGGGAAGCTTCTTCCTTCTGTGCTGTGATAAAAAAGAATATAAATGCCTTTGATTTTGGATAAGTCACTTAGGCACTGGAGGACTCAGTTCCTTCATTTGGGTTCCCTGGGGGAAGTTCCTTTTCTTTTTAAAATGGTATCAAATTCAGATGCCCTAACTTCTACCCCCTCCCTTTTGTTTCCCTTGCCTCTTTTGGGATAGTCCAATTTTTTTTTTTAGAATTAGTTTAAGAGATAATACTTTGACCAGGGCACAGTGGCACATATCTGTAGTCCCAGCACTTCAGAGGCTGAGGCAGGAGGATCCTTTAAGCCCCAGAGTTCAAAGCCAGCTTGAGTAACACAGTGAGACCCTGTCTTAAAAAAAGTTTCATTCTAAAAGAATAGTTTATTTTCTATTCTCTTTGTCTCTGTTAAGGACCTCTTTACACTTTGAGTCGAACAGTGGTAACAGGGACCTCACCGAGGCCCTTTCTCCAGAGGGCTTCACGTGCAGATCGGAGAGGTCTGCTTCAACTGTATCAGGCTCGTTAAATGTTAAACAGAATGCGCGAGCAGGTCTTCTAAGAACACACAGTGATTTCTTGGTGTAATTTAAAGGCAGGGTGGAGGTGTTCAGGCTGCAGTCGTTTGCTGATGTGTTTTCTCATCACTCACCAGAGTAAGGAGTATGGAGACCATCAGTTTCAAAGGAGGGAAATGCAATTACTCAGGAAAACACATGCCTGGACAAGACCCGCTGATGAAAAGTTGAGGGGTTGTGGCATTTTGCGCAAAGGCTGAAGTTGTGAGGACGGAGGTCACTTGTCCTGGGACTCAGGTCGGCGCTGGCTGGTCTCTGCCCCACATGTTAGCCCTTCCTCTCCATGGAGCCCCCGTGTCCTGGAAGGGATCGGTGTCCCCACATCTGCCTCCTCTGGGCTTCTGGCTGGCTCCGGCCAGGGCATGCAGGGGACCCCACTTCCCCACCATGAAGCAGGGCACAGACAGCAGGGCCCCCCACTTCTTCCTCCACAGCATGGCGGCTGCCCCTCAGATCCCCCTCTGTGAACCAGGTTGAGGGGGCTCCTTAGCAGGGTGACCCAGGGGCGGAGATGGGGGTTTGGCCAGAGGTCAGTGAGAAGCTGAACTCCTGGGAAGGAGGAGCTTGAGTCTCCTGGCCCAGAGCACCGATGTGCAGTGTCTGCTTGATGGCGGCAGACGTCTTGGGACAAATATTTATCAAGGCCTCCCAAAAGCCCCCTGCTTAAGTGTGCCTCACAGCAGAAGGAGAAAGAAATGTGGCCCTGCCTGGGGACATCAGAGGACCAGACACATTCTCCCCAGCATCCTCTCTGCTGGGGAGAGCCAAGGCTTGCTTGGTGAGCCCGGATCCACCTGAAAAGGCACAGCCTGGGCTCTGCCACCTGCCCGGTTGCCCTAACAGGCTCTGTGGAGAATCACCCACTGGAGAGGCCGGAAGCATTTTAAAGCCCTTCCTCACTTATTCACCCACTACTATATATGTATGTATGTGTATATATATAATCAGTCACTTCCCATTACTGGAACAAAATACCCACCAACTACAATTTGAAGAAGAGGTTTATTTTGGCTCATGGTTTCTGTTGGTTCAGTCCATGGTTAGCTGGTTTTGAGGTAGAAATGGCATGGAAAAATGGTGTGGTGAAGGACAACAGTTCTCTTTATGGAAGCCAGAAAGCAGAGAGAGAAGGAAGGAGCCAATGACAAGGACAGCCTTCCAGGTCATATCCCCAGTAATCCACCTTGTCCAACTAGGCCCCACCTTCTAATAGCACAGTTAATCATGAATTCATCAATAAACGATTCCACTGATGGGCCTAGTGCCCTGTGATCTAGTCTCCTTCCACACACATGAGACTCTGGGGGATATTTTACATTTAAATCATAATACTGTGTAACAAGCCACCCTGAACCCAGTGGCTTTGAACAATGACTTATTGTTTCTCACAACTCCGTTGGTCAGCTGAGCAAGGTGAGTGGTTCTTCTGCTGGCCTTGCTTGAGCAACTCATGTGGTCATAGTCATTTGATAGCTTGACTGGAACTGCAGGAGCTGAGATGGCTCACTCTCACCTTGAGGCCCATGGTCTCAGTGGTCACCAGCAAGGCCTCCACCTCTGTGTGGACTCTTATAATTCAGTCTTAGAACTTGGATTCCTTAGGCAGTGGTGGGAGTGTTCCAAGAGGACAGGGAGACACTGCAGGACCACACCATGTGGCACAGGTCGGATTGCTTCTGCCTCATTAAGGCCAGTCAGCTTGAGATGGGGAAATAGACTCCTCCATTGGACGGGAAGAGCTGCAAAGTGTCCGGGACCATGTCCAATCTACCACACTTCCCAAAATGCCATTGATTCTGTCTTCTGGGTGTTCCCTTAAATTTCATAAGTCTCTCCCAAGGACCATAGGAATTTCTAAATTTGTGAGGTGCTTTCTCCATCTCCACACAGTCACCCGCTTTAGGGGCACTGGGCTCACCCCAGCCTCTCGAGGAGGCCTAGTAAGTACAGCGAGTCACTCGCTGGCCCAGGGCTCCAGGTCTACACCAATGGCCAACGACATCATAGCAGCATCTGCCCTCAGAAACTGGCTGAGAAAGGGCAGGCCATTTAATGCAGGCCAATGAGATACAAGGGGAAATTTTCTAGAAACTTCTGGGAAAAGAAGTTTCCTCATTCTTAAGAAAGTAGTGCAGGAAAGGACAGGTTCTTCCTTGAGTGTAGAGGTGAAGGGTGGAACTGCTGCCCTCTTGTTTTCCAGCTAAGGATGAAGCCATGAAGCTGGGAGGGGACAAAGCCAAGAGAACCACAAGGAGGTGGAGAGGGACCCTGATCATCCACACCTGAGCCCTAGCTTGGGCTTCCGGGCTGTTCCAGTGCCATGAGCCTGTAACTCCTCTTTACTGGTTAAACCAGTTTAAACTGGATTTTATGCTATTACAGTTTCAGATATTATATCTGACCCAAGGCTTAAAGTTGTTGGATGACAAATCAATACCTCTATTAGTAGGTTATAAAGCAGTAATGACTTTTAATTAGAATAATCATGTGTGTGTGTGTGTCTGTTACTGGAAATTGAACCCAAGGCCTCTACACTGAATTATATATCCAGCCCGTTTTTATTTCTTATCTTAAGACAAGGTCTCCAAGTCACCAAGCTGCTCAGGCTGGGCTTGAATTTAGGATCCTCCTGCCTCAGCTTTCCAGAGTACTGGGATTACGGGCCAGCACCACCATGTTTTTTGTTCTCTTTTCCTAAAAAGTGATGGAATGGAAGATTCTTTATGTGACAATAGAACTCAAAACACCTTTATCATTTATTCAACCGCCTCACTTGATGGATGGGGAAACTGAGAGCCAGACACTTGAACAGAGATGTGTCTCAGATGTCACAGTTCCCAAGCGACAGCTGAGCTACCCTCTCTCCCCTGCTCCTCCTGACAGGGCAGGTATGTATACCTGAGGCACAGGGACTACTTTGAGATTCAAACTTGAAATGCGAACATCTAAGCAACCACATTAGAAATCTGTGTGGCAATTTCTTAAAAAATAACACTCCTCTGCCCTATGGCTCAGCAAGCCCACTCCTAGGTATCTGCCCTACAGGAATGCCATCAAATAGCTCCATAATGAATTGCCAGGAACTGCTTAGCAATTTCATAATGGCTAAAAACTGGGTACATCTTAGATGTCCAACAAGAGGTAAATGAATGAACCACAAATAATAGTATGTCCATGAAATAATAGCTAGGAAGTAAAAGAGGAATGAACGACCTTCAGGGATCTCAAAAACACAAAGCAAGGGACTAGACACTGTAGGATTGCGTGTGAATAAAGCTCCTGAATAGCAAGTCTGATATGGGGACAGTAGCCGGTCAGTGGGGCCTCGTGTTGGGGAGGACAGAGGGGCCCCGGCCAGGAAGGAGCACTACCAAAACCCCCAGGGACAGCAGTGTTCTCTTCTGGATAGTGGTGTGGGCCACGTGGCTGTATCCTTGGTCAAACCCAAGCAAGGAAGCACTTCAGATCTGAGCATTTCTCAGCCTGTGAACTACGCCTCGAAAAAGCAATGGGAAGTGATTTTCTAGCCACAGATGGGAAGGTCTTGTTCTGCATAGTTAGAAGAGGGTGTGTGTGCTCATGACACCCTAGGCTACCGGGATGACTCTGCAGGGCTGCATCCTGAATTCAGGGCTTGGAAACCATCTGCTCCCTCTGGTGCCCTGGGCTGGGCTCTGCCAGCTTCCCGAGTTCCCTGCCAGTGCCCAGCTGTCAGGATGCGCCGACCACAGCTGCTGTAATAGTGGGTTGGGAGAGCCATTTCCTCTCGGCCCTGCAGCCACATCAGAGCCAGCTGTCCTCTCTGGCCTGCTTCCCCTCACCACTGACTGCCTCCCAGAGCCTCCGGGGCTCAGCCTGCCCTTCCTATCACCCGAGTCCTGGGCGATCAACTCTGGCTTTCTGACATTCCGGGCCTCTTCCCCGGGCCATTGCAGCAAATCCTTTCTATGACATTTCTTTTCTGAAATTACCCATTGGGCTTTCTTCATGTTCCCTGCCAAACTGTCAAATCAGGATCTCTCCAGATGCCAACATCTGGTATTAGACTGTAAGATTGGATGATCTTTCAAGACGATGTTTCCTAAGAGCCAGGGAGCTTCTTTTGCTCACATTATTCATCTGTTTAAATTCCGTCATGTTCTCTCACTGATTTCTTTACTCAAATATATATTTCACCATGTGACGACCATGCTGTTTAAGACGGGCTTAACACAGGCGTCAGGCCATATGTGCTGCTTGGAAAATATGTGATCTATTATTTTGTTTTGTTGCATTCCTATTTTTTTTAATCTATAAGTCACAAGTAAACCGTTTAATAAGCATTGAATGGATAAATGGATTCAGCTTTTCCCTTATGATGGTGTTTATATTTTCAATGCAAAATGAAATCTCTGAGACACCAGGCATATGGCGCCCAGATGGAGCCGGGTTGTGTGAATCTGGGGCCCATGCTGAGCTGGGCCGTGTGTGCCTGCACGGGGAGCCCTGGCAGCCCCAGGCTGGCTTCCTTCTGCTCCTCCTGCGACTGCAGCCAGGAGTTTCTCTTCTGCACAACAGGAAGTTGGGGTGTGCAGGTGTGCAGCTTGCCTGGGGCGTGAAGGAAAGCACTGGGGCTTGGGAAAGATCAGCTGGTTTCAACTTCAATGCCCTCGGTGGGCCAGCTGAAGGCAGCTGGGAAATTGGTGCAGGAAGGTGGAAGAAGTGTCTCAGCGGTCAGGGCTCCTGGCCACTTCCTTCTTCTCCTTCAACACAAGCCATTGATTGAACTTGGGTTTGACTTATATCTTGGGCTTCCACGTCAATAAACCTGGCCAAAACAACAACTACCACCCCCTCCCATGCCAGCGTGAGAGGATCCTGAGAGGCCCCCTGGAGGCTGAGATATGAGGATTTATGGTTCCTTCTGAGAACTGAGCCATGGTGGCTAGCATGCCTGGCCTTCAGGGACTCTCAGAAGGAACTCTGGAACTGAATGTGGGGGCACATGCCTGTCATCCTGGCACAGAGGGAGGCTGAAGTGGGAAGGTTGGGAATTCAAACCCAGCCCGAGCAACTTCATGGTGAGAAAGACGCTGTCTCAAAATAAAAAATATAAAAGGGCTGAGGATTTAGCTCAGTGAGAAAGTTCTGGGTTCAACCCCCAGTACCACAAAGTGGATGATAGATAGAGAGATGGACGACAATGATAGATGATAATAGATAGAGAAACTCTGGCCACCAACTGGGAGACCAGGCAGGCACCGTGGGATGGGGCTCTGCTTACCTTTCCATGTGTATTCTGTTAAATGTCCCTCCTCTGTCCCTCTTTCTTTCCTTCCTTATGCTTTTTCGCTTCTCTTCTTTTCTGGCCTGAGCAATTCCCCGTGCCTCACCTGTACATCCCAGACCTTCCAGTGGCAATAAATTTCTTCCACATTTTGAGCCACTTCAAAGTGTGTTTGGAAGGAGTGTGCCGAGTCTCCTGTCTAGACACAGTTTCGGTGGATGGAATGAGCTCCATCTGCCTAAGCTTCTCACACGAGCTCGCCTGGGCCCATCTGCTGCTCTCCTAACCTTACAGGGACCCGGGTTTGTCTGTGTGAGGGTGAGTTTGCCAGCTGTGCGGCTGCCAGCTGTTGAGGACTGCCTCTGCCAGGCGGGTGAAGGGCTGAATCAGCAAAAGCCCGGTGCCTCCGAAGGGAAGGGGAGAGAGGTGAATCCAAAGACACAGCACCCCCCGCCCCATGAAATATGTTGAACAAAAGGTTGATTCCACAGATCAGCTCTCTCGGTGGCTCTTGACAGTCTGGTTCCCATTCCATGGTGCTCTTCTGCCAGATGTTCCCCTTGATTCATCAGTTCCGCGAAGACCGAGATGAAACTCAAAACCAGAGAGCTGCCAGGGTTGGCAAAGTGCTGGACAGGGAAATCTCTGGAAGTGTCCCGAACAGGGCTGTGCACACCAGAGAGAGAGTTACTGTGACTGGGGTCTTGGGATCAGCTAGCTGGGCTTCAGGAAGTGTGGCTGATTCTCAGATTTTATTTTTAACTTAAATGTGAGCATCCGAGAAAGGACCAACCCCATTTCCCAGCCTTTTGATGCCTTGGTGCAATTTAAGGGATGGATGTGAACATCATTCTCTGAGTATCCCAGCCCGGGAATGGCAGGCTCTGCCTCTCAGAGTTTCTACCTTTGTATAATTTGCGCTCATAGAACATTCATAGATTATTCTCATCACAGATTATCCACCTCGTGAGCTCATGTGGAGAGCTTCCCGTATGTCAGACATTAATTATATCCTGTTTGTGAGGGCAACATGGTCTCCTATGTTCCTTTAAGGAGTGGCCCAAGACTTAGCCATTGTTGTACATTCTGTAAGTTACTGGATGTGCGACATCGAGGGTTCTGCGAGGGTTTTCTTCCCCTCTGCCCCGAGATGGGAGCTCTTGCCTGGTCCTGTTTCAACACTGGGAGGTAAAGGGCCAGCTTGGGGCTCTCCACTCTGCAGGCAGAAAGAAGAAAGGCCGCGGGCTGCGGAGGTACTGTCCATCACGTTGAGAACTGTGTCCAATCTCATTGTAGCAAGCAGCAGGTAGCTGTGAAAGGCGCCCAGGGCCTCATTGTGGCCGCCATGGCTGCAGGTGAAAGGTCAGTTCACAGGCAAGACTCTGACCCTTAACTTTTTTGTTGAGAGTGTCACAAGGTAAATTAATCAGATTTATGGCATTAAGCTCTGCCAATATCTTTATCTGCTCAGCTCTTTTTCTCCAGCAAAACTCTCTCCTAGGGGGGAAAAAAATCTCCTCTCTGATGAAGGGAGAAAAGTGTATTTTGTTTCTCTCTCACAGTTCTCTGTCCAAAGTGAAAACAGCTGAGCACACAGCCAGGCCAGCACGGCCGCCCGCCCCGTCCCCTTCCAACCAGGGCTCTTTCGAGTGAAAATGAACTTTCCTGGCACTCCGATGTCCCTTAGCTTGGGGACAATGTAGATAGAGGTGCTGAATGGCATCTTGATTTCTAGGTAGAGCCTGTCTTTTGAGCAGAGCGACAGCGCAGCCCATTACGAAGCTGTCCCCAGCAGCGCGTGGACTTTGGCGCATGGGGGTGCAGTCCTGGTGCCAGGGCAGGACTTCTTGGGGGCTGGGAGCGCATGTGCAGAGAGCCCCCAGTCCTGAGCAGGCCTCTCCAGCTGGCTCCCAGCAGGAGCGGGAGAGAGGCCGCTGACTTTGCAGGTGCTTTTCAGGCAGCCTCGCAGGAGATCACCAACTTCCTGCTGCTAGAAATTTGTCCGCAATTTTTTTCTCATTGGGAAGTGACGGGATCCAGGAGCCCCTGGCTGGGTATGATAACTTGATTCAGGCTGTAGAGGCGTCCCAGATGCCTGGGAATTGGCTGCAAGGGAGCGTGCGCCCCTCCAACCTTTCAGCGGGAGCGAGCTGACAGGTCACAGCTGGGAGATTTCTTCACCCCGAGATGTCAGGGTGTTGCTGTTTCCCACTCAGAGCTCCCTCCGCACTGCAGCTGTGGTTTGGATGCAGACAAGGCAGAGTCCTGCAGAGTCCTTGCCCCACTGCAGTTCACAGCGTGAGGGTCAGGTCAGGCTGCCTCCAGTGTTTTCCAAGCACCTACAGAGTACTAAGCATGACTGCAGGCAATGGACTATGCCAATGACTGCCTCAGGCAAAGGCTGTGCTTTCACAGGGTTTAGGTCAAGGTGCAGGAGAATGACAGCAAATAAATACAGTTGTCCCTTGGCAGCTGCCAGGCATTGTTTCCAGGATGCTGACAGCCACCAGAATCCATGACCACTCAAGTGCTTATATAAAATGGCCCAGAATTTGCATTTAATTTAAGCACATCTTCTCTTGTACCCCAAATTCTCTCTAGATCAGTTATACACCTAATGCAATAGAATTGCTATATGGATAGTTGTACTATGTTTTCAGAAATGATATCAAAAATGTCTGTACATGGTCAGTACAGACACACACATCACAGGCCTAATTGTGTCGTGCACAGTGTGCCGTTAGGTGGATCTGAGGATGACAATGTGGAGGGCAAAATGTACACAAATTTACAAGATGGTTAAGATGTTGGAAAGATTAAAGAAAACCGGTGAGGTGGTGCAGGAAGCTGAGGCAGGAGGACCCCAAGTTCAAGCACAGCCTGGGCAACTTAGTGACTTAGAGAAATCCTGTCTCAAAATTTAAAAATAGCAAAGGGCTGAAGATGTAGCTCAGTGCAAAGGCCCTGAGTTCAATCTCCAGTACCACACACACACACACACAAAGATGGAGTAGGTAAGGACAGACAGAGCAACTGGAACATCCTCTCTAAGGTGGCATGAGGCAGGTGACAGAATGAAAGCAGGGCTGAAGCTATGCTTCCACCTGGAGCAGAGCATTACCAAAAGAGAGCAGCGAGCTCAGGGCTCAAGGGGGCTGTGTGCTTGATATTCAAGGATTATTCTTTTAGAGTTATATTTCACACATGAATGCAAAAAAACTCTTTTTGTTTCATGGTTAAAATAACACTGGTAGAACCTTGTGACTGTGTTGTTATGAGGAGTAAATGAGTGCTGCTCATAAAACATACAGCTCATACAGAGTCTTTGGGGTAGGAAGAAGTTCAGACACGTAATGGCTTTTATCATTACAGTTATTGTTTATTAAGCATTTGAAGATCACAGTAGCCCTATAAGGTAGGTGCACAAGGACAATTGGGCCCACTTTGTGAGTGAAGAATCCCAAATCCACAGATGGAAGTGATTTGCCTAAGGTCCTACTGCAGGCCAGTGGCAGATGGAGGCAGTCTGGGTCCCTGAGGTGCATGCAGAGTCACCCACAGAACTGTTGATCTCCGCTGAGTTTACCTAAGCAAGAACTAAACTCTGACTGAATTAAAGCCACTGCATTTGGGGGGCTATTTGTTACAACAGCTTAGCATTACTTAACTGACTAAACAACAGGCTGGCTCTGGGATGACTGTGAGAGGGCCCAAGACCAAAATGTGCCCCTTGAATGGCAGGGCTCATGGCTCTTGGAGGAGAAATTGCATTACACACAAAGGAAGAAGGGATTAAGAAGTCCTGACTCTTGGAGTTCACTTAAGCTCGGTTCTTCATGGGTTACTTGGATATTTTCATTGCTGGATGTGACTTTTCTTACCCTGTGTCATTTCTAACAAGAGACATTAGCATGCTGTTGAATCACACTGCTGGGAAACAGAAGGATACTATTCAGGGCTCGATGGAGACAGGAGTATTTGGAATGGAGGAAAAGGAAGTGGAGAATAAACAAATACGACATTGTACCATGAGGTTCCGTAACCCTCAATCCCAGCAGTAGGCTTTGAACCGGGCTCTGGTGTCTCCGAGTCCCAGCTCCTGTTCCCCAGTCCCAGGGACTCTAAGAAGGCACACATTTCCCGAGCACTGCTTACTACTGGTCCCTCCACCGAGGATGTACTCATCTACTTCTCTAGCAAAACCCTGTGCACCCTTCAAGGCCTTGTTGCAAGGCCATCTCCATGAAGACCTACTGTTGGCTTTGTCATCCCTCAGCACTTCTTGCCCCACATTTCCACTGCTACTTCGTGGCCACACTGGGAAACACGTGCAGCTGGGGTCTGCTCTGTGTGCCTCCCGAGGCCAGGACCCTGTCCTCCTTGCTTTGTCTCAAAACAGGTCAGGGGCAGGATACCCAGTTGGAAACAAGGTGAAATAAAATGATAATTTCGACTTTTTAAAACAAGGATCGACTGTGTTCGGTGCTAGGGCAGGCAATATGAGAAGACTCTCTGCAAAGTGCTGTTGTTACCTTCTGCAGACATGGGCATCTTTCCTCCCACCTGCCTCTCATTTGCACGGGCGGAAGGAGGGTGATGA
Organism: Heterocephalus glaber; assembly: GCF_053883595.1. Lineage (NCBI taxonomy): Eukaryota > Metazoa > Chordata > Mammalia > Rodentia > Bathyergidae > Heterocephalus > Heterocephalus glaber. Next base: position 62,040,458 of record NW_028258324.1, read on the forward strand.
TGTGCTTTGCTGTTGTCTTTATGTTGATGTCCTCTCCTCCCCTCACCCCACCAATTATTGAATGCCTTAAAAAAAGGAGAAGGAAAAAAAACCCTACCCCAGCAGATGTGTGAGCTGTTTGATCTCGAGGCTGAATAGGAACCAAAGTTTCTGAGACTCAGATTATGGTGCAGAAGAGGGGGGAAAAAACCTTAACAGGAACTCTGTGAAGGAGAAAGTTTAGCTTTGATCTTACTATTGAGTTTTGCTAGTGGGGTGTGTGTTTATATCTATTTCTATTTATCTTTTTGCCCCCGAAATTCCATGCTGCTGTGCCTGTCTTTTGTAACATTACAGAAGGGAGTTTTGTCTGGCTCTGTGCATGCGATTTAAGTCATTTAAGGTAAGAATTTAATTTCTCTGGGAAATAAGGAGAGGCCTGGAACGTAATTTATGGATATCTTTTCCTTTAAAGGATTCTAAAATAATTGGGGCCACTTTATCTCAAACCAAATGGAAAAGAGGCCTATTAAAAAGCAGAGAGGCCACGGTCCAGACAAGGAGGTCTGACTTTACCATTTAAATCCTAATTTGCACATCTTCCTCACTAAAGAAAACCCAGACTTTAGAAAGTAATTTGACCTTTGCATTTTAGAAGGAAGGAATGAAAGTGCATTTATTTATAGTTCAATTCTATTTCAAAGTTTTCCCTGAATAAGGTTGCTTCTTCCTAGAAAATTAAATAATCTTAAAAGTTAACTTGAGAAATTTTGAAAGGGACCTTCCCCGTTGTATAATATAAAATAATGATGCCCAATAATAGGTAGAAGATTTTTAGTTCATGCAACTTGTGGAGTTGTGGCTTATTGGCGAATTTCAGTATGACAGGAAGACAACTGTCCCTGTCTCCTTGTTGGTTTTGCATCTTTATTTGCAGTGCTTCTTCTGGCCTTCCTCCCCTTACATGCAGTTTTCAGTTAATTTTTCCATTCAGGGCTGGGAGTCACTCAGGGATGCAACACTTTCCCAGCATGCACCAGGCTCTGAGTTCAGCCTCAGCACTGAAAAAAATTATCCAATCAATCAATATTTATTAAACTTACTATGCAGCAGACTTAGCTTCTTTCACATTTATAATCCACAGCAGGCATTAAAATAAACAAAGTGCTCAACCATGTGCAATGATTTAAATTTAGTAAGATAGTGCAGCCTTTTCATGGATCCCCTACCATTCTCTATAGTATCTATTACAAAACACCTTTCTTGAATCCACATACTTTAGGTGTTGCTGTTGACATTTACATTTATTTTAACCAAAATGTTATTCACAGTGAATGTTTATTCTTTAAAATTAATGTATTGTTTATAACCCATAGATACATAATATAGACATATGGACCCATAGATATGTAGTGTGGACTTTTGTGAAATATTTTATTTTATTATTCTTTAAGTACACATACAAAACTCTGTTATTAGCTTTGAAAATTGTACAATATCCTAATATAAATATATGAAATAAAAAAATTAGTACTGTAAAAAAAACCAGTGTTTATCTGCACCCAAAGCATAAGCCAGCAAAACTTTCTGAAGATACTCACAATCCATTACACAACAGTTTTCAGAATTTGTATTTTTGGCATTTTTTTGGAAATACCTATTCAGTACCAGCCAAATGCAAAGTAAGATGGTAAGCACTTGAGTGATCAGGGAGATACATCAAGCAGGCAGGTGCTCTCTAAGTGGCTAGGGGTAGGAAAGGGGCACACAAAGTGCTGCTGGGGGGTAAATAAATGTGAGAGATGGAGGAGGGCATTGGACAGACGGGGCATCACTTGGGCACAGGCTGAGGTAAGAATGTCTTAGCTGCTACACATCAAATTGGAAAGTTCCTGTTGGGGTGGAGCCATCATGCAAAGTCAGCCTCCAAGGGCTCCTCTAGGCTGGAATTTAGATGCCAGCCTTCGGGTTGTGGGCACAACCTGTTGAGGAGTTCAAGGCAGCACCTCAACTCCCTGCCTGGTGAAAGCCCCTCTGAAGGGAACAGGGCTTCCTGAAATGTGTTTTTGATACCCCCCATCTCATCCCAGAAAGGACTTTCCAAAGCCTTGAATCTGTTGTCACTCTCTTTGCCCCAACCCCACTCCTGGAATGAAATTGGAACCCCATGTGTTACCTGTTAACTTTGCGACAGGATGTGCTGGCCCCAGGGATAAAGGTGTCACAGTAGATGACTTGTAGGAACTTGGTCTCTATTTATAATTTTATTTTATATATGCACTACTGGGGATGAACCCAGCACCTGGGGGCTGCTAGGCAACCGAGCTCTGCCACTGAACTATACCAGTTCCTGGGTGTCCATTTAAACCAATGTGGTGTAGTTCACAGGCTCTTTGGCTCTCATAGAATCTTCTTTTAAATTTTCATAGTGTTTGATGCTACTGTTAAAAAGTGTATGTTAGTTACATAACTCTCGATAGGCTCTCTTTAGACTTGGTGAGCTAAAAAATAAATAACCATATTAAGTTGTGTATATTTAACCACGCATATCTCTATGAAGACTTAGTCATGAATGAATTCTCTATATAATGTCTATTCTGTGCAGTAAGTCCTATGTAAAAAAAATGAGCAAATACCATAGAGAAATGCAAGTTTCTTTTCCCACAATAGAGATAGATCTATCTTACACTCTAAAAGCTTCATTTCTTTCTTATTTTTTTATTAACATGTATTAGTTGCACATATTAATGGGGTTCTGTGTGATATTTCCACACATGCATATAGCATGCACTTATCAAGTCCAATCTCCCCTCACCCTATTTCCCAAGCTCTAGTAATCACTATCATGCTTCTGGATTAACTTTTAAAAACTTTATTTCTGATAGCATCTTGTAGAAACTTTCATGATTCAATTTGCTGGTGAACTGAACAATAATACTTGGTAGCCTAGGCTTTGAAGTTAAATCTGGCTGGTTCAAACAGGCATTTGGGACATTATCTGAGTGACCTTGGGCAAATCACTGAAATTCTTCTTTGTTAAGTGTTTAGCTCTATGCTCATGAAAGGCTAGTGATTTGTCCACTTTAATTTACAAGGTGTGATCAACAATATGGTGAATGTTTAAAATTTTAAAAAGGTAATTACAGTAAATGAAACACATTAATCCTCCTCAAAATCCTCCCCATTGCTACAAACGTATTTGTCTCATCATTCTTGGCACTTTCTGAAGCAGTTCTGGAAGTGCTCTTTCATGAGTGTCTTTAATTTTGCTGTTTCGGCTGCCTTGGTGTCCTAAAGTGATTCAAAACGTTGTCCTTTCATGGTCTTTTTGACTTTGGGGCAGAGCCAGAAGGGGCACTGTGCCACATCTGGTGAACAAGGTGGCTGAGGACTCACCTTCATGTTTTAATTTGACAGAAATTGTGGTAACTGGTTAATCAATGAAGGGTGGAAAAAATATGGTGCATGTTTAAATAAAAATATTTACTGTAGTAAAAGACACATTGCTATTAATCTCCCTCAAAATACATGAAACACTCCCTTGATTCCAACACATTTATCCCATTGTTCTTGGAAATGCGTCTTTCACTGTAATGAGATTTAAAAAATTTAAACACCTTATCTTTCCCTCACCCTTCATATTTTTCTAATGCCTTTACTTGGGTTCAATTGCTGAGACCCTTTGTCACCTCACCTTACGGGTAATATTTGCAATATTTCTCTTGAAAAATATCAAGTTCCACCAGCCCCTCCACGTGGGCTCCATGTGGGGTCTGAATGGCTGTCATCCTGACATGGTTGCCTCTTTTGGGTCCTTGCTGTCACCCTGGAGCTCTCATGGCCTGAATGTAGCTGTCTGGGACTCCTCTGTCCTCTCTTGGAGTGATCCGTGAGCCTCTCTGGATCACAGGCATTTGGCACATGGGGCACGGGGCACTTCTGGGCTCTCTACCCCTCTTTCAACCTGGGCCTCCCTCCCTCCCCCCAGGGAGAGCAGCACATCTGCCCTGCGGGCTTCCAGGCGCTGGGCTTCTTGAAGTCATTACCTAAGGTCACTCTCCGTGGCCTTCCCAACGACACCCACCACACTCTCTGTTTTCCCGAGCGTTTGAACTCCTCTAGCCGCCTGAGAAAACTTTCCCTTTGCCTTTCAACTCTCCGCAGCCCTGCACACATGCATCTCTCCTGCTGATGTCCCAACACCCTGGACTCAGCTTCCCTGGTGGGGGCTGGGGGGCAGATCTGGCATGGTGCAATTTCTGTCTCTTTCCCAAAATTAAAACCACCCTGAAAATTGATTCAGGACATGGAGGCAGCCAAAACAGCACCACTAGGTACATGCACAAAAGAGGGCTCCAGAGCTGCTTCAGAAAGCAGCAAGAATGAAGGGATGAGTGTGTTGCAAGCGAGGAGGGTGATTCTGAGGGGGATTCGTGGGAAAATGTCTCTCATTGTAATAGAATTTTAAAAATTTAAACATACACTGTAGATTTCAGTCATAGGGCACAGCTCTAACAACTGGTTAGTCCAAACAGCTACATTTCTAAATTTCCATTCGTTACGGGAATTCCTGGCTGGTACATGTGAGGGCTCTGAAAATCTATGTTTGGAAACAAAGGCTTTGGCCTTGTGTTCACAGTGAGCTTCCTGTTCTCTTGAATAGACTCTCTTAATCATGCAGTGAGGGCAGCTACAGGTGAAGGAAGGGCACAGAAGAGTGAGGCTGAGATCTGCACTGTGCCTGAGGTCAACACTGGCTTCTCAAAGCTCGGTGTGCTAAGAATCACCTGCAGAGCTTGTTCAAACGCCCGTTTTTGAGTCCCACACTCAACGACTCTGACTCAGTAGTCCTGAGTAGCGAATCCCAGACAAGCTCCAGGGGGCCCACGCTTGCTTTGAAGAGCAAGTCCTTAAACCTTTTTCTTCTCTAAGGCAAGAGAGTCTGGAACACAGAACCAGAGACAGGGTGACAGCCCTCAGTGTGACCTGTGGGGATGCGTGCTTGTCACAGTGTCACTCACTAATCAAGGCTTATTCCAGTGACCCTGAGCAGGACAGGTGATGGCTGGGGTGGAGGGTGTGTTCATGGGCCAGGGCATCTCCATGAGTTAGCTCGGCACTCCCTACAGCGCACAATGGGTTGGTGCAGTAGAATGTTTAAAAAACAAAATAAAACAAGCAAGTGACTGTGGAAGATCCTGAGGAAATACAAACTGCCCCCTGCGACGATTAGTGGAGACCACACTGGGACTAGAGCCAATTGTATTCATCCCATGTCCACTCGGACCATCACCCCTGACCCAAACTCCCCCCACATGTCTCTCTTTCAAACCATTTTCTTCACATTCCCCTAAACCTAGCTCTGAGCTTACCTCTCCCAAGATATCTTCCCCACTATCTTTGTTTTACATCAGCCCAACATCTCCATACTCAGCATTTGAAATGTCAACCACACACTCTTAGTACCAATAACAGCCCCTCCTTCTCTTCTCCTTCCTACACTGCTGGAGCTCTGTTTATCGATCTCACTTAACTTTTGCAACAACCTTATGAGGTATTATTATCCCATTATAGATGAGGAAACAAACTCAGGGAAGTAGCTTATCCTAGAGGGATTACTTAGGAAAAATGAGTGGTGGAATTTCAACACTGTTCTGACTCTGGAATCTGAGTCTAAGACCAACCTGCCATACTAAATCAATTCAGTGTGTGTGTGGGGGGTCTCTTGACCAGGTTTTTGGCATGTGATTTGGGGGTGGCCAGCTGGCTGGGTGAGTGGGTGTGACCTGTCAATCACAGTAATCCAGGACACATGTGCAGAACATGTCCCAAACTCTGCACCTGGGACCAGTCAGAAAGTGCTATCTTCAATTCTTCTGGCATGAGATCAAGCAGGCTTTTGATAGGATGGCCTAGATCCTATGTCAGAATGAGGGACACAAAAGATGGCCGCCGTTAATCTTGTGGCCACTGTAAGCTCTTTCAGGGGCCTGCTCTCATTCTGCAGAGCATACTTCTTTTCCTACCTTTAATAAATGTAAAACCCCACTACCTTTCACACATTTGTGGTCTAATTCTGTTCAGAAAAACAAGAACCTGGAAAAATCTTCTAGAAGGAGCCCACAGTACCCCAGAATCCAGGTAACAGGTTCACATTCTATGAAGTGCTTAGGGTCACAATTGTCTCCAGAGTAAGTATCTGAGAAACATCGTTTATCACTGATGTGATGTTCTCTGATGGCTGACATTTCGGAACATAGGCAGGGCTGGGCACATTACTGGAAGTGAGAAACATTTTTTCCTACTTACCAATCAGTCGTGTTTTCCATTCATATCTATGACACAGATTAAAAATCAGCTTCTCAAGAGGAATAAAGAGCTCATTGTTTGTCAACTCTATTGAGAGTCTGTTATGTGCAGACTACAAGGCTTGGTCCTAGAAGGAGCCATGGAGGAGGACCCTAATTTGGGAGGTCTTGGACATGAGGATCCTGGGACACAGAGTTGGGAGAGACCAGCTCAGCGGGAATAGAGAAGCAACAGGATCAGGCTAAACTTGGACTGCAGAAAATGTCTGTCCCTGGGATGGGCTGCAAACCATCCCTCATGCTGACCCTAAAGGCACTGGCAAAAGCCAGGGCCATGTGAGAGGTGTGCCCTGCACCCTGGGTACTGGGTGTGTGACAGCATTGCTAACACAGGTGCTTGGTCCATTCACGCACTCATTCATTCCCTTAATTGTGCATTCCACAAATATGTATGGCATGCTGAGCTTGACCCTGAAGATACAGTTATGAACAAGACAGAGGGAACTCTGACCCATGGGGCCTCTAAGGGAGCAGCCATTAAACCCTAATGACACTGTTTATCTCACTAGAGATGTGATCCATGCTGTGGAGAAGTAGGCACATGGTGGTACAAGAGGGCTCGGGCTCTGGGCTGGGCTGGGTGGAGTGAAAGTGCCCCAGGATAAAGGGCAGGAGTTCAAGACCAGGACCCAAGAGCAAAGGCCTCAGTGCCTGCAGTTCATCTGGATCGGGTGAGGCAAGTGCTTTATGGAGGTTGACACCCTGCCGTGCCCCTGAGAAACAAGCCATTTCATTGTACAGACAGACCCCTTGCCAGTGCTGGGAATGAGGGGGACCCTGGGTGAGCACTGGGCCAGAAAAGCTGGCATCCAGTCCCAGACCTCCCTTGCTCTGGCAGCATGACCCTGGGCAAACTGCCTAAATTTTAAGAGATTCAAAAACATCTTAGTTTCGTCATTTACCAGTGGCTTCTCTGCCAGCTTTATTGGGTTCACAAGTAAGAATGGGAAAGCAGGAGATCTTTATGACCAGATGGAACACACACACACACACACACACACACACACACTGAGCTTAATGAGCCCAGGACCTTTAGGGCCCAGAGCAGACTCCAGGGCTCATGAAGCCCTGGAAGGGTTCGGTCCAGAGAGGCAGCCTTGAGCAGCTTCAGAGAGAGGAGGGAGGCACAGAGGAAGAGGAAGTGGCCGCTGGACATTCCACGGAGGCAGCAAGTGTGAAGGCAGGGCTTTGGGAGGGAGGAGCCCAGCAGTGAAGGTGAAGATATGCTTGGCAGGAGCCAGGGCCTCAGTGTGGGGGAGCAAGATCTTGAAGCACAGAGCCATCGCCCTGCTTTGTTTTTTATGGTCCTGGTTTAGTCCAACCTCACTGAGAACATTTAAGTCATGAATTTAATTATCAAGGAAGTTTAATTCTATCCCAAAGAGGAGAGTCATGTTTGTGTGTAAGAGGGACAGAGATCAGGTGGTGCTGGAAATCTGGGCCACTCTGAAGAACCACGAAGTGAAGTTAGAATCCCTAACTTTTGCTCTGTAAAAGGGGAATTTTGGATGAGTTAATGACCAATATGGGAAAGGTAAAAGTGTAAGGCCAGGGAAGCAGCTATGAAGAAAAGGTAAGAGAATATAATTATGAACTTGAGATGATAGGAAAGGACTCCTGAAGAAGACTCCAAAAGCACAAACCTTAGGTCAAAATATCAATAGATGTGACCAAATTATTGTTACATTTTTGTGTTCCACAAAAGATGTAGCAGGTAAGTGTTAAAGAAAGGCAACAGATAAAGAAGAAAGGTTTTCAACCCCTTAAACAAATGGAAATACATAGAATCAACAATGAATTCCTGTAGACCAATGAGAAAAAAAGAGAAAACCCAACAGAAAATGACCAGTGGCTATGAGCAGGCAAGTCACAGTGGGAATTTTTAAATTAACAAGGACACAAAAAGCTGCCAACCTAACTAATAATCCTCAATTGCAAGAATTGTATTTATACTCATTAAATCAGCAAAAAATTGGAATATCTCATAGCTACTAATGGGCCTGTAAGGAATAGGAACCCACAAACCTTGCAAGCCCAGACACACCTGAGAGCAAGTTTATGTATTAAATGTACTTAGCTGAGGAAAGCATCTGGCCTCTGACCATAGAGGACACCTCGGAAATACTCCCACCGATCACAGTTCTGGTCCTTGTGGATCAGAGAGTTGGCAAAGATCTCAGAGACCATCCTCCAGGGTAAACAAAAGGATGGAGGCCTCCCCTGCAATAGTGTGCAATCATCAGCAACAGGAAACCAGAAATATTACACCAACATGAACAGCTCTTAATAAAATGATGTTCTGTGAAAAAAAGAAATACAATGAGCTATATAACACAATAGCATTTATGTAAATTCAAAACACAACAGCAAGGCCCCTATATTTTGCAAGAATACATTCAAATGCAAACATAGATACCAAACACATTGGCATGGTATCCACATAGCGGCAAGAAATGTGGATAATGTGTTACTCTGGAAAACAGAAACCTCTATAGGTATTTCAAACAGAAGGGATTTAATGTAGGGGATTGATTAGAGGAGCTCAGAAGGCAGAGCTCAGAAAGGGGACACTGAGATAATGGAAATACTGTAACCATAGGGAAAATCTATATCAGCCTTGGCTGATAGAACTAAAGGGAAGAGACCATGGGGCTGGACCTGAGTTGAGAGGAGCAGCCCAGGGCTGGTGTGATGACGAGGTACTCAGACCTTTGGAGTGGGGACATAGAGGTATGACGGCAGTATGGGGAGTGCTGAAGAAAGCTGGGGACCAGAGCTGTGGTGTCCTCTGCTGCTGGAGCTTCTGGCAGGAGGTGGAAAGAAGAAGAGTTCTTTAGGTTCTCCTACTTTCCTATCTCCAGCCAGCAAGCCATAGGCAGAATCTGCCAGGAAGCCAGGTGGAAAAGAAGTCTGGGAAATGAATGTAGAGCTCTGGTATATTACTTGCCTTTCGGTTTCTGGGATGAAATGCCTGACATACACAACTTAAAGGAGGAGAGGCTTGTTTTGGCTCATGGTTTCAGAGGTCTCAGTACATGGCTGGCTGGCTCCAAGGCAGAAGCATCATGGTGGAAAGGTGTGGTAGAGGAAAGCTGCCCACCTCATGGGACCTGAGCAGCGAGAGAGCAGCAAGATACAGAGAGAGAAGGGGCTGAGTGCAACAATATACATTTTCAGGTCACTCTTCCAGTGACCAACTTCCTCCATCCAGGCCCAACCTCCTAGCAACACACTGAGATATGAAGTCATCAGTGGACTAATCCGCTGATGAGGTTGGAACCCCATGATCTAATCACCTGCCAAAAGCCCCGTTTTCAAAGACATGCGCCTCTGGGGGGAAATTCTTTGACCTGAGCTAATCATAGACCTAAGCATAAGGGCTGAAGCTAGGGAACTTCTAGAAGAAAATACAAAAGGAAATCTCAGTGATTTTGGATTTGGCAAATATTTCCTATATCTGATGGAATAAGCATGAACTTTAACTGTTTTAAAACACCGATAAATTGAAGTTGTCAAAAATAAAAACATTTGCTTAGCAACCACAAAACACAGTGAAGATCACTTATTGGAAGCATATTTTTAAAAAATGTATAGCTCATAAAAGACATCTGTAATATATAATGTACTCTGGTCATTCAATGATAAAGAGACAAATAACCCAAATAAAAATAGGGAAAAAGCTGGGTATATCTGTAGACCCAGTACTCTGATAGATTGAGGCAGAAGAATTTCAAGTTTGAGCCCAGTGCAGGCAACTTAGAGAAACCACATCTCAAAAATAATGATGATGATGATAATAATAATAATAATAATAATAATAATAATAATAATAAAAAATGGCTGAGGATGTAGGTCAATGTGAAAGCCCTGGGTTCAATCCTCAGTACCCCCCCCACACACATACACACATAAGAGGGATGCAAAATTTGAACAGACATTTTAATAAGCTTATAGAAATGGCAAGTAAGGACATGGGAAAAATACTCAGCATCATTAGTTAAATACACTGGGGAAATGCAAGTTTAACCCTAGTGAAATACTCTTAGGCTAAAAATTAAAAGAAGAGTCAAATAAAGTGTCGGTGAGGTTGTGGAACACTACTGCTGGGGCTGTACATGGCACAGCTGCTTTGGAAAGCCGTTTGCCCATGTTTCATAAAAAGATTAAATAGGTGCCTATCATGTGATCCAGTCATTCCTTTTCTAAGTATATACTGAAGAGAGATTACAGGTTCAGGCAAAGACTTGTATGAGCAGTATCACAGTGGCTTTATGTGTAAGAACTAAAAGCAATCCAAAAGCCCCACAAAAAAACTGGAAAAAATCCAAATGTCCATCAACAGGGTGATTGGATAAAAATTGTGGGATAGCTATGCAACAAAATATTACACAAAAATAAAGAAGAATGAACTACCAAAATGTCAAACAACAGGGATGCATCTCAAAATGATTATACTGAAAGAAACCAGACAAAAAAGAGTACATATTATAGATTCCATTTCCATAAAGCATTAGAAGGCACCAACTAATTCATAGTGACCAGAAGCCGACCCATGGTAGCCTGGAGACTATGGGGGTGGGTTGAGGATATATGGGCAGGGAAGACAGTGAGGCAGGGTAACCAAGGCCCCTGAGGAAGTTCTTGGGAGAAGGGACATGCTCATAATCTTTGTCGTGCTGTTTCTCAGGTATGCAGCTGTCGCAATTCATCAAATGGAATATTTTAAATATGTATAATTTATCATATGTCAGTTATACCTTAATATGGCTGAAAACACCAAGTGCTATGGGTAGGGGTTCATGTGACATGAGTTCTCTCCGTGCTGGGGCCAAGTTACAGTGTCCCCTTGGCCAACTTATTCAATCACACAGCCTCAGCTCTTTCACCTGTGCTGGGGAGGGGCAGGGGGGCTGCAGCCTATGCTCTCAGAGGCCAGGAGGGCGATATAAAGGAATGCATAAGCCAGGCTCCCTGTAGAGAGGGGTGGGGCTGTGGCCACCCCAGCCCTGTCCAGAGGGGCAGGGACCGTGGCACCCAGCCATGCTGGTTTGATGGAGTAGGAGCAGTAATGCTCATGCTTCAGGTTTGGCAAGAGCCCAGAATTCCAGGTGTGTAAAATGACACCTTCCTGTTATCAAATGCAGGTGATTAATAAATACTAAGATGCCAAAACACCGAGCAAGCCAAATCTGCACATGCACAGATAGGACCCAGCCTGAGCCTCCCAGTGACGATGGCAGACACTCTTCAAAGTCCCTGACCAAGGACTAATCCTCAATTTTCAGCCAAAGTGGGCTTTCCTAGTTCTGTTTTGTTCTATACCTCGCCAAGAGGACATTTCTACCAGTGCACATTTGCATCCTGCTGTTTTTCCCCTACTTTGCCCCCACAGAATGCCTTACCTCTTGGTAGACCTTGAACCTTTATTTCTGTAGTTCATTGGGGAGAATTCTTGTATAATTTTACAGAGTTGAAAGAGGCTGGTCTATGCCCAAAATAATCGAAAGCAAGGGCTTGAACAGGTTATTTTATACCAGTGTTCATAGCAACATTATTTGGAAGGATGGAAGCTGAGGCAGGAGGACCGCAAGCTTGAGGCCAGCTGTGGCAATTTGACGAAACTTTGCCTTAAATAAAATTAAAAGGGCTGGGGGTGTAGCTCAGTGGTGGAGTGCTTGCTTAGCATGCAGGAGAAGGCCCTGGGTCCGTACCCAGCACTGCAAAAAGGAAAGAAGGCAAGAAAGAAAGAGTAAGGGAGGGAGGGAGGGGGATGGAGTGACTTAAGCAGTGACTTAAACTACCTATTTTTTAAATTTCTGTGAAAGAAGCTTCATGTTAAAGCTATGTGCTGTCTTTAAAGGAGTCAGAGGAAAGCGGTTGGCATTTATCAGACAAGTGTAAACTTTCAAAAATTTGAATGAAGATAATCCTTAAACTTGGAGCTCAAAATGAAGTTCAACCAAGAACATTTTCCTTAAACAGAAAGCAGTTTTATTTGATTTTTTAAAAAAGTACATTTACTTTACATAACATAAAATAAATACAATTATTCTGCTGAGATCAGGAAGCCCAGGCTGGCGGCATCTGGAGGGGCAGAGCTTGGTGCGGCCTGGCCCGTGCAGCGTGGCCTCTGCCCGGGCCTGCCCCGCCACGCGGGCTGCGGGCTCTGGGGCCTTCGCAGGAGTCAGCTCTGTTCCCACTGCCCCCGCCCAGCACTGCCCCATCGATCGATCGCTGAGCGGTGCTTCTCACACTATCGAGGGCCTGGGGTGAGGAGGGCTTGTTCCAACACGGCCGGGACGCACCCCGGGAGCGCTGATTCACGAGTGGGCGCGTCCCGGAGGGAGCATTCAGGCTCCCTGGTGCTGCCCCAGGCTGCTCACCCTGGGCTGGGCAGGCCATCGTTTCTGTGTCTTCCCAGGGGCCTGTGAGCTCCCCGAAGTTCTTGCAGAGGGGAAGCTGGGAGTGGCAGGGCCTCTGGGGAGGGTCAGGCTGGTCCCCAGCTGAGCTGTCCACACAGCTCAGACAGAGACTAAGCTGGACTCACAGGTGCCCGGGGGAAGTAGGAAGATGTCAATAAACGAAAAGAGCTAGTTTTTGTTCCTTTAAATGCCGAAGCTGCACTCTGTGTGGCCCTAAAATAGAGCAAGACCCACAGCAGAGAGGGGCTTTTCCCCACTCACCTGACAAGCTCCTCTCTGGCATCTGTAGGATTGGTGGGCAGGGCCTGAGCCAGGTGAGGGTGCCCAGGACATGGGGTACCCACTATGGTTTAGATGTGGTTTGAGGGGGTTCCCCAGGGGTTCCTGGGTTGAAATTTATTCCCATCATGAAGTATTAAGAGCCTGGAAACTCAATCCAACCATGGTGTTTTCTAAAATTATTATTATTATTGTTGTTGTTGTTGTTGTTATTATTTTGAGAAAAGATCTTGCTGCATAGCCCAGACTGGCCTTCAACTCACAGTGATCCTCCTGCCTCAGCCTTGCCAGGGCTAGGATTACAGGTGTGTGCCCAGATCTAATTATGGTGTTCAGAGGTAGGGTTTGGAGGAAGTGAACAGGATTAGATAAGAGCATCTGGGTGGGGCCCCATCATCACATCTTGGGGCTGTATAAGAAGGAGGAGAGAGACCAGAACACACACACACACACACACGCACATGCATGTGTACTCACTGACCCCAGCCAGGTGATATTCTGTATTGTCTTGGGACTCAGCCAGCAAGTGAGCTATCACCAGAGGTGACTCTCTGACTGGTCCTTCCAGAACCGTGAGCCAAAATAAATCTTTCTTTATAACACACTGAGTTGTGTTTGTTACTGACAACAGAAAATGGACTAATCTATTATGTAAATGTAAATTCATTAAAGAAAATAAAAAATGCAGTTTATCAGCCACTCTAGGCTCGGTCGTCACAGATGGTCAGGCCACAGCCCTGGACAGCTGAGACACAAGACCTATGTCTACTCCTTCAGTCAGGCTTGGGCAGTGCTATAGGGGAGCGAGCCGGTCCACAGGGCAGGGTGGGCAGGGGGGGACAGCGTGCCTGCGCTCCTCACCCTGCATGCTGCCACCATCCCCGACTGCACAGAAGGTGTTTGAGGACCTACCATCCCTTCTTGTTCCCCCTCTCTCAGTCATGTTCTTGTCACTGTGACACCATCATATGTGACACCCACAATTTAAAGGAGGCAAGGTTTGTTTTGGTTCACAGTTGTAACGGTTTCAGTCTGTAGTCAGCTGGCTCCAAGGCAGGAGGGTGTGGTAGAAGGGGCTGGCAGGGGAAAGCTGCTCACCTCATGGCAGCCAGGGAGCAGAGAGCCATGGAAGGAGCAGGGAGGGAGATGGACCCCCAGGTCACATCCAGAGTGACACCTCTTCCAGCAGGCCCCGCCTCCTAACAGCAAGTCAGCTCTAGTCATCCAAACACCTTCCCCAAGCCCAGCCACAGCACATGCAGCTGTTGGGAGACAACTCGGCTAAACCATAGCACCCCCTTTCCTACATAACCAGTCTAGGACTTCAGTGCCTAATGTGGTTGGAGTACCTGTGGGACAGAGGCGAGGGTGGGACTGAGCATAGGATTGTCCCTGAGCAGATGTGAGTCACTCTCGGGACTCCAGCTGCACCCAGGGTCCTTTGCAAGGAGCTGAGCGCCTGCCAGAAGCACTTGGGCTGAGGTGGGTTGTGCTCTGATGCCAGCCATTGCTCCTTCCACAGCAGGAACTGGCTCTCCCTTGCGAACAAGGTGAGCTCTTGCTCTTGTATTGTGCTTCTTTTAAAAGCAGGCCATTTTGAGTCCGAATGTGGGAATTTAAGAGAGCTGGGGTGCTGGGTGTGGTGGTGCATGCCTATAGTCCCAGGATTCTGAGGCAGGAGGACCCCAAGTTTGGGCCTAGTCTGGGCAACTTAATAGGATCTTGTTTCAAAATAAAAAAATAAAACAAAAGGGCTGGGAGTGGAGTTCAGTGTCAAAGCCCTGGGTTCAAACCCCAGTACTGATAGGTACAGACAGACAGATAGACACAGGAGTTGGGATATCTAGGTCAAGGATAGCACGATGCTGTTAGCAAAAGGTGCTGGCCACCCAGCGAGCCCTGGCTCCAGGTCACCATGGTCCCAGCCCCTGCCACCTGGTGCCCCTCATTGGAGTCCAATGCCATTCAAGTGGGCCTGGGAAAGCTGTGCGCCCTTCCCTTCTCTGCCCTTTCTGTAGGGCACACTGTCTCCTTTCTGTGTTGCCTTTGAGATGAACCACCCCAGTTTGTTGTGACCAGTCCAGTGGGGAGAAATGATATGCAGCAGAGTCTCCTTTTTCACTGCCATCAGCACATGATTGCTTCTCTGTCCTAAGCCAAGATGGACTGCTGGTCTACCAAGAGCCCTGTAAGTCTAGGGCATGGCCCTATTGTCTATAGAGCTGGCAATGGATTTCCTTAGGGCATCAGCTTCTTTTGGATTCTCCATAGATCTGGGGGCAACTCAAGCTGGCAAAAATCCTTCAGAAATCATAGAATTCCTTTCTCCAAGGTCACATGGTGACAGGACACATCTAGGCAAGATAGAAGTAGAGTTGTTTCCGGATGAACCTGGAGAAAGGCCTGGAATTCTCAGACTAAATAGAAGTAACTCTGTGCATCTTTTTACCTCTCACCATTGAGGCTTGGAGGGTGTAAGCCCCATATTCAACGGAAGAGCAGAGTTGGGGAATGAAGTAATGTGTTCCGAGCTACACAGAGACTGGCCTGGGATCCAACTCCGACTCAAGGCCGGGTGCTTGGCATGCGTGGAGACAGGTTGGCTCTCTCTCCCTGGTTTCTGGAGTTCTGGGCTGGGAAACTGGAACTGTCCTCCCCACAGCAGCACCCTCCCCCACCCCACCGGTTCCCCAATCCTTTCCTCTCTCCAGCCCCAGTCGGCTGCAAAGTTCACAGCCGCCTTCCCCGGGCCGCAGTCCTTGCTTCTTAGGCCAAGGCTTTTGTCAATTGCTTTCTTCACTTTCTCCCAAATGGCCTTTTCCAAACAGAGCTCTTTATAATTGTCAGCTTAGAAAAAATGAAAAATGAAAACCACATTTGAGGTCCCCCCCTCTTCTATTACTTGCATACTAAAGTTCAAAGCCTTTGGCCTATATTCCAGGTCCCCAGTGACTCAGCCCCTTGCCACATCAATCACTTTCTTCCTGTCTCTGCGCTGCATGTGCTCAGGGACAGCCTGGCACATGCTCAGCCTTGCAGTTGAGCAGCCACAGAATGTCTGTCATGGGGCTCACAGTAGGTGCCCGAGATGGCATGCTGAATGGACAGACTCATTCCTGCCCCAGGCATCGTGGTCAGGACGGCCTGCTTGGGCCATCTTGCTCCATCTGGGGGCAAAACTGGAACTGTTGCCCTCTGCAATGGCTACTAGCACACAAAGAGCAAGACCAGACCCTGTGCGTAGCCCTGAGGACTTGGCTAGCTTCTTCAGTCAAGACAGCAAGGTGGCTGCTGGGTTTCTATAAGCTTTGTCTCCAGAGCATCAATTTCTAGTATTGACTGCCCATGTCCTAGCTGCTCAAGATCAAGTGAAGGGGCACCATGTTGGCAACTCCATGATGGCTCTGTGTCTTTACATGTCAGTGTGATGTGCTGGCATACCAAGATGCCTCATACAGGTGTGCACAGACTCATGGGATTGAGGTGGGGAGGGTAACAAACCCACAGAGAACTAAAGACAATACAGCAAGACAAGGGCATAAACTGGACTTTGCTTCTGGGGAGGGTGGCTGGGACACTGAGGATTCAGTGAGATGGTCTATGGTTGTGGGCACGCGGTGTCTGACCATCCACCTGTCGCTCCCTCCTTCCCCCAGCCTCAGGGTAAACGTCACCTCCCTGCAGAGGCCCATCCTAACCCTACATCATTCTGGACTCTTCTCTCTCGAAAAACATCATGCTCGTTACTTCCTTCTGAGCAATTACCAGAAGCCCTAACATGTGGTTGCTTCTTTGCTTGCTGACCTCCGAGCTCCAGGAAGAGGGGGGCTGGCTGGGTTTCCCTGTTCTGGCTCAGGACCAAGGACATCACATGATGACCATGTGATCAGTTCTGGGGAGCAGGGAAGGCCTCACAAATGAAGGTGCACCTGACTCAGGGGGAAGGGGGAGCACTAACGGGGTAGACTTTGCTGTCAGGAGCTCTCTGTCCAGGGGAAGCCAGACCAGCACTGGACATTCCAACAGAAATGCCCTGAGGTTGGTCGGAACAGGGACAGACATTTCCTCCGGCCATCAGAGGCTGAGGGCTACATCCCCTCCTTCGGACCCAATCTCTCCCAGCAGCCCTGTGAACTGGAATTTCTTTTTATGATAGGACCTGCCCACAGGGCAGGGGCGATCTTATCAGGTGGCCAAGCCTAGCTTTTAAACAATACCAGTAATGCAAACTCTAAGCATTGCCATGCATTGTACTCTTCTGAGCACCAACCCTGTAGGAGATACTTCGTACACCTCTTGTTTAATGTACAGCTATCACACAAGAGGCGTTTCCCACCTCCTCTCCCAGGTTCTGGATCTAGGAAGGCAAGTCCAAGGTCATACGCCTCGGAAGTGGCGGATGAGTTTCAAACCCAGCTGCCTCCATCTAAAGCCAGTGCTCTTAACCACAGTCTTTTTTCTGGCTGCTCTATCTCACAGGTGAATCAGTTCATTGGGGTTGGCTCCATCTCCTTGGGCTGAGTCATCATCACAGACTGCCTGAACCTGCTCCTCTCCTGGAGGCCGATCCATGGCTAATCTCTAAACTCAAAGGTGAGGGCAAGACTCCGGACTTTGGCAACCCCACGACAGGGCTGCTACACCCTCTCCTCACCGAGCTGCGGCTTGCTTTCCCTAGGGCAGGGCTTGGTTAGCTCAGGTTTCCTCCTCTGCCCCTGCGTGGAGTTGCGGGTGGGTGGTGTAAGAGCTCGGGTGGCTGCCCGGTCTGCAGAACAGCCTTGCACTGACTGCGTAACCCTGTCTGGGCCAGGTTCCCTCTCTGCTCTGCCCTTCAGCCCTCTCCTGTTAAAAAAGGGCAAGAGGGCCCGAGATTTAGCTCAGTGGTTCTGCCACCTGCCTCGCAAGCACAAGGTCCAGAGTTCCATTCCTGGTACCAAAAAAGGGCCCAAGAACCAGTCTCTGGGCTTGCTGTGAGGGTTACACAAAGAAAACACTCGATGTGCCCTGTGCCACGCTTGTTGCACAGACGGACCTTGGAGATCAGTGGCCTGACGTTACTGCTAACAGCACTGAGGGGAAGTGTGGTTGCAGAGAGCGGGTTTGCATCTCAGCACCAGCACTTGTCACCCATGTGGCTTTGGGTAGTGCTACTGTGCTTCCTCTGGACTCCTCGTCTTCAGACTGGGAACTTTTGAGGATAGTATCCAGGTGCCCTCAGCCGGCCGTTAAAGCTGGCCTCTGCTGTGGAATTGCAACATCAGAGGCAGGGAATGGTCCCCGCCCAGATGGACTACCTAGGGGCCCTCTGACTCTCGTCAGGGCGCCCTGGGTGTGGTCTCTGAGTGTACTTGTCTGCATAACCAGCCTGTTTTCTGCTTGACACATGGAGAGGACGGAGCGTACAGGGTTGGGGAAGGGGAGGCCTCCGAGCGGTCCCTGTCTGTGTGCCTGCCCTGGATGAGGCCACACTCAGGAGCTCCAAGCCCCCGACTCCCACTCCTACTCCTGAAGAGAAACAAGAATCATGGGTGACTGGTGCTCCCTGGTGTGGCTCCAAACCTCTAGTCCTGCTTCCATGCCCCAAGGCCACCTGCCTGGCTCCAAGTGCTCAGCTTCTCATAGGTATGAAAGCTCAGATCCACACTGTAAAAGCTCTTGGTCACTGAGGTTGGACCCATTGAGTGGAGTGGGTGTGAGTCTACCAGAAGATGCTGACAACCTCCAGCTTCTGGGCCAGTAGACTTAGAAGTCATCATTCTTGTCACATGGTGGTCCACTGAGGTCCAACCTTCATTGACCCTGCCAGAGCAGGCAAGTGATTGTCCTGGAGGACATCGGTCTCCAATTACTTTCTTTATCTGCTCTGATGCCTCCCTCAGGGTTGAGCAGGTGAAGTATCCATCTTGGCATACAGTGGACGCTTTATAGATGCTGATGCTCCCTGCATTTCATGAATTCTCTACAGCCTATCTTGACCAAGAGATTGTGAATACCCTAAAGCCTGGGGCCCTGACTGCTATGGCTCTGGTTTCCATCACTTCCTCCTCAGGAAATCCTCTCGGGGGTTGTCTTACAGCTGCTGTGGGTTCCTACCATCTTGCCCTTTCTGAACAAGTCTGTCATGCCCTCTGGGTGTTCCTGAACACACAAAGCTACACAAGGGAGCACAGCAGGCTGGGCACTATGGCATCCAATTCTAGAGCTGTCACCTTTTCATGGTGGGACCTGGGGTAATCATTCCTAACTCTGGGCTTCCATTTCTTTCATTTGTGAAGTGAGGACATCAAGGTAGTTCCTCACATGCAGTGTCTGTGTAAATCAACTATCCTTTCCTTTCATCTATCCTTCTATCTATCCTTCCATCTATCCATCCATCCTCCCATCCATCCATTCTCCCATCCACCCATCCGCCCATCCACCCATCCACCCATCCATCCATCCTCCCATCCATCCATCCTCCCATCCATCAACTGTTCATACATATGCCAACTGTACAGATTTTCAACACCTGTGTTAGGGTCCTGGGCAAGAAAAGAGTCAACAGCAGGTGACCCAGGCCTCTGGCCCCTGACAGGGGGGTGGGGAGATGCACCCTGTAAAGGGCAGTATGGGAGGAGGTGGCAGCAGAGGGGAACTCTCCCAGCCTTCCTGACTCCCCAGCTCCTCCAGTGCTCCTGGTCCTCCTGGATCCTAGGTGGAGGCACAAGGTCCCGTTGTGGGCTGTGGCCACCAGCAGCAACCCTGCAGCGGTTCACGCCCTTGCCATTTCCTCTGTGCGTGGGCAGGGGATCCCCACACGCTACACGCACCCAGGCTGGGCCTCCTGAGGGGGACAGCATCTGGTATGCTGACTGCAAGATGTTTCTGGCCGCCTCTGTAACGCCCACCCCGGGAAGGGGGTGGTGGCTAGGGTCCGCGGCATGTGTTCCCATCACGCCCCTCTCCACACCTGCTCCCCAAAGCAGACACAACTTTATGCAAAGTGGGAGCTCCACGTGCGGGGATGGGCTGTGTGGCCTGAAAAAGCAGCATGGGCTTTGGTCCCTGCCCAAATGCCTGGGCAGCACCTACAGAACCTGTCTGTGCCTGGGGCTATCTGTCAGCTCCTTGAACTCAGGGCTTGGGTCAGGGCAAGGCCTGGGCACTGGCCAGAGGCAGGGGCTCAGGGAACACTGCATGAGCCTGAGGGAGCCTGGAGACAGCCTTGCGCAGGCTGAGTGATCTCCCGTCCTCAGAGCAGGCCCTCAGCCCGTCCCCACCCCAGGGGGCTGCTCCTGCCCGACACCCCAACCCTCTACTCCCTCTACCCTGCAGGGTGTTCTCCCACGGCACTCCAGAGTGCACTCCCGGACTCTGCACAAGCTGTTCCCACGGCAAGGGAAACCGGGCCTCAAACCCTGCCCTCCTCCTCCAAGCTGGCTCTCCCACCGGCAGGTCTTCTCCCTGGAGTCTGGTGAGGTTCCCCCCTGGGATCCTCTGAGAACCTTTACAGAGCTTTTCACAGCACCTGCCACCCTAACTGCCGTGTGCACTGGGGCTATAGGAGTCTGCTGAAGTAGTAAGTGAATGAGTGCCTGAGTGAGAGAATGGATGAATGAATGAATGAATGAATGAATGGTGGGCTTGGGAAATGCTGAAGGGTGGGTAGAGACAAGCCCTGCAGGAAGCCTAGGAAAATGGATCTAATTGTCCTTCCCTTTGCAATGTTTAGGCATCTCATGTGCAACTGCAGACACCCTCATGGGTTTTTTGCCCTGGACAGAGGAGGGACCCATGCAGGCAGTAGGCAGCTGGGATCAGGATGTAGGGTCACAGCCAGCGCATGGTCCGTAGCAGACCATGGAAGCCAGAGTGTGTGTGGACTCGGTGATGCCATACCCATAAGTGGGCTGTGCCTGAGCACCACAGCGGGATATGGAGAACAATCTGCCACATGCTACCTCCGTGATAGGAACCGGGCAGGTGGGAGCCCAGAGCAAGGGAAGGTTGTCTTGGCTGTGAGGTCAGGAAAGTCTTCACAGTAGAGGAGACTTTTAAAATGGGACCTTGAAAGGTGGATAAGAGTTTTCTGAAGGTGGAGAGAAAACAAGGAGGAGAACACAGTAAGGAGGGGGCTGTGGCAGACAAAGCGAGACCCAGCTTCCCCCTCTGACTATGAAATACTAGTTTTTCCAGTTTTGAGCAAGCAGGGACAATGAGAACAGGTGTAATGATGCATGAGTTAAAAAAAAGGTCCTTGAAAGTGCGAAACCCTTGGTGCCCCCAAATCTCTGTGAATGCATCCCTCACACGTTCTTGCAGGTGATCCTTCCACAGGAAGCGCCAGTTTGGCATTATCACTGACTGCAGAGAAAGCCAAGCAGTTGTTAGAGTGCAATGAACTGAATGCTGCACCTCCCTCAAAGTCAAGTGTGAACTCCTAACCCTCGATGTAATGGTACTGGGCGATGGGGCTTTGGGAGTCGCCAGGGTGGGGCCCTCATAAATAGCATTAGTGCCCTGATAAGAGCCAGAGAGTGTGCCAGGCCTCTTTCTACCATGACAGGACGCAACAAGTTGGCAGTCTTTCCAGGAACCAGGAAGACGATCTTTACCAGAGCCCCACCACAACGACCCCCTGATCTCAGACTTCTGGTTTCCAGGCTGTGAGAAATAAATCTTCGTTGTGTATAAGCTGCTCAGTCTATGGTAGTTTGTTATAGCAGCCAAAATGGCCAGGACAGAGTAATATGGGGGCAATGGAGGAGTCTTTTCCGAGGGTGGTCTGCAGCTTGTTTTGGGCTGAAGGGAATGAGCCATTGTGAAGGGCAAAAGCTGTCCATGCATCGATCTGGGGCATCAGCCTGAACCCGCTTTCATGGAGGGCCCCTGCAAGCATCCCTGTGTGATTTAGTGTGTGTGCATCTGGCTCCTTCCACATCCTCCATCCCCATCTCTGCCCTTTGCCCAGTTCTTGTCCTGTCAAGCCCGGGATAGCCTCTGTGGCTACTGGGAGAACTGACCCGAAATATACACATAGTCGAGCCCACCCTCCCTGTTGGTTGATCTAAGTTCACACCCCACCAAGGCCCTAGAGACCCCTATCAGGAGCATCCAGGGCCCCCAGGGAAGAGCCAGCATGTGGCCCATTGTGAACACTAGGCTCCCTATGCCTTGCTACTCTTCAAAGATATCCTTGCGTTAGGTCCTTTTAGGGTGATGGTTCAAACAAGGACCGGGTGTCAGGAAACGTTTCAATTTTCCTTCCTTCCACCCACAATTCTAGCCTCCTGCTGAAAGGGTGGTACCCACAGGCCATGCTGGTATCACACCTCACTCTTCTTGGTCATTAGATTGGTCCAGGGTAGACTCGTGAACTTGAGCTACAGCCTGGGCCAAGCTGTTAAGCTTCTTTTCAGAGAATTTGAACTAAGAGACAGAGATCAGTTAGCAGGATGCTTGGCCTGGAATGTCTTGAGACAGCAAAGCAGGAGCTTGTACTCTGTGTGGCAAAGCTGGAGTCCCAGGCAACCTTGAATTACAGAAGAGAGAAAACTAAGAGCCTCACAAAGAGGCCCAGTCTGCCAAGAGGAGAAGGGAGTTGACATTCAAAGAGAGGTACAGGCCAGGAGAGGCCATGGTGCGCCTTGAAGGGCAGAGAGCGGAAACCTTTGCTGGGCCCTATCACACTGCATCTCTCACTTCTTGTCCTTGAGGTTACGAACTATCCCCCATATCCTTTTTTTGCATTTGAAATTGATTGAGAGGTTATCTGGCCATGTTGCCAGTATGTCCTAAATAAGAAAAGGGTTCAAGCCGAAGTCTGAGGGTACGTGAATGAGCCCTTGGCATCTGTGGGTCGATACCATCAACGTGTCATCAACAGCTTCCGTGCGGCAGGGCATGGGGCATTCTGAGAACAGTGGAGACCCAGAGTCTGTCCTTGAAGAGTCCAGTAAATGCAGTGTGGTGAAATTCGAGGCCACGCGTTAGCATACAAGGTGGCTTAATGCTAGCAGCCAGCAGATGGAAGGCTGCAGGGGCTACTATGGCTGGGAAGAGGAGGATAGGTAAAGATTCATCTTGGAGAGGAAAGAAGAATGGAAAGTTCAAAAATTAGAAGTCTGGCTGCAGGAGGGGTGTGAGAGGCAGGACACCCTAAACTGCATGGCTTGGGAGAAACGGGGTCTCGAGGAGCAATGTCGGATGAGCATGTCAGACGGACTTGCTTGTGACTGTGAGGGCTCAGGTTTGTTATCACACGCTCACACGAATGGAAGAAAGAGCTTTGACATTACCCAGTCTAACTTAGGTGAGGTAATTCGGTCCCTGTCCCTCTGTAGATGGCCACCATGACACCGGGTCCCGAGTGCTTCTTTGCTATCACCATTTCAGCGGCAGGGAATCCCAATCAGCTCTTCTTTCTTCCACAACTTAGGATCTTTCCAGAAGGGGCCTCTAACTAGCAGGAGTCTTGGTGCCCAGAGAACTGGGCCTGGAGAATTTGCAATGTGACCTGTGAAACAGCTGTTTGGACAGTTTGTGACAGCAAAAGCTTGGAAGCAGCCCAAGTGCCCATCAACTGGAGACTGGAGAGAGAAGCTGTGGGCTTTTTATAAAATGGCGAACTACTCCGCCATAAAGAAGGAGAAACGAGAGACATTTATGGCTAAGTGGATACACAGTGAGGGTGTACTCTCAAGTGAAATAAACAGGACACACATGCATAAATACCGTATAGTTTCTCTGGTGTGAAAAGCTAAAAGTGTAAATAAGGATCTAAATGTATAATTGATAATTGAAATAAGAAGAAAAGGTCTAGGGCCGGGGATTTAGCTCAGTGGTTTCACTGCCTGCTGTGCAAGTGCAAGGACTGGAATTCGATCCCCAATACCAAAAAAGAGAAGAAGAAAAGGTCTAAAGGAGTAGTGGAAGTGGGAGGGGCAGGGGAAAGGAAAGAAGGAAAAAGAAAAAACATGAGAAAAGGAAAAAATGGAAACAAAATCTTTGTAAATAGGGAAGGGTGGAGGGGGTGAAGGGAGGGCAGGGGAATGGGAAAAAACAAGAACCAAGGTGCATCATGTAAAGGTACAAGATCCCAATGATGACTGTAACTGTATTGTATACCTAAAATGTACCAATAAACTTAATCAAAAAAAGAAATAGCTGCTTGGGAAGGCCAGGAGCACGGAACAAAAATTTCTATAGCATGTACATCGTATTAGGTCTTGTAAGTAACCTAGAGATGTTTTAAGGTGCAGGGGAGCATCGTGTGGGTTCTATGCAGATAATAGGGCATCTTTTATAATGGACACGAGCAATCCCAGCTGTTGGTATCTTCAGGGGGTCCGAGACCCCCCCAACTCCCATGAATACCAAGGAAGGACTACATAACATTATACAAATGCAGTAAAGCTCTAAACCATATGCACCAGGACACTGGGCAAAATGTCTATAATAAGCCTGGAGCAAGCCCCCAAATTCAAAAGGCCTTATCATCTTATAGACCCCTCTGGGGACCCTCAGAGCTTCTGGCTTCTGGAGGTGGCAGATGCTATGGCTGCCATGAATAATGTCATGGCTTTGTATACAAGGGGGACAGAGGAAGGAATTGCACGGGTGGGGACAGAAGGGGAGGGGCAGCACTAGCTCCTGTCGGGGGCCAAGCCTGGTTGGAATATTCCAGAGAGAGGTGCTGTTCCCTGTCCTAACGTCAGTAGCTTAGGACTCCAGCAGCGTGGATGGAGAGGGAGGCCCTGCAGCAGGGAGGGGCGATCTGGATGTGAGAAACGTCGGGAAGGACAGAGGTGGCTGGATGGGCAGGATGGAGCCAGAGGAAAGGACAGCCAAAGGCCGTGTCCCCAAAGGAAGGCCAAGGGGCTTCCCATGGGCTCCTACACTCTGGGGTGATTGGAACTCGGAGGGAAGTCAGGCCAAACCCTAAATCCTGGGGAAATCCCAGAAATACTGAGTTTGGGACGGGGCCCAGAGGTGACAGTCATGACTGGCTTCTCCAGTCCTACAGGCAGTGGCTGGGAGACACTGGTGACAGGATTTTCCTCTCTGGACCTCAGCACCCTGCTCTGTAAACCAAGAGGGCTGAAAAGACCGTTTCTCCTGTCTTTACCAACTCCCTGTTCCCCTGCAGTTATGAGGCAGGCCAGCCAGGTTGTCCCGTACCTGCTCAGCTCTTACAAAAGGCCTTCAGATGACAGGCACTCCCAGCAGCTCCATCTGGTCTGTGCATTTGGGTGAGAACAAAGCCTCATCGTGTGTGTTCACGTGGGCGTGCAAATGGGACAGCGTGAGTCTCTCTGGAGGCCGCGGCTCAGGGCCAGGATAAAACCACTTCCGGTCTCAAGTCCCAGGTTCATGCACAATGATTTATTTAGGGAAGATGCTTGGAGATGCAAACGAAATGAAAGGGATCTATTTCCCCAGCAATTACGCCTATGCTTTCCTGTGAAAACTGGTCCCCAGGCCCTGTCGGCGAGGCAAGCCAGGTTCTCAATGGAGCTGTGTTCAGAGGCCTCGGGAAGGGCCTGGGTTTCCTAGCAGGGAAGCCACATGAAAGTCTTCACTATGGCTCCGTGCGGCTCTGGAGACAGCTCCTTCCAGGCAGCCTGGAGAATTGGGGAGTCCTGTCTGGAAAAATGAGACAGGCTGGGCCTAAAACATTGATTTCTGGTTCAAGTTTCCCAAAGAAATGTGCAGGAGGAATTTCCACTTGTTGTCCTGATTCACCTTGGGTGAGTCTTTAGAATCCCAGACCCAGGTGGGGAAAATCTGATTCCAGTCGGCCCCCAGCCAGACTTGCACCTCAAATGAATAAAACCTCCGTGCAGGTGCCAGTGCCAGCTGCCCCTGGTCATCCAGGAAAGGGCTTCATCCACCTGTCACCACCTGACCATTTTGCTCTGGAAGTAACCAGTGAGAATGTCAGGACTAGAGAATATCCTCATGCCATGTAAGTCTTCACCCCTGGACACGAACTTACGTGAGTGATAGAAATCCATTTACTATGGCCTGGCGTGATGGCTGATGCCTGAATCCCAGCACTTGGGAGACTGAGGCGGGAGGATCACCTTGAGTTCGAGGCCAGCCTGACCTCCATAGTTCAAGGCCATTCTGAACTACATAGCAAGACCCTGTCTCCAAAAACAATAACAAAATCCATTTCATATGAACTGAATAGCGGGTGCTATTTTATGCCAGATTTGGGGAATCAAAAAGTAATTCAGGCATAGTCCCTGTTCTTAATAGTTTGGAGTTGCCGGGTGTGGTGGCACAGGCCTGTAATCTTAGCTACTTGGAAGGCTGAGGCAGAAGGAAGACGGCAAGTTTGAGGTTATCCTGGGCAACTTAGTGATAGATACTCTGTCTCAAAATAAAAAATAAATAAATAAAAAGGGCTGGGATGTAGCTCAGTGCTTCCTGGGTTCAATCCCCAGTCCCTCTCTCTCTCTCTCTCTCTCTCTCTCTCTCTCTCTGTCACACACACACACACACACACACACACACACACACACACACACGAGTGCAAAGTCCAGTGGGGATGGTGGTTGGGGAAAGAATAGTCAGGGTGGGCAGCAAGAGAGATACAGAGAGATAGGAGTGAGAGGTTCTGGTGGGAGGGTATCGGGCAAGGCTTCCCAGAGAGCTGGAATTTGGACAAGGGGACTCGGCGGGGGGGGGGGGCGGGGGGGCAGCAGAGAGCAGTGCTGCAGCTGAAAGTCCCTGAGCTCAGGGTACAGGAAGTAGTCTTTGATCCAGTAGCCAGCAGGTACACAGGCACAGGAATGAGGAGGCGGTGAACTTGAAGAAAAGCAGGGGCCAGGCCACTAAGAACATCCTGAGTCATGGAGAGGGTCTGGGCTCCTCCAGGGAGGCAGCAGGAAGCCACCAAAGATCTACAGCTAGCATCAAAGGCGTTGGACAGAGAGAGAGAACCTCCAATAAATCAGGCGAGGGATGGAGGTGGCCAACGTTGAGCTGCAGGAATGAACCTGAAGGACAGAATCAAAAGACCTTTTAGGCTACAAAAAGTAGGATGGATCGATCACCTGTCGAGAGGAAGAGAATGTCAAAGATTTTACGGTCTATGCCAGTTCCTACTTTAGACTGTGGCTATGGATGAGTGCATGGCTTGGTAGTTACCACACAGGCATGGCCTCAGTGGGCCTCTGTCAAGCCCTTGGACCTTCAGTCCCCCGTAGCGACCACACGCAAGTTACTTATGTCTCTGGGCCTCCATTTCCTCTTCTGAACAACTTGCACAGTAAAACTATTGGCAGTCGGGGTTCCCATGGACTGGCGCTCTTTGGTACCAGTTATTCCTGGGGTGTCCTGTGAGGAAGAGTGCCTGGTGCACCCCTTTATTGGTGAGGGTGAGGCCCATGCTGCCTGTTCTCACTCTACCTGGTGACCCATGACACCCTATTAAGTGATAAATTGCCACACCAACAAAAAGCCCCCTTTAAAAGTGAAGAAGTCTAAGTGTTTCTCAGGCAGAAAATAGAAGTTTTAAGGGGGAAGACACTACCAGTTGGCATCTGGGAATTTGGGGTCTCTCAGAAGGCCAAACATCTGTGGCTCTGTCGCTGAGAGCATAAGAGTGCTGTCCCGTGCGGTGGTGCTGTAAAAACCATTATTATTTTCAAACACAGCATGCCCACAGGAAAGTCCATAAAACATAAATCACAGTGAAACGACCTGTTATAAAATGAATCCTTGCAGGGCCGGGGATTTGGCTCAGTGGCACCATGCCTGCCTTGTAAGCACAAGGTCCTGAGTTCGATCCCTGGTACCAAAACCCCCCAAAAGAATCCTTGCATGACCACCTGAAGGTCTGGGAGCACTCTGGGCCTCTGCTGCCACACGCCCTTGCACCAAGAGTCACTTTCACTTGACTTTTATGGCAACCCTCCCTGCCTGCCTCTCCTCCCATGCCTGAGGGTGCACAGGAACATGTTTTCCTCTGTCTGGTTTTGACCTCCCTGAACTGGCATCCCAAGCACGCAGCCTTTTCTGTCTGTTTCCCCTCTCTCCACCCCTGCCTGTGTGAGGCTGCACTTAGCATCCTTTCTGCACGGTTCAAATGCACCACAATTTACTTCTCCACTTGACTTTCAATGGGCATTTGTGTTGTTTTCAAGTTTGGGACTGTTTTGAATGGCACTGCTCTGCTGGGAACACTCTTATCTGTGTCGCACACAATTTGGTTAGGATTTTCCCAGGAGCAGAATTGCTGGGGCATAGAAAGTAGGAGCACCGTAGTCTTTAGCAGTCTTCTGAGATGGTCACACCAGCCCACAACTCCTGCCAGCAGGACTCAAGAGTTCTCATCTCCTCCGTCCTCCTCCCGACCTGTTCTCATTGGTTTCTGTGCCGTTCTGTCACAGAGAGGCCCGAGGAACACCCTGGACATATCGCTAGAGGCTGGCATGCTGCTGGATCCATTCTGGCCTAAAGTACAATAATATCTATAAATAATCACAATGAATGCCTTTCTCAGGGAAGACCCGTCATTCTGCCTTAGTGTGCAAAAGGTCACTGTAAATTACTGAATGTGCCACAGATGCAGGCTGATGCTAGGTGGGCTGCTGGTGCCAGGAGGTAGAGTCATAAGGAGATAATGCAGTATTTCAGAAAAGTCTGTAAAATGAAGATGGGGGCAGGGATGGAGAAAAACATCTAGGATGCATTGAGCCGATGTAGGAGTCCCAAAGGAACAGCTCTGGAAAAGGGTTGAAGATTTTGAAACCATGGATAATAGTGGTAGAAGTCCGTTGATCTTTTCAATATGAATGAATACAATTATATCATTCTTATTTAAAATTTGTCTTTCCACCTCAATCTGTAGATTTATATTTATGGTAATTTATATCCTAGGGGCTTTTGGAGGTGGGGCTTTGGGAAAGGCTTTGGGAAGAGGAAGCCCAAGCAGAAGAGCACAGTGGCAGGCTGGCCACAGGGGGACAGCACTCAGTTTCCCAGTGGTCACTCAGGTTGCACGGTACCTTGGTGGCCCAGGTCAGGCATTTCATCTCTGCTGGGCCCAGGAGGAAGGCAGCGGCTTTTGTTAAAGGGAAAATCATGTGCAGAGTGTGGCCTGGTTTTGTCCCCAGGATCTGCCAGTCTGAGTTGTGACTCACCTGTTCCAGGGACCTGCTGACAGTTACTCCGCACAGCTTCCTTATCTGTCACACCTACTTCTAGCACAGCTGCAGGTGCCTCGGTGGGTCACTTGCTCCCTTCAGGAGGCACAGCAGCTTGCTTAGGATGCAGGGTCTTTTGCAGGGTCTCCTCATTTTCTGGACTATGCTCCAACCAGCAGACTTCTAGGTTGCTTACCCAAGTGAAGCGCAGTTACCTTCCAGGCATCCCAGGTGCTCGGCCATTGCCTCAGTGGGCGAGAGGCCAGATGCTACCACTTCTCTTCCAGGTGGGAGGAAACATCTCAACATGCCCTGACCCCTGGGGCCTTAGAAACGTCACCAAGATACTTGGCCCCTGCATTCTTGTGGGGTTCATTTTCCTTCCGCTGCTTGCATTTTTCTTACCAAAATAACCAGAGTAATTGCTCTTTTCTGCCCACCAGGACCAATTAGCATGATAGCAGCAGCAAGGCAGGCCTGCGGGGCACCCTGAGGAATGGAGAGGTCATCAAGGTCCCTGAGATTGGATTGTGACAGTAGACTGAGGAGTTATATCCCTGAGGGAGGGTGGTGAGGTTGTATTGCTGCTGGCTGTGCTAGCTGAAAGCCAACAGCCTCTGGTGGTATTTGTTCACAGGAATGGAGAAAAAATAGTATTTGTCAGATCAATAGTTACCAGAGGGTGTGTTGGTTTCTTTAGCAACAAGATCATGTTTGGAAAACCACCTGGAATTAGACTCATCACCCAATTATATTTATGATGATTCACAGTTAGTCTCCAAGACCCATTTATCCTGGCACAAGCCAAATAAGCAAGCTGAGTGGGGATGTGCTAGGATTTGCCATCCCTGCATCTTGAGAGTCTATCTTGGCAGAGCCAATTTCTGCCATGCCCCCCATAATGTAACATTTCTTTGGCTTACTCTTGTGTAGGTAGAAGGCATTCTGCTAGCATCCACTGACATCTCTTACCATAATGACCCATACTAGCTGAAGAAGGAAGCCATTGTGGAGATTCTACTAATAAGTAGGTGTGTGTGTTCGAAAAATGATGAGATATGGACCTGGGGCAGTAAGTATAGACACCCCTCGCTTAACCACTGAGTTATGCTCCTATGCCTAGGTCGCTAAAGGAGTTGGTTGCTAAACGAGGAAATGTACATAGGATGCACATTGCAATATTCAAAACAAAAAACTCCCCAACTTGATGACTTTGCTTTTATTTGCGTAACTCTTATATGCAGTACTGTAATCTCGAACAGAACATAAAACTACAGTACTGTACTGTACGGTACAATCAACCAAAATTATAGTACTGTATAAACATGGTTACTGTGCAAAAAAAGCCCCCAACATCGAAGCTGTATAAAGAAGATGCACCAAACTGTACAAAAAAAAGAAGACAGGTCGTAAACCTGAGTGGCGGGTTTTAAGTCAGAACAGTCGTTACACAAGTAGGTTGTTAAATGAGGGTCATCTAGACAGGGCATTCAGAGCTGCATGGAGCCCGCTATGAGATGCATCCACACAAACCCCACTGGTCACATAATCACCACAGAGCCCCCCTATAACACCAGCCGCAGCGACACTTCCAGCCTCCTGAAATCACACCAGTTCAGAGTCAACTCCCAGTAATGCCCAGAAAGGTAGTCATTTCCTTTTCCATAAGACCCCAGCATATCGGGAAGTGTCCACAGGTTTCTATGGGAAAGACTGAGGGGAAAAAGATGTACTGTGTAAGTTTGGGCTGAGAGGTAGGCTCCTTTCCCAGGAATCCACTCCCCCATCACTCAAATAGCTGTGGGACTGGGAACTGCTCAAGTCTAGGAATCAGCTGAAGGCAGACTTGAGTCCCTACTGAGATTGAGTCACGTCCTTTCACCAGATCTAGAGCTTTTCACCTTACATGAATCAAATAAGACTTGAGTTGGCCATGCATAATTCCAGTTTTAGGGACAACCTGATCAATCAGTCAAAACTGAAGTGCTTTGCAGGATAGGCTGTTCTGATGAATGCTTTCACTCTGCTGTCCATCAGCAGCCCCTTCATCTCCAGTGGTGAAGTGTCCTCTGCTGGTAGTGACAGTCCCATGTTGTTCCTCCTTTGTCTTGATGAGCTCTATGGTTTGCCTTACTGAAGGGAGGGACCTCTGCTCTCCTTGGGGACATAATTACGAGGGGCGGGTAGCAAGTCTCATATAATAAACGTCTTCCAGCATCCTGATGTCCCTAAGCCTTTGGCTACCTTTCTCCACAGTATGTCAAGGAAGTCCTGGCCTTTCAACTATACTAGGTATAAGCTACTATTGAATCTAGGTTTTAGTAGATGAATCAAGCCAACTGTAAAAGCCACCCAAGCCACTCAGAATAGCACACTAAACCCAAGATCTCTTTACAGTATCTCTGTATTGACGTAGGTGACCTGACCCAGCATTATGGTCCTTCCATCCTGATTCAACATTGCTAAGATCCATTTCAAACAGGTTTCTCCAGTTCCTGTCACTATTAGTTGGCAGAACTTCATAGTCGTATATACAGCTGGTATTTTCACATGGATTATGCTCTCAACTTTAACCCCAGGGTCTGTTGAAATCCATCTAATTATGGATCTAGAAGCAATGGAGAGGTTATGTGGAGGTCCTGAGGAGAACTAGTCATTTCTTACCCGGCGCTTCAGGTCCTTTGTCTTGTCCAGGTCCCTTGAAGGCCCCCTGGGGTGTCTGCAGACAAGGTGAGACCAAGCCCTGCAGCTCGGGAGGAAGCTCTTGCTTCTGTAACAGGAAGTGCAGCAGAAGTCAGGTTTGCAGTCCTAGCTTATCTGAGTCTGCCCATGTGTCTTTACTCCAATCTTCAGGGCCCCATTTCTTCCCGGTCCATGTCCTAACTTTAACATAAGAAACTCTCTAGGTTATGATGTGAATTTGCATTGTTTAGTCCCAAATTAGATGCTGGCTTTGATTTTCAGAAATCATGAACTAATGATTTTCTTTAACCAGACCTTGAGTTAGGAATTTAAGTCCTTAGGTCATCCTTTTCTTTTTCCAAGTTCTCTAGCACACTTAGAAACTACTACCAATCCCTCTATCCTCATTTTCACTAACATGTTCAGTGGAAGCAGCTACTTGGTCATCTGAAGCCTTGTCTTCTATAGGCACTTAATTACCTGTGTTCACAGGTGATAGGTGATGATTTAATTAACTATTTTAACACTACATACCACGACTAAAGGTGTTCTTTCAGCTCTGGCCTCAGGGCTATTAATGTTTCTTAAATATAGTAAACTCAAAGAACCAATGCTGTGAATCCATTTTTAGGTTTGTTTCCTCATGATTTGGTAAGTGATAGGAAATAAACAGTTTCTTCTAGGAATTAGATTCCACATGATTGTGGGAGGAGACATGCAAATGAGGGTTTGGAAGAGAAAACTTCCTATGCGTGGACTACAAAGGCCAGTGCTACAGTCCGAAGCTTTGTCCCTACCAGAATCCATGTCAAGACTTTGTCCTCCAACGTAACAGTGTTGAGGCAGTGAGAAGTTTCAAGGAGATAATTAGGTCTTGGAGGTACCATCCTTGGAAGGAATTAAGGCTCCTCTCGAGGGAGAAGATTAGGTCCTGTAGGACTGGATTAGTTACCCCAAGAGTGGGATGTTGCA
Organism: Heterocephalus glaber; assembly: GCF_053883595.1. NCBI lineage: Eukaryota > Metazoa > Chordata > Mammalia > Rodentia > Bathyergidae > Heterocephalus > Heterocephalus glaber. The sequence continues at coordinate 62,073,296 of NW_028258324.1, forward strand.
AAAAACAATCTGGCTTTCTCAGCTCGTCCTCATGCTCTCTCTCTCTCCCCTTAAGGTCTCTCTTGAATGTGCTCCTTCCACTTGGTGCTGTGTGAAGCCCTGACCAGAAGCCAATGGGCTCCCCAGTCTCGGAACTCTAGAACTGTGAGATACATAAACTTTTTTAAAGAAGCAAGGAACCTGGTCTCAGATATTTGTTGTAGTCACAGAAAACTGACTAAGATAAGCAGTTAAAGGGGTCCAGGGATACTGTTGCCTCTATGTCTTGGGGGGGGGCGGTGTCCAAAAGGGGCTGCAAGGTAGGTGGTAAGAAGACAAGATGGACCGGAACCAGGAGGCAGCAAGGATGACCTGAGACTCACGGCTGTCTTTCACCCCTTCGTCTTATAGAGGAAGCTCTCCCTTGGTCTGGAGCTGCACATAGACCCAACCCAAAATGAAGCAGGAGCTGGGGACAGGGGTTGCAGACCCCGAGGCTGTGAGCAGGAAGACCTGAGACATTGTGTCTCACCTGGAGCTCAGCACCGACCTTTAAGTGTGACTGTTTCATCATGCACCAAGGCTCATGCTAATTCCTCTTGCACCTGACCATAATGAGGACCACACACCGGAGGGAAAGTCTAAGAAATGTCTGCACTTAGCTAGGCTGACCTTGTACAAAACTTCCCGGGCAGTCTATCTTCGGCAGCTCTTGTCTTAAATAAGATGGTTTAAATAAGAGAGCTCCAAGTTTAACCTAAGGTCAGTGTTAGATGTCAGGAGAGAGGGATGGACACGGTCCGTGTAGAAATTGGGATATGAAACAGCTTAAATTAAGACTGTGTGGAGGATTTTATTCATGAAATGAAGATCAAGAAAGTGAGCAAATTGGGCAGGCTTTGCTCAGGACATGGCTGTATTCAGCAGCCATGACAACAGCCCACCATGTTATCACAAAACATTTATAGTTTGCAAAGTGCTTTCACACGCACCATTTCCCTTTGCGTAGAGTGATTTTCTACTTGGTTCACTCATTCACTAAATCTTTATTGAGTATCTGTCTTATGCTAGGCACTGTTTGGGCATTTTATTTGTTGTCTCCAAATGTATCCCCTTTATATTTCACTATATCTCTGTGACAAAGGTAACATTGCTAGTTTGCAGGTAAAGAAATTCTAGGGCAGGGGTGGTGGCACTCTCCTCTATTCCCAACATTCATAGACAGCAGGGCATGGTGGTGCACACCTGCAGTCCCAGCACTCAGGAGGCTGAGACAGACAGATCATCATGAGTTCAAGGCCAGCCTGAACTTCACAGCAAGACCCTGTGTCAAAAAAATTTTCTTTGAGGCCAACCTGGGCAACAGAGTGAGACCATGTCTCAAATTAGAAAATAAATAAAAAGATCTGGGAATGTAGCTCAGTGACAGAGTACTTGCCTAGCATGCAAAAGGCCCTGGGTTCAATCCCCAGTACTGAAAGAAGGAGAAGGAAGAGGAAGAGAAGAAAGAACAGGAAAAGGGGAAGAAAGAGGGGGAAGGGGAAGGAAAGAAGAAGAGGAGAAGGAAGAAGAAGACAGAGGAAACTAAAACAAAATAAGAAGAAACTATTCTGGGTACAGCAGCAGGGATACAGCACTCCAGTAGGATACAAGGTGAGTAGATGAGTAGGACCTTGTCTTTGCTCTCAAGAATAGGGGTTGGTGACATTTTTTTGTGCAAGGAGAAAGGCCAGAGAGGAGACTAGTGATGTGCACAGCTCATGATGATTCTGTGGTCTAGCAGTGGCACAAAGGCTGGTGTTGGCAGAGGGCAGAGCTGCCTGGGGAATGTAGCCAGGCCTCCCAGCAGGGCATCCTGACCTCAATGGCTCATGTTTCCAGGTCGCTGCCCCCCAAGAACCCGGAAATGGCTTGCAGACAAAGGCAGGGTAGAGTCTGGACCCTGTCTTTTATCAAAACCTGAGTCCCCTTCCTGAGCTGGCTTCTGTGGAGCAAAGCCTTGGACAGAGGACCTGTGACCTTGTAGTGCAGAGCTGGCAAACTATGGGTGCCAGGTCTGTTTTTGTAAATAACGTTTTATTGGAACACAGCCATGCTTTATTAATGTATTTTTATCAAAGCACAGCCACAGCCTCCTGCATTAACCAGTGCTGCCTGAAACCTGGTGTTCCTTAGCCTTGGCAGTACAGAAGCTGCAGGCTGAGCATGACAGCCCTAAAGTGACACGTCTTGCTTCTGAGCTGGACCTTGGACATACACGCCTCGCAGTCAGTGGGCTCAGCTCCTGCCTCCCAGCATGCCCTGGGCTCGGGCTCCTGCCTCAGGTGTAGATCCACACGGTGGGATTCGTGGTTGGAGATTACAAGGAGCCTCAGTCCAAGCCAGAACTCTCCAACATAGCAAGACTGCCTCAAACAGGAACGGGCTGTCTAGGGAGGCAATTTCTCATGTGTGGAAGGCTTGAGCAGTGACTAGATGACCCTACGAGGGAGAGGGTTTAATATGAAAAGTGTCCTGGGCTTAGGACTCTTTCTTCCCACTGACCTAGTAACTGACTTTGTGATCTTGGACACATTTCTTGACCTGTCTTAGTTTTTGCTATAAAAAAAGGACATTAGGCATTTTTCATAGGACTGTTGTGATAATGAAGTTGGTCCACTGTGTCCTCAGTATGCATTAACACAGACGATTCAAGGCAGCTTCAAAGCCAGGGGTGGTGCATGCCTGTTACCTCAGCATTCTGGGAGGCTGAGGCAGGGAGATTGCAAGTTTGAGCACAGCCTGGGCAACTTGGCAACTTAGCAAGACCTTGTCTCAAAGTTAAAAAATAAAAGAAGTGAGGGCTGGGGATGTAACTGAGTAGGAAGGCCCTGGGTTCAATCCCCAGTCCCGAAAAAATGAAAAGTCAGCTTCAGAGGGGCTGTGATATCAGATGTGGTGGGGTTTGTCACATTGGATAAAGTAACTTCTGAGGTCTGAGGTTTGCAGTTCTTTGACACACAAGTCTAAAGAGAATTCCTTGAAGTTATATGAAATTATTTCATGGACTCCTAGAATCACAAGGATATGACCTTAGAGGATTTCTTTGTGAGACCCCTAAAATAGGACCCACATGAAGGAATATTTATTAACGTAAAAGAATTTTATTCAGAGGAAAAAACAGTTGTAGGATTTTTTATATTTAATAGTTTTTCATGCATCTAAGTCATTTTAGATTCCAACATAAAATGTTTTCCATTTCAAGCTGAACACAGTCTTGCTTTTAAATGTCTCTATTGACAAAGCTTTCATTGAGGTTTAGAGAGAGGGGACTTTAAATTTTTTTTCCTTTGTCCCCGATTTAGAAATATACATTACTCAATGGGTTGGTATTAGGAATAGACATCCAGGTCTTTAAATCCTACACAAAATCAAAGCATCTGACTTTGTTGGCAGAGGAGATCCAATTTCTTTTTTTCTCAGCACAGATGGAAAGAATCCCAAGAGACCAGTGAAGCAAGAAATTATCAAAGCCGTGGTATTTACTGAGTCACTTTGTGCCAGTGTACAGCGAGCTGCCATGGTGGCGCCAGGCCCTGTCACCCTGGCTGACCGGTAGACAGAGAGGGCCTCACTGAGCCAGCAAGAGGAAGCAGAAAGTCCGCTAAACCCAGACAGGAGCGAAAGGACCCTTGGCAGGGGGGTCCCAGCAGGTGGGCACGCCCCTTTGCCCAGCCAGGCTCTTTGGACCCAGAGCATACACAATGGACCCTCTCAGGAGAGAGATTTCTTCCTGGCCCCTTGGAGAGTACCTACGCCAGCTTTCTCTGTGTGCGACTTGTCTTGGCCTTTCTGCTGTTCTTTGCCTTTGGAACCTTCAGATCTTTCCATTGTGTGCTTGCGTCCCTGTAAAAAAAGCCTGAGCCACACAGCTGCCAAGGCTGAGGTAACCCAGACAAGGCCTGGCGCTCTGACTCTGTCCCCGCCCCAGGCGCCCCCTTGGGAGCATTGTTGAGGGACTTTCTTCAGAGGAGAAAGGCTGTCAGGGGCTGCATAGGACAGATGACCTTTATCAGCTCTGATTCTGAGATTCTAAAATGGTGTGTGACTCTCAAAGGAAGTCATGTGAGAAGGAACAGAGCTGAAGATGACTCAGAGGAGACACTGGAGCTGCCCTCAAGGTCTTCAGGGTACAGAAACCAGGAAGAGAGATTAGCCCTGGTGTCTGTGGTCTCTGAGGGAGGGCAGGAGGCTGAGTGGAATTTTACAACAGGATGGGAATTGAAGTTGATATACAAAAGGAATCCTGGTGGAGCAGACAGATCCCTGGGTGAAGCCTCAAGGCCTGCTTCCAAATTTGTGGCCCTGGCCTAAAGACCTCCATGTGCTTCTGTTTTCTCTTGGGTCCAATAGTGATAAGATCCACCTGGCTTCTGCCTTCCGGCTCATGCAAGGATTGTACAGGATAAGAGAAAGAGCATGAGTTCTGAAGTTCCTGGGATTTAATCCTGTTGCCCAAGCCCGTTTTATAGAGCAGATAACAAAGTCTGGCGAAGTTAAGAAACATGCCTGAGACCACACAGTATGAGAAATGAGCTTGAGCCCAAAGAGTAGATACAGCCTCCCACCAATCAGGAATGCTTGTATTGATCCCTGGCTATTCCAGGATAAAGTGCACTTATTTTGGTAGGGGGATTTGGGACCCTGATGCAGCTCCACCTTCACCGTGGAGTTTCATCACAGTCCAAATTTTATCTTCTTATTATAGAAATTTTATTTTCTTATTAAGTCATGAGACGTGTCAAATACAAAAAGCATGAAGAAAGCTTTTAAATGTTTGTGGATAGATATACAGTAGATATTATGATATATAATCTTCCAGCCTTTTTATGTGGGTGTACATTTGAACACTATGGAAATATATTTATACAAGTTTTGCGTAGTGATTCTTTTTTCCCCAGTTTACCACACATTTTGCCATTAAGCTCAGGAAGCAGCACAGAACACTTGCACAACTGCCTACCATCCACTGACATGACAAACTGTAACCAGCCCTCTACAGTTGGCCAATGCTGTAGTTTGGATCCACAATGTCCCCAACAGGCCCCTGTATTAGAGGCTTGGTCCCAGCGCCTGTGGCACAATTGGGAGATCCTGGAACCTCTGGGAGCTCTAAGTGGCCCCTTCAAGCCAACCTTTCTGCTTTCTAAGTTGATTATCTCAGGTAATCTGTTATAGTAACACAAAGCTGGCTGACACAGGCACCAAGCTTCTTTCTTTCCTAAAGGTTTGCTGTTATAAATAACAGTGCTGGACGTTCTTACATATGAATTGTTGCTCTGATTACATATAAATGTTGCTCTGCTCCCTTTTTAAATCCCAGCACCTTTCATTCCACTCAGGAAGCTGTCTAGATGTCAAGAAGAGAAGTTGGAAGAAAATGCTTCCTACAGTTTGCCCCAGGCAACTTTGGTCATTTTCCAAAACTCTAAATGTCTTGAATTTTGTAGAAACTCACAAATGCTAGCTTGCCTCAGAGTACTGTAGATTTCCCCTGACAAGGTGTATAGTATAGAATAGGATTCATAGGGAAAATCCAAAGCCCTTATTGAAAGATTTCAAAGGTAAGTATTTTATTTAAGTGCACATTTGAAATTAAATGATTTTGCCTTATGTTGTTCCCAGGGATATTTAAGGTAACCAAGCTTCATGAGTATCCTGGCTTAAGTTTCAGATCAGATTTGTACCCACACCCCAGTGCAGTTCCCTCCTCCTCATCTGCCTGCCCTGTGACTTCCTTTTGGCCATCCGCATGCGGCAGAGTGTTGCTGTGTACCTTCTGAGGAGGCTACAGGAGGCCTTGGCATTGTGTCCTGGGGCTTTGGGGAAGAGGAAGTCTGGCCACCTGGGACTGTCTTGCTGGGAGGACTCCGAAGCTCGCCCCGTGCAGAGATGCCCAGCTGGGCCCCAGTTCATGCGGCCCTCCCAGCTGTAACTCCAGCAGAGTTTCCAGACGATCCCTGTCCTTCGACCACCTGACTGTAACCAGAGCCCAGGCGGGACCCCTGGAGCAGCTGAACCCAGTCAACATGCGATGGTAAGGGCTGATAAAACACTGATGTGTAAAGCAGCTGTATTCGGGGTGGTCTGTTCTGCAATGGATGATCCGGATGAGACGCAATTCCTCCTTCACAGCTGTAGTCTTTAGCATTTATTAATCCTGATTTCAATTACATTAAAGACTATCACAATAAACATTTATTGAGCACCTCTTACACAGTGACTATGCTAGCTGTGAAAAATAAAAGGCAAACAGTCCTGGTCCTGCTCACACTTGGGAAGTTCTGGTCTAAGTGAGGGTGTGCTGTAAAGCAATGAGCCCAGCGGGAGAATCTGCAGGAAGGAGGAGCCAGGGTGGGGGGAGGTGCCAGGGGCGAGGTGCTTCTGTCTACAGCACAGGGGAGGACTTGCTCAAAGGATAACATGGAGTTGCACCTTGAAAATTGTTTGGGATGCTCCCCTTGTCAGCACACACAGTGAACTACGTTTGGAGTGATGCAGAGCAGATTAGCGGGGCTCTGGAAATTCATGAAAAATTCCACTTAAAAAAAAAAAGATAATTGCAACAAGGAAGAGGAAGAGAAGAGGGGGAAGAGGGGAAACAGAAGAAGGAGGAGGGGGAGGAAGAAGAAGAAAAGAGAAGGAAGAAGAAAAGGAAAAGAGAAGACAACTGCCTGGGAACTCACCTGTAGACACGGGGAAGATCATGTTCTGGCAGAAGGAGATTTGTGTGCAAACAGATAGAAATCTCGCACGCCAATTCCCCACAGGCAGAGGATGAGCCTCTCACCTTGAATAAGGCCAGTCATTTTCTGCTTGCCTTCCCATCTGTCAGCGAGGGGAGGGCTTCGATACAGTGATTGGCAGTAGGGTTGGCCTTGGCCCACCTTGGCCGTCTTCGGGAAGGGCTCCCAGCACTTGCCACCTGCTTGAATCGGCCCATTGCAAAACACCAATGCAACCCTACTTTAGAGAGCATGTGGTGTTAGCCATCAGCCCCGCCCAGGTGCGTAGCTCAGCAATTCCACCCCTAGGTATCTACTCAACAGAAGCACGCACATGTATGGATCAAACAGCATGTACAAGAATTTTTCAGAACTGCATTATTTGTAAGCTAAAACTTCCAAATAATTCCCATGTTTGTCAATAGAACAACTATATATGGTATTTCTATTGTATTTCTAGTTTAGTGTCAGTCCATTCAGGTTGCTAGAACAAAATACCTTAATTTGTAAAGTAAGGGTAATTTAAAATAAGGGAATTTACTGAAAGCTCACGGTGTCAGAGGGTGGGAAGCCCAAGATGCAGGTCTGGTAGATCTGGGGTCAGGTGAGAGCTTGCTCCTTGTATGCAGCATCTTCTTGCTGCGTCTTCAGCTCCACTTATGGTGCACTGATTCTCCCCGTAACAGCAGAGCTCCCAACCCAATCGCCTCCCAAAGGCCCACTCCTTCCTGGCATGGTCACTTTAGAGATTAGATTCCAATACCTAGAAGTGGAGAGGGTCCCACACATTGATGCCATAGCAGTGGGACCACCGATGGCCATGCAACAGTGAAAATGGATGAATGGCAGCTGCCCAGGGCACACGACAAATCTTCAAATCCAAACGTGGAGACAAAGAAGTCAGCCACAATGAGTGCCTGTTCTGTGGTTTCATTCCTAAAAATTGTCAAAACTGGGCAAAATCAATGCATAGTGTCATTAGACATCGGGTTAGTGTTCCTGTCCTTGGGAGGAGGACAGGGCTTGGAGGAGCACCAGGAGCTTGGGGCTGCTCGGGCTCTTTTGTTCAGATCTAGGAGCTCATTACATATGGATATTTGCTTTCGGAGAATTTGCCTATGTTGTATGTAATTTTCCCAGGTATATTATGATTCCATTTTAAAGGCTTATTGAGAAAACACTAGTGCTTGGTCTCTACCCCCGTGCACTCTGGTTTTATTGACCTTTGGCAGAGCTCGAGTTACTGAAAGGTGTAAAGGTCTCCAGGTGACCCTGACACAATGAGGCCTGGGAACACTTGCAGGGCCGGACAGGGGCTCCCTCCCTCCGGGGACGCCAGAACTCCCAGCCTGCTGTTCCCATTCGTGGGGCGGCCCCCTGCACATGTGGTTCTGGTTTAGAAAGGTGGGCCGAGGTCAGGGCTGTGACCTCAGCATAACAATCATCAGCCCCAAGAGCAGGTGCTTGGGGCACGGGTTAGACGTTGTTCAGAGTGACACGTCGCCAGGCTTGGGGCGATAGGAAACAAAACGAACCAGGAGCGAGCTACAGGCTCAGCGGAAGCGGAGAAACCAAGGCCTTGGTCTGGCTGATGTGTCACGGCAGGTGACACCTGGGAGGCCCAGGAGCCCAGAGCAGGGATGCTGCTCACTGCCCGGCGGGCAGCGTGGCCCAAATGAGACGCTGGATTTCAGGTGATGTGTGAGGTGTTACACGCTCTGACCTTTGCTCTTTCCTAACTGCTGCTCTGACCCATGGAGAGAGCAGCATAGGCCCAAATGGGAGGGCAAGGTGGCTGCATGGCTCAGCTGATAGGATGGCAGGCGAAAACTAGACAGTTCTGGTTAGACAGAAACAATTTCCCACTGTGAGACCCCTCTGCAGGGCAGACTGGGGAGACGGGGGGGAGCTGGGCCCCACTACTCTGGATTAAACCAGGTTAGACTTTTCTTTTTTAAAAGAAGTATATCAATATGTTTGTGATACATCCTGAATCTATTGATCATGGGATGTATACGTAGTCTTTCGTCCTGATCCTCTTTACTTCCCCTCCCTCCTTCCCATTTCCCCTGTGGCCAGATCCCTCCCCATCTCCACAAAGTCGGTCTCCCTGTTTCCTGTCATTTCAGCCTTGGTGTCATTTACATGCTGGGCTTCTCACCTCAGAGAAACCACACTCACTTTGCAGCCTGAGGATCCTGGCTCCGCAGCTTCTTCCCTTCCTCCTCCCTGTTCTCCCCACACCAGCTCAGCCTGGGCAGGAGCACGTTTGCAGGGCCGCCTGGCAGGGGTACACGTAGCACACCATGTGGCCGAGGCCAGTGTACGGTGCCCAGCTCCCCGATGGGCTTGCTTGCTTTTCCAGTTGCACAGAACAAATGGAAAAGAGGGCAGTGGGCCCGCTGTGGGGATCTGGGGCCAGCGGGACAAAGCCGGTGCTGGAGCCCAGCTAAGACTGGGGTCCCATCAAAGCCAGGCTCCTCTTTGCTTCATAAAAGGAAGCAGGGCCACTCCTCAGCAGAGTGTCCCAAAGCATCCCCAAACTGAGTAGGCAGGAAACACTTTGAGCTGCTTCAATAAAAGCTGTTATTCCAACTTCCAGAAGCAAAATTAAGTTGTGGCCCATGAAGACAAAATAAGGTCACCTCTTCTCAGATCCAAATTATTTGGGAAACTTTTCCAAATAATTTGCCAGCTGCCTGAACTGGAGAATGCAAAAAGTGAAGTCTAGAGGGAAGTGCTCGAGGTCCCAAGCTGCTTTGAGGCAGAATGCATGATGGGTGAAAAAACTCCCTCCCTGGAGTCACACAGGCCTGGGACAGATCCAGACTCTGCCTTGTGACCTTGGGCAAGTCCATTAACCTCTCATTTCCTCATCTGTACCAGGGAGGTAATAACGCCTACCTGGGAAGGTGATTATGGGGACCAAATATCGGTAAAATGCCGGACACAAAATATCGCTCACTAACCAATAGTTATTATTAGGCTACAGTGTAAACCCCCAAGGTGTAAATCTGCTCCCTTAAAATGAGAGTGGGAACCCACAGGGCAAGGTCTGTGGGGTGGAAATCGCCCTGGGCTTGGGTTTCTCTGGAGCTGTCTTCATGGCTCAGGACAGTCTGTCCTCCTGTCCCTCAGGAAGTTTGCCGGGGAGGCTTTTCCCAGTTGGAGAGGGGCTTCTGAAGACCTCTGGACAAAGAGCAGCCAGGGAACCATGATGGATCCACCATCATTCTGGAAACACTGGAATTAGTGACCAGATCACAAATTCTGCACTCATTCATGTGTCCACGCCAGAGGCCATGGTAGTAAGCAAATAGAACCCCGCTCTCACAGGCCTAGCATTTTGGCAGGGGTGACAGCTGCAGCAAGGTGGCCGTGGCTCCCGAGAGGCTGTTCCCTGATAACCCACAGGCTTTCTCCCTGCTCCCCACATACCCAGCTTCTGCCTTCTTCACTTTGAGGGTTCTCCTTCCCTAAGCCATTCCCCTTTCTCAGCAATTTCCTTTTAAACAGCGTTTGTGTTTGAAATAGGGAATGTACATTGTTCAGGGATGGGGAAAGCAGAAAAGTCAATGCCTTTATAAATCTCATCTCTGAGTGGTGCCCCTCCACCAGTCACACTAATTGATGGCGGTGTTTTTGCCTTGTGTGTGTGTGTGTGTGTGTGTGTTTTCCCACTATGGATCCCTTTCTGAGCAGGGCTGGTCTGCATAGGAAGGGCCCCCTTCTCTCTGAGGGCTTGAGTCTGGGGTGTGTCTTTTATAGCAAACATAGCAGCCCTGACCCCACCCTCTCTTATCACTTGACTTCAGCTGTGAAAAGAAAGAAAAGAAAAGTGAGTTTGTTCAGTGGGAGCCCTTTTCTGAAGCTAACAGGGAGGGCAGGATTAGAAGCAGGGGGAGGCTGCTTTGGTTCAATGGTTAACCAGTCTGATTAATAAGTGCTAGAAGGAGGAAACAGCCCTTCAGTAAAGAGGCAAGAAAAAAATGTCTCCTTGCAATTCACAAGTCAGCAAAAGTTTACTAGCGTCTATGACCGATGGGTAAAACGTCCTTAGGGGAAGCCCATAGGATTCCAGCCTGAAGCCTCTGCCTTTTGCCTGGCTCCTCCCTTAGACTTGGCCCACTCTCCCCGGCAGTACACGGCCTGACAGGAGCATCTGGGATGGGAGCATCACAAAGGCCTCAGGGCCCTGTCCAACTCCGGTGTTTCCCACATGCACCCAGCCCTTCATCCCACTCCCACAGCCTTTCTCCTTGGATGTACCACCCACCCAAAGTTGAGACCAGACAGAGGGCTTTGGATCAAAGTAAATCAGTGGACATGGGCTGTATCTGCCCCTGCCCGCACTCATTTCATGCACTTCTGCAAATTTCTCATCCCTGTCTGTGCCTCAGTCTCCCTGTTGTGGAAATGATATTAGCCTAGAACAGTGGCTAGGAAACTTTTCTGTAAAGAACCAAATATTAAATATTTCAAGGTTGTGGCTGACATGGTGGGTGTCTGTCTCAACTAACCACCTCTATGTAAAAGCAGCTGTAGCCATACGCAGAGGATGGGTATGGCTGTGTTCCAGTAAAACTTTATTTACAAAAATAAGTGAACAGGATTAGCCAACAGACTGTAGTTTCCCAACTCCTGGACTAAATCTTTAAGGATTCTTGAACCTTTCGAATATGCTCTGATCCTGAATTATTTTACAGAGAGAAAACCAAGGCCCCGTGATGAGCACGTGACCTCCCTGAGAGCCACTGGTGTATGTTAGTGGCAGAGCAGAAATGGAAGCCACGTGTCCTGGCTCTGGTTCCCTGTGGCTGTCCTTCCTCCAGAGGCAGAGCCAAGCCATTGTCCTTGGAATGTGGGGCTTGCCCGGGGGCTGCCCCCTCCACTGCACGGAGGGCTTTCTGGCCCATGGAGGCCCCCAGACTGTGTGGGGGGATAAGAGACTCCAAGGAAAGGCAGAGGTATTATGCTGTTGCTTTTGACTCTAGAAGAGCTGTACCCCAGAGGACGGAGATTTCTGCACATTCCGGTTGTGACCTCATGTTTCCAGGCCCACACATGGCGACCTCCTTTTTTGCCCAGCTGTAGCGGTAGGGAGGAAGCCACCAGCCCGTGCTCTGCCTGTGCGTTGCAATGTCCTGTCCCAGGAGTTCCTCCCAGGACAGGGCTCTCTGTGACAGGAGCAGTGTGGCTGGCCCAGTGTGGCCCTGTTTATTGTTACACCTCCATGACACGTTTCCCTTCCAGTGACCTCATGTGAGTTTATGTGGAACTTGCTGTTCCTTGGCGGAGGACTCAGGCAGGTTTTATGGTGCAAATCTGTTGTCCTTTTTGCCCCCAGCTTCTGCCCCGCCAGAGGGAGAGGCCATGGATCAGATCCAGTGCTGGGAACCTCAAGGGCCCACACTCCGGCCAGTGTGACACTATTCTCCGTGTGCCACCCTCCAGTCCCTGTGTGGTCCCTCCGTGAGACCTGGCCACAAGGGTCTAGCACAACACTGCTTCCCTGGCCCAGCTGTGCCACTGCCCTCTGAACGTGCGACAGTGCACCCGACTCCCCTTTCTGAGCTCCGCATAGCAGCCCGGTTCTGTTTGTAGTGCAGCCAGAAAGCAGCATGAAAGAGGGGAAGCTTGGGAATTGGTCCACCACAATGGGACTCTCTTGCCAAGTGAGGAAATGAGACATTCATAACCGGCTTCAGCATGAGCCTGGCTGGGCAGCTCGGATGGTCCTAGGGAGTCCGTGCAGAGGCCTCTCCCATGAAGCTACGTGGAGTTCATGGTCAGCCTGAATCCTCTTGCTGCAGGGTCAGCTCAAGGTGCTTCCACCAGGCCAGTTTGGGAGGCCACGGAAGGTGTGAATATGACACCTTGCACACCTCTGGACCCCCCCAGCCCACCCTCGTGGACCCTAGGGAGGACTGCACTGTAGGAGCCCAAGTTCCCTGGGTGACTACTTCTCCAGCATTGCCTCTCTCTTCCCACCCACACCCCCACACCCCTGCCAAACTCAGGCACTATAATCCCCGATCTGCATGTGCTTTCCAGTCCCTGCCTTTGCTGAGAATATCAGCTACTGCTTTGAAAGTTCTTTCCTCTTCCATTAGTCCTCAGCTTCCAAGTCTCAAGACTTACCAGCCCTTCCTTGCATGTCTGCTACTGTATCCCAATCTATTGCCATATCCTCAGCTCCTCCTGTGATCTCTGGAGTATCTGTTGAAGGAATGAGCAGATGACTAAGGCACAGTTCATAGGATAAGGCAATTGTGTCCCCCCAAATACATCTGAGTTTCACTCCCAGTACCTGTGGATGTGACTTTATTGGAAAATAGGCTCTCCACAGATATAATTAAGGACATCGAGATGCAATCACCCTGGATTTAGGATGGGTGAACCCTTATAAAAGATAGAAAAGGAAAAAAATACCAAGTAGCAAATAGGGGAAGGCCACATATAAACAGAGGCAAAGATTGAAGTGATTCACTCTCAAGCCAAGGAAAGTCAAGAATAGCCAGAAGCTAGGAGAGAGGCATAGCATGAATTTTCCCATTCCTAAAACCACACACAAAAGCTAGTACAAAATAGGCAAAGACCTGAATGTAAAGCTAAAATTATAAAACTCTTTGAAAAAAAACGAGGGTAAGTTTTCATGACCATGGATCTGCAATGATTTCTTAGATATGCCATCAAACCCATGAGTAACGAGAGAAAACATAGATAAGTTGGACATCATTGATGTTAAAAGTATTTTGTGTTTCAAAGAACACCATTAAGAGAATACAGAGGGAACCCAAACGTGGGGTGGGGGTGGTATTTGCAAATCCTATTGCTGATAAAGAATTTGCACCTAAGTATATAAAGAACACTTACAACTCAATAATGAAAGGACAAAACAAATCAAAATGGGGAAAAGACCTGATATGAAAAGATATTCCCCCAAAGACTATAAACTATGGCAAACATATGAAAAGATGAGTAATTAGCCATCAGAGAAATGCAAATAAAAATCATAATAATATGCCACTTCGGATGCATGAAGGTAACTGTGATGAAAATGACATGGAATAAAAACATGTTAGTAAGTGTGAAAAGAAATCAAAATCCTAATATACAGCTGGTGGGAACGTAAACTAATGAAGTTACTTTGGAAAACAGTTTTGAAATTCTTCAGAGGATTAAAGCTTCATTATGTAACCTATTTCTCTGTTTATACCCATGAGAAGTGAAAACTACACCCATATAAAAGTTGGCACATAAGTATTCATGGCTGTATTATTCATAACAACCCTAAATATTACTAACTGGTAAGTGGATGAAAGAATGTGGCATAATCATGCATTGGAATGTTAGCCGTGGGAATGAAGTAGTGACTCACGTTACGATGTGGGTGAACCTCGGAAATATTATACTAAGTGACAAGAAGCCGGTCATAGAAAGCACATATCATGTGATCCCATTTATATCAAATGTGCAGAATCGACATCAAGAGGCAAATTAATAAAGGTAGAAATTGGAGGAATGGGAGCCAGAGGCCAGGGACAGAGGGAATAGGGGAACATGAAAAGACTGGAAATGAGTATCCGAGATGTGTGCTGGGCTACAGGTGACATTCATTTTCTACTTCACACTTTCCATATATCCTAAGCACATGTTCTTCGTTGCCCATGGTTTGTGTTTTTTCCCTATAACCATATAATTATAATTATGAAAATCAGTAGGCAAAGGATTAGATGGTTCCCTTTCCTTTCCCTTTCTTCTCCCCCTGTGGGAAATTAATCACTAACACAGCACCTGAGTTGTCCTGAACCGCAATGAAAAAGAAAGCACCATCCTTACAAGCAGGGTTCCCGTCCTCCTTTCTGGACAGCATCATTCACACCAGGGTGCAGTCTGCCCCGGGGCCCGCAGCCCTGGGCATTGCGATCCTGAGGACCAGCTCTAAGGCTCTGCTTATGTTGAGTTGAAATATTTCTCCAGCATGGAGTTGCCTCCGCAGCCACAGAAGCAGTCTGTTTTTCTTCCCTGTGACAGCCTGTCAGATAGCTGGAGATAAACAGCAACTCCCTGAGACTTCTTGCTTCAGACCAGACACCTGCAACTCCTCCGGTCATTCCTTGCATGGTGTGTGTATCAGTTGGGCTTCTGAGTTGCAAGCAATAAAACCGGTCAGATCCAGATAGAGAGGACATTTTTATGAAGATGGAATGGAGGGGTTCACAGAATGGGCAGAAAAGTTGGAAATCTGGCTGGAGAAATGAGCAGGGACAAGAGGCACAGACACCCAGGGCCACGCTGCAGTGCATCTAGGGGCTTCCTAGGAGGGCGGCCTGGATGCTGCATGGATTGTGCCACCCAGGGGAGGAAACAGCCCCTGTGCAGCTGGATTGTGAGTGTGCAGGGTTCCATAGAGTGCAGGGGGCAGCAGCTGTTTCTCAGGGACTACTAGAAAAAATAGGTAGTAGAATTTATGAAAATGTGATACAAAATATGGTGTGTGTTTAAATAAAAACTATTGCAATAAAAGACACATTGCTGGAATCCTCTTTCAGATACTTCCCATGCTTCAAACACATTTATCCCATTGTTCTTCCCACTCCCCGAAGCAACTCTGGAGACCTCTTTCCTGAGTGTCTTTGGTTGAGCCGCCCTGGCTGCCTCAATGTCCTGAATCGATTTAAAATGTTTCCCTTGCACGGTCATTTTGACTTTGGTGAAAAGCCAGAAGTCACACAGTGCCAGCTTCGGTGAATAAGGTAGCACTTGGCAGCGCATTCACCATATTTTTTATCACACCTCATAAAGACATGAAAGAGGACTTCTAGAGCTGCTTCACAAAGTGGCAAGAATAATGGGATAAGTGTATTGAAAGTGAGGAGGATTAATGGCAATGTGTCTTTTACTGTAAAAATTTTTTTATAGTAACCATTCACTGTATTTTTCAATCACACCTTGTATCTGGACCCTACTTTGCCTTATTCAGCCAGCCTGGCTTTCTCTAGGGCATCCAGCCTCCGCGGTGCTGTGTGCTGAATATTTGTGTCCCCTCCACGCACCATATAGAAGCCCTCATCCCCAGGGGACTGTATTTGAAGACAGAGTTGTCCAGGAGGCAACGAGAGCTCATGGAGATCGTAAAGTGAGGCCCTCACCTGAAAGGCTGGTGTCCTTAGAAGAAGAGACCCCAGAGGGCTCTCTACGTCTCTTCCATGTGAGTAAACAGGAAGGAGCCCTCACCAGGTGCCTGTCGCCGTGCCTGACCCCAGACTTCCGGCCTGCAGATCTCCAGAGACAGATTTCTGTTGCAGAGACCAGCCAGGCAGTGGTCTGTTGTTTGGTCAGTTCCAGCTGATGGAGGTACATGGCTTGGTAGTGCGTATGTGTTTTCCAGCCACCTGGAATCCGCACACAGCACAACCCCCCAGGAGTCCCACAAACCTAGATTCCCGACCCAAGGTCTCTCGGCTTGAGCACCAGGCTCACACACAGTGGAGTTTATGGTGCACTTTATTCTGGGAGCATCAAATTAAGGCAAACCAAAAAACTCATCTGAGGAAACACCGGTCAGTCGTAGTTATGTGGGGAACCTTCAGGACAGTGCAGAAGATGGGGGGAGGGGGACAAGGTGGGGCAGGGCTCTGACTGGAGAAATGTGTGCACTCAGTCCTGGTGCCTATTAAGTGAGGGCTAGATTTTTACAAAGGGGTATGTAGGAACCCTTGGGATCAGGAGGAACTGAATGGCGACTGAGGGCAGGAGAGACTGTCTGGTGGAGGAGAGGCAGGAGCCGTCCCTCAGCTGCAGGGAGCAATCTGTGAACTGTGTGAAGCCAGTGAGACCCCCGAGGACTGCAGGGCACACCCGAACAGGCATGGCCGGCAGGTCAGGGTGGTGGTTCTTCCATAAACCACAAAGCCTGGGTAATACCCGGGTACACAGAGGTGGGCAATAAAGCCCTCATAAAGCCCCATTTCAAGAAGCCAAGCCCGAGCCCAGGTCATTGTAAGCCAGCAGAGAGAGAGGACCACACAAGGCTCATGTCACTGAGTTAGAAGTGAGGAGATTTTGCCTCCAAGGACAAGAAGGGGGTACCCTGCCCCCTACAGAGAAAGGGGTTCCTGCTCTCCAATATCCCAGCTCCCTGGCGGCTATAGCCTTTGGAACCTGCTGTGTTTAATGCACAGGAGGGAGTAGTCAAACAGCACCAGGCAGAAGTGCAGCCTCAGGAGGAGTCAGAGCCGTGATTGCAGCAGCAGGACCGCCTGGGAGTCAGGTGAACACAGGGCGCCTTGCCCCACCTTATCAGTGCCTGGCCATCAAAGCTTCTCCAGGGGCCAGAGGTGGCTGCCAGGTAGGCAGAGAGTCAGATAAGCACAGCTCCTAGGAATGCCAGAGGCAACACTGGTCCCACCCAGGACTCACCCACCGGCCCCGGAGCTGAGCCCCATCACTCCGCCCCAGCTCCAGCGCTCAGGATGGGGCTGGGCTTCGCTCTCAAGCTGCCACCCCAGGCAGCTCGAACTTGCCCTGTGAGGCACAGAGGATGATGCTGGGGTGATGGAAATGAGTAGTATTTAAATTTTAAAACTGTGCTACAGTGAAAGACACATTGCCATGAATCCCTTCCAAACGCATCCCTTGCTTCAAACGCACTCATCCCATTTTTCTTGCCACTTTCTGGAGCAGCTCTGGAGTCCTCTTTCCTGAGGGTCTTAGGTTGCACTGTCCTGGCTGCCTCGATGTCCTGAGTTGATTCAAAATGGCTCCCTTTCATGGTCATTTTGACTTGGGGAAGACCCAGTGGTCACACAGTGCCAGGTCTTAGGATTAGGAGCCTGCCTTTCCATCGATGGCACTTGGCAGCAGCATTCACTGTATTTTTTATCACACTTTATAAAGACACTCATGAAAGAGGACTCCAGAACTGCTGCAGAAAGTGGTAAGAAGGATGGGATGAGTGCATTGTAAATGAAGGGGAGGATGTGCAGGGGGATGCGTGGCAGTGTGTCTTTTACGGTGAGAAATGTTTCAAATTTAAACACACTCTGTGGTTTTCCAGCCCCCTCCCTGGCGGAAGTGCTGCTGCCCCGCCCTGTGGTCCTTCCCTCTGTGGGCAGCGGTTGCTGCTCCTGTGATTTATCTCGCTCCAGCACCAGCCTGTGAGTGCCCTGCAGGCCGGCTGTGTACCCTTATCCCAGCATCTAGCTCCACATCTGGCACTGAGTAGGTGCTCGGGTAGTTCCTCTGCCAGCCCAGGGTGGCTGCATTTAGAGATCTCTGAAAACATAGAGGCCAGAGCCCATCAGAAAGGGTTAGAAGTACTGCAGCAGGCCAAATGGAAGGGAAGCACGCTTAGGGATTTGTGGATGGAGACAAAGGGCCCCTGATAACAAGGACAAGTGTCTGAGCATCTGCAGTGGACCGAGGTGTGTGCTTGGACTGGGATGGAAAATATCTTCCAGAGGACATTGCCCTCCCAGGTACCCAGGAGCACCTGCCCTTTCCCCACCCAGGCACAAGTCCCAGCTGGATGCTGGACACAGATCTTGAACAGGAGGTAGAGAAACACAGCTCAGAGACATGGGACAAGTTTCTGAAAGGACCAAACTGCACCTTAAAAAGATAACCAGGATCTCATTTCTAAGCTTAAAATCCTTCTGGAGCCTTTTATTTCTCATAGCCTACGGGAAGAACTTCTTCAGGTGGTTCTCAGAGACTGTCTAAGGTTCCCTTGGCTTACAGAGCTCAGCTTGACAAAAGGTAGCCACCCTACTGGTCCCTGTCTTCAGCCTCCCTCTCTTCTGCCACAGGACATTTGCACAAGCTTTTTTCTTTAACTGGCAGCTACTACATGAGAAGGAATGGGGTTGGGAGGAGTGGCAGTAGGCACAGATGACTATGGGAGGAGAGAGGGATAGTTGTAAACACATTAAGAATGGATGAACGTCACTTTGAGACCCTAAAGAGTAAAGAGTGTGCAGAGAAGGAATAGAAAACAGAACCCTTAGAGAAAGAGCACAGTAAAATAATTGAGATCTGACTGCTGGGTTCAAGTCTCAGACAAAGCCTCCACTGTTTGCATGGGCTCAGGAAGGGGCATAACTCCTCTCTGCCTCAGTGTCCCCTCGGAAAGGGCTCTCTTAAAATGGGATGGTGTCAGTGTGCACCAGGCACTCAGAGTGGAACCTGGTAACAAATGTTACGATCAGTCCTCTGTATCGAACAATCACAAATGGCAAATATTAGAGGGAAAAAAATTGTGTCTGTACTGAACACAGTGTCTGTACTGACTTTATCTGTCAGAAAACTGTGTCTGTACTCACTTTATCTTCTTGTCATTATTCCTTTGTTTACAATACCATGAGACGTCTGCTTACACTGCTTCAGCTGTCTTACATAATCTAGAGATGGTTTAAAATACGCAGGTGGCTGGCACAGGTTGGATGCTGATACCCTGCCATCGCCTGGAAGGGACCGCAGCACCTGCGAGGCTGGCGTCTCCAAGTGCACGGAAGGAACAGGGCGTCAGCACGGCTGTTGGTCTGGAGTAGCGCCATGTGTCACCGGTAGGTGTTACTCAGCGTGTTTCACAGGTGAGGAAACCGGGGATGGAAGCAGCCCAGGCACTGCCTGCAAGTCACAAGGCTGAGCACATAGGAGCAGGAGCATCGTGAGTTCCCAAGCCCATGCACACTATCTTCCCATTGCACTGTGTTGGAAGAGATGGGAGCCCGTTCCGGTCTATCTTAGTGATTTTTCTTGTTGAGACAAAATACCCGACACTCAAAGGCAGCAAAGGTTTATTTGGCTCACAGTTTGCAGAGGTTTCGGTTCACCGTTGGCTGGCTCTAAAGCAGGGTGGCACCGCAGAGGGGCACCGCAGAGGAGAAACAGTTCATGGCAAACAGAAGGCAGCAAAAGCAAACAAGCGATGCTCGACCAGCAACCAGAGGAGACCACAGCTCTCTCTGTCCCTGTCTTACCCGGGCTACTGGGCCTTAGGGCAGGTGGCACTCACACCCTTAATCCTAGCATCAAACCCTGAATCAATCCCAGCACTGAGTCCTTGATCCCAGCAGCACACACCCTAGATCCAGACACCTCCGAAAAGCCCCACCTGTGACTGCACGAGGCTTCGGAGGGACATCCACGGAGGGACATCCAGACACAGCCATAACACAGTTCAATCATGTGGTGACAAAGACGGGGAAACGGAAGCCTTCAAAAAGTGGCTCAACACCGGCTTACGGCTGTGGGTTGGAAACATCCAGAGGTCTCCCAAGCCCAGATGTCCCAGAGGGATCTGGGGGTGTAGGACCAGGACCGAAAGAGAGGTCAGGTCAGTGTGTGTGGTGCCGAGAACCTTCTGTGCTGGCAGAAGGTCGGTGACCTCTCTGTCCTTCCCCGTGACTGGGCTCACAGCTCTGGTTGCCGAGGATCCCGGCTGGCAGTTCAGCAAGGGGCCACCGAAGCAGCCTCCATCGTGGTAGCCTTGAGTGACTATGCAGAGGAGTTGGGCTCGGGCCCAAGGGCACGGTGGGGACCAGTTAGTGATACCCACTCTGTGACCCTCCCTGCTGGGTCCCCTGAGTGCCTGGGACAGCACTGCCTCCCCTAGCATTCTTTGTTTCTTGCTTTTATTTTCTCCTTTTCTTTATCAGCACATGTTTGCCATACATAACAAATGCATTCCTCTCGGGAGCTGGCCTGTATACAGATCGCACCTTAATCCTTTTTATTTCCCCTTCTCCCCCTCCCTCCCTCTCCCCGTCCTTAGATTTCTGTCCCATCTTCAAAAGCTGGGGTCTCTTCAGCCCCAAGCAAGGAAAGCAGGTGAGGCTCTATGGCCAGTGGGACTCGACCAGCCCCTGGGCGACAACTCAGGTGGGCAGTGATGCTGTAAGTGAACCCTTGGCACCTGGCTGGCGGGTTGCAGTGACTCAGGGAGGCCTGGGGTGTAGATAATCCCGGAGACTGTGGGGCTGGCAGGAAGGTGGATTTATATCCCGACTTCATGATGCAGCCTTCATCTCAGGGGCCAGAGTTCCCACATTCACTCTGGACAGGAATTCTGGGTGCTCCCTCTCAGCTCGTGTGCCCCAGGTTTTCTGGCACCCAGGACTCCTGAGGATGAGTGGGAGGGGCTCACTCTGCAAGGCCAGGACTCAGCGGCCAAAGGCATCGTTTTGCAAGCGTCAGGCTCCAGGAAGGCCCTGTCCCTCCCCGGGGATGACGCTGTCTTTGTCTCCTCTCGCAGAGTGGGAGGCAAGTCCAATCCTGCCTGCCCCGGCAGCCAGGCCCGGGTGCCTCGTCCTTCTGTTTGCTGGGAGCTGGGCGCTGGTTTCAGTGGCTTTCATCACACACTGAAATTCCCCTCCCCTTCCCTTGGGCAGGCCCAGGCAGACAGGGCCAGGCCTAGAGTCCAGGCAACGGTAAATATGGCAGTGGGACCCGTGGGAGTCACTGCTTTGCCTGGGCTGGCCCCTCCTGCAGGCACCTGTAGGCTGAGGGCCTCTCCTCCGGGGTCGGGGGGGGGGCAGGGGGCAGCATTGGGGTGGCTGGCAGGGAAGAGGGGCAGCCAGGGACCAGGAGCTTGGGCAGTGGGACATTTGGCAAAAAGCTTTGGCTGCAAAGCTGCAGATCTACACCTGTGCCAAACAATAAGCAAGAAACAGGGTGTCTCTCTTTCTCTCTGTGAACAGCTGGGGATCCCTGACTCAGGAACTGCCCCCTTTCTCTTTACCCAGGGACAGGGAGAGGTTGGTTGCTGCAGGCGTCAGAGCAAGGGCTGAGCCGACTCCGCCACTTTGTGGCTGTGGGTCAGGGTAGGCGACCACGTGTCTCTGAACTGAGCTGTCTCCTTTGTGAAATGACTGCAGGACACACAGTACCTACTTCCCAGGGGAACTGTTTGGGCCACATGACGACTCGATGTGTCATATGCCTGGCACATAGTAGACAAGAAATAAAACGCCTGGTTACTATCGCTGATCAGCTATTGCCCACCCCTCCCTTTTTAAAGCCTCCCCTCAGAAGTCAACTTGAACACTAAATCGGCTTTTAGCATGACACTTTATCATAGCGCCAGACTCTGCGTGCGTGTGTGCGTGCGTGCGTGCTTGCGTGTGCGTGTGTGTTCTCCACAAGCGCTGACCGGGAGTCAGTGTCTCTTGAAAGTATTTCTCCGGGAAGAAAATCGTGAAGAAGAGACGTTGAACTTATACTCGGGGCTGCAGAGGAATGCAAGCAGTCAGCAGGTACCCGGGAGGCACTGGTTGGAGGGACAGGTTTCAATTACTCATTCAGGCCTGTGCTTCCCGGGTTGAATCTGCTGACTCCAGGTCCAGATTCCCTGCGTAGATTCCCGGGAAAGTCAAGCTGTGACCTGAGCCCCGGGAGCAGTGCTCACTCTGTGCTGTGCTGCTTCATGTAACTTGCAGCCGCTTCCCCTGCGGCAGCAGATCCAGGGCCAGAGAAAGCCACTCCTCCCCCAGAGTCTCCCACCCAGCATCAAACCCATCTGCTCTTCCCCTCCCCAGCCCTGGGAGGTCTGCTGAGGGTGGCTTAGGGTCCCCAACCCCCTTTTATTTATGGTACTGGAGATTGAACCTAGGGCTTTTGCACTGAGGTATATCCCCAGATTTTTATTCTTTATTTATTTACTTAGTATTTATTTATTTATTTATTTATTTATTTATTTATTGGTACTGGGGAACGGACTCAGGACCTTGCGCTTGTGAGGCAGGCAGCAGAACCACTGAGTTAAATCCCCAGCCCTATTCTTTATTTTGAGACAGGCTATCGCAAAGTTTCCTGCCTCAGCCTCCCAGAGTGTTGAGATTACACGTATGGTGGCTCTGCATGGTGCCCATTTTATAGAACAGCAAGTCAAGGCCCAGAGGCATGCAAGTTCTCGTTCCATGTCACAATTACTGAACCTGGGCCTTCTGATGTAACTGGTGCTATTTTGCTTGGATCACTGCACCTTTCAAAGACACTGCTGAAATGTGAATTTGGATGTACTTTACCTGCTTTTACTTTGTGTGTTTGAAATCACCTTTCCTGAACAGATTTAGGAACTTAAATTTGTTCTCTGCTCCTTTGAGACGCCGGCCACGCTTTGAGCAGGGAATTGGAACACCAAAGGTGGGGTTTTGGAAGCTTTGGTGTTTATTTCCCTGTAACACTGTAGCTTCCTCTGGAAAAATCCGACCAACACATCCGTTTCAAGTCTTGAGAAACTCCCCAGTGTTGACCCTGTGTCTGGTTCCTGTGTGGTCAGAACAGCCATGCTTCTCAATGCCCACAGCTTATTTCCATGTTAAAATAATTCCACGCTTGGCTAAATCCCACTTACACACAAGTGTCCACCTGTTGACATAGGTCATTTTTCACTGCTAATCTTCCAGATTCCACGGTTATGTGTGGGAACCCCAGCGAACGCCACCTGAATGTCACAAAGGGCATTCTTCTTCGCTGAGTGATCCCACTGGGTCCAGGCTCCTCAATCCCCTCCCTCACAGCTCCGTGACACAGGAAGAGCACTTCCTGTGGGAGGATGGGGTGAAATCACACTGCAGCAGAAGAGGCCTCTGGGAAATTGCTGGGCTTGTGTCTTACAGCTGGGTTACATTTTCAGTAGGTTTCTGAAGAGATTTTCCAAACTCTGACGTACTACACAGCATGGAAACTCAGAAATAAGTTTCCTTGGTGCCTCCAATGATGAAGAAAGAAGGGAAAATGGGGAGAGAGAGAGAGAGAGAGGATCGCTGGGGTCTCTGCTCTTCCCATAGGTTCATTGTGAGCTCAGAGTGGGGTAGCCTTGGACCAGGGGCTCCAGGCTGTGGCAGGGAGCCCCAGGTCTCCTGGGAAAAGATTTGTCTCCTTGCAGAGGCAGAGGTCAAATACTTGCCTTTCCACAGGGTCATTAACATATGAGGTGTGATAAAAAAAAAAACACAGCAGATGTTTCCATTTAAACATTTTACATTTAGTTGAGCAGTTGTGGCCATCTTGATGTCCTGAATGGATTCAAAATCATTTACAGTTATTTCGATTTGGGGGAAGAGCCAGAAGTCACCCGTACTAGATCTGGTGGGTAAGGAGATGAGGATGTTTTTCCCAGCCTGCCTTTCTGTTGGCAGCAGCAGTCACAGTATTTTGATCACACCTCATAAAGACACTCAGGAAAGAGGACTTCCAGAACTGCTTCAGAAAGTGAAAGGGACCAGGGGGTTAGTGTGTTCAACGCAAGGGGTGGTGGGGATTTGAGAGGGAATTCATGGCCATGTGTCTGTTACTCTAATAAACTTTCAAGAATTTAAGCATTCAGGGTACATTTTGATTGCCTCTTGTACATGTGAACCCCAAATCCAAGAGTGGGTCTTCAAACCGATTTAATAAGCATCTATTCTGAGGCCTGTTTCAAGGGCAACACGAGACCCGAGTTGCAGCCCTGATGGCCAGGGTGAAGAGCTGCTTCTAGGGCGGCAGGGGCCCGGAGCCAGCACACCACAGCCGCGCTGTAGACCCACCTTGGTGAAACCACCTCACCATGGTCCTTCCACCGTCTACCGAGTGACCGTGATGGGCATGAGAGTTGGTGCCCTTTAAAAATCCTCTTCCTGGGCCGGGGATTTAGCTCAGTGGTTTTGCTGCCTACTGCACAAGCACAAGGACCCGAGTTTGATCCCCAGTACCAATAAATAAATAAATAAATAAATAAAAATCCTCTTCCAGCAGGGCCCAGTGGCACAAGTCTGCAATCCCAGCTACCAAGGAGGAAGAGGAGGCAGGAGATTTCCAAGTTCAGGACCAGCCTGAGCATCTTAGTGAGACCCTGTCTCAAAAGGAACACTAAAAAGGAACTGGGGGTGTAGCTCGGTGGTAGAGCAGCACCCTGCATTGGATCACCGGTACCAAAACCCAAAAAGCCCAACTAAAGTCCTCTTCCAAGCTTCAGCCAGCTCTCATTCAGCTCACTTCACAAACCCTTCCTCAGCACCCGCTGTTTCCAGGGTGGTGGCAAGTGCCACAGGATGGACAGGGTGGGAAGAAAATCTAGAAGGTGGAGCAGGAAGTGGAGATGGTGCCCAGTGCTGTGTCCCTGGAGGCCCAGGCCAGTCTGAGGAGGGCTGGCGGCAGCAGGGCAGGGGCAGGGGGCCCCGAAGCCACTGGCACAGGAGGACCTGTCGGGGTGGGGGGTGGAGAGACCAGCAGGGGTGTCACGGGGGAGTTTGTTTCCTGTGGCCCTGGAGGGTGGAACGTGGACTAAACTGGGGAGCAGGGTGGATGGCAGCCCCAAATAGAAAGTCAGAGGTGTCCGCAGGGGGAGCTGCTGACTCACACCTGGCTTCTGGCCCGACACCTAGGTGTGAATGGCAGGGGTGGCACCACAGGTGGGTGCATTCATAGTGCAATTGCACACACACACACACCCTCCAGGGGTTCCCAAATGAGAGGGGAGGGTGGAAAGCAGAGGGTCCTGCAGGCTTGAAAAAGGAGCTAATCCCCACCCTACCCTCGGGGAAGGCGGCCCCTGCAGCCTGGGCTCCCAAGCCGGGCTACTGCCCACTCAGGAGAAGGCCAGGACATGGCTGGACTGAGAGAGCCCAGGCCACTCTGTAGATGGACAGCACCCCAGTGGTCTCCAGGCTCTGCCTCCCAGCAGAAAGGTTCTGGGGATGGAAAAGGGGGTTGGGGCTCATTCCTTCCTGGCCCTCCCACCCCATTTTTATTTTAAAGTTAAAATTGTGAGCGGCGTTTTCCTAATGTTGCCATCTCAGATTTCGTGGCTGGTGCTGTCTTCAGGCAGGTGCTCAGTGCCCATCACAGGGTGGCCTTCTTGTGAACTCAGAGGTGAAGACCGCGGTGTCTGCAGCACTGAGGGCCAGAGGGCCCAGTGGAGATCTGAGGACATCCACACCAGCAGGGTGACTTCCGGGGAGGGCACCCCTGGCTGTGGTCTGGGGTTTACAGAGGGAGGGGTGTGGTATAGCAGGTAAAGGGGCTGAAGTCCGCAAACCAGAGAGGTGACTCTGGACATATACAACACACATGAGGCCTCCCTCAATGTCCTCTGAGCTGCCTGATGTGTCCCTCTAGGTTATGGGGAACAGAGAGGTGATGTGGATTGACTTAGAGAGGTTTTTTCCTGTCCATACCAAAGACCTAACACACAGTGGGGCTAGCGTCACAGAGACAGTCAGAAGTCTCCTCGAATGGCTTCCATGAAATGGGGAAGGGCCTGAGCTAGCACAGCTGTGGGACATACAGGAGTGGACCAAAAAGAGGAATATTTTTAAATCAGTGAGACTGTCTGAAAAAAAAAAAAAAAGAAAGAGAACAAGGAACTGAAGCTTGCAGAGACACTTTACAAAACAAGAGAAGAACCAATAAGCACACGAAAGAGTGTTCAATAGCATTCCTTACCAGGACAAGAAAAGTAAAACTGCAGCACAAGGGCACTTCACACCATGCAGAGTGGCTAAACTCAAAGGGCCTGATCTTACTGGGGGCCGGTGGGGTGGTGGGGAGCCTGGAACTTCCCCCTGCTGGGTGAGAGGGTTAAGTGGTAGGAATACTTTGGAGAATGCTTGGGCAGTGTCTTATAGAGTTAAATATGCATCTGCCCTGTGATTAAGAAATTCCACTTCTAGGAATCTGCCCAAGAAAATACACTGGTATATTATCAAAATCTATAAGAAAAACATGTTCCCAAATTGTAAAGAATGTAAAGATAGCAGTCTCATTCAAGTGCTGAAGCCCTGGAGGATCCCATATGTCCACAGGTCAAAGAATGGATAAACAGCCAACGGTATATCCATTCAATAGAACATCACCAACGATAAAAGGGGTACGCTTTATGCAGTGAAGCATGAGTGAAAAGAAAAGCACTACTTCAGGAAAGGAAGCAAGACACAAAACAATACAGATTGAAAATGCATAAAAGATGTTTCTCTATCAGAGAAATGCAGATTACAACAACACCGAGAGTTGATCTTACTCCAAAGAGAATGGCTATTGTCAAGAAATCAAATAATAACAAGTGCTGCTGAGGCTGTGGGGGGAAAGGAGCCTTCTACACTGCTGGTGGGAATGTAAACTAGTACAACAATTATCTTCAGACTGAGATTCCTCAAAAAACTAAAACTAGGAATTCCATTTGACCTTTCCAGGGATCTTCCTGAAAGAGTTGAAGACATCATTTTACAGTGATCCATGCACACCCATATTTATAGCAGCACAATTCATAACAGTTCAATGCTGGAAGCAGCTCATCATACACCTATCAACAGAGGAATGGATAAAGAAAATATATTTACACACAATGGAGTACTACTCTGCCATAAAGAAGGAAAAACTCGAGTCATCTGTGGGAAAATGGATGCATCTTGAGACTGTAAGTTTAAGTGAAATAAATCAAACACACACATTTAAATATTGCATGATTTCTCTTTTATGAGAAATCCAAAGTATAAATAAAGAAGAAAACTAAAGATAGATAATAGGCAGCTGGGAGACAGATCTCTCTCAAATGGGAAGGGGATCAAAGGATGAAGGGAGGGGGAGGGAAGGAAGGGGATGAGAAAAGGGATTAAGATGAGTTATGTACGCGCTCCAACTCCACACAAGGAATTAAACATGTACTATGCACATGTACTAATAAAAATTTAAAAAGCAAAAAACTGTATGATTCCACTTATGGAAAATTCAAATACAGACGAACTGATACACCTCATGTGAGAAATCTGATCGTGATTCTATGTGATTGTTTTGGGAGGGAGTGAGGGGTTCTGTTGATAAATAAGAGGCTGGAGGGAATTTTCCCAAAGAATGGGAGATTTTCTGTTATTTTATTTAGGTGATGATCACCCAAGTATATCCAACTGTCAAAATTCAACAAACTGGACATTACAGTCTGAGACTTTTTACACGTAAACTTTATCTTTAAAAAGAAACAGGTCTGGCGACTGATTTACATCAAAGCCTCACACTGTTGGCCTGAATGTTTGTGTGGATGGTGGGATGCCAGGGTGGATGAAGGACCTACGAGTCAGCTTCTCCTTATTATAGCAAAACACTTGGCAGCCTTTTTTTTCTATAAGGAAAAGATTTTTACACAGTTTTGGAGCCTGGGTGTCCAAGGAGCAATGCACAGACTCTGGGCTGGGCTCCTGTGGCTGCGTCAGCATCGAGTGGGCCACCATTGGTTCCACCCCTGTTGGTGGCCTTCTTGTGGGCAGAGTCCAAGGTGGCGCAGGGCATCACAAGGTGAGAGACAGGGAATGCACACGTGTGCCTGTGTGAACCCCTGCCCACGGAGTCTCTCCTGTCCTTACAAAGCCACCAGAATTCAGTCATGGGGGTTTGCTCCTCTCTAATGACTTACTATACTCCCTTTCCCTTTCCTTCTTCCTCCCTCCCTTCCTTCAAGTCTCTCTCTCTCTCTCTCTCTCTCTCTCTCTCTCTCTCTCTCATACTGGGAGTTGAACTCAGAGCCTTCACATCAAAACCTTTTTATGTGGAGACAAGGTCTCATGAAGTTACCTTCAGCCTTCAACTTGCAATCCTCCTGCCTCAGCTTCCCAAGTGCTAGGACTGAAGGCTACAGGTGTGGGCCACCAGGGCTGCTTCCACTTTCTTTGCATTTTTAGCAACACTTGGTACAGTATTCTTTTTTTTTGACTATTCTAGTGGGCACAGAGTGGTCTGAGTTGAGTGTCCCTTATCTAAAAGGCTTGGGGATTTTGGAATATTTGCATGTACACATGTGATAACTTGGAGATCTTTAGGATCCAAGTCTAAATATGAAATTCATTGATGTTTCATATACATCTTATACCTATAGCTTGAAGGTAAATTTATACAACATTTGTAATAATTTTGGGTATGGAATAAAATTTTCCAGGGTGGGATTTTCCACTTGGGGTCTCATGTCAGCCCTCAAAAGGTTTTGGATTTTGAAACTCTTTGGATTCTAAATTTTCAGCTCAAGCTGCACCTCAACCCTCACTGTGGCATTAACTGCATTTCTCTGGTGACCGGTGGTGTTGACCCTCTGGCTATGTGCTTGGACACCGTTCGTGTATCTTCCTCAGGGAAATACGCGTTCAAACATTTTGCCAATATTTTACTTGGGTAATTTGTCTTGTTAGTGAGTTATAATTTTTCTCTACATATTCTGAGTACAAGTTGGATAGTCTGCGTATATGTCCTCCTAATCTAGTCTCCCTTTTCATTTTCTTTCATTAAATACATTTTTCTGTTTTGATGAAGTCCAGTAAGCGCCCCAGTGTGCTGCTGGAGAGACAGAATTTTACAGTGAAATTACTTACTCTAGGAGAGTCCCCGGTGGCCTGGGGCGCGCGTGGCCCTTGCTTTCTTAGCCTCCAGGCGCGACCGGGAGACCTGCAGCGAGCATTCCCTGGATGCTAATGCTGGTGAGGAGTGCAGAACCTCAGCCGGAGGCCCAGTCCCGCAGTTAGACCTGCGCTTCAACAAGACGCCTGGAGCTTCCGGCTTCCCGTGCTGGGGAAGGTTGGAGAAGCAGGGGCCTGGGCCCCTCCCTGCGTCTTTCTCCAGCTCCCGCTGCGCCTCTGCTTGCAGCGTCTGCTCCTCGATGCGCTCTGCGCAGCTGCTTCCTCTCTGCCCGCTGGCTGCAGTTCAGGCCTTGCTGGAAAACAGTAACTAAAAGAATGCCCCCCCCCCCTTTTCTACCCGCTTTCTTTGTCTTCCAACGCTTTACCACTGTAAACTCGGCACCTAGAACAGTACCTGCACTTGGCAGATGAAAAGAATTTTAAGAGCATGAAAAGTTGAACATAGAGCAATATGAAGGGTGATTGAAAGCTATGGTGAATGCTTAAATTTAAAAAATTATAGGGAAAGACCCTTTACCATGAATCGCCCTCAAATCCTCCCCCACATTTCCAACCCACTCATCCCATCCTTCTTTCCACTTTCTGAAGCACTTCTGGAAGTCCTTTTTCCTGAATGGTTTTAATGGAGCTGTCATAGCGGCCTCAATAACCTGAACTGGTTCCAAATGTTTCCCTTTCATGGTCCTTTTGACTTGAGGGAAGAGACAGAAGTCGCACAGTGCCAGATCCAGTGAGGAAGGTGGAAGAGGACACAGCATGTTTTTATGAGCCTGCTTTCCCCTTGGATGGTGCTCAGCAGAAGCACTGGCCATATTTTTATCACATCCAATTAAGAGACTCCCGAAAGAGGACTTGCAGAGCTGCTTCAGAGAGTGTCAAGAACATGGGATGAGTGTGTTTGAAGTGAAGGGGGTATATGGAGGGGGATTCACAGTGAAGCGTCTTTTACTGTAATTAGACACACAGCACAGAGTCTGGTCAGGCCTTGCATGATAAGCTGGGATGTCACACATCCTGAGAGAGTTCCAGGGTGTCACGGAGGCAGAGGACAGGTCTCTCGAGGCAGGTTTGGGGGATGGAAAATGCTGGAAAGGCCTGTGGTCCGGGCAAGGGAAGCGTTTTTGCTGGGCCAGGAGAACAGACTCCAGTCCACAGCGTTGGAGGTCACCACGTTGACACATTGGCCACAGAGCTGACCAGCAGGCAGCTGCAAGTGTGCACCTGGACGTGAGCACAGCAGGATCCTGGGTGGCCTCAGTTTGTGCACTCTTACTTGGTTCTGTGCACAACACTGTGCTCCCACTAGTAGCCCGAGGTGGACTCAGCTTGGGCTTAATGGTAGGTGTGGTCTGCTGTGATTAGTAGGGAAGTAAGATCCACTGTGGGGGACTCAGGAGAGACCAAACGTCTCATGCAGCAGGGCCCTTCCTAAATCATGTTTCCCTTGGGCCAGGTCCTGCCCTGGATGGGAAACTTGCTTCAGATTCAGACAGGAGGTGAACCTGTTGGGCCTCTGAGAAAGATTCAGCCAGTGGCATCCCAAGCACAGGCTCATGAGCAGCGTGTGTGTGTGTGTGTGTGCCCATGATGTTGGCAGGATTGGGGTGCAGGGCCAGGGCTGCCCCCCAACACCCTGTTTGGGGTGGGGCTAAGGTGTGGTCATGCTGTCACCCATCAGAGACTGGGCCTTTCTGGAAAGCATGGCTGCAGAGGTCAAAGATGAGATACCCCTGAGCAGAGGAGGGGGTACAGTGGGAGAAGCTGCCCTCTAGGCTGAGGTCACCCTGGAACCTGCCTGGGGTGGTGTCCAGGATGCAGAGGCTGCGTGGCCTCCAGGCTTAACCAGGTTGGCAGGTCCCATAGGTGCTCCACAGCCATGGCCTCCAAGTATGGGCCAGGTATCCCATCACCAAGGAACTTGTACAAATGGAAGATCCTGGCTCTTAGCCCAAACTTGTGTGACCAGAGCCTGCATTTGAAGCAAGCATCCCATTAGAGTTTGACACACCATAAAATGTCTATTTTTTGGAAGGAGGTTCAACTCCTCTGATAAAGAACTTTAATTTTCTTTATGTGTCTGTGAATGAAAATTTAAAACCTAGTAAGGGAAAAAAGGTCTTGTCTGTACCACTTGTAAGTATACAACTGAGATTAAAACCAGGTTAAAAAGAGAAAAGAAAGAGAACTAAACTCAGAAAAAGCAAGTAGGGACCTAAAACTAGATGGCTGAGGCAGCAGCAGCTGCTTTGTGCAGTGAGTGATTGGCTTTTTTTTTTTGGTATGGGGGATCGAACTCAGGACCTTGTGCTTTCGAGGCAGGCAGTGTAACCACTGAGTTAAATCCCCAGCCCATGATTGGCTTTTTTCTTCCCACTCAGGACTCCTTCCTTAGAACATGGGCTGCCACGGCGATAATCTTGGCTGTTCTTGTCACTCTCCTCTCTGCAGGTGGCCCCATCCTGTAGTCAAGGACACACTGGGTATTCAGGCCCCCACCTGCCATCTTGGAAACACAGGCTGTAGTCACCACTGGGGACAATGGCACGGGCACATTTCAGCACAAATGAGGGCTGGACTGTAACTGTTAATCCTGATATGGTGCCTTTTTTGGATTAAGAAACGCAAGCAGATTCATAGAGCACATTGCTGGGTGCATGTTAGTCATGAAAATGTGACCTTGGGGCCTATATCAGGCCCCTGGCCTCTTTCTTTGTGGCACTGTCCCTCTGCTCTGCTTCCTGGCTTCCTGACCACTATGATTTAAGCAGCTTTGCTCTACCACACCCTCTGCCATGATGTTCCTGCCTTGCAGCCAGTGACCATGGACTGAACCCTCTGAACCATGGCTATATGAAACCTCTTCTCTGTTAGCAGCAGAGAAAGCTGATTTATACACCACCAGGCTTCCGGGGAGCAGAAGGAGTGAGGGACAGGTCCACACAGTCTGCCCCATCCTTAGGACCCCTTTGCTCTGTGGCTTGGCAGCTTTGTTTTTGCCCCTGGAGTCCAGTTCCTGCAGCTGCCCTGGATCTCTCTTCTCTGGTGGTATGGATCCTGTGGTGCCCAGAAGCAGAGCCCTGGGGAGCGATGGCAGCTGCTTCTGATTCTGTGCCTCAGCGTTTCTGCCAGTGCTACTTCAGCTCCAACCTACACCCATAAAGCCAAAGAATAACAATTGTCACTTCCAACAATGTCACTGCCAGAATGTCAGAGCCGAAGGAGACCCCACCAGTCCAACAGGCTTCCTCAGTAACCTGACACTGCCAGGAGATGGAGCAGCAAGGACACCAAGAGCTCCAGGGTCACCATGCAACTGTCTGCTTTTGAGTCCTGGTGGCGGGGAATCTTGGGTTAAATATTAACTCATCTGTAAAACAAGTATGATTGTGGTGCTTTTGTCCTAGGGTTTTTCTGGGGTTAAACATTTAGAAGAATGAGGGGCACACGGGACCCCCTCGGTACATGGGAGTTGTCATTGGCAAACCTGCCTCATTCCTGGACCTCAACAAGGGGAGCCCCAGGTGCTTATGGGAATGCTAGGGAGGGGCTCACATGGGCAGGAGGAAGGCAGGAGTCAGGAGAGACTTAGGGGTATTGGAAGTCTGGCCTAGTGAAAACAGGTGACTTCGTGGACTTTGCATGCTAACATGTTCTTCCTGTTTTTACTGCAAGGTATACGCTCACACATGGATGTGTGCGCGCGCACACACACACACACACACACACACACAACAGGAGGTTTGCAGCTGTCAGGAGATAACACGGAACAACTACCAGCAGCTGGAATCCCAGCTCCAGAGCTCCTCTGGCTGCTCCAGCTCCAGCTGTGAGGGAGAAGAGAACTGGGGCCAAGAGCTGCCCCCCCCTGAGAAAATCCCCCCAGATTAGGCAGCTGCCTCTCTGCCCCCATCCCTGGCTTCCAGCTGGAGGATGGGAAGCTGGCTGGGGAGGGGAGGAGCTGGGAGGCCAGGAAATTGGCTCTGTTTACTCCCATCCTCCCTGAGAGCAAGCAGGAGCCAGGATGTGGGAAGTCTAACCCTGGAGCTGTTCTGCTTCTGTGTCCAGCTGTCTGTCTGCAACGCTGAGTGGGGGTGGGGCTCCCATTCAGCCTCAGCAGCCACCCTCAGCAGCCACCCTCAGGACCTTGGGGGAGCCCTGGCCTGAACTCCACCCAGAACAACTGCTTTGGGATGTCTGGAGGAAGGGTGGCACTGGAATCGCCAAAAGATTCCTAGGTGACTTTAGTGAGCAGCCGAGGCTGAGAAGCACTTGCTCCAGGACAGAGGGAGAGCGTAGCTCAGCAGGGTCCTAAGTCACAGACCCGAAGACCTGATGGGATTGGAAAGTGTTCAGCCCAACTCCCTTGTTTGCTGGATCACAAGGGTGAGGCTGGGGAACGGAGTTCGGGCTGAGCTAAGAGTGGCCCTGGGTCCTTGCCCAAGGCCAGTGTCACTTCACTGTACATAGCACAGCATATTCAAAGGCCCTCTGCACACTGAGCCTTGAAGGACAGTGCTGTTTGCTACCAAGAGCATAAAAATGGCCTGACAAGGCACGTCCGAGAGCGAAGCTGAGGGCAGATGCCTACCTCTTGAACGTCACAATGGGCCTTGGCAGATGTCGGCTGGTGTAAGAAGAAGCCTGAATTTCCTCCTGCTTGGCCTTGCCCACCTAGCTGGAGGGCTCTCAGGATAGCAAGCCCACCCTTGGGCCCCTGCAGGAGGAGTCCCAGACATGTCCTATGTCCCTCTTCTGAATCTCCCCCAATACCTGTCATTCCCCGCCTGCCAAGACACGAGACACTTCCAGACCTTCATGAGTCTCTCCTCAGCTCTGTCTTCCTTAGGGAACATCAGACTGCCAGTGTGGGCACCCTTGGCCCTGGCGTCACCAAGAAATTAGGAAGAGGACTTAGACATTGAGCTGAATGCCCAGCTGTATCCAGATGTGGGTACCCAAGGCTCCTTGTGGACAAAGATATCCATATGAGAGGGAAGAGAACAGGACTGAGCATAGGCCAGCAACAAGCTTCTCGTGTGCTACTGAGCTCCAGGGCTCTGAGAACTTCGGTTCCTCGGTGTCAAGACTGAGATGCAGAAGACAGGCTGGTGATAATCCAGGAGCTGCTCTGTGAGGGAAGCTGTGGCCAGGACAGTGTGAGACCTCAAGGATGGAGAATGTCCCGCGGTGGCCCCTTGCCCACATTTGCTCCTTATCCTAATGGTGCATGGTTTGATTTTCTTCCACACAAGGCTGTGCTGGTTTGCACGGTACAAGGTCTCCCAGCCCCAGGCCAAGGAGGGCAAGCTCCAGGCCACCCTCTGCTTTGTGACTTGTGTGCTCAGGCAGGGTCCACTCCTCCAAGGGGGACCTTTTTAAATTCACACAGAAGAGGGAAACTGGGAAGTACACAAGAGCCAGGGACAAATAAAGCAAGCAGTGGATGAGGTCCAGGTCTGCAGAGCCCCATCTGTCTCCTCTGCAAGAACGAGTAGAGCTGGAAGATAAGCTGCTCCTCTCATCTCGTTTCCCTTCCGGGCTAAGTGTGCTGCCTAAGAATCCTTCCGAGTGAGAGGCCGGAAGTCGTGTGGCAGCCTCGGGGTGCTCCTGGGAGGCCAGAGGCTGGAATACAATCCGGTACTGCTTGGACTAAAATGCTCTTCGGCGGCTCTCTCTGGGGGCTTGCGTTTGGCTTTGCCGCGCAGCTCTGCAGACCTCTCCTCCCCCATAGACTGTTTCTCTAAGCGCAAATGCCACAGCTCCCCAGTCGCCTCTCTCAGCTCCGCCTGCGTCTAGCGCCTGGCTGGGAGGAAAGGAGGTGCTAAGTCAGTGGATGTTGAACTGCACATCCTGGGCTGCCTCATCCTTCCAGGCTCTGGAGTGTGCCCTCA
Source organism: Heterocephalus glaber (assembly GCF_053883595.1). Classification (NCBI taxonomy): domain Eukaryota; kingdom Metazoa; phylum Chordata; class Mammalia; order Rodentia; family Bathyergidae; genus Heterocephalus; species Heterocephalus glaber. The sequence continues at coordinate 62,108,315 of NW_028258324.1, forward strand.
CACCTCCACCCCCAGACACACATCCGAAGCACCTCCGCCCTAGGCGGCAGGTGGTTGCCCTGTGGGAGGGAAGAGAGTCCCAGCGCAGCCTGTGGGAGGGAGGCTGGGCCCCGATGTAAACACGTAAACACAGACACCTTCCGCCTCTGCTTCCCACCGGAAAACCAAAGCCCGATCTCTCTGAAACCTTGGCTCATTGGAAGTCGCGTCCCACCCCTGAGAGGCTGAGAAGGAGCAGGCAAATGGGATTAATACTTGTCCACCAGCCTGATCTGCAACTGAGAAGGGTCCACACCAGGGCACCGCACCTCGCCAATTAGCAGGACACCCCACAAGCAGGACACCCCACAATAAGCCCTGCCAGAGGCGCTTTGCACACACCGAGGTGTCTTCGTTTGCCTAATCCACCAGCCTGGCCAGGTGCTTATGAAAGGGCTCCCCATGGCTGCAGGAAACAAGCCTGCTCCTTTATGTCCCCAGGGAGGGAAGTCCCTGCCCCATCACAGCCAGAGGACCCCAGGCTGGTCCCGGTCCCTTCCATCCCAAGTTTGGAAAAGTGGGAGGTGACTGAAGAACAGTGTTTCAAAAAGAGAGGAGGACATTAGGTTTTACCAGTTTCTCCCTGTGGGCCAAGTCATATTTTCTTATTTCATCCACTGGATCACGCCCCAGAGTCGCTGCCACTGTTCCCACTTTGAGGATGAGGAGTCCAAGTGATGCTCAGCAGCTACCCAAGGTCGCCTAGCAACTGGTAGCAGAGCAAGGATTTAACCCATGCCCCCAGTGCCATGATCTTCCTGTGACAAAACAGGCAAGACTTCATGGAACCCAGGGGTGCTGTGCCGCCCCCGTGATGCAAAACAATTGCAGATGTGTCATTACCTGCACAGGGACTCGGGGACAAGCTTCTGCTGTCACTGTGACAGGCAGAGACGTCCCCCTCTGTGAGGGGTCCCTTGATCTCCTGTTTGTGGGCAAAGGAAAATTAGAGTCCCCTTCTCCTAGGAAGGAGTGAGTAATTCTCCCAAGACTTGGCAGCCCGGAGGAAGAGACACTGATGGTCATTTAGCCATGTTTCCTTCGGGGAGCCGTAGTTGTGTTGGCGACAGCCATGACTCTAAAGCAGTAGCTCTCCTGCTGCCTTAGGGGTGTAGCATCTTAAACTTGGAACCACCCTTCCACATTTTGCAATCAAAGGAGAAAACTAAAATCTAGTACAGAGAAGCGATTCTTCTAAAGGCATGACCAGAAATACGCATGCAAACTCCAGAATGCAATGCCAATGCTTTATTTATTTATTTATTTATTTAAAATAGTTTTTATTGGAGACAGGGTCTTGCTGGCCTTGAACTCACAGTGAGCCTCCTGACTCGGCCTCCCAAGTGCTGGGATTACAGGCCTGCACAACTATACCCAGCTCAGTGCTTCTTCTACAGATTCCCGGGGCTGGCTAAGGAGAACTGGTGACATTGTGACCTCAAGGCAGCCCGTGTGTCTCCCACTTCGATTTTTACCAGAATCCTGTGTATCCCATTTCCTATTTTTAAGACACTAACTGAAGGAAACAATGGGGCTTTGTAAATAAATGGTGAAGTAAAAACCAGCTTTTGTTTCAACAAAAGGCCAAAATAAAACAAATTAGCTCATTTTGAATTTGCAGTCAATATCCAAATCTGTTTTCACCTCTAATTTCCGTGACTGTGCTCTCTGGGAATAGTGAGGTGTAGGTGCCCCGGGGCTGGGCAGCGAACAGTGCGTCCTCTCTGTCTGGTGCAGACGTCCCTTAGAACGGGGGACAGTACCTCTTTGAACAGCTAATGCTCCTTTAAGTGGACAGAGGCAGTGAAACTTCTTCTTAGTTTGTTCTGCTACCACACGGCAGTTAAACTTCAACTCTCCATTCTTGCAAGAGACAGCTGAGGCCCTGTGTTGAAGGGGAAGAGCCCCTGACTGAGGGTCAGGAACCAGGCTCTTCCCTTTCTGTCCTGCCAGCTTTCTGCCCTATCTTAGCAGGTCTCCCTTCCATCCAGGCCTCAGTCTCCCTACTTGTGGAAAGAAGAGTTGGATTAGCATCTAGAGAGAGAGAGAGAATTCTAGAGCTCTGTTACTCTCTGTATTACTATCTTTTATTTTATTTTTGAGACAGGGTCTCACTGTGTAGTCCAGGCTGATCTTGAACTCACTATGGAGCCCAGGTTGGCCTCAAACTCTCGGCAATCCTCCTGCCTCAGCCTCCCAAATGATGGGATTACAGGTGTGGGCCAACATACCCAGCTTGTGCCAATACTTTTCTGACTCTGCTTTGCTGTGATCATCAGGAAGGGTGTTGGAGGACCCAGAGCCCCCGGTGGAGAAAAGGCAGAGCCTATTTTTAGGGGCAGATGACTGAGAGGAAAACGGCTAACATGGAGAAGAAGAAGCCCAAAGAATTCTGGCCTTTACACAAACCTGACATTTTTATGGGGCTTTGCTGGCCTTGGATCTAGAGCTGCCCACACACACAGGGCACCCCAGCAGCTACTGAAGGCTGCTTTGTGGCCCTGTGGCCCTTGGCCACAGCCCTTGTTTGCAGTCTCTGTTAGAGTCGACTGGGGGAACGGGCAGCCCGGCCTGAGAGCTTGTGCCAGGCTTGGCCTGACTGCATGCGGCACCCGGACCTCCCAGAGAGACCACAGCACAGGGAGTGGGCTGGGAACCGTACGGAGAGCCCACACCTGACCCCACGGCAAGTGACGGCTTGGGCTGGAAGGCCTGGTGTGATTTCCTGTGGCCAGGGAAGCCTGGAGAGTGGTGAGCTGGCCTCCTACAAGGACTGAGCCTGCAGCAGCAGGTAAGAGCACATAGAGAAGAGGAACTGTCCCCTGTGCTTGGAAAGGTGACTAGGAGTGTCCCAGGTGGGACAGAAGGTGCAGAGAGGAGCATTCCTGGTGGAGGTGGAGCTCAGGGCAGGTGTGGCTGTGAGAACACAGGGTGGGGGCCCTGGGAGGGCTGCTCAGGGCTGGGAGCCCTGGGAGCTTGGCAGGCAGGGCTGCACCTAAAAGCTACCTCAAAGCCCTCACCTTAGGACTCGAGGATGTGAACTCATTTGCAAATAGGGGTCACCAAGTCACCACGAGGTCACCCTGGACGGGACGGGGTGGCTCTCTGGTGTCCATGCGTGTGGGTTTGGGCACAGACATGGTGTGGGGAGACACAGGTAGAGTGAGGCCCCTGAAAAGTAAGGGGCACTGGACACGGCCAGCAGCCACTGCAGGCGGGGGGAAAGGGCGGGGCACAGTGTTGCCCTCAGAGACCCCAGGAGGAGCCAGCCTTGCCAATGCTTCTGTGTCAGACTTCTGGCCTCCAGACTCTGACACAATAAATCTCTCACCCGGCTTGGTGTGATTTGTTACGCAAGCCTAGGCACCTCCTGCTGCGGACACAGGGGCCGCTCTGAACTCTTGCTTGCTGGTAGCTTAGGGTGCTCCTGGCTTCAAAGATGTTTCTTGTGGAACTACTAAAATGACTTTAAAATCCCTGTACCTGACATCCAAGCTGCTAATCTTCCAGATTCTTCTTTCCCAATACTGGGGACTGAACCTAGCGACATCACACATTCCTAGTCCTTTTTTACTTTTTATTTTGAGGCAGATTCTTACTCAGATTCTTACTGAGTTGCCCAGGCTGCACTCAAACTTGCCGTCCTCCTCCCTCAGCCTCCCAGTGTGCTTAGAATACAGGTGAGGGGGCCACCTCATCTGGCTCCAGATAGACCTGGCACCTGCCCATAATCTTTAATCAGACTGTGTTTCCTGATTTATATGTCTTTCTATGTTTGATTCAGAAAGATAGGTTCTTCATAATTATAGCCGTACTGTGAGAGTCTGGATGAACTAGCAAGTCGTGCCAAGTGCTGATATGCTCTCCTTTCTTTGAGATTTCCAGAATGAGATTGCTTACAAAGTTTGCAAAACGACCTTCAGCTCCTCCCAGGCCCGTGTGAGCATGTGAGTATCTTGTTTTTAAAACCTGTGCCCCTGCCCTCTGGGTGGTCAGTCTTCCCGTGAGCATCTTTAGGGCAGGCCCCAGCTCCCTGCTTCCTTCCAACTTTGCAGAATAAAGGTCTCCTCCAGGATGTCCACTCTGCAGTGGGTGAGGAACAAAGTTAAATCAGACACCCTTAAGAGACTGGCTGTCTGGCTAGGCCTGGGCTTGGAGAGCACCAGAAAGACTGAGTTGTTTCAGTACATGGTGGTCAGTAACCTACCAGACGGGTGGAGATGGTGCTTTAACTCCAGAACAGAAGCACTTGGCCCATCACAGTGGCTTCCATTTGTTGAGCACTTCCTATGTGCAAGATCCCAGGTTATCCATGGTTTCTCCACAATATCAGGTTGGCTGATGTTCAAGGCTCATTTCATCAAAGTAAGCCCTGAAAAATATTTACAAGGATTTTGTATTGTTTTTGCACCATCCCAACGCTTTTGAAAGAGAAAGGTTAGTTGAACGTTGCCAGCACCCAGCTCATTGGTGTTCTCATCCTACTTGGCCACTGAAGAAGGTTGGTCTCACTGCCATCCTGACAATTCTTCCTCCCTTGGCTTCCCTGAAATCACCCTTGGCTTGCTGTGTTCACTCTGGGTGTTCTTTCTCTCTGGGTGTTCTCCCTTCCTCTCTGGTGATCTTTTCAGTTTACTCTAACTGCTTTACGGTTTTGACCTCTATCTGTTTTTTATGTGTAATTCTATGGGCTCTTTTCAGGAAAAAAATCCATCTCTCTCAGTTATTTCAACTGGTTTCATAGTCATGTTGCCTCAGTGGCTTCCGGTTGATTCACAAATCTCAGTACCCAGCATTAAGCCCTCTTCTGACCCCTAGACCTAGATATCTTGCAGCTGCTCACACGGGAAGCTCCTGCTAGGTCCACCTCTGAGCCTATTGTCCTTACTCCCAGACCTACCTCCTCTGTGGTGTCTCCCAGGGGGTGTGGCCAAAGCTACCTTCTCCTTTATTTCATGCAGTGTCAGCCTCTAACTTCTCTCCATTCTGTCTCCTAAATATCTCTCCAGTATTCCTACCTCGGCTCTCTCCACAGTCATTCTCTTGGGTCTGTCTCCTGGCTTCTCTATTCTGGATGCCATTTTTTTGTGGTGGCTCTGGAGATTGAACCCAGGACCTTCACACTGAGCTACTTCTCCAGCCCTTTTTCATTTCTTATTTTGAGACAGGGTCTCATTAAGTTGCCCAGGCTGGGCTTGAACTTTCGATCCTCCTGCCCTCCCCTCCCAGAGTGCTGACATTAAAGCCTGCATCACTACACTTGGCTCCAGGCGATTATTTTAAACAATTTCAAATTGACAGTGCAGAGAGCTCCTGTATACCTTTCTCCCAGCTTCCCTAGTGCTAGCATCTTGTATAACCAGGGGACAGCTATCAACATCAAGAAACTACCAAATGCCCTGAGTGACTTTGATGACTTTGGGAACAGATACTCTTGGTTGCCTGATACACCTCCAGAGTTACTATGTATTTTTCTAGTCTGAAGCTGCAGTGTGCACCTCCTGGGAGGATGGATGAAGACGAGTGGAGCTCCTCCTGGATGCCCCCGTCATTCTGCTCGTCCTCCACCATCACTGGGTTGTCACTGTGGGCATGTGTCTGTCATCCTCCCTGGCCTCACCAGCAGCACTGACTGCTGCATTCTCGGGAGATACTTGTGATACAAATGAATACAATTGGTGTGGCTGGGCCTGTAGGCTAATAGTCGACAATCAGAAGGACTAAAAAGTCTGCACGACAACCAGAAGGACTAAAAAGTCTGCACAACTACGGGGACCCCAAAGTCCCTTAGAGCATAGAGGCCCAGGCCAAGGGCAGATGAAACCTAAGGGCACTTCCATCCCTGCTCTGGCCACCTTAGGGCAGGGATGAACTTGGCATCTCTGCCTCTGTGGAGGTCACCTTTGGACCAGCACCTTGAATCCAGTGGTTCCCAGACCCGATTCAGAATTCTCAGGGGTGGCCCTGCAATCTGCTGATTAAGACCCTACAAGGTGGAGTGCAGTATGCAGGGCCCTGGCTCCTGACCAAGACCGGGTGCGTGGAAATCCCTGCTGCAGAACAACCTGCTTAATGCACAGACAGTGCTGGCCAATCTGATCGTGAAGGCCTTCCTAGCTCTGATTTTTCTGATTATTCTTTTGCTTTAACTTTCAAAATAAGCCAGTGAATCCAAATGCAATACACATCCTGAGTATATACATGGTACTCCTAAAAATAAGCCTTTTAGGAAGTCATCCACAACAGGAAATACATCCAACTTCTGAATCTTCAAAATTTTTATTCTAGAGGTAGGTGTGGTGGTGCAGGCCTATAATCTCAGCACTCCGGAGGCTGAGGCAGGATTGTGAGTTGAAGACCATCCTGAACTACATAATGAGACCCTGTCTCATAAATAAAACAAAAGAAAATTTTGCTAAGTCTCACTTTGTATAATTTAACACTAGAGATTTTTATTTTATACATCTTGCAGTAGTATTTCATTTGTATCAGATGGGTAAATGATATACATATGAATCCTGATTAAGTCTGCAATCATACTTAATGTCTACCCTGGCATCTGGGCACTGGAGAACATTTATTTCTACATATAAGATTTACTGCCTTTATTATTGCAATACGAAACAGGTTCACAGTCCAAAATAGGTCAGTCCTAATGTTCACGCCTCTCCAGAATTTTACATTTCAGTCTGAGGAAGCCAAATTGTGGTCGATGTTTCCACTCTTTAAAACACTGAATGGTCTGTAATGGTTTGGCTGGTTACTTAGCATATGGAATCAGAAACACCGTCGGTCAAAATCTGACCCGGCCTGGCTCTCCCTCCTGTTCTGGACAGAGTGAGAGAAGTGAGTGGAAGCAAAATGGGCAGCTCCGACCTTGAGTCTGTACAGTTGTCGGTGCTGCAAGTGGTCTGCGCGGGGGACCCCTGACCACCCCAATATTTATCCAGTTCAGGCAAAACAGTGCCAATTCCAAGCGGGCGCCTTTTCAACCCAGAGCCGCTGGCTGAGTGCCACCTGGGTGGGTTGTGACTGAGGCCGGGGAGCTGCTGGCCAAGGGGCTCAGCCCAGTGGGGAAGAGCTGAGGGGACTGCAGTGACCCCAGCCACCCCTCGTCTCTCTCTCTCACACACACACACACACAATGACATGATTTTGTTTCAAGTCCCAGGTTAACGTTAAGTCCTTCCAAGGGAAACAGTGCTGGCTGTTCAACAGTCGGGTGGCAGTGATTTCATGGTCAGTGCTGTACGTTCTTCATTCTTTCTTTTTCACTAACTATTTCTTTCCAACAAACCCTGAAGAAGCAATTAAGCCTTCAGGGCTAATCTGACATCAGACGTACACCCAAGTGCTTTGGGTGCCATTTTCCTGGACAATGGCTAGGGCGGCGATTCCTTCATACAGGGCTGCATGGGAAGAAACTGAGTGTCTGAACTCATTTCCATACCTGTGGGCCCTGATGCGGACCATCCACCTCACACAGAAGCTCTGTGGCTTCTCCAGGTGACCAAAGGACAAAGGGTCCTTTCTGACATTTTGGCTCTGGGGACTTCAGATTTCATATTTGCAGACAGTGCCTTCATTGGAGCAGAGATGAGTTCCTTCCTTTCGTCTCTCTTCCGACTCGCAGAGGCTGAGCATGCCTAGTGTGCAAGGCTTGCACCGAACTCTGATGTTGTTGGTTTAGAAGAGAAATGGGGTGGTATCAGCTGGCAGAGGAATGCACAGTGTCTAGAAGGCTCCCGGGCCACCCATGGGTGTGCCCAATGGTGGTTCCCTGGGCAACTGCTATGCTGAGCCAGAGACTCAGAAAACAGGAACCTCACCCAGAACAGCCATTTCTCAACTCATTTTACAAGACCAACAGAATCCTAATATTAAAGCCTGACAGAGATAATTTGAGAAAAGGAATGTTATCCCCACTCCATGGATGAGGACACTGAGGGTCCGGGGGTGACACAACATGATTCAACTCTCAGGATTTAGAAGCGGCACCAGCACGCTGGATCTAGGTTCCTACCTGAGTCTTCCTCCACCATCCTGGTCCCTAGCAGGCAGCCTCCGAATCTGCGAATCACATCCTCTAGCACCAAGTAGAGGCTTCTGGGGTCTGAAGCTGAGACCTGAGGAATCCCTCTTGCTCCTTCCTCCCCACAGTGGAAGGGGGCTGACCCTGCACCCCATATTGCCCATTCTGAGCTCCTGGTATGGATCGTCCTATTCACAATGCACAGCTGTGTGAGGCCAGGGATATGTGTGGTTCAGGAAGAAACGCTTCCCTGTCACATCTGGTTTTGTCATTTGGGCCAATAATCCTGTCTAGTCTGTTATGTATTGCTTTGTGTAACGGATACGGCTCAGGAGGAAATTTTGAGAGTTTGAACAGGAAAGCAAGTCACTGCCAGAGGAAGATAATGGCAGAACGGGAGCTCGGTAATAGAAAAATGCTGCCTGATTTTTACTTAGGCAGAGGGCCAAGCATTTAAATTCAAATGTAAATGTTATTAATTTTCAAATAAGTAACATGTCTTGTACTTTACATGTTTGTTTGTTTGCAGTACTGGGGACTGAACCCAGGGCCTTCACATCGAGCTCCATCCCTCGCCCTTGTCTATTTTTTATTTTGAGAGAGGGTCTTGCTAAGTCACTAAGTTGCCCGTGCTGGGCTTGAACGTGCAAACCTCCTGCCTCAGCCTTCTGGAGTGCTGAGGTTACAGGCATGCACCCCTTCATCAGTTTGTATTTTACCTATTGTCAGAACGTGAAATAATGACCTCAGCTCCTCTGTGACCCTTAGTGTGGATGCCCCAGGCGTGATTTAAGATGCGGGTCACGGCCGTGATGGGTGGAGCAGTTTTCCCACCGAGTCCTGCGGGGAATGTGGCTGGAAGGGGCCTCATCCCTCAGCCTTGACATCCAATCCTCACCTCGCCCTCACCTCGTGCCTCCTCAATGTGCCTGAACTCTGCTGCTCTCGCCCTTCACCTCTGTTCTTGTCGGGGCCTCGTCACCAGCCCTGTTGTCCCCTGCTTTGGTCCACGAGCCTTCTGTCTCCCTGCACAGGCTCGTGGGGAACTGGATTACTCTGGCGTCTTCCGGTTAAACCGGAAACTCACTAGTCGGCGTCTTCGGACTCTAGCATCAGCTGGTGCAGTTGCCTTCCCAGACTGCCCCTCTGCAGACTGAACTCTGTCTCCTCCCTAGCTGCCCTTCTAGCCACAGCCTTCCCCTCCTCAAGAAACACAACCCCACTCATCCTGGCACAGGCCAATCCACGGCCCTAACATCTCTGGGTGCTGAGTCCGTGCTTGGCACCTTGCTCAGAGTCAAAGCACAATTCACAAAAGTGGTCTCCACACTCCTGCTCCCCTGGCCTCCGTGTCCCTACAGCTGTCTCTACTCTTCTGTCCCGGCTTCCGGTGTCCAGCCTCACTGTGCGCTCTAAGGCAGGGCCCACCTCCAGGCTTCAATCTGCCCCCACCCCTGCCCAAAAGCTCTTCCTCCTGAGTCCGCAGGGCTGCTCCTTGCTCCTCCCAGGTGCCCAGCACCCAGGCCTTCCCTCGCCACCCAATACAAAACGTCACCTCTGCTCCCACCCTCCCGGGTCTTCCCTCTTGCTTTATGTTTTAGCAGAGCACATCTAACAGTCTGATGTCCTATGTGCATGTCTTATTTATTTCTAGCCTGTCTTCCACATTGGAATCTAAACTCCAGAAGGGCTGGAACTTTACTGACTGCTGAATCCTACAGCCTAGAGCAGGGTGTGGCACATAACAAGTGGTTGATACAAGGTTGTCACCGATAACTGGAGAATGATTAAATTTTAAAAATTATTACAGTAAAAGACACACGGCATTTTGCCCCTCGAAATCCTCCTCCTGATTTCAAACGCACTGATCCCATCATTCTTTCCACGTTCTGAAGCAGTTCTGAAGTCCTCTTTCTTGAGCGTCTTTAGTTGTGCTGTCCTGGCTGCTTCGATGTCATGAATCGATTCAAAACATTGACCTTTCTGGTTATTTTGACTTTGGGGAAGATCCAGCAGTCCCATGGTGCCAGATCCCATGAATAAGGTGAATGTGGACACAGAGTCATTGTTTTATTTGACAGAACTTACTGTAAAATTTGACCACCATGGGGTGATCAAAACATCCAGTGAATGTTTACATTTTTAAAAACTATTATAATAAAAGCCACATTGCTCTTAATCCCCCTTCAAAACGCTCCTCCTTGCTTCAAACACCCTGATCCCATTTTTCTTGGCAAGGTCTCTTTTACTGTAACAGGTTTTTAATTGAAGGATTCACCATATTTTTCAATCACCACTGTAAACGCCTATTAAAGGAACAAATAAATGAATGCACTTCTCTAGCCTTGCTTCCAGGGACTTGTCTCACGGAACTGGATCTTTTAAATAGTTATAATGATGATGATGAAGAAAAAATTTTGACATGTACCAGAGAGTATCAAAAAGCAGAGATCACTGCTGTTAATGAACATGCGTAACATATTGAGGAAAGCAGGCAAAGGCAGAAAGAATCCGGCCAGGGCATGCACAGAACACATCTGTATAGTGGGAGGGAAGAGTTAACTGGATTCCAGTTCTGTGGGTTTGCAATAATTACTCCCTATCCCGTCCAGATCCCACTGGTAATGACAAGAGACACAAAACCAGATGTGGAGTTTATTGTGCAAAACTTGGCAGGGATGTAGGTGGGGTTGTGTTTGCACACCCCTCCGGCTCCTACCTACGAAAAGGTTTGGGTCTTTGGCAAGAAGAAACAGTGCTGCTGGAAACGGCTGCGCTTATGCAGAGTCCTTATTAGGAGCAGGATCGCTCAGGCGCAAACAGACCACTTGGGCCGATGTTTCCGGGGAAAGGAAGCGGTGAGTCTCTCCAGTGCCGTTGGACTCTTGCTGCTCTGGGATCGCCAGATGTTACAGGACACAGGTGCATGGGATGGTCCGGTTTCCCAGGCCCTTGTCCTGTTTCACGCTGTGCCAGGACACCTTGTGGAGTCAGGATGTGAGCTTCTCCCTGATTATAACTTCCTGGACGTCCCTCATGAGGTCAGTTTTCTCTCTACTGATGGCCTTCGTGAAGTCTCTCCCACCCTTCCCTACACACAGGCCTGGACTTATAGGACACAGGCAGCCTGGCTCTCCAACAGTCCCAGATAGCGACCTGTGCCTGCAAGGCCGGCTGCGCCTCAGCATTTCCCTCCCTCACCCCCAGGCTCTCAGCACTCCTGAGTGGAATTTCTTGGAGGGCTTCTTAAAACAGTTTCCCAGGACTCAGCACGCTAGGAGGGGTCTGGAGACCTCCACATCCGACAAGGCCCAAGCAAAGATCGGGCTGCTGGTCCTGGGACCATACTTCAGAGCCACTGGCCACCATCACTTAGTCTGAGCTTCCTCCTTCATTTACAGGGTGTGATCAAAATACATGGTGAACATTTAAATGGAAAAAATTTGCTACAGTAAGAGACACATTGCCATGAATCCCTCCCCCTAAAATCCTCCCCATCTCCTCAAACACACTCATCCCATCGTTCTTGTCACTTTCTGAAGCAGTTCTGGAAGTGCTCTTTCCTGAGGGTCTTTATGAGGTGTGAACAAAACTACAGCTAATGCTGCTGCCTAGAGCCATCCAACAGAAAGGCAGGCTCGTGAAAACACGATGCTTTGTCCTCGTCTACTTTATTCACTGGTTTGGGCACTGTGTGATTCCTGGCTCTTCCCCTAGGTCAAGATGACCGGGAAGGGTCAGCATTTTGAGCTGATTCGGGACATTGTAGCAGCCATGACAGTGCAACTAAAGACACTTACCAAAGAGCACCTCCAGAACTGCTTCAGGAAGGGGCAACATGATGGGATAAATGTGTTTGAAGTGAGGAAGAGGCTTTTGAGGGGAATTCATGGCAATGTGTCTTTTACTGTAATAAATGTTTTAATGTAAACATTGGCCACAGTGTTTGATCGAACTGGTATCTCTGCCTATTCTCTGCCACTGTCCCGGCTCAGGCCTTCATGATTCTAAGCTCTGAGGACTTGGAGAGACAGACGTTAAGCATGATGCTACTTTCGAGGAGTGACAGCCCCACGTCACACAGCTGCATGGTGATGTAGCCAGGACCCTACCTCTGGCCTTAGGCAGCACAGCTGCCTGTCTGAAGCCCACCCGGGGGAGACCCCCAGGCCTGGAGAAGACCAGACCTTGCCTGGGAAAGAGGCACAGAGCAAGTTAATGGGAGGGCAGGGACTGGAACCAGCTCTGCCTTTGAGCATTTGCAGCTGCTGTAATAGGGATCTGAAATGGGCAAAGCACAAGATCAACCCTTCATTGTGTCAGACTCATCTGACACAATGGTACCACAGCCATCCTTAGGGCCATAAAGGAGATGTATTTGGAGCTCTAAATGCATGTAAATGAAGAGTCTGAAGGAGACCTGGGTGTGGAGGAAGTGCTTCCCAGGGGAGTGACAAGTAGGTTGACACATGAAGGACATATAAATGTTAACTAGCTTAGGAAGAGAAAGAGAGGTTTCTGTGGTGAGCATGGCACATGCAAAAGCCCTGTGGTAGGAGGAATCCGGGTGAATATGAGAGAATAAAAGAGAAGCAGCATGGCTAGAACAACAAGGGTTAGGGTCTGAGGGTAGGAGATGCCAGGTCCTGCAGTGCCCAGTAGGTCTTGGTCTCAGGAATGATAGGAAGCCCCCATGGGATTTAAACCAGGGAGAGGTGGCATAATTAGATTTGTTTTTTCTTAAAGACCTAAGTGGCTGCCATGTGTGGGAGGCAAGGGTGGGTCTGGATGATCCGTTAGGAGGCTGTAGTCTCGAGAGAGGGTGGATCTCTGAAAGGCAGAGCTGTGTGGCTGGGTCCAGAGCAGATATTTCCAGCCGAAAGCTGTGTGCATCTGGGGAGCTGACTTGGGTGGAATCAATGTGTCGACTTCATGGAGAAGGCAGGGCCACGACGAAATCTGAGATCTGTAGAGACGGGAGCAACCAGCTGCCTGAAGGAATCCCAACTGGATATTTCATTAAATTACAAAAGCCTCCCCAGAAGGGAGTATAAGTACTTGTATCTTCCTAGTAAGACCATTTCATGTTAATGAGCGGGGCATCGCCGGCCTTCCCAGGTGAAAACATATGGTCACTTGGCCATTGCGAATTTAAATTTATCTGGCCCAATTTTCCCAGAGTTCTTGTACCCTAGTGAAAAGTTAAAATGTGTCCTGCTGTTTGCTGATGATCTAGGGGGATCACATTTTAACTAAACACCTTTCTTCAATGGCTCACAGCTCTGAATCCCTGCACCAAATCCCCTTGGTTTGCCAAAACCTAGTCTTCCCCGTGCACCCTCTTTTCAGAGGGGAGCCATTCTGTAGGTGTCCCCCTCCTTGCTTACTGACCAGCAGTTTCCTCGGTGACCCCTGGCTGCTGTCTCCGGGTCTCCCGGCTGAGATGCCAGTCTGATATGTCATCTGTGTTTTGCTCTAGCCTGAATTCTGGGAAATGTTGCCGTCTCCCTTCCTGCATATTTGCTTTGAAGATAAAGACAGGCTGTTCTTCTCCCCTGAGAACCTTGAAGGGTGTTCCCGCTTGTCCATCTCCCCCTGGCCTGGGGAAATTCCAGCAGGCAGACGTGGGCCACAGTGACCCATGTCAGGTGAGGCCGCTCGGATGAGGAGGAGCCAGGGGAGCTCCTGAGCCATGTCCTTTCTCCCTCACACCCAGGCGGTGACTGGAAGGTGACTTGTTTTTCCAGACACCCCCACGCCAATCTACGAGACTCCAGCACCTGCTCACTGAGGTACAGGACACAGCCCGGCACCAAGCAGCTCTGTGACCTAACGCAAGACCATTTGCTTCTCTGAGCTGTGCGTCCTGAATGGAAAATGAGCGTGTTGGATCGAAGTAGTGGTTTCTGAGGTTTTCAATTAGATGACAACTTTTAAAATTCTATCCTTAATGCTGCGAGTTGGCACAAATTCTGACTTCTAAGCACATTGAACTTCTTTAAGCAGCAGCTTTTATTTCACTTCTCTTTTTTTATACATCAAAGTGCACCCCAGAGCCTCTGACCAACATGACTGGTTGACATCATTTTAGCAAATGAAACCTCATTGTCAGGACACACGCCTTCTTATGGGATGTTTGGAATTTTAAAAGTAGGTCACAAATCCTGTTTCTGACCCCTAAAAATTCAAATGATCCCAAATGGAAGAAGAAATGGCCTAAAACACTTGCAGAGAAACCTGTATCTGGAGTTCTGGCTAAAACAGTAGAAGCCCAAAGCCCCCGGCCTAAGGAAAGAAGTATAAACAGCCCACAGCCAGGCTGTGAAAGCTTGGCCTCTGTTGAAGGACAGCTGTGATGTGTCTCAGATGAAATCTGCTCATGCTTCCCCCCCATCCCATCTCGTCAGTGGCTGTGCTCACCGCGAAGCTCAGCTCTCTGCGTCCAACCTCCTCGAAACCATGAATGACAAGCACCTCATTAATCTCTCTGATGGTTCCATTCACCAACCTCCTTGACCCTTATGGATTATTCCAGACTTCAAAGGCAGACAATTCGAGTGCATTTTCTACCCCCTCTTTATTTTTTTTTTAGGTGCCCTGATAGCCTGCTAATTCCCAGGTACACAGTAGGTCTACAGCAATGCTTGTTGAATAAATGAATGAATGAATGCATGAACCCAACACATGAATGGATGAATTGTTAAACATCCCACATTGTCCAGGTCTTGGACCTCTCTCAGCAACTCTGTAAGGTAAGGAGTATTCTCACTTTGCAACTGGGGACACTGGGCCTCCAATCATGGGGACTGTGACTTGTTCAGGGTCATCCAGCTAGTAAGTGATAAGACCAACTGCAATGCAGATCTTTGGTCACCCACCCCCTGGCTGTGCAAAGCTCCTGGGCTCTGAGAAAGGACATCTCCGGCTTCCTGTCACCCCAGGCACACGTCAGTCTTCCTCACTGGAGAAATTCAACCCTTTCCCCCACGGTGGCAGGGACCTTTTATAGTTCCCTCTGCTCCTCTCCTGGCTATCATCTGAACATCTCCTTTATCAGGCAAAAAGTCAACTTCATCAGCCAGGGATGGTAGTAAAGGTCTGTCATCCCGGCACTGAAGAGGTCAAGGCAGGAGGATCATAAGTTTGAAGCCAGCCTGAGCTACAGATGGAGTTCGAGGCCAACCTGGACCTTGTCTTAAATAAACAAAGAAAACCTTTGTCCCCAGTTAGTGGTGTGCTGTCGAGCAAATCACTTCTCCAAGCCAGGTTCCCATTAGTCAGGAGAATAACTGAATGTGAGGCCCTGACAGCATGGGCAGGTATCGCCCTAATAAATGCACATTCTCCTCTCTCCTCCCATCCTCAAGGCCACACCCTAGTTGGCCAATCTCACCCCTCTTCCTGAACCCAGTGGCCCAAAGAGGCCGCCCTTCACTCCTCAGCTTGGCCAGAGGTCTCAGCTTGGGACAGCCAATTCCCAGGGACTCTCTCTGAGTTGGGTAGGGAAACCTGCTGCTCCAGGCTCCCCTCCAGCTGTTCTCTACCCTTGGAAGCCACACGTCAGTGAAGCCATCCCTCTGTCATACATCTGGCCAACCCTGCCAATTTTGGAACTGTAAATGATTCCACTGTGTGCTTTCTCCTTTTAGAACTGGGAATATCTTTTAGAAACAACTGGTTTGATCCTTTCATGCTTACCCTCACCTATTCCCATTTCACAAAGAAAGAAACAGAGAGTCCTAAACCCCTACCTAAAGGTTACAACAGAGAACTCAAAGGATGGCAAATAACAATGGCTTTTCTTGGTGATCAGCGATGGAGGTGTTTGCAAGTCTTCTTCCTCTCTCATAGACTGGACTGGCACAGAACTCCTGGGACAGTCCTCAGTATCAACCCTACTGTCACTGACAGGGCTTGTGGCTCCCCTGCTGCTCCTGGCACTGGCTCCATTAGTCAACAGAGAAGGTGCAGACAAGAGAACCGTGGTGCTGCCACTGTGCGCCATCTTCCCCAAGACCACGGCAATCCTCCTGGAGGAGAAGCAGGGAGAGGAAAGCTTTCCCCCACATTTCAGCTTACTGTAAGGCAGCCCGTGGATGTGCACACATCCACCGTCATGTGCACATGTGTGCACACATGCACCACCTTGACCCTTGGAGTAAAGTATTTTTATATCCACGATGCATTTTTTAATGAAGGGAAACAACAGCCCAAGGCTGGTGTTTAGGGACAGAACTTCTCCCTCTTTACCTGGAGCAAGTCCAAGGCTTGCTGAAAAGTCCAGGATTTGGAGTCAAGAAGAAATGGGATCCGGATCCTGGTTTTGACTTGGTGTTGCAGCTGGAGCGAGCGTTCGCAGGGACTCTGCTTCCCGCACAAAACGTGGAAATGTCACAGAGCTGTCCATAGCAGTGTCACAGACATGAGAAGAAAAAGCCTCTGCAAACTGGAAAGCTCTTTGCAACCTGTAAAGTGCTGTTCAAACTGGAGTCCTTAATACCGGCTTTTCAGTTCTGGAATTTCCTGGGAAACTCACAGGCGCCATCTTTTCAATGCAATTCAACACCCGCAGGTGGAAATCTGATTGCTGTGCTGGTCAGCAAGGGAGGGCAGGCCAGAGGATGGTGTGGGCTCCACTCTGTCCTGTCAGGAGTCCATGGTGGCTCTGTCACCCACCCCCTCCTGAGGACCTGAGTCCTAGCTCACTGGAGGTATTTAAGCATATTTAACCACTTAGCAGAGAAGCAACGGAGGAAATGTTAGCATCAGCTTGATGTTAGAACTGATGATCTTAGAGGTGTCTACGAACTTCTCCGATTTTATAGACGGGAAAAACAGAACTCCCTTCAGCAGAGAACATGGTTTGAAATCTGCTAGCCCGAGGTTCTGCGTGCATTTGGATACGGGGCACTTCGGGTCTCTCTTGGGGTGCATGAAAGCAGGGAGAGGTGTGCATGACCACAACAGAGGGGCCAGGTGAGCGAGCTGGTCATGGGTTTCAGGGTGACTTGTGTGCCTGCCCTGCACATCCTGCTGCCACTCATTTTTGTTAAGAGCAGCAATGCCCATGTGACCTGCCCACTTGGAAAGCAAGGTGCTTCCTTATGTCTGATGCCTCAACTCCTCCACCCAACGTGGGTGTGACCCTCAGCCGACCCGCTCGTGGGCACCCAAGAAACCATCACTCTGCCTCCTGCCTGCCACTCCTACCCGGGTGCCACCTTCCCCACTCTGCACATCAGATGGCCACCCCCTCCTGGGCACCATTTCAACACCACCCCTCCGGGGACTCCCCAGAAGCAATTTTCTCTCCATCCTTCCTTCCCTCATACAGGGTGCTTTTGACATTAGAGCTAATTGTGGGCCTGTCCTGTGTTCTGTCATGAAAGGAATCCTTGGGACCCTCTGCTCTCCCTCCTCAACACTGTGCACCCTTCCCAGCACCAGACAGCACTTGGTTTCTGATGAGGAAATAAACACAAGTGTTCCTGCATCCAAATGCCAAACCCACCAGCCAAATGGCCTGGTGAATTCATCCTTCTCCCCCTGAAGGTCAGTCTGGCAAAAAAACTCACGGATTCTGGAATGGAGACAGAGATCAGAGTTGTGTCAGCAAGCGGGGAACTCGGAGAATGAGAAACCCAGGGATGGAAAGTCAGTTGGCAATGCGAAATCACATAATACATGGATTGGTGACTTGTCGCCAAATAACTACAAAGCTCTGAATTTTGGGGCACATCTTATAAAAATCAGGGTCAGCATGAGCTGATTTAGTTTTAAGTTTACCTGTTTTCATATCCAACCTCAAAGTGAGGAGCCGGAAGTGGCTTGTGAAGGTGTTAAGCACATCTGGGTCTGGGAAAGAGATGAGACTCCACCCCTAGCAGGTGGCTGTCACGGGGCTGTCTCCTCTGTCCCCTTCCAGCGTGCTGTGAATCCCAGCAGGGAGGTGCTCCCTCTGACAGAGCACCCAGTTCCACCCACCTTCTCAGTGCTGCTGGCTGCTTCCTGTGACTTCTAGTGAAGGTTCTCTGGGTCCTCTTACACAGTAGCACACTGTTGCCCAAAGCCAGGGGTCCTGGTGACAAATGTGAACAGAAGCCCTGAGAAACAGAGAGGGTTCTTGTCATCTCATGATCGGGGATCCATCTTTCAGTTTCTGCTTTTGGGGGACCCGAGGCAGCAGTCCCTGGTCAGCGTTCCTTGCCCTGCCATTCTTTCTTTTGTAGCCTCAGCGACTGCACAGAGAAACTGAGGCAACACCTTTGGGGTGGCGACCTGGGATTGTGTATCAGCCAAGCTGGCCCCAAACACCCACTGGCCGCCCCAGGACCCAGGGCTGAGGAAGAGGGGCAGCTATCTGCAGGGGGTGGAAGGAAACCGAGACAGGCCAGTCCGGCCCCCCTGCCCCCGCACTGCCCACCCCCCACCCACTGCTCCTCCCTGGAAACAAGCACTTAGGTGTTCCCAGGGGCAGCCTGTTAATTCTTAATTTCTCCCCTTGAGAGGTGGAGAGGGGGGAACTGCTGTTGAATATTTGTTTTTCTGTCTGTGGACAAATACATATTGAGAGCTATGTTTATGTGTATGTGTGCGAGCGCACGAATGCGCATGCTACCCCAACCCTGTGTCTTACACCGCTGGCTATTTACACACCAGATGATCCCTGCAGGAAGAGGCAAGTCCCCGGCTGCTGTGGAATTTTAAGAGATCTCCCTGGAATGCCTTGTGGGACGTCTGGTTCTAATTGCCTCTGTCAGCCGGAGCTGGCGAACTGGCAGGAGCAATGAGAGGTGAAATTGAACAGATTCCAATTCACAGCAGACCCCCAGCCCTGGGCCAGAAAAGAAAACAAATGTGGCCAAGGCTGCGGGTGTGGTGGAAGGAGCCCTAGACGGGCAGCTGCGAGGCGAGGGTTCTGTCCCTGCGCTGCTGCTGCTCATGGTCCACGCTGCTTGGGATCCATCTCCCCTCCTGAGGCCTCTCGTCTGCCTTGAGAACTGGCTGGTCTCCAAGGCCCCTCTTAGTTTAGAATCCAGGGACAGAACCATCCGGCTCTCAGGACGCTGGAGACAGGGGGCCAGGGACGTTGTCTCTGGAACAACTTTCAAGTCAGACGCTCCGCAGTTTGGATCTTTAAGCAAATGAGGATGAGAGGATTTGGTTCCCACCCATTAGAGCCCAGCCCTTGGCTGCGGCCCCAGCCCCTTCCTTCCTTCCTCGTCCTTGGCAGGGTGGCTGGAGGTCTGACTGCGTCCTCAGCTTGGAGGAGACCAGATCCCATGGTTCCTTAGTGCCCCCTATGGGCCCGAGGGCAGTGGTTGTAAAGGAAGCACTGCCCAGGAAGCTGCCCCTCCCAGCACACCAAATCTTCTCTGCACAGCCTCTAATTTTAGAGGCCTGATCTCTAGTTTATGATGAATTTCTCTCTCTTAAGCTTATCTGTGTGTGTGTTTCATCTTCTGGTGCTAGGGACTAAACCCAGGGCTTTCACACCCAGCCCTTTCCATTGTTTTTATTTTGAGACAGGTCTTGCTAAATTGCCCAGGCTGGCCTTGAACTTGCAACCCTCCTGCTTCAGCCTCCCATAGTGCTGGGATTACAGGAATGCACCACGGTACCCAATTTAAGCCTATTGTTTTAAGGCTCAGGCTGAAACCACTGAAGGAGTCGGATCAGGCGACTCCTTGAAGTGGGCAGCAGACAGGAACTGTCTTCACAACAGAGGACAGCGAGGGACCACAGGAGACCGCAGCACCCCTTCATCCCCTATCCTGGGGAGGCCTGGCGGGGGTGGCACCGGGTGCAGAACGCCTCACAGAATGCCTGTGGCACGTGCGCATCACAGTATACACAGGGGGCCCAAAACTATGGTGAAGGTTTAAATCTTAAAAATGTACTACACAAAAGACACATTTTCATTAGTTCCTCTCAAAATCCTCAAAATCTTACCCCCCCCCCCCCTTTGAACACACTGATCCCATCGTGCTGGTCACTTTCTGCAGCGGCTCTGGAGCCCTCTTTCCTGAGGGTCCTTCCTTTCATTATCCTGGCTGCCTCCATGTCCTGAATCCATTCAAAATGTTTCCCTTTCATGGTCATTTTGACTTTGGGGAGGAGCCAGAGTCTCACAGGTGCCAGATCTGCCGCAGAAGGTGGGTGAGGATGAACCGTGATGTTTTTACTTTTTGGACAGAGATTGCCCTAAATGGTTGATGGACCAGGTGTGATGGAGCATTGCCAGGAATGCCCCTCAAAATCCTCCCCTGCCTTCGAGCGCATTCGTTCCCCACTCTTGGCAGCATGTCTTTCGCTCTAACAGGGTTACTGTGTAAGTTGACACCACCTCATGTTCTCTGTCAGCTTTTGCAGTGGCCAAGTATGGGACCCTGAGGACAATGGCTGATCATCTTTGCTTTTGTGGGCTCCCACCAGCCCATGCCTCTGTGTCTCCTGTGGGTCAGAGAGCTCCCTTCCTTCCCAACAGATAGCCTGTGTCAGTCAGGATCTCTGGCTCAGGGGACAAAATCCAAGTCACAGTGACTTTGCCCAATCCAGGCTTATCTGCTCCTCGGAGAAGACATCAGTAGCCAGGCTACAGTCCACAGAATCATCAGCCATCTAGAGAGCTCGACTTGAACCTTGCAGACTGAGGTGGTTGGCTATGTGCCAGCCATCTAGAACCCTCCAGAGAAGATGAATTGGAAGGACAAAGAAACCCCCTGATGATGTTACACTTGCATCTCATTGGCCACCCCAGCAACCAGGTTGCCTGGGAATGAAGCTGTGGCCACCCTGAGTAAACTGGGAGTTACTCCTGGGGCAGAAAGGGGGGCTGGCTATTGACTCAGCCATGAGTAGACTCCACCTTAGTGCCCAGGTGTCCTGGGAGAGGCAAAGAATGGGGTGCAGCTCTGTCCCGGTCTCCATGGATGCATGCTGTCCTTGCAGAGAGAACAGGCAGCTCCTGTGTGCTGCTCAGCTGATCAGCTGATGTGGAACTCCTCAGCACCTCACACAGGGCCGGGCGCCTGCCAGCTTGGCTGGCAGAGATGGTATCTGCCAGCTCACTGCAGGACAGGATGCCAGGAAGCACCACCAAGCCGGGCTTGCCAGTACTTTCCCTCTGCCAGCTCACCTACGAGGCCCCAAGCCTGACTCCAAACACGCCCACCTAGTGCTCACTGCCAGATCGGGGGGCCAGGGAATGACGCCTTCCCAACAGGCCCCACTCCAGGCAAAGAGTTCACTGCTTTCTCTTTATTTGTTCTGCTGGGAGCCAAAGCCACCCACCAGGTCAAAAGGAAACCCTTAAATGTTTAAATTTGATATTTAAAATTGTAGACGTGGCCCCAGTGGTGCATGCCTGTGATCCCAGCTCTCTGGAAGGCTGAGGCAGGAGGACTTAGAGTTGGAGCCCAATCTGGCAATTTATCAAGACCCTGTCTCAAATGAGAAAATAAAAAACAGGCTGGGGGTTTAGCTCAGTGTGAAGGGCCTGAGTTCAATCCCCAGTACTGCAAAATAAACAAACACACGAATAAATAAGTCAGTCAGCTGATGGGGATGTGGAGGTGGAAGGCAGATCAAACCCCTGGGCCCTGCTGACTTCCCATGAGCTGGCTGCTGATTTCCTGCCCACAGGTGTTCCTGGTCCTTCAGGCTTGGGGAGGAGCCTTGTCCTTCAGTTTGACCCCAGGCTTGGCACTGTTTTGGGGACTGTGGGTTCTTCCCTGCGGAGCCCCCTGGGCTTTCCTGTTGTTCTTTCTGTCCCTCCTCCTGGGACTGCTGGAGGCCACTTTCCTGTAGCGCTGCCAGGGCCTGTGCGGCAGTTGTTCCTTTCATCGCACCGAGGTGCACAGGGTAGAGGAGGACCCAGGTGACCAGGGCTGAGGAGAGCTTCCGGTCAGCACATTGAGGGACCATCTGTTGGGGACCATTTTCCAAACTTCCTGGGGTGCTCTATTCTGTGAGTCCCAATGTCCACTTTAAAAAATGATTTCAGTGGCCCTTTACCTAATTCAATAACTGCGCCAATTATTTGTCACGCCAAAGTACTTCCTCTTTAGAGAGCATCACCGCAAGCAGCCTCCAGGTTTTGCTGGTCATGTGAAAACACTCACTCCTCCTTCCCGTCACTGTCATCCATTTGCTTCTCTCGGGAGACCCAACGTGTTGGACGAGAGAGACTCTCAGCCCTGGAATCAGAGTAGGATTTCCCTTCACGAGGGGCTTTCCAGGAATGAACCAGACTTAAAAGCAGACACCACTCCTGTAGAGCACAAGGGAGAGGAGTCATCAGCTTCAATTTGTTAAGAACCATTTATCATGGATGCACCGAGACCGTGTCTGTTTGAGATCTTTTCTCCAGTATAATTTGGCGATTGCACATAGATCATAGCCAGTCCCGAGACTGCCTGGCGGGGCAGACAGCCCTCCAGGGCCCTGTTTGCCCATTTCTCATAATCCACTTTGACTGAGACAGACTGTCACTGTAGCACTTTGCAAGTTGGTATTTTTAAATGTATTTTTGTACTGTTCAATGCTAGGTCTTTAATACCTCGGAGCACTTAAGAACCCCAGAGCAAGTTGAATTATCACCGCTTTGCAGCTGGGGCGGCTGGAGGACAGGTTAAAAATGACTGGTGTGTGCTCTGAGCTGCTCGCAGGCATCGTACTGAAAGCTCAGCTCCGTCCTAACACATCTGGAAAGATGGGAATTGGGACTGAGAAAACCCGGCCAAGTCTCTTTCCTCCAAGGCTTGGCTCTGAAACCCCCACAGCACACAAGCAGAGGGGCTGAAACGGGTCAGCGATGGAGCTGGAACAAATAATTTCCTTCTCTGGATGAGCGCTCATTACAAAGTGAGGGGTCGCATCTCCCAAGATCTAAGCAGAAATTGCCACTTCCTGAAAAATGGGGTGGGGGGGGAATGCAAACAAGAACAGGCCTGCCTCAGTGTGTGACATCTACGCGGGGCCTATTTAATCGGCGCTGGCTGAGTGTGGCGTGGTTTTGTCCCAAGGACCCAGGACAGAGCTCAGCTTTGGACCACAGGCAGGATGACCAGCAGAGGTGATTGTGAACCTTGGTAATGAGCCTGAAGTTATACCTGCTAAGTTACAAAGCAAAAGCGAGGCATCCGCAGCCTGGAAATTTTGATACCTTCTAAACTGCAAACAGTAAGAATCTATGACCCACTCCAAAAGAATAAAAGAAAATAGAATTTAAAACATGATACTGAGGCAGGAGGATCACAAGTTCAAGGTTAGGCTGGGCAGCTTAGTAAGAAAGACTCTGTCTCAAAGTAAAATAAGAGGGCCCAGGGATGAGGGTGAGAAGTAGAGCACTTTCTAGCATGTGTGGGTTTAGTCCCCAGCATTGCAAAAACAAAGCAAAACAAAAAAACACAGAGCCAAAACACTTGTAATGCACCTGTGCCAAGTGTTCGGGTTGGTGGTTTGGAGGTCTGGAGTAGGAGAGTTCCAGGGTGATGCAGGGGGCTGGCTTTTAGCACCATCTCCCCAGGCTGGCTCATGGTCCTGGCAACCCCTGACCTCAAGCTGTGCTCCTCCTGCCACTCAGGGTCCTCCCTGGGGTCGAGGCCCTCGGGGGTGTAGGGTCCCGTGCATTTGTTATTTCTTCAAGCAAAGATGAACTTACAGTAGCAAGGCACTTCTGTCCCTGTCCAGATCACCTAGGGGCACCTGAGCAGCTGGTCAGGCCAGCTGCCAGGAGCGGCTGAGGACATCAGCGCAGCCTGGGCCAGAGAGAGCTTGGTGAACCAAGGCCCGGCTCTGGCCAGAGGAGGGGAAAACGGAAGACAGACAGGTGACAGTCCATGCAGACTGTGCACGCAGCACGCTGAGGACCTGTCCCAGCCCCTTTCTTCACCTGCAACGTGGGGACCCCAACATCTACAGCCACACACTCCCTCAGGTTTCCTGGCTCATGACCGAGTCATGCAAGATGTCTGGCACTGAACACGCGCTTGGCCTTCTCTCTCCCACACCTACTTCTGGCCAGAACAAATCAGTTTGTTCCAGGGAGCCCTGCAGGTGAGTGAGGCAGGCACAGAGGCCTGGTGAGGACAGGATGGGACTGTCCTGCATGGACAGAACTGTTCAAGGACACAGCCCCTCTCTCTCTCTCGAAGGGCACTGTTTTCACTTTTATTTTTATTAGTGTTTGTAGTACACAATGTTCACGTTCCTTGTGTGGAGTTGATGCATGCGCATAACACATCTTCATTCTTTCCTCATATCCCCTTCCTTCTCTTCCCTCCAGGTCTTCATCCCCTTCTGAGAAAGATCTAGTTCCCTGCTTCCTATTATGTCTTTTATTTTGCTCTTCTTTTATAATGGAGGTTTCTCAATTTGAGTTTCTATTATATGAGAAACCATTCAATGTTTAAACTGAAGTGTCTGATTTATTTCAGTTAACATTATGTACTCAGGGTGCATCCATTTTCCTACCAATAATTCACATTAATCTTTCTTTAATTCAACGATTCTATCTTTGACAAAGGGGCCTGAAACATACCCTGGAGGAAAGATAGCCTCTTCAATAAATGGTGCTGGGAAAACCGGCTTTCCACATGTAGATCGAATCTAGACGCATACCTCTCGCCATGCACTAAACTAAAATCAAAATGAGTCAAAGAACTAAATGTTAAAACAGGAACCCTTAACCTGCTGGAAGACAACACAGGTAAAACCCCTGCAGCCATAGGTGTAACGTCACCCTTCCAGCCTCTTTGCAAGGTTCCTGTCCCCCCTGCAGCTCCCCAGAAGGAAGCTTCAATTCCCAAGGCATTTCCAGGCCTTGTTGTGGCTGGCACTGCAGCATTTTTCACATTCCCTGACTCCTCGGTGGTGTGTGTCTGTCTGTGTGTGTCTCTTATCTGCCTCAGGAGGAAAGGACCTGTCTTGTGACCCAGCCTAGGAGGAGTTTTCTCCCTGACCTCCCTATTCCAGCTGGAGAGATTTCCCCGGGGTCCCCGGGTGACCCACAAAGATGTCTTCTCAGAGTGAATGGCCGGCATGGGGCTTGGAGGCTCGGGACTTCTGGGCAGGTGCCACTCTGGGTCCGCGGCGATTCCAGAGCTGTGGGGTCTGACCCTGTGCTCCGGTCAGGGGCCAGAAGGAGCTGAGTGACACTGAGGAGTGATTGAGGGGGAGATAGGCACAATGGCAGGTAGCTGTCTAGAGACAAAACCGACGTTATCAGGTAGATGTGGCCGATGTCTAGGCTGCTGTAATGCACTCTGGGGGAGACATTCCTAAGTGTTTTGGAGTAAGACGATACTCAGCCTGCGATGTGCCGGAAAATATTCCAGAAAAGAAGTTGAGGAATACATGAATGATGTAGCAAGACACTGATGGTTGTAATTATTGAAGCTGGTGACAGACACAAGAGGGTTTGTTACTCATACTCCACTTTTGTGTAGGTTTGGAAAATTCCAGAATGAAAATGTTTAGAAAGGATTTTCAGTTTTTCTGAGGCAGGGTCTCTCTAAGTAGTTCTGGTTGGCCTTGAACTCACTGTGTAGCCCAGCTGGCCTTGAAGTTGGGATGATCCTCCTGCCTCAGCCTCCATGTGCTGGGCTGGCAGGCGGGCACCACCACGCCAGGCTAAAAAGGGGGATTCCTGACTAACTCTGGTGTGAGACCCGAGGGCGGGGATGGTGTCACACTGCAGGTGAGGTGGACACTGGCTCTGAAAGGTGAGCCGGAACTGGGAGTGGGAGCGAGGGCAGGATTTGGAAGCGCGTGCTGGTTCGGCTCTCTCTGTACCTGCAAATCCCCTTGGCCTCTGGGTCTTCATTCCAGGGAAAGCACTTCGCTTCCAGGGCGGCCCACCCTCGCTGCAGACTCCCCAAGGCTGGCGACTTGAAGCCCTGAGCATCTGCTCCGGGGCTCTGTCCCCTTCCTTCCTCCTCGCTCCCTCTGCTCCGTCTGGGGAGAATTATCCAAGCTTCAAGTAGTAAATCTAAGGCCCGGGCAGCCCTCCCACAGGTGACTCCCGAATTATCCCCTTCCCTGGGTGGGAGTGGGGAGGCCAGAAGTTCAGGCCTGAGCTACAGTCTCCTGGCTGTGGTCGGAGAGCTCCGGGCGCCACCTGCTGGCAGAGACTGGCAGCCCACCCTGAAAGGCAGGTGGGTCGCGCAGGGATTTGCCTGTCCGGACCAGGCCAGCCTCAGATCTCCCAAGGCGCGTAGGAGTCAGAGTTTAGCAGATTCCCGATAGAAAAGAAGAGAGTGGGTGCCGTGGCACAAGCCTGTCACCCCAGCACTCAGGAGGCTGAGGCAGGAGGATCGCTGAGAGTTCGAGGCCAGCCTGGGTTGCATAGTGAGTTCCAGGCCAGTCGGAACTGCATAACTAGACCCTGTCTCAAACAAAACCTGGAAGGCCCACACCTAAGCCACCGCATCTGGGCCCGGAGAATCCTTGGGCTCCCCTGCCCCACCTCTGTCTCTCCTCCTCTCCATTTTATTCCCAGAAGGAATTTCCGCCCATGAATCTGGACAGATTCATTATTCCCGAGGCTCCCTTACTTGGAAGATGTGGCTTTGGGATGCCAGACTCTGAAGTGGTGAGGACAGCCAGAGTCCTGGGAGGAAGAGAAGGTGGAGTGCCTCACCCCAACACCTGCAAGGACAGGGGTGGGGTCTTCCGGTTTCAACAGTGACTTCATCTCTCTAAAGCTCTCGTCTTGCCAGCCATCTTTGTAGGGTCTCAGGCCCACCTTCCCCCAGAACATCTCTCGTATTCCCACGCAGGCGTGGATTCTTCCTTCTCCCGATTCTGCCCCCCAGTGCTGTTCGGAGTGGACACCAGCCATCCTGTCGCTTGTCACTTCCTGCTTTCTTCATGCTCAGATGCCCTTTCCTCTGCCTTCAAATGGTGAGAGCCTTTGGGGTTTTATTGCAAATGCCACCCTCTGGCAGGTTGCTTGGTTTGCAGCTCCTTGTATTGGGGTCAGAGAAGCGATTGTCTCCTTGCTCCTGACCCCCACCCAAAGTCCACACCCAGCCCCAACAGGGAGAGGTCCCTCCGGGACCACTGCCAAAGTAGGCTTTCTAAGAAACTGGCCAGTGTGGTCCCAGAATCCAATAGTTGGACATTTCCAATCCCCACTGTCCTTTAAAGTCAAATAACCAAATGGAGCAAAGTACTTCGAGGAACAAACTTGTCACTGTTGTTGAGGTTCTCAAAAGAACACAGCCCGAGTCCCTGGTGTCCTGCCTTGCTGGGACAGCTCTCAGCTCCGAGCAAGGTCCTACGTGTCTGTACAGCGCAGGGCCTGCCAGCATCTAAAGCCGTAAGCATGACACAGATCGGGCAAGGCGCTGCTTCCTTGGAGACTTGCATATTTTATTCCTTCATTATTAACAAAATTAAGTCACCAGTGACAGCTGTGTATAGGTCGAACTGTTTTGGTCACCCAACAGTTTTATAAGAACCTCCAGCCAGAAGTAAGCCCTTGCCTGATGCTTTGCGGTTATACTCAATAGCTGGCATTTCATGTATGTGGAGAAATAAACAATGATGTTTTATTTCTTAATTTTTGTAATTTTTATGAGCCTAAGAGTGATGCATATTCATGGCAAGTAAACATTAGAAATATAAAATCTCTATGAAGAAAAATACCTCCTAGAATCCTATCACCTGACGATATTTATGGATGTTTTGGTGTAGAGCGTTCCGATTTTTTTCAAGGAATAAATTTTCATATATTTTTGCAACACTGTTATCCTGTGACAGGATAATAGTTGTTTAGAAATCATGACTTTTTTTTTCAGTACTGGGGATTGAGTCTAGGACCCACTGAACTGTATCTCCAGTCCCTTTGTATTTTAACTTTAAGATACGGTCTTGCTACGTTGTCCAGGCTAGCTTAAAACTTACAGTCCTTCTCCCTAAGCCTCCTGAGTAACTGTGATTACAAGGCATGGGCTCTTGCATCTTTACATAACAAGATACCATGAGCCTCCTCCCAGGCCTACAGTATCCCACCCTGCTGTTTTTAATGGTTTTAGAGAATCCCATCATAGCGATAGACTGTATTTTTTTTAGCCAATCCCTATGGTCTCAAAATTACCCCATTTTTATGCAGTTAATAATCTCCTTGAGTTATGTTTCTAAAAAGAAAATTGAAGGGTAGGGGAAAGGAAAGAAGGGAATGGAATTAATATGAGAAAATGAAAAAATGGAAACAAAGCCTTGGTAAATAAGGAGGGGTGGAGGGGTTGAAGGGAGGGCAGGGGAAGGGGGAAAAAATAGGAACCAAGAGAGATTACGTAAAGGTGCAAATTTCCAATGATGAATGTCATTATATTGTATACCTAAAATGTACCAATAAAATTCATTAAAAAAAAAAAAAGAAAATTGCCAAAAGACATGGGCCTTCAGCAGATTATGTTGGTCCCTGCTTGGCCATGTCACCTCGCACGTCTCTGGCATCCCCAACGTGCAAGGTGATGGGATGTCAAAACCAGAAGGGACCTTGGGCCTGACGGTTTACAGAGTCAGTGCCAGGTGGGAAGGCGGCGGCCCACGACAAAGCGGTCCGAGACAAAGTGGGGCCGCAGCGAGGCCACCTGTCCAGCAAGGGTCTCCACATTCACTGCCTGCCTTCAAGCCGGAGCCTTGATTTACCGACCAGAAGCGCGCTTGGCAGGGTCTTCAACACCTCCACTGCCAACCTGGGCACTTCCTAAGCCGGCATCTACACCAGATAAGCATCTGGGCCCAATGCCAGTGTTAAATCTAAGCGGAACCGCTGAGGGCTCCAGTCTCCCATCATCTCCACAGAGACTCCCTCCTAGGGCAAGAGCTTGGGTTTGGTTTGAGGATGGGATGGAGACGCTGAGAAAGAGCCTCGCAGGCTGGGCCTCCTGAAAAGTGGAATGGGGAGAGAGGGGTGCACAGCAGCTCAGAGACCTGAGGACACAAATGTTCTCATTAACCTGAAAGGCCCAGCACTGGAGCCCCCAGGTAGGTGGGGCAGCCACAGGCTCGGATCAGCCGGACAAGAAAAATGGGTGACCGTCCTAGGTGAGTCCCTGGAAGCTCTGGAGAAAGCCATCCGTCAATGGGGATGGAGCGGGCTGGGGAGGCCCTGCTTATGCTAACAAGGCACTAAATTAGTGCATTACACGCCTCATTTAGCACGACTGTGCAAAACCTAAAAGTACTAATAAATTTTCCTTCTAGGGTCAAGAATCATAAAAGGATAGATGATCAACCATTAATTAGGGGGGCAATTCCAGCTTGACGGCTTCTGTTCTAGCTCTGACTCCTCTCAAATGGCACAATTTGTCCCAAACGCTTTTTGCAAAGCCATCTTGCCTGGCCAGAAGAACAATGTGGCCTCAGCCGGGAGGGAGGCTCCCATCCTCTGGCTTTGGGGGACAGGGCTCGCCTGGAGGGAGCTCTTCCCCATCCTCAGCCTGGCATCAGATTGAAGGAGAAGGTCCTGTCCTTTTTTTACTTATTTTTTTCAGTAACATCTGCATTTTGGCAGATTCTGCAAAAAGAGACTCCTGGGATGAAGGAAAATAGGTTTACATTTGAGTTTGCTGGTGATATAGATATTTAACAACTTGTGTCTTTTTTCCTCCCTCCTTTTTTCTTCTTTGGCTTTTTTTTTTTGGTACCAGAGATCAAACTCGAGACCTTGTGCTTGCGAGACGGGCGGCGGAACCACTGAGCTAAATCCCTGGCTCTTCTTTGGCTTTTTGAGACAGGGTCTTGCTATGCAGTTCAGGCTGGCCTTGAACTCACTATATAGCCTAGGCTGGCCTCAGACTCACAGTGATCCTCCTGCCTCAGCCTCCCAAGTGCTAGGCCACTATGCCCAGCTTCCCTCCTTTTTAAGGACATGTATTTATGTATTACAGAAAATTCAGTGTGGGTTTTACTGTAACTCTTGCTGAAAGTCTTCAAGCTGCTGGAAATGTCTGCTGGTTGCTAGGTGCTTGGTTAGGTGGTGCCCTGGGCAGCACAATCAGGGTGACTTTGTTGAGATTGGTAAGCACCCTTCCTCTGCTTCCCAGGCCTGGGCTTTGGCTGGAGGGCAGGTGAGCGTCTCTTTAGAAGCCCTGCCGTCTTGGGCTGGGCCTGGAGCTGCCCGTGCATATAAACAAAGAAGGTTCAGCTGTAGGGTTTTATTCTGTGAATTTTGGTCACGGCTTTGGAGGTATAAATACACCCAGATGTTCTCAGCTTCCCTGTTATACCTAATCACCAGAACAGCTGGGGCCTCCCCTGCCCCCCTCGCTGAGAACCTAATTCAAAGGGCCCCCTTTGTTTCCCTAATAGCTCTCAGCCCTGGGGAGCCCCCGAGCCTCTGGTCAACAGGAGAAGGCCCTTTACACTGAGGCCTCACATGGGTGACACCTGGCCAGGGTTCAGATGTAGATTGGCTCCCAGGGGACTGAGAGGTTCCGAGGCCCCTTAGCCACCTCCGGGAGAGCCAGAGGCTGGGAGCTGGTGTAAGAGAGGCTGCCCCTCCTGTCCAGGGGCTTGGCTCCAGCACAACTCTGGTCCTTTCTCTCCCACCTCCACTGTGGCTGCCCAGCACCTGCAGCAGCCTAACTGGTCTCTCTTTCCAGTCTGCTACCCAAGGCAATTACGGAGGGCAGGATTCATTGTGCTCTTCCCAAAACAGCCTGTGTCATGCCTTAGCATGAAACATCCCCAGCCCTTTTCTTATTTTTTGTCTTGAGACAGTGTCTTGCTAAGTTAACTTGCTTGTTAACTCCCCCTAGGTTAGCCTCAAACTTCCGATCCTCCTGGCTCAGCCTCCCAGTGTACTGTGATCCCTAGGTATGACTAAAAGCCTCCCTTTCACCAGCTCCCTGTGTCACACTGGAGGTCTCCGTCTTTCTGCGAACCATCTGCCTTTTTTTGCTGAATGAAACCCAGACCACAGCCCTGGAAAAATTCAGCTCAACTTACAACACCAAGCTGTGGGGTCTCAGAGACCTCGGCAGGTGGGTCTGCCACCCCAGCCCCGGGTACCATGGTGTGGACCACTGTGTGCACCTTCCCCTGCAGCGTGAGGCCCGCTGTTCACTCTGCTCTCCTGGACTGAGGCTCCTTACCTCCGTATCACACACGAAAGTGGTGACATCCTATTTTATTACTTTTCCGGAATATCTCTGACCTTAGCCACTAGCCCCGGCTCCCCAGCATGGCTGCTTGGGCGCTGATTCCAGCACCTGCCCAACTGTGACAAGGGCTCCTCACCTGCATGTGAGGTGGGCAGGGCCTGAGGTCCCGGAGCCTCGACCACCAGAGCCCTCGCCACTCATCCCGCACCGCTGCTGCAGACACTTTTGGGACAGGCCTGGCAGCTCCCTCATCAGGGCCACAGACACTGGGCTCAGAGCGGCCACCAGTAGGAAACCGCGCAGCTGGACTCCATCTCTGACTTGCTCATCACAGACGCCAGGATGAAGCCTAGGCCTGCAGATGCCAGCCAAGGGGGAAAGTCACCACACCAGCGCCGGCCCCAGGCAGCGGGACACTTGCAAAGCCACTCAGCAACTCACGTGTGCACAGACAGAGCTGTCTTCCCGGGGAGCTCTGGGGAGGCCACCACTCCTGCCCACGTGATGGACAACAGTCAGGTGGCTTCCTTAGCCAGAGTGAGTGGCTCCCGTGCCATCCCAAGGCAGGCAGAGGACTCCGGAGCTCCTCCAAGCAAAACCGCAGTCACCAGGTGGGGTTCACTTCATACCCCCTGCTTACTGGCTTTGGACAGCGCAGCCCCCAGAACTGCTGCGCGCGTCTGTGTGGTGGATTTAGCAGTGGTCCGGCCACACAGCACTCTGTGGATATCCATGAGATGTGGAGGGCAGATGTCGTTGTTTCCGGTTCTATTTACATGGCTGGGTTTGTGGGAAATGGGGCCCATGTCTTCCTCATTTCTGCACCCTTTGCCGGAGACCCTGTGCCTGGCTCCTGCCCTGCCCAGACCAAGTATGGATTACATGAATGAATGGATGGGCAGATGAATGAACACTCGAGTTCCATGTTCCTGAATCCACACAGCATCAAGCCGGGTGTGGTGGTGCACACCTGTAATCCCAGCATTAGGGAGGCTGAGGCAGGAGGATTGCCACAAGTTTGAGGCTACATAGTGAGTTTGAGTCCAGCCTGGACTACATAGGGAGACCCTATCACAAAACAGAATGAACAAAACCAACCAAACAGAACGTCAACAAGACTGCACATGCACCAAAGCTCTGTAAGGCAGAGACAACGCTCTTCCAGCCCCAATCTTGGCTGACAGAGCCCACACATGGAGTGTTTCACAGGAAGCAAACATCTGGCAACCGGAAGCATTGTCCAGAATGCTGGCCTCAGTCACCAGTGCAGGCCACCGGCAGAGGCCACGCCTCACACAGAGTCAAGGGGCAGAGCCGCTGTGCCCAAGGAGAGGACACCAGCCTGACCCACGGTCCTGTGTCACAGGGTGGTGAAGAGGAAATGGGAAAACCTATTTCTGGAAATTTCTAGCAGGATGTCTGGCTTTCAACACTGTGTTCACCCAAATGCATTTCTTGTCTCCTCGAAAGTGCCTGACACTGTCCCAGGGCACTCACAAATCTTCCTCCCCGGCTTCCTTCCTCCTCCTCCTCCTCCTCAGGACAGGAAGAGGCCATGGGTGTTGCTGGGCTTCAGCATCCAGGCCTTCCGGTCCAGCTCCGACTGTCTCCAGAGAGCCGCACCCCTGGGCACACTGGAGAGAACACAGAGCAGAGCGCTGGGCAGACACACTTGTCATGGCAGATGGGACAGCACACGCAGCTGGGAGCTGATTTCTCCCCACAGGCTGGAAAAAGGCGAATGGAGTTAAAACCTCTGGTGGGCGAGGTGGGCGCTCCCCACAGGAGACCCGGTGGGGCCAGATGTGGGGTTGGAACGTCTCGGGGCAGCCACCCCTCCGAGTTCGAGTTAGCTCCTGTTTCCTTTGGGAGCCCCGGAGACACGGCCTTCCCAAAGCGGCCTCTGAGGTGGCCTGTGAAGCTTTTGTCCTTGGCAGCAGAGGAATTTCTGCTCCGGTGGCTCCAAACAAGGCCTGCATTAACTCCGGGCCTGTGAGGCGTGCACGTGTGACAAAGCCCAACACCGTGTCCCAGCCCTCAGACAAGCAGGGAAACAAACGGTGCCGGAATTGTGCAGAATAGAATCATCCGATCAATGTCACTGCATACATTTACCTACCTCAGTGGCTATTCAGGGCCCCCTTTCAAGGGGTATCAATAGAGATGGATCAGACGACATCTCTATGGCAACACCTCCTCTGAATCCAGGGGGCCGCCACAGCCCGAGAAGCGATGATCATTTTTTAAAAATATACACAAATACAACACGACTCGGCCCGAAGGGCCCTTTGGCTCCCCGGATGCAGGACTGAGTTAGAACCACAGCGGAGGAGCTCACGACCCGATTCCTGAAGGGCAGAGGGGACCATGCAGCTCAGGACCCAGAGTTTGCTCAAGGAATTAAGACCCGGGCTGGAGGAACACTGAAATTTGTCAACAAAATTAACATACCCTCTCCTGGGGACTCTCCAGCTGGAGCCGTGTTATGAGGACCTTATTTTAAGTGTCTGACTTTGAGGGGATTGTTAGAGGGAGCCAGAGGCGCTAAAACAAACAGAGGTCACCGCAGGCTCTTAGCAGGAGGACTTGCTTGCCGGTCCGCAGCTGCCCTCTTGCTCCAGGGCCTTTGGGTTGCAGGGACTGAGTGTGAGAGAGCCTACAATAATACGAGTAAAATAACCATCGCCCCAATCATGATCCTAAAAAGAAAGACATGGACTCTACTTGCGTAGAATTTACATAGCTCTTAAGACATCGAATGCTTTAGGAAGAAATTGGTCACGTCTCAGCAGTTTTTTTGTTTTTTGTTTTCCAACTGTTGGAAAGGATCGGAAGCCAGGTGTGGTGGTGCATGCCTGTCATCCTAGCCCGCAGGAAGCTGAGGCAGGAGGATCACCCAGAGTATGAGGCCAGCCTGGGCTACATGGTGAGTTCAAGGCTAACCTGAACTACATAGTGAGACCCTTTCTCAAAAAATCAAACGAACAACAACAACAACAACGGAAAGCAACAAAAAAGGAAAGATGTTATTTCATCGCTTGCTGTGTGTTTCAGAAAAGAACTGGGAGGGAAAGGCATGAGCAAGGTGACAAGCGGTGCCCTTTCCCAGCGTGCTTTCCCTGTGACCTCAGGCCAGTCATTAACCTTGCTGGCCCCTCCACTCCTACCATAAAATGTGAAAGATGTGGATTGTTCCTGGGAAGATCCCGAGGAGAGCGCAGTGCGTATTCAGCGCCCTGTGTGCCCGCAGGAGGAAGGAATTAGCGGTAACAGACCGGCGTCAGGTGGAGGACTGGGCGTGGGGCTGCGACTCGGTGACCCCAGCTCTTCATTCCTGAGCTTGGGACAGCCTGCGTCAAGACAGCCCGCCGGTGGGCAAAGCCTGGGGTGGCGCCGTCACCCGTGCTTCGGTCTGGAGGGCGGGGCGGGGCGGGGCGGGTCCTCGGCCAGCAGGAAGCTGGTGCCTGGAATGCGGGAATGCGCCCCAGCCTTGCACCCGACTACCCAGCGTGTCCCCGCGCTGAGAGGCGCCTCAGACCCCGCCAAGGGCTCGCCCTTTGTCCTGTCCTTTGCTTTTCCTTTCTGTGTCTACTTCTTTTAGGTAGCTGCAAGAGTTTCTATGATGATCTATGTTTTAGTGTTTAGTAGCCACAATAAAAACCGCTCTTTTTGTTGTTGTTGTCACTAAGGAATTGAACCCAGGGCCTTTGCACTGAACCATATCTTCGGCCCTTTGTTTGTTTTTTTATTAGTACATGTCTGCAGTACATGCATTTTACAGTCACCTTGGGGAGTGGATTCATGGACAGAATAGAGCTTGTTTCTTTTTTAAACCTCTTTCTCTCCCTTCGTCCTCCCTCTTCCACTAATTTCCCGACTCCAGCTTTCATTCTTGTTAATATTATTGATCTTGGTGCAGGGTTATGGCATATCATGTTTACATTCACTAAGGTTACTAGGCTCCTGTACACGGCACATCTTTATTCTGCTTATTTCCCCTCCCCTCTGTCTTACTCTTTGCCCTTGGTCCCTTGGACCTCTTCCTCTTTGTCCCCTTCTATCCATTCTTTATCATTCTCTTTGTTTGTATTTTGCCTCACTCAGATGAGAGCTACCATATGATATTTAAGCTTGTGCATCTGGTTTATTTCACTCAACGTTACTCTTTTCCAGATGCATCCATTTTCCTACAAATGTCTCAAATTTGTCCTTCTTTACAGCTGAGTAGTATTCCACATAAATCATAGAAGAAAATCCCCCAGCCCTTTTTTATTTTTTTGTTTTGAGACAGGGTCTTGGTAAGTCACTAAGTTGCCCATGCTAAACTCAGACCTGAAATCCTCCTGCCACAGCCTCTAAGCATGCTAGGAATATAGGTGTGTGCTACCACACCTGGCTGAAATGCTTAAAGTTAGACAAATTAGATCACTAAAATCATTCTTTATTCTGGGATCTATATTTCAAAACAAATACCTCTTAAAATTCTATTAAAATCGGGCTGGGGGTTTAGCTCAGTGGTTTCACCACCTGTTGTGCAGGCGCAAGGACCCGAGTTGGATCCCCGGTACCAAAAAAAAAAAAAATTTCTATTAGCATCCTTAAAATACACATTTTTGTATCTGTTTGAGATATACAAATACTAATTTTAGTAATTTACACTAATCTCTCTATTTCACTTATAATCAGTATATGTACATTATAATTTCTGCAAAGGATAGAAGAGTTCATATAAGGACTTTAACCCTTTGATTAAATTCAGAGGAACAATACTCTTAAGTTGAAAAACAGCAGTCTTATTTTATGAATTTTCATTTTATTTTAATAAATTCTCTCTCCAACATCATCACAATATAATGCCGCCACAAGCTGTATTTGTTTTAAATGGCTGATGTTACATTTGGTAGAATCATTGTGAGCTTTTAGCTCTTACAGTATTACCTTTTAAAAAACTGAAATGGAAGTTTTCTCCAGTTTTACCTTGTCAGGGGTTGGTTTCCGGCCAGTGTAGAGGAAGAAGTGGCTGTGTGATTCAGATCCGATGATGACAAACGCATTGAAAGTCCAGTTTCCCACTTTGTGTTCTGCTGGTGGGACCAAGGACAGTTGTTGGTTCTGGCGGATCCGGTGCTTCCCAACCTCTGGTGTACGTTTTTGAGCGTGGCCAAATGATTGCTTGAGCTTCTGACTCTCTTTGCTTCCAGAGGTATTTGCAGATTAAGATGCATCTTACAACACAGTTAATGACATGAGTCGACCTTAGACTGATGACCCTGTCTGGCTGCATCTTGAGCCACAGCTTCTTCCACATGGCCCCACCACACTTGCTGCCTGGAGCAGAGTTTGGCCAGGCAAACAGGCAGCCTCAGACCCACTACTCTTGTTGGGGAGGACCTAGAGAGCAGGGCCCGTCCAAGCCGGGCATGGTGGCCCAGACCTGTAATCCCAGGGAAGCTGAGGCAGGAGGATCACAAGTTCGAGCCCAGGGTGGCAACTTAATGAGTTAGCAAGATACAAAGGGCTGGGGGTGTAGGTCAGTGCCAAGTCCCTGGGTTCAGTCCCCAGCAACACCGTCTCGGACCATCTGCCATCTAGTGCCTATTCCTTGGCCTGACCATGAGCAGCGAAGAGGGCTCTCCGGGTCTCGCTCCTCTTATCCTCTCCTCCTGCTGCCAACGTGTAAGTGGCGGGAGCATTACCTTCTGTTACGGCTTATACCTAGATGTCCTCAAAGCCATATGCGCATAGGATTGTGGGGGATACTCAGCAGTGGATGAGCCCACCCCCGTTCCGAGGTTTAGAGCTTACTTGCTGTTGGGAGGCAGGGTCTGGTCAGAAAAGGCAGGTCCGTGGGGGCGTGGCCGTGGTGGGGCGTGGCCGTGGTGGGGCGTGGCCTGGGAAGGGCGTGGTCTGAGCGGGTCTCTGTCCGCCTCAATCCTCCCCTTCACGCTCTGCTTCCTGGAGCCGTGCAGGGAGAAGGAGCAGCTTCTCCGCGCAAGGCTCCAACTTCTGACACTGCATGACACGCTGGCCCAGTGCAAGCCCAGTGGGTATTGCCTACTGATTTGGTAGCACTGTTGATTTCAACAGTGACACTTGCCCCATCAGAGTGCGTGTGTGTGTGTGTGTGTGTGTGTGTGTGTGTGTGTGTTGGAGCGGGAGGTAGAGGTTCCCTCACAGAGCGAGTCAACATTAGATACATGATAACCCTGTAACGTTACATCTTGATGTGTAACTCTTCAAAATCAGAGTTGTGACCGAAATATGTGGTGCTGAAATATTCTTAAAAATTTACTATAATAAAAGCCAGTGCCATAAATCCCCCTCAAGATGCTCCCCCTCACTTCAAAGACACTCATCTCATTGCTCTTGCCACTTTCTGAAGCAGTTCTAGAAGTCCTCTTTCGTGAGGGTCTTCATGAGGTGTGATCAAAATCCTGGTGAATACAGCTGCTGAGTGCCATGTAATGGAAAGGCGGCTCATAAGAGCATGACACTGTGTCCTCGTCCACCTTATCTGGCACTGTGCAACTTCTGGCTCTCCCCAAAGTCAAGATGACCATGAAAGGTCAACATTATGAATCAACTCAGGACATTGAGGCAGCCACAACAGTACAATTAACGATACAAACGAAAACTTCTAGAACTGCTGCCAGATGTGGCAAAGACAATGAAACAAGTGTCTCTAAGTGAAGAGGACTATTTGAGAGGGATTCATGGCAATGTATTTTTTAGTATAATACATTATCAAAAAAGTAAACATTCACTGTATTTTTCGGTCACACTGCATAAGTGGGCAAGGCCTTGAAGATCATAAACCTCATTTTGCAGATAGGAAAAACCGAGGCCCGGCAGAGGTTGTCCTTGCCCAAGTGCATCAGTAGGTGGACTAGAAGAGAAGCCAGGTGTGCTGGCTGCACACCAGGTGACAGACAGCTTGGGTTTGGGATTTGCTCTGCCGTCTCCTGCTGCTCTGGCTTCCTGTGCTGCAGTTTCCACAGCAAAGCCTGTGTTCACAGTCAGAGCCCATCTAAGCTCACGGAGATCTAACAAGTCCATGTCTGCCCCTCAACGCCCTGCTGACCCAGCTTGAGAGCTGAGGGCTGGTGAGCAATGGACGAGGAGGGGACGGTAAGTGAGGGCGGTGTGCAGTTCTGAATCACTGATCCCCCTCAGCTGCATCACCTCTCACACAGCTGCTGGTGCTGACTCTGCTCTGCAGCACCTCCAGCCGGAAGCAGGGAGGGAGGACAGGCCTTTGCCACATGGCCATCTGGAAGCCAGAAGCATTTTGATGCAGTTACCCAGTAACATCAACTGCCACTGGGGCTGGGGAACAGGAGAGGACAGAGGACAGACCAGGATGCCTGCTGCCCGGATTGCCTGCCTTCTGAAGATGCTGTGGTACAGTGACACCCGAGCAGCTCTGTCCTAGTGGCCCCATGACCACTTGCAGCTTTGTTCTAAGAGCTGGTCCCCCCAGGATGAGCCAAGCCACCCCTCTGAGCCCTGACCCCTACACTTATGGACACGGACTACCAAGCCCTGCAGCAGAATTCATGGGGGCCTGAGACCGACTCAGGAGGGAGGCCACCTAGGGAGAGGGCCCTCACTACCACCTGCCACCACCCCGGGCAGCTGCTTACATCACCTCTCTGGGCCCTGAACAAGGACATGGCGAGCCCAATCCTGTGGTTCCCACTACTGAGAGTAAACAGGAAACGCGATACCAGGAGTCATGAGGAGGGAGGACACTTGGTTCTATTTTTAATAAGCATCTAGTGACTTATTTCCATGTGCCAGGTTTTGTAAGGCCCAGGGGCTACAGAGGTGCAACCACACTTCTGCCCAGGGAGCGCTCCGGGCTTAGGCAGTGGTGGGACAGCTGAGCAGTACGGAGGGGCCGGAGCATGGGCCTGATTTAACCCATGAGAGACAAACACAGCTAGAGCAGTCACCCAGACTGGGGCTCAGGGAGGCTGGGGCAGGGGTTGGAGGACTGGCCGATCTGGGAGTGTCCTGGTCTTATTTCCCTTCCATCTAACAGGCCACTCTAAGAATCTCACCAATCTTCACAGATCCTCGAGTGGTTTTGTTGTTGTGTTCAGGATGCAGACGAGCAAACTGAGGCACAGGGAAGTGAAAGAACCATCCCATAAAGAGCTCTGTATGTGGGGATTACAGCACAGGCAGTGTGACTCCAGATGACCTCACAGAGCCTGTGAGTGTAACAGCAGGCATGCAGGACACCAGAGATGGTACCCTAGAAGGAAGCAAGATTTTGCTATTTTTGTTTTGTCACTTGAGTATTTTTTGTTGATTTTTGTTGCAAAATTGAATATGTGGCTTCCAAGAAAGTTACCAGCATGGAGACAGTGGACCAGCCCGGGGCAGCTGGGGAGCTGCTGGTTGTGTCCCCTGGGGTCCGTGCTGGGTCACTCTGGGCCGAGGCAGGAGACAGGTGCTTGCTGGGTGCTGCTGGCCGCTCCGCTCACCACTTCCCTTCCTCAGCAGTCCTCTGTGCTTTCCTCCCTCAGCCCCACCTCTCTGCTCTTCCTCACCTCCCTGGACACTGAATTCTTCGCCAGCCAGTGCGCTGGGGAGGAGTGAATGCAAAGGGAAGCTCTCTGGGACGGGTTTCCCCACTTCCTCCCACGCAGTCACTTCCTAGGCCAGTGAGCCCTGTGTGAAGGGCTGGGCAGCCAGTGTGCCCACTGTCACTTGCTGTGAGTGCAGAGGTAAACGTGAGGCCGCTCTTCTACTCCACATCGAGAGGTGTGGTCCGTCTCAGTGTGGTGGCCCCGATGCTCAAGGCCGTATCCTGGCAGCTGTGTTCACCCTCACAGGTGGATGAGGTGGACTCCAGGAATGAGGGGCTTGGCCACTGTCTCCCCAGGGCAGGGCCTTGGATCTGTGGCCAGCAAGCTCGCCATCCCCGGGGAGTGTGACCAAGCAGGGAGGGCCTTCTGCCCTGCACGACCGGCTCCATGGGGCAGGGGAGCCTGCCTTGCTGTGGGCTCCATTTCAGCCGTAGCTGCTGCCTCGTCCTCCACCCACACCACACCAGTCTGGTTTCCTTTGCAGCCCCACAAAGCCCAGAACTGGGCTGGACACTCGGGCAGTGCCTGTTGCCCACCATCTGTTGCAGTCTGGGGGCTTCATCACCCCAGGAGTCTCCCGCATCCTGCCTGTTTCATAACATACTCAACCCCTGAGCAAGCCCAGTGACCCTGAGAAGTCGGCAGAAGGGTCAGTTACAAAACCAGGCAGCTCTAAATCCAAGTCTCCACTTGAACGGCCTCTCAAGACACTGGGAGTGAATGGAGTGGAAAATAAGAAAGAGCAATGAAAACAAGGAGACTCCTGAAGTCTGAAATGGGAACAGAAGGTCAGATTGAAGATAGGTCAGGCCACCAGTCAGATGTCTCCTCACAAAACCTCCACCCTCTTGGGGACAAACGGGACTTCAAGGCCAGCATCAAGGGAGGGAGACGGGAGCTGCTTGGGGCTGCGGGGCCTGTTACTCTATCCTTGCTCTTGAATGACACTCTTCAGGCTCACAACAGAGCCAGGCCACATGGCTCCCACCCAGCCCAGCCCCAGCAGGGCTCGGATCTCCCTCAGATAAAGGCTCCATGTCCGCCAGCCTTGCGGAGGTAGCGCTTGGTAGATGTGCTTGCTCTTCAGTCCTCTTTGCAAAGGCCTCTGGGATGGGCTGGGAGGCTGAGGAGGAGGCCAGGCTCTGCCCACCTGTCGTCTTTCTGCTGTGAGGCTGGAGGGCCCCGGAGCAACCGTCAAGGAGCTGCCCTGAGCTCAGATCCTAAGGGGTCACCGTAGGCCTGCCTGTTTTCTGTCGCTATCCCAGCAATGGGGAAATTTGTCAAGAAGATTTCGTAGGGTTCTGGAATCTGGGAAGCCCCACGCAAGGGCCTGTGCGGGTGAGGCCTGCTGTTGGGCGCCCCTGCGAAGTCCCAAGGCAGTGCCGGTGTCACACAGTGAGGGGACTGTGCAGGAGACAGAGCCAACCCGGCT
Organism: Heterocephalus glaber; assembly: GCF_053883595.1. Taxonomy (NCBI): domain Eukaryota; kingdom Metazoa; phylum Chordata; class Mammalia; order Rodentia; family Bathyergidae; genus Heterocephalus; species Heterocephalus glaber. The sequence continues at coordinate 62,149,535 of NW_028258324.1, forward strand.
TGTGTGACAGACATCTTCAGCCTCCCTCTGCGCCACCAACCCGTGACCCCCCCGACCTCATCACCTCATAAAGACCCCACTGGGCCCCTCCTCCTGCCCCACAGTGGGGTTAAATGCCAACACGAGCTTTTGCGCCAAGGTCCAGACCACAGCACGGCACAGCAGCAAACCTATCAGGGCAGAGCTCAAATGCTGCCTCCCCCATAAAACCCCTTCCCATCACCCAAGGCCACCAGTGAGAGGGTCTCTTCCCTCCTCTGCAGCTCTCATGCCGTGAACTCCTGTAGTAGCACCTGCAAGTCGGCCTTGTGTAGAAGTCAGGCCTTTGCACACACGACAAGTCTCCCTCCCAAGACTGGGGGCACCTCAAGGCTCAGGCTCAGAGCAGGTCCTCTGAAAAAGCTTATTTATTTATTTTGGGAGCTTTTTGTTTCTTGAGACAGGGTCTCACTGTGCACTTCAGGCTGGCCTTGAACTCACTATGTAGCCCAGGCTGGCCTCGAACTCCCAGCAATCCTCCTGCCTCAGCCTCCTGAGGTCTGGGATGGGTTTTTTTAAGACAAGGTCTGGCTATGTCATTCAGGCTGTCCTTGAACTTATTATGAGCCTCCTGCCTCAGCCTCCTGAGTGCTGAGATTATAAGCATGCACCATCACACCCAATTTGCTACAAAAGTTTAAAAATAGATTTAGTAAAAGGCCACAAGTAATAAATGTCATATTTCTCTGACTTCCTGTATATCTACCTAGGGAAAAAAATCTTTCATTCATCCAACAAGTATTTATTGAGTTCTACTCTATGCAGGGTGTCTTCTACTATGCGCTGGGTGTCACTTTTATTCTCGCTGAGATAAAATATTGGAGCCTCAAAGTTAAAGGAGAGGTTTATTTAGTTCCCAGTTTGTGGAGGTTTCAGTCCCTAATAGGCTGGCTCCTAGGCAGGGTGGCATGGCAGAGGGGCAACAATTTGTGGCAGCACAAAACAGCAAAAGCAGCAAGGGCCCTAATAGAATCTCCCTGCCCCTTTACCTTAGCCAGGGTTCTTAGCGTGGTTGTACTCACGCTCCTCATCCCAGAGCCCCTGAGCCTAGCATTGCACTGTGAATCCTTTCCAGCTTCACACATTCCAGACCCAGCCATCTCTGAAAAAGCCCCACCTATCCCCACATGAGGTTTTAGGGGGACACCCAGACACGAGCCACAACACTGGGGGGTGTTCTTGGTTATAGGAGGAAACAAAGCTGACAAAAATGCATATCCTTGTGGAATTTATAGGTTAGAGGAAGAGAACAAACTGTGTGAAAAGGGAAAACAACAAATAAAATTGGCATGCAAAGTAAGTTAGTAGATGGATGGACAGCAGGACTGGAGGAGTGATGCAAAGGCCCTGTGGCAGGGGCATGACTGAGTGGCCAGTGTGGCCAGGGCAGAGTGAGTGAGAGAGACAGAAGTGACAGCTGAAGGGCATGGCAAGCACTACTGCAAAACAGGAGTACCATTAGAAGAGTGGTGGGATCCAACCCGAGCTTCTGTAGGATCATCTGGTAGAGGCAGCCAGGAAGCTGGAGGTCAGGGAGGAGGCAGATGGAGACTGAGGCAGCCCACGACGGCACTGAGGTGCCATGAAATGGGAGGGTTTGAGAGGGAGACGCAATAGAACGGAGACAGCAGAAGGAGCCCTGGGTCTGTCTTCCATGAGGGCAGACGGGAGGACCCAGAGACTTCTCAGTGTCTGAACTGGACAAGCAGCAGGAAGCAGAGGAGGAAGACGGCAGTAGCAGTAGCTCACCCCCACCCGTCAGCTTGGGACCCTGCGCAGAGCAGGCAACTGGGGCTCCAAGGCTGATATTAGCGAGAGGTCCTCCCGGTCCATCAGGGCTGCTTTACCGAGCACCGTGGTCTGGGTAATGAGAAGGAGCAGAAGCCTGGGGGGGTACCTCTGCCGGGAGTCTCTGTGCTGCACCCACTCAGTTTTTGAGCGGAACCCGCTCCTGGACAAGTGACCCATTCCTGAGACGGGAGCATTGAGCCACTCACAAAGGCAGAGCCCCCGTGACTCAGTCACCTCTTGAGGGCTCTACTCCTCAACACGGTTGCACTGAAGATTAGTTTCCAACATGAGCACTGCGGAGACACAACTCTAACGAAAGCAGCGGTCTTGGCTCAGTAATGGCCCCTACATATGCTTACATCCCAAGTCCCACAGCCCGCGGGTGTCTGTGGATGATTGACGTGTAGGCCAGCGTGGCACCAACCAATAGGCTTGTAGTCTGGACAGAATAAAAAGAAAAAAGAAGGAAGTATTCCTCTGTTGATGGAGCTTCAGTCTTTGCCATTGTCTTGGTACTTTTTCTCCCCTTCAGCCTGCGCACAGACTTGCACTGGTGAGTCTACAGTGAGCTTTCAGGCCTTCAACCTTGACTCCTCCTTGATCTCTCTTGATCTCCTTGAGCTCTGCAGGGCACCGATGGTCATTTTGGATTCTTCCCCCTCTGGTTCCACAGATGGCCACTGGGATTCCTCCCGTTCTGACCCTGTGAGCCTCCTTAAAAAACCCATGTGTGATACATGTATTTTGTATTGATTCCGTTCCTCTAGAGACCCCTAACTAATGCACCAAGTAATACCGGCTACCGCTACAAGCTGGAAGAGGCAAGGAATGATGATCTCCCCAAAGGCTCCAGAGGAAGCCAGCTTGGTGGACACATGAATTTTTAACCCCATAAGACCTCGGACCCTCAGAATTATGTGAGTAAATGTGTGTTGTTTGAAGGCACTATGTGTCATATTTTGTTACCTCAGCAGAAGACAGGGAATGTCGCTGGAGATACGAATTTGGGAATGTACTGCTGAAAGATGTGAGGGTAATGAGCTTAGCCAGGGGACAAATAGGGAAGGAGAAGAGAAGAAATGCAAACACAGAGAACCAGAGCAGTTGGAATAAGGAGGAATAAGACGCATAGGAGACTGGACAGGCGCCTAGCCTGAGAGGAAGCATTGGGGAGAGTACAATGTTCTGGAAGCCAAGGGAAAAGCCCCTGTGAGAAGCAGGAGTGATTCACTGGGTGAGGTGCTTGCAAATAAAAGGCGAGCACCGACCACGGGATTCAGCCAAATGGAGCCCCTCGGTGGCCCTGGTGAGAGTGGTTTGGATGGAAAATGAGCTGGGGAGTCGCGCAGGGACCGGGAGAGAATCAAGAGTGGGATCTGGTGGAGGCATGAAGAAACAAATGGCCCCAGGTGTTTGTGCAGGAATAGGGGCATAGTGGGAGGGATGTTTGGGATCCTGTTGATGATTTCTGCTAGGGTGTTGACAAAGATCTAATAGAGAAGGGAAATCTGAGGCTGCAGGAGAGGGAAGTGGCTGGGAAAACTCCCCAGGAGAGGCGAGAAAAGTGGGATGGAGTCACCGTAGCCTTGTCTAGACCCTGAGGGCCTCCCCTCCTGTGGACTCTGGATCTACACCCCTGTGGGCCACGACACCCTTTCCCGCCCCCTTCAGCAGGGCTCTCCAGAGCTCTGTTCTCCAGCAGCTGTGTGGAGCCCACTGGGCAGCCCTGTCCCTCTGCCCACCTGGAGAAGACCCCGAGGACATCCCAGATCAATTCTGCCACACTGTTCTCGGAGTCCATACACTTTGCAAAGCCCAGCTCCAGCTAAAGAGTTAACTTGCTCTGTTGCCCCCCTACACTTTTGTTTTCTTTTGTGATGCTAGGAATTGAACCCAGGAACCTTTGCACATGCTAGGCAAGTACACTGCCACAAAACCACATCCTTTCTGTACCTTTAATGCCATCAAGTTGTTAATTTCCAGTTTTCTTAATTATATGCAGAATGTTCCCCTTGCCTTTCATAAACCCTTTCTTGTCGATGCCACACAGCATTCTTCCTGGCGTCCAGCCCCTATTAACTGGCAATTCAGGAAGCTGTTAGACAGCTGCAGGATTCCTCCATGCAAAATGACAATAGAGGAGGTTACACACGTGCTTCTGTATTTATGATGGTGCACACTGGGTCCTTTAAGCTATGCATATGCAGTACTTCTGCATCAGGTCCTGTTCCGTAAAATGTCAGATTTACTAGGATGGTAATGTCTGAGGGCTATGTGATAGTCACAATTAAACATCAGTTTCACCGGGATTCCATTTGGCATAGCTGTGTCTGCTTATATGAAAGACATTCCTAAGAACTGTTCTAAAAAAATTTGTGGAGTTGGAAAGAACTTAATAAAAAACTACCTTTGATAGAATCTCTTTTTTTTCCCCTTATGCCCCATGCATGCTAGGGACGCATTCTACTACTGAGCTACAAACCCCTCACCCCTTTTATTTTGAGACAGTTGGGCTAAATTGCCCAGGCTGGCCTTGAATTTGTGATCCTGCTGCCTCCCCAGGAGCTGGGATTACAGGCCTGCACTACCCAGCTGAATCCTCAGACATTGTATCCTCCTAAGTATTTTAAAGAAACATTTATACTTTTTCTTCAAAGTAGATTCTCATCCTAGGATACAAGAGATAGTCATGAATAGTTTGTTTCTATCTGTAGTTACTAAATTTGTAAATGAATCCCCATCAGGAAAAGGAGCTGACTAGACTTGCCTCAGGTCAGAAGAGAAACTGTTAGAACTGGAAACCTGATTTTCTAAACCACACTGGAGGGATCATATAGAAAAAGTCACTTGATTTATCAGCTCCATGGGGGAGACAGCTTTGAGGACCATATCCGTTTTGTAGATCTACCCAGGGCTTCCCATCACCTGGCTCTCAGAATGCTTCTTTGGGCTACACATTTATGTTTCTGTGTGTATATTCTTTAGGAACAAGGAGCCAGACATGGTGGTGCATGCCTATAATACCTGCACTTTCGAAGCTGAGGCAGGAGGATCGCTGTGAGTTCGAGGCCAGCCTGGGCTACATAGTGAGAACCTGTCTCAAAAAGGAAAGTCCTCTTTTCTGACTCTTTCCAGTCCTGCTGAATTAAAGCAGCATGCTTTTACTTGGTAGTCTAAGTGGCCTGAGATAAAACAATCTAGAATATTGGCAGGGTAAATGCAGAAGGTAAGGGGGAGGGGAACAAAGAAGCCTGAACGAGAAGGCTGGTGTCCTGGAAATTAGTCCTAGTGCTCTTCTGCATTCATTATGTGTCCTTGAGTTCATTCTGTTCCCTCAGGGTTGCTGTACTGCTTCGCTATCCAAAAGTGTCGACCAGTGGTCTGTACTTTCTAAGTCCAGGGCTCCTTCAATTGTAGAATGCCCGCACCTTGTTCTTATTTGCCTTTGCCACCATGTCCAAGAAAAGAGAAGATGTTCCCCTGGCTACATGCAGAATCTTCAGGGTCCTGGGACTCATCAAAACCCAGGCAGGCTGAGCCCTCGCATGGAAAGCAGGAAACCCTTTCCTGGTACCTGTGACTGCCAGGGAGCAGCCTGTCAGGGTGCAGCCTGGGGACAAAATCCAGGTGTCACAAGAGCCTGGTGTGACCATCGCTGTCCCCACAGAAAGGGCAGATACTCTCTCACCCAGTTCTAATAGAGCAACTTCGGGTTGCTTGACCAGGAATAACTTGTTTTTGGTAGAACAGTCACCCATGGCCAAAGAGATGTCTTTAAAAAAATAAAAGCTACAGGTTAGGAACTAACTCTCTCTTAATCCTTTTTAGTCTAGTTCCGAAGGGACCTGTTCATTTATGGATTCATTTATTTATTCCTTTATTCAAAAAATAATTCTTAGATCCTTCTATACAGAAGTCCTTATCAGCAGGTGGCTGAAGCCACACATGGTACCACATTCTATATATGCTATGATTTTCCTATACATGCACACCGAGGAGAAAGTTGAGTTTATAAATTAGGCACAGGAAGACATTAATAACAATGACTGATAAACAGAATAATTACAGCAATATACTATAATAAAATGGCCAACATTGCTACTCTTGCAGTTTGAGGTCTTTATTAAATAGAATAAGTGCTACTTGAACACATATATTCCTGGTAGTGCTGTGCAGATGGTCTGATAATGGTGACAGCTACTCAGTGGCGAATGGGCAGGCAGCATATACAGTGTGAATACGCTGGAAAAATGGATGGTTGCCATCTCAGGCTTAGTGTGTTATTCAGAGGGGCATCATTTAAAACTAATGAATTGTTTATTTCTGGCGTTTTCCATTTAATGCTTTCCCACTGTGGTTGGCCTTGGGAAACTGAAACCTTGGAAAGGAAAACCACGGATGGGAGACTACTGCGCGTCAGCTGCTAGGCTACACTGGAGCGACCTGTAAGACTTTTGCCTTTGTGGAAGTTTGAATCTATTGGGGCAGAGGAAAAGTAACAACGCAGATATATGTGTAATGACAGTGAAGTACAAGAGGGGCCTCCGAGCAGGACTATCAGGTGAGACTAAACAGGGCAGCAAGGAAGTGGCATGTGGAGAGAGCCCTTTGCAGGACGTTCTGTGCTTATTGGTTTCAGGTACAGCTTGATTTTCTGTTAACCTAGAAAGAGGAGTCAGTCAGAAGATGATATGTGAAATGGGGAGCAATGGCTCCATACTCTCTGATATCACATTTATTCCCTGGCTGTACTGGTCACCTTTTTATACTGGGACACAATACCTGACACCCACAACTTAAAGGGGGAGAGGTTTAATTTGGCTATAATTTCAGAAATTAGAAATTCAAGGTCAGCTGGTTCCAAGACAGAAACCTTAAGAAGCAAGGGCATGGTGGGGCAAAGATGATTAGTTCACGGTGGCCCGGAAGCAGAGCGGGGGAAATGAAGAAGAAGGTGAGAGAGAACAGACTTAGACCTGAAGGCCACAGCTCCATGACCCTCCCTGACACACCTGGAAGTGAGCTCCAAAAATCCCTCGGTCGGATCCCAGAGCCAATCCCGTCAACCCTCTGCTGTAACCATCCCACTGCATGTAGGAGAGAAAATCTAAATAAGTCTTCCCAGTGCTGCTTCTCCCTTTTGGGAGCTCTGCAGTCAGGGAAGATTGTGTTTAGTAATGAAATGGCCTTTCTCTGTTTAATGCACCTATCAGCCCGCTTCTCGTTAATCCCATAAAGCTTCTCAGTTACATCACTCAGTCATCCGGGGCTAACAGACACGTGACTTCCTCGCTTGAAGGAATGGGCCCTTGTTAAACAATGCTGTGATATCTTAAGAGAAATTGGGCCCTTCCACGCTGCATCATTACGAGGGTTAATCTTGCACAGAATTAAGAACACATGAGGATTTCTGCCTCTGGCTGTGACAGAGTAACTGCTACATAACTTGGCCTCGCTTTAAACACTTTCAGACAGGGACAAAACAGATGAGGGGTTGTTGCTGACAATAGGGGCTGTGGCCATGGAGAAAGTGGGCTCCCTGTGCTGGTTTCCACAATCACCCCAGCTTTCCGGCCCGGGACTCCAATGCTGCAATAAAGCCTGAGCTGAGTAGTGCTCTCTGTGAGCTCAAGAGGCAGGGCCTGAAGTTCCAGGCTACAGAAGAGGTTGGAATTTGTGGGGCCCGATATCAGAGAGGAAGGAGAGCTTGGAGAGGCAGGCCCTTGGGTGTGCATGAGGATGGGAGGTGAGTCTGCAGCTGAGAACTGAGCTGGACACAGACAGGGCCAAGAGCCCCTCAGGGCTAGTAAAGGTCACGTGCTGCAGGGCTGAGGACAACGCAGACACTTGCAGTCCCGCAGAGCTGAGAGGCACTGAGCTTCTGGCTGCAGCGGAGTGGAGACTCCTTCTGAAGTATTTCCAGAATCAGGTAGAACCCAGAAAGCTTATGCCTAAAGAAGAAACATGCCCTAGAGTTAGGGCTGGCTCAGAAACTAAGCTCAGGACAAAACAGACCCAGTCTCACAAAGAAAAAGAAAATTTTGGCCTGATAGGACCAAAATTAACTTGCAGTCACTTATCTGCCTTCAGAAACAGCATTCAGTGGCCTTGAAAGGAAGGTGTTGAAATCTGGACTCCCTCTATCTTCTTATTCATATTAGGGAACCATATGCTAAAAAAATTACCCAATGTGTGAAGAAAATGCCACCCAACTAATATCAAGGAAAAATTTAATTAATAGAAATACACCCTGAGGTGACTCAGATGTTAGAATTAACAGACAAGACTTTAAATGTAAAGCAGTTACTAATATATCCAATGACTTAAATGAAAAATGGTAAATCTCAGTAGCGATATGAAAATCATTAGAACCAAATTATTGGAATTATTGATACCACAACAGATAACATGTAAAATTAAAGATTCCACTTGATGGATTTAACAGCAAATTGGAGATTACATGAGAAAAGGTTAATAAACTTGAAGATAATCATTTGAAATTATCTAATTTGAAACATGAAAGAGACCTAAAAGATAAAATAGATTAATAGTAAATTAAATACATAAAGATTAGATAGTCTCCATGGCTTGGAAAATACCAAATGGTTTCATATATGTTATTTAGGGTACTAGATGGGAAAAACAGAAAAGTAATGAAAATAAAAATGAAAGGAATGGTGGCTGGAAATTTTCCCAGGGTTAATAAAAACATTAAAATATAGATCCTAAGTGCACAACAAACACATCAAACCACAAATACACCTAGTAGCCACATAAATCCATATAGAGCTACATTTGGGTATTACCATCAAACTTGAAAACAAGCAACACGGATAGAAAGTTTAAAAGTAGGTTAAGGACAAAGCCTATGTCCTACAAAAGACACAGTGGTTGGAACGACAGCTGAATTACTCTGAAATAGTGAAGCCCAGAAGACAATAACATAGATTTTTAAAATTCAGAATGGAAACAAAATTTCAACTCTAAAGTTTGCATCTGGCAAATATATCAAATGTAAAGCCCAAATAACCTTTTTGTAAAACCAAACAAAAGCGAATGAGTTTTTCTTCAGAGGAAATATACTACAAAAAAGTTAAAGAAAATATTTCGTGCTGGAGGAGAACCGTAAAAAATGTTATAAATGGTAAATGTATAGATACACCTAACAGGATTTTTTTTTTACTGTATTTAACTTCTGTGACAACTAAGCTTACTTGTCAACGTGACTGAATTAAGTGGCTCTCAGGTGATTGGCTAATGGGGCCACTGTGCTCATCAGTGGATTAACCCACCAATGTTCATAGCTGAGTGTGCTGTCGGAGTGGGACCCAAGGGAGGTGGGTCACTGGGGTGTGCTTTGGAGGGTGTATCTCTCACTGGTGCTTTCCCCCTGTGCTCTGCTTCCTGGCTACCATGAAGTGAGCAGCTTTACTCCACCATGTCCTTTTGCCATGATGTTTCTGCCTCGGAGTCAGCCAACCATGGACTGAACCCTCTGTAATTGTGAGCCCATTTAAATATCTCCTCCTTTAAGTAGTGAGTGTTAGGCACTTTGTCCTAGTGATGGAAAAGCTGACAAATATGATTTCTTTAAAAGATTATTGGTTGTTTAGACGATATTGTGGTATTTATAACATGTAATAAGACAAAATGTATATTACAAAGATGGTGTGATAGCTAACCTGACTCCATCTTGAGCCTCACTACCATTGTGTGCTTGTGGTAAACAAAGCGTTTGTGCATGGACAAAGCACCCTAAACCCATATCCTGTTTGGCAGAAAACTTGCTACAGTTGCAAGATGTTTTTCCTGGTGTACTCAGTGTGTGAAACTCCCCCCACCCCACCAACCTGGCATGGTTCTGCTTTTGTAAGGTTCCTCTTGCTCTCCCCTTGAGCCCTCCCCAAATGAAAGCATGATTTTGTTTTGTTTTTGTTTTTTGGTACCAGGGATCGAACTCCAGATCTTGCGCTTGTGAGGCAGGCAGCGGCACCACTGAGCTAAATCCCCGCTGAAAGCATGATTTAAAAGGAGAAATCAAATCACTTCCTGGCTCCCAGAGTTCTTTCTGAGCATTAGTTTCTCTTGGTCGCTGGCTTTGAATAAGTGGACTCAAATTTGACTCAGAGTGTGGTGCATCTCCTTGGCTTTAACTCATTCAGTTATAACAACGGGAAGGGAAAATAGAAGTGTATTCTTGTAAAGTTCTTATATTATTTATGAGATAGAAAATAAAAATTGAAAATAAACTGTGATAATTTAAATACTATGTTGTAAACCTACAGAAATTACAAAAAATAAAACAAATAGGTATGGCCAATAGTGAAGGTAAACTCTCAGTGCTAAAACATAGAGTTTGGGCCACAGTGCCAAAAGACTTGATCCCAAGCATTATAATCCTGAATGTTGAAATTTCGAAGATCGAAATCTGCAAAGTCTAAAAATCCTTAAAATCAAAAATTTTGAAAGATCAAAGTTCCAAAAATATAATTCTGGAAAAAATAATTTTAAAACATTTCTAAAAAGACCTTTACATTTTAAAAGGGAATGTATTTGAGAAAGATATAATACAACACGGAACAGTCCATACGCTATTTTGCAGAATAAAATAGGCAGTAGTAATGTACATATCTTTGTAAACACAAACCCTCGGGTATGTTAATGACAGTTGCACAGGTATGACAGCGATGAACAGACGAACCATCTTCATAAAAAAAGACAAGAAGCAAAATGTTTAAATGCACATCATGCTGGTTGGTAGTCATGTGCGTCCAGCTTTATAAGTGCCGTCATGTGAAGGAAGTACTGTACCATGACAGACAACCTAAGTCTTTTAATGAGATGGATCAAAAACCATGATGCAGCCAGGGGTGGTGGCGCCTACCTGTAATCCAAGTACTCGGGGAGGCTGAGGTACTAGGAGTGAGTTTCAGCCATGCCTGGGCAACTCAGCAAGATGCTATCTCAAAAATAATTTTTTTTCAGAGATGTAGGGGACGTGGCTCCGTGTGAAGGCCCTGGGTTGAATCCCCAAGAAACAGAAAACAAAAACAAAAATTATGAGGGGTTCCACCATATATGCAATTACCCAGAGACCAAGATCTAAAGAACTTAGCCAGGTATGGTGATCCAGGCCTGTAATCCCAGCTCCTTGGCAGGACCACAAGTTCATGGCCCCTTTGGGCAACTTGGTGAGACCCTGACTCAAATTAAAAATGAAATGGGCTAGGAATGTAGTGGTAGAGCGATCCTGGGCTCAACTTCCAGTACCAAGAAGAAGAAGGGAAAGAAGAAGGAGGAGAAAGAGGAGGGGGAAGAGGAAGAAGGGGAACAGGAGGAGAAGGAAAAGGAGAAAGAGGAAGAAGAAGGAATTTTGTCTTTTATAAATGTAGATGTTCAACAAGGACCTCTCACTTACTAAGAAAGTTGCAATGTGTCTATGCACCTGCACAGTGTTTACACACAAAGTCAACACTTGTGTCAATGCACTTTTGCAGAGTTAAATCTGCAACAAAATGCATAAAATGAATTAGAACTCTATAAAAATCTTTATTTTATACATCCCGTGTTACAGTGTAAAGATAAACAGCATAGGGAATTAATGAGAAACACTGGCAATTTGTAATAGTAAGGGAAAAGCTAAAAATAGTTATACCTAAGAAAAAAATGTATTACAAGGATGGATTAGACAGTTCCATGGAGGTCGTTCATAAGAGTGGTCCAATTTTCACGATCATTGATTCTATTTCAGAATCTTGCACTGGGGTAAATATGTAGCTGTTTTTGTCTTTTAGGACAAGCCCACCACAGAGATGCACAGACATCTATGTGGTGCTGCTCTCTTAGAAATGTCATAATTTGATGTACACTGACATGAGCCGACCCGCCTATGTTTTCCCATCTTCTGTGTCACGCTTCTATGTGTTGTTTTGGGTACCCGGAAATCTCTTCCACATGTGCTCATACGCAGACCACAGATTTGGTGGAAACACTCTGGCAATGAAACCCAATACTGTTGCATAAGTGTCTCCTTATCCTGCCAGGCACATAGTTATTTCAAACCAGTCATAACTTCACCAGCTTCTTCAGGCAAGTGCAGCTTTAATGCATTAAAAGCTCCTGGAATTTCATCAGCTGGAAAGAATGCCAATGCCTAGAACTGTTTTGGAACTGTTGTTGCCATATCCCAGGACCAAAGCACTCATCTGAAATTTCCTGCATTTGCACTGGGTTGAATGTAACAGAAAGCTTGATGGGTAGCACCTTGCAATTAATTCACTTTCAGAAGCCTTGATTGCATCTGATTCCAAATCTATCATGTAGGTTTGAAAATTCCATTAAAATCCATATTCTTCATAAAAGCTAATCAAGACTTCAAGTAAGTACCTTTAAGATGCTTTGCTTTTTCTAGTGATTAATACATAGACAAATAAATTCTAGAATTTTTGGATCCAAAGGGCATGAATTGTACACATTTTATAAAAGACAGTGGGGACCATTTTTGCTATGTTAGATTTTGTGATAAATGTAAGAAGTTTTATCTTCAGTAGTGAAATCCTTAAGAAAAGCTCACCATTTACATCTCTTAACACTAGAAGAACCTCTATATCAGCCACTGTCTGGTTCAAAAGGTCACTGAGCTTGTTGAATTTCATTTTATTCTCTGACAAAGACCTTTTTTTGGGGGGGGGTACCGGGGATCAAACTCAGGACCTTGTGCTTGTGAGGCAAGGGCCAGAACCACTGAGCTAAATCCCCGGCCCCAAAGACCTTTTTTTTTTAAGATAAAAATGGTCCTATGTGTAAAGGGGCAAAAGTACTACATGACTGAATAATTTGACAACTATCCAGTGTGCAACTGGAAAACCCAATAACCCCAATTACCTTTTCCCCAGAATTTGCCTTTCTACACTTTTTATGTAGGCCCCCCCACCCCATAGAATTGTCGTTTTTAGGATTTCACCTTTCAGGATTTTAATCTCCAGGAATTGGGAGATTTTGATCTTTAGGAATTTCAACACTTGGGATTATGGCATTTAGGATGGGTCTTTTGGCATTACAATCAGCACCAAAAAGTCAATCCAAAAGAAGACAGGATAAAGTAGAAGTAAATAAAAATTGAGTCAAATAGAAAATGGTTAGCAAGATGGTAGACTGAAACCTGTGTCAATAATTACATTAAATATAAATTATCTATATGTATTAGTTTAGAGGTAGGGATTGTTGGATTGGATGAGGAAAAAGAAAAACAACGTGTATATGTTATCCATATGAAACTTTTTTGATGTGAAGAGATAAATAGGTTCAAAGGAAAAGAAAAGAAAAAGCTGTAGCATGAAAAACACCAATCCTAATAAAGGTAAGGTGACTTTATTGTGGTATTACAATGTAGTCTGCTAGTATTAGATAATGTAGATGTGAAGGCAGGAAGAATGTAAAAAGTTCATCAAGGAAATACAGCAGTCCTCATTTGCAGGAACATAATAACAGCTTCAAAATATGTGAAGCAAAAATTTACAGAATTGAACAAAAGGAATAAATCCAATACCCTCTCTTAGTAATTGATAGACCAAGTAGAGAGAAAATCAGTAAGGATATCTAAAAATGTAGACTTTTATCACCAAATTGACCTAACGGATATGTTAGAAGACAATACTCAACAACAAAAGATACCTTATTTTACACACATACATAACACTGACAAGATACATCATATTCTGGATGATAAAATATGTTTCACTAAACTTAGAACATAAGAAATTATACTGAATATATTCTCTGACCACAGTAAAAATAAATGAGAAATAAAAACCAAACATTAATCTGGAAATTTCCCAAATGTTTGTGAACTAAGCAACATATTTCCCAATGTTACAGGGGTCATATAAGAAATTATAAAATAAATGGCAGATTTTGATGTAAGTGATAATTAAAAACATATCAAAATTTGTGAAATTTCTAATTCCAGTTAGAACTTTTACTTTTGGCCAAGATGAATAATGGAAAACAGATTCATGCTTTCCACTCAAACAGTTTTTAAAGATCAACAAATTATATTAAATGGCAGCACTAGACATTAGACATCAGACACTGATGGACATACAGGAGATAAAACAGATGAGATGAGCCCTGAAATTGCCTCCACTTGCCTCCTGGAGAAAGTTTCCAAGCCATGGGGGTGCAGGGGAGGGAACCCCAAGTGGAACTCAGAAGGTTCCTTGAGTTGAGAGTGAGCTGGAGTCCAGTGTAGCCCAGACAGATAGAGGCTGTGTGGAGGACCTCTGAGAGGTGAGAGTTCCACAGAGAGAGAACTTGAGATTCTCAGATTCCTCCATGAAGCTTTAGCTGATTACAGATCACCACATGTATGTGAGCAATGTACTGAAATTGGAAATAACCATCCAAAATAATCAGTGGAAACAGAACCCAGAGCTTTTACTTTACCATGAGTAGTACCTGTTCCCAAAAGCCAGAATAGAACACCTCCTAATTACAAATCTATCATTAGAGTAAAAATAAGGACATTTAGAAGGCTAAGCCAGGATCTTGCTATTTATCCTGACCAGATGTGAAAGATTATTTTTAGGAATACAAAAATATCTAGTATCCAACATTTAAAACCCAAAATGTCTAGCATTCAACTGAAAACATATATAAGGCATGTGAAGATGCAGAAAAAATGAGTCATGATAAAGCTAAGAAACCAATCAAAATTGACAAATGACGTAGTATTAGTAAATAAGAACTAGTATTCACCAACATTAGTAAATTAAAAGAGTTATGAATGAATTCTATATTTTCAAGCAACTGGAGAATAATGGAGCATATTGAGTAGAGACATGGAATTTACAATTACAACAATAAAATTTGAAAACCCAAACTGAATTTCTTAACATGAAAATTATAATCTCTAAAATGAAAAATACAGTGGAAGAGACTAACGGTTGATTAGACATTGTATAGGATAAAGCTGGTGAACTTGAAATCCTAGCAATAACATTTTTCTGAAATGAAACAAGAAAAAAAGATGGGCTAGGGAGGAGATAAAGCATTCATGTATAACCTTGAGCAGCCAAGTACATATATAGAGTCTTAGGAACATGATAACGACTGAAAAATATTGGGAAAATATCTGCTAAATACTTCCAAATTTGATGAAAGATCTATGAACTCTTTTCAAAAAACAGACAAGAATTATTTCCAAATTTACTTTGTATGGTCAACAACTCCTGATACCCCCCCTATAGACATTATAGGAAAGTTGTAGACCAGTATCTCTCAAGAAATTAGACACAAATGTCCTTAATAAAATTATAGGAAATTGGCTCTAGCAGTAGGATAAAGAGCATATATAAGATGAAATATCATGGTCATATAAAGTTCATTGCAGAAATGCAAAGTTGATTTAATGTTTGAAAATCAGTCACTATGAGTTGCCCTGTTAACAGAAAAAAAGAAAAATCACATTATCAACTAATAGATGCCCCCCAAAGCATTTGATAAATCAAACACCCATTTAAGGGGGAAAAATAAAATTCTAAGCAAACAAAGGAAGTAAAATTCCTCAACCTTATTCTGAACATCCATGTAAAACCTAAAGTTCATACCTATGTAACATTACAAAAAATTGTATTTTAATACTAAGAACAAAGTAAAAATCACACTTAACCTCTTCTATTCAAACTGTGTTTGATATCCTGTCCAGCTCATTAAAACAAGGGTGGGGTATGAAATGTAGAAAGAAAGGAGTAAAACTGGTGTTATTCCTAGACTATTTGATTATTTACATAGAAAACCCTCAGGAATATTTAAAAACCAGAAAAAATATACTAAACCTATAAATATATTAAGTATATTTAACAAGGTTGCAGGTTTTATTAGTCAGTTTCCTGGGTCTGAGGCAAAATGCCTAACACCCCACAGTTTAAAGGAGGGAAGGTTTATTTGGCTCACAGTTTCAGTGGATTCAGTCCATGGTTGGCTGGCACCAAGGCAGAAGCAACATTGTGGAATGTCATGGTGGAGGAAAGCTGCTCACATTATGATGGCCAGGAAGCAGAGAGTAAAGCAAAGAGAATGGGACAAGAATATGCCCTTCTGGGTCATGCCCCCCAGTGACCCACCTCCAGCTCCTAGCAGCGCATTTAGCTATGAACTCATCAATGGATGACACCACTGATGAGCACAGCACCCCTACAATCCAGTCACTTTCCGTATACATGAGATTTCCCGGGGACATTTTAGATCTGAACCTCAACACAGGTCAATTGATAAAAGTTAATTGTTTTCTCTCTATCAGGAACAAGCAATCAGAAGTAAAAGAATTCTATTAATACTAGCATAAAATATAAAATGGTCAAAAAGAGTAGTAGAAGTAACCGCTGCATTAAAAATTTAAAGCATGGCTGAGAGAAATTAAAGAATTCCAAAACAAATGGAAATTTATGCCATATTCATGTATTAGATATCAATTCTCCTAAATTGATCTCTACAGTCACCACAATTTCCATAAATTCCCAGCAAGCATTTTTGTAGATGTTGAAAAGTTGACTTTTAAAATTTATGCAAACATCCAAATAACTTGCATTGCCTAAAACAATTTTAAAAAGAAAGAACAAATATGTAGGACTCATACCACCTGAGTCCTTTACTACAGCATTACTTGACTAATAAAGCAGCATATGGGCTGCACAAGATTATTTGATCAAGGGAACAGAATAAAATCCGGAAACATCTTGTGCATCTAGTCAGTTAATGTTTGACATAGGCATCACGGCAAATCAATATTGAAAGGAAAGTTTTTCCTACAAATGGTGACAAAATAATTGGATACCCACATAGAAGAGTATGAACCCAGATTCCTACCCCACAAAATTCACAAAAAATAACAAGATGGATCTTAGATTGAAACCTTCTAGAAAACAGTAGAATAGTGTTTGGCATGTTGGGAGCATGAAGAATTTTCCTTAAAAAGATACTAAAGCACTAACCATAAAATTTAGAAAATGAATAAGTGCATCAAAATTTAAAATATCTATTCTTAAAAAATGTTTTTAAACATGAAAAACAAGCTACAGGTCATAGCAAAATATGTGTAATAACATGTGCTGCTAAGAACTTATATCCAGAATTCCTACAAATCCATTTTAAGAAAAACAATCCAGTTGTTTCAATCACAAAACATATACCCATGGCCCACAGGCACATGAAAATCAACATCCTCACTGTCGGAGAAATGCTCCTGCTGTAGTCCTGAAGTCCTGTGAGGAAGACAGCCTGGAGGGACATGGAATGGCGTTTGATGGACAAAATGAGAGCTGTAATTGGAGGCCAGGAGGCCACGCTTGATGGGAGCTGTCAGCCCCGAGCACAGGTGGATAAGTAAGGACGTGAATTGTCTACAGCGAATGTAAAACAATAATAAAATCCACTAAAAGCTGTCTGTTTTTCATCATCACCACGTGGCAGCAGTGTAAATAACGTCAGCTGTACAATGACGTCTTCCCGCCCACAGATCTGGTCTTCGGCAGCTCACCAACGATGACAGGGATGCGTTCGCGCCCCATCTCCTGGGAATCTCATCCCCCCACCGCACCATCATATCGCCTCACGAAGGCTGTTGAAATCCAGGGATTTCCTACAATTGCATGCTACGCCTTCCTATTTTGACAGCTGATCGCTATGACTGTTCCCAGCTTTTCTGTCTTATTAACGACACCGGGATAACTCCTCTGTGCATAATCCTGGGCATTTTGTCAGATCATTTTCCTTGAGACAGAAATGTCTCCTCTTGACTTTTGATCTTGGAGGAAAATCCTGGGCAGCGAATTAGCAGACAGAGTATAGGACAGGAGGTCAGTAGAGCTGTGGAGACATAGAGTGAGCAGCAGGGAGGGACCCTAGAGGAAGAGGAGAGTGCGGGGCTGCTAGAGGGTAGAGGAAGCACAGCCCCGCCCCAGCACTGCTTCGTCTTTAACATGAGTGCAGAGATATTCCCTAGCTCTGTAGCCCTCTTATGTAGAATAAGTTAACATCCATGAACAGTTCCAATACTATACGGCACATAGTGAGTGTGTATGGTAAATAACATAAAAGTTCCTGAACTCCTGGATGGAGCCCAAGGCAGAGAGTGCCCACGCACATCGCTGCTGAAGGGGACACAGAGTAGAGGCCTTGTTTCCCATCCTGAGGGCGAGCGGCTGGCAGTGTCGCCTCCCGGGGTCCCCCTTCCAGGTGGAGGTCTGTGTGGGGAGTCCGCACCTTTCCTCTGCCTGCCCCTAATCTCGAAGATCAGCTGTGAGAAAGGAGACACTTGGAACTGGGAGATGGACAGTGGCTGCCTCTTCTTTCATCAGTTCTTTGGGAGCACCGGTCACCACTTAGTAAGCAGTTTATATCATTAAGTATCTCCTTGGGGACCTGGGGAACCACAGAACAGTGTAGATAATGAAGATCTAGTGCATAAGCAGAAAATGCTCAATGGATAAATGTCCCCTCTCACACTCCGGGCTGTCCCCACCCTGACCCTGTCACCTCTTCATTAACAACATGAGAGGGTTCAATGTGGATTTCACATTCTCACTTGCTGTGGGAAAGGACATTGATCCGGGCTTAGAAGCCACTCTGCCCGATTCCTTCAGCGGAGAGTTGGCTGCCACACTGGGCTGGATGTTCCTCTGATACACTAGACCAGGGGAAGTCCAGAGGGGAGAAGCGGAGTCCTGGGCAGGTCTGGCAGCCCTAGAGTCTCACTGTGCCACACCTACTGACATCTTGGCTTTTAGTCAAGGATGGGTTTGTGTCATGACTGAACATGAACAGGTAAAGAGCTCCCCTGTAGTTCCTAGCAACAGGTCCCAAAGTCTCTGTTATAGGGAGTCCCATACCCTGCTCCTGGCCCTCGTGGGCTTCTAGCTTTGCCTGTTTGCCATGACCTGGCCCAACTGCATATCCGGGTGACCTCAGCTTCAGGAAAGCCACGTGGGTCTCCCCAGCCCAGACATGGCACTTAGAAAAAAAAAGTCCCAACACTCATTCTTTCCCTCGTGTGTTGATCCTGTTCTTAGGGCCCCACTACCACCAACCCCATGCATCCCACCCCTGTCTTTGCTCCAGAAACCAGTGTCCTGTGACCACAGGAGACACTGCATTGTTGTCCCGGAGTGAGTTTGCTTTACAGGAAAAGTAAACACCATTACCCTCTGCTGCTGCTGGTCTCCTTGGTTGAGAATAATGATGTGATCTGAATAATCGCCTGTAGTAAATTGTGAGAAGTACCCGTCTCTTGAGCCCCATGGACACCAATCTAGTTCAGAGGCAGAGATCAAATCAGAAATGCTGTGGCTGGAAAGCCATTCACACACCAAGCCCTTGGAGTGGGTTAGGGCCTGGAAGGGCAGACATGAACCAGACATGGGTTATCTGGGGAGGAAGTGCAGCCCAGCCCACCCCAGTCAGCAGAAGTGGGAAGGCTGGCAGTGAGAGATTCAGTGCTTTAATTCAGTATGTCTCCACCTGAGATCTTTTGGCATTTTGAATCAAACTATCTCTTGTTTGGGGAGGGCTGCTGCCCTGTGCACTGTGGGACATTTAACCAGAATTCCTGGTGCTGCACTGTGGGGACTGAGACCTGTACCTCAGAAAGAGGGTAAGCTTAGCCACTCAGGTGAGGAAAACACTAGGACTGCTATCTATTTTTATTTGATTGCAAGATATAGGATTTAAGTTTTATTAATGATTCCTTTAGCCAAGATACGTCATTCTAGACAGAGGAACTCGCATTTGTCCTCCCACTCCCAACTTAGGACAAGGAGTCACAGTCCCTATGTGCCCACCCAGGGGTATTTAATATTATTTCAAATGGCAGATGGGAAGAAACTGTAACGATCCCACTGATTGTATCATGGCCAGGTACTTAAAAATGTTATATACTGTATTTTCCTCTTACAAAAATGCAAACTCTTCCAAGTTTCCTGTCCCCCTTTTATGGTAGATACCTGCTGATCATATGCTAGGTTTACACACAATCTGTCCCATCCAAGTAAAAATGATATTTAATACTGAGTAAAGAAGCGATTATTTTCAGAAAGGAAGCTGTGTAATATGGAATTTCTGGCAAGTAGCTAAAGAGCCTGAAAACCACTCCTGAAATAAAAGTATAGATATTAGGATAAAATATTCCCCACTGTGTTACTCAGACTTCCACTACAGTAATCAATACCTGAGATAAATCAACTTATAAAGTGAAGAGTGCTCACAGTTTTAGAGGTTTCATCGCCGTTTGCTCTTGGGGCTGACAGCACATCCTGGTGCTGGCACATGGTAGAGCAAAGTCCTTCAGAAATAATGAAGAAAAGCAAGAGGAAGAGACAGGGATCCCACAGTGCCCCCGTGGCCACGTAATTATGACCTATCCCCAGATCTCACCTCTTAAAGGTTCCCACCATTTCCCAACAGTGCCACTCTGGGGAACAAGCCTTTAAGATGTGGGTCCTTGGGGAACATTCCAGATCCAAACATTCCAGATCCAAAAAACATGCTTACTTCTAGAGGCAGAGCTGAGCTAAAGACAAAGGAAGGTGAAACACCAGGAGAACAAAACTGAAGAATGAGTTGGTGCTGAAGCTGCAGCTATCCTGAGAGTGTTTGTCAATCTCTGAAACAAACTGAGTGGTAATGGTTCTGCAGGGGACAGACATTCAGCTCAAGTAAGATGGAAAATTGGAACGGAGGCCCCAAATAAAGTAGAAAGTAGAAGCCTCAAGAACTACAGTCTCAATAAAAGGAGGGATGAGAAACCATCTCCCACTGCTAAGGGAGGGTGGTGAGAATAAGATTTAGATGAATAAGGAATGGCATCCACATATTTACATTGCCTGGAAAGCCCCACTAGAATTAACCCTAAAATGTTCTGGCATGGTAACAGGCCAGGCCCATTGGAAAGAAGCACATGAATTTTCTCTCTGAAACGAGGTACCCAAACTCCGGACCTCCTGGGTTCCCACAAATAAACCCAACTAAACATGAGCTCACAACCTAAAATGTCAAAATACATTAAAAATTCAGCCAGTGTAAATAAGAATCAGAAGAAATGACAAAGGGCAAAATTACAGTCCCAAGGACTTCAGAGATGTTGATTGAAAGATGCAGAATTTTTTTAAAAGTATATTTTAAGAAAATAAAAATTGTTCCTGAAAAATAAGAGAGGATATAATACATAAACAAGGAACGAAATACTCTCAAAACTTCCCAGACATCCTTTGCAGAAAACAGCCGAATAGAATTCTAAGCATGAGAAAATGTATAATTATTACAATTTAAACCTAAAGAATTTGTGAACTGGAAGACAGCTAAAGAAATATACAGAGTGAATATTGTCAAAATCAACAGAAAGTCAAAGCACAAAAGAAAATAACTGTCAACTGAGAATTATGAACCCATTCCAGAAAGAGAACAAAATAAAGAGGCTTCAGACAAATAAAAACTGAGGAATTTTGTCATAAACAGATCCTTAATGAAGTACTTCAGAGGAAGAGAACAAACCTGCCAGGAAGTTCTGAGTTGCAAGAAGGAACAAAGATTCCTTTGCTCATTCCTAATTATTAACAGTTACATAGGACTTTGTGCAATGTTGACTATTTTTACGGTAAAAACATGTATTTAAAACTAGCCAGCTGGGCTCAGTTTAGTTGATCCTAATTTTATTGGCCACATTCGAAGGATCATAAACAGGAGCACTCAAGCATATGCCTTCTTCCCTCCATGGGAAGTTGACCTCGGGCCACATCAGTGTCACAGAGCTTCTGCATGGCCCGTTTCATCTGGTGCTTGTTGGTCGTGACACCTCCAGTGGACACAGGCATGTTGTCCTCCATCTCCATGGCAACTCAGTGGTCAGGGGATCCAGATGACTGCATAGTGGCCACACTTGGTTTTCCTGGGGGGGTGCTCTTCCCGGGGTATTTGAGCTGCTTCTGGAGCCAACCTGCCACCAGCCACCGAAGGTGGGTGACACAGGGCTCTTCTTTTTGTGGCTGTGGACGTCCTACAGCCCTGCCTTCCTGGCCTTTAACGCCTTTGCTGTAGCTTCAACTTTGGAAGAGGCAGCAGCTTCCTTCTTCACTTTCAGCGCCATCTTGGTGAAAAGTTTACTGTGACCATTTAAATGCAGAGATAAGATTTGAAAATAAATTTTAGAGTTTACTGGATTTATTACCTATTTTGCCATTTATCCATATTAAAATGCAGGCCTTTTAAAGAGGGAGAAAAAAAAGAAAAAAGGAAGGAAAAAAGAATGACAATACAATTTTTGGGGGGGGTACTGGGGATCAAACTTGGGAACTTGTGCTTGCAAGGCAGGCTGCGGCACCACTAAGCTACATCCCTGGCCCTTGACAATATGATTTAAGAAGAAATATTTGTTTGGAGTTAGAGGTAAATAGATTAGAAAAATAAAATCATCTTTATTCTTAAATGATATGATTGTCTATGTAAAAAATCAAAAAGAACTTGCAAAAACAAAGGAATAAAACATTTCTTGGAATTAATAACAAAGTAAGATGCAGGATACAAGGTGAATATACAAAAGTAAATCATTTTCATATATACCAACAATGAATAATTAAGCTTTGCAATTAAAAACTAAATAATACCATTCATAGTATTATCCCCCCAAATTAAATACTTAGGAATAAATTTAACAAAATATTTACAGGATACATAGCAGGACAATTACAAAACCCTGGTGAAAGGAAGAAATATTTCATGTTCGTGGTTAGGAAGATTCTTCATATTGTAATATTGAAAGAGGTTGGTTCTTCCCAGCCATGTTGAGGAGGAAAAAGTCAGAGGATTTACACTGTCTGACATCAAGAGTAAAGCGATAGTAATCAAGACAGTGATATTGGGAAAAGAATAGAGCAATAGATCAATGGAACAGAATAAAGTGCCTGGAGATAGACCCACATGAATATAGTCATCTGATCTTTGACCAAAGGGTGAAGTCAGTACAATGGAGAAAAGAGTTTTTTCAACAAGGATGCTGGAGCAACTAGGCATTCACTCAAGTCCTTCACAAAACTTTACTCCAAGTGAACCATAGACCTAAATGTATAATACAAAACCACAAGAATCCTAGAAAAAGCATAACAGAAAATCTGAGTCACCTTGGTTTGGTGATCACTTCTTAGGAATCACACTAAAGTCTTAGTCTGTGGAAGATAGAATTGACTAAATCAAAAATTTCTGCTCTGCAAAAAACATTGTCAAGAAAATGAGAAAAAAAATTCACAGGCTGGGTAAAAGTATTTGCAAAAGACACATCTGATAAAAGACAGTTACCAAAATATGTGAAGAGTCCATTTATATGGAATTTTGGAAAAAGTAAAGCTAAAGAGACAAAAAAAATTGGTTTCCAAGGGTGGGGAGGGGAAGGAGGATGTGTCAGTAAAGAGCAGAGGGAGTGTTAGGGCAGTGAAACTCTTCTGTACAATACATGGTGTTCTGCACTTTTCCTAGAACAACATGCAGAGTCTCAGTCTAAGGACTTAGCCAACAGTGCTGTGTCCCGCATAGTTCATCAGCTGTGACAAGCACATCAAACCAGCGTGTGGTGCTAATGGGAAGGAGGGAGTGAGTTCAAAGTGGAGGGAGGTGGGGTAGAGGTCCAGAAGTCTCTGCACGGTGACCTTTTGGTTTTCCAAGGGAGATTGACCAGGACCCTCCTCACTGCAAATACTACAAACACAAAAACCTCCAAATGTTCAAGTCTGTTACACACAATGGCCTAGTGTCTGTGTCTTCCCCATGCACCTTCTCCATATACTTTACCTTTAGATTTCTTACAAAACCCAACACAATGCCCGCACTATGTAAACAGTTGTCCTACTGTATTGTTTAAAGAATAATGACAAGGAAAAGTTTGCAGGTGCTCAGTATAGATGCAATTTTCTTTCAAATATTTTCAAATCATTTGAATCCACAGATGCAGAACCTTCAGGTCCAGGATGGTGGGGATGGTGTGCTTTCTGCTCAATGTTTCTATAAACTTAAAACTAATCTAGAAATAAATTCCATGAATTAAAAAGAAAAATATTAGAACTAGTAAACAAGACCAGCAAGTTTACGGGACTCAAAATCAACGTAGGGAAATCCGTTGTATGTGTTTCTATACAACAGTGAATAGTCTGAAAATTCAGTCACCTCGGCCGTAATTCAGCCACTGTGTGGGACTGCACAGAACATTTCCCTCGTGGCAGAAAGTTCTGTTGGACGGCACCACTCTGTCTCTCCATCAGCAAAACAGAGACAGCTCCTCTCACAGGTTGTGATGGCTGTGGACTAAAAAGATGCCTGGAACAAGTAAGCCTTTGAGAATACTTCCCAGTACTATTGCTCTGTGTAAGCAGGAAGCTGCCGCCACTCTCCTGGCACCTTGATCCGGCAGCGTTAGCTGCAGGGAAGCACCCCAGGCTGGGAAAATTCTGTATGATCTCCAACCCGCTCTTTCACCCTCGGATAACTTAGTTGCTCCTCCCCGAGGTCTCAGCGTCCTTGACTGGAAAACCCAAGAGTTGGCTCTGATGCTAAGGACCAGTTGTGACATTTGAAGAGCCTATTAATCAAAGGATTGTTCTCTGAGAAATGATTACATAAATTTTGTTGCTCTGTCTCCCTCCTAGAAAAGCCAAATCGGGTTACAATGTAATCGGAAGTCCTTTCTTCTGGGAGAGGACTGTTTTCTCATTTCATGAAAGGTCCCAGAATTCTCGGTGGAATTTAACAATTGAAGACAACAATGATTCACTCTTCCCACACAGGGAGAGAGAGAGGAAGAAGGAAAGGCTAGGAGTCGGGGAGGGAGAAGAGCACATAAATCCGCAGGTTGATTCTCCCAGCTCCAGCGGCAGCTGGGGCAGTGGGCTGCAGACGCTTGGCCTCGATCTATCTTCTGCATGAGTGGGAGGGAAGGCTTTCCTGTCGTCCTTTGTCATCAGGCAGGCCAGGCCTGGCTAATGCGAACTGTCACCTGGGCCTTTCCAGGTCAGAAACGAAGAACAGCAATTAACTCCTCTCGGAGGCCCGCGGCCCTGAGCAGGCCCAGCTAGGCCAGGTAGCTAAATCATTAAAGACACAGTTCTTTTCAGTGATAAATTGTGCAAGCGCATGAAGCCCACTGCTGGCCATTAATCTGGGCTAATCAGGTTGAAAGCTGGGTTGTTTTATTTAGTAATTAACAGGTTATGTGAAAAACATGATCCATGGCCTGCGGTGCATCTATAGAGCAGCGTCCGGGAGGAGAGAAAGGGGAGCGGCAGGGATTCTCTAGAGAGCCACTCAGGCCTAAGCAATTACAGCCATTGGCAAGCACTGAAAAATGACCCTGGGCTCCTATTGACACCCAGGGAAAAAACATTCCTGCCGACAGCACAGGCAAAGTCCCGAAGGCCGATAATTGCTCTCCCCTGCCTGCCCCTTCTGGTGACCTGCTGAGCCAAACCCAAAGTTTTGAGGGTGCTCAGTGATGTTGCAGGGGGTGCACACTGCTCTATTTGAAAGTAAGGGCGGCTGGAGAGCAGTGCAGTTTGCAGAGACAGGGTCCCAAGAGGAAGAGGAGGAGAGGAGAGTGGGAGAGGTGCATGGGGCCCTTAGGTTGGGCTCAGAGATTGCATGTGAAGCGGGACAGGAAGTAGACTGGAGGTGGACAGGAAGTGGGGAGATGAGCCATGAGTACAGAGGGAGGTGTTGCCATGGGCAGAACTGAGGTCTCCAGGAAGAAAGCCTTACCCAGGGCCCGCAGTGGGCACGCTGAAGGTCAGAGCCTACTGACTGCCGGTTCCCTACCAGATGCTCCTTTTTCTTAGGACACCAGAGCCCTGCCCTAGAGTGCCCCTTCTCTTTTCCCCATCCCTGCCAAGACCCAGCCACACTACACGTCACTTGCTTCTTTAAGTGCAGTGGGGTCACAGATCCATAAATCTATTCCCTCCTCTCGGGTCCCTACCCCCATTACCTCAGCGCTTACTCCATCTTTGGTTCTCAGCAGAAATGCTTCTCATCCGCACTGCCCTGACCTCCCTCGGCACCCACCACTGTGGTCCTCACCACCTTGCTTCTTTCTCCCTCCAATCTTTTTGAAGCCGAAGACCGCATCTGGATTGCTGCTTGCATCTCCAGCTCCTACACTGGTACGTAGTAGGTGGTCAACAAAATGTGTTGAATGAATGACTAAATGAAAATGTGCGTTGAGCCCTCCTCTTGAAGGGCATGGAGTGTCAGCCTCACAAAGAAGGAGACTGAGAAGGCTGGTAACTTCCTGAGCCACACAGCGTGTTAGGGGCAGCCCTGGAAGGGACGTTAGTCTCCTGGCCCACCCCCCCGGGGGTCTCCATGGCCCCGTAGGCCTACCCTCCTTGTGTAGTCAAATCTGCCACCATCCATTCACATCCTCTCTAGAAGGTTCGTGAGTTAAATTCCTTGGGGAAGACCCTTGACCTCTTGATCAATTTGAGCAATTTCTCCCCATGTGCGGCCTCATGCCGTTGGTGGGAACTGCTGAGGCTTGGGCACAACGTTGATGCCTAGAAACAACTTCAGGTGGCCTCGGATGCTTACCTTAAGCTCCAGAGGTCCCTGGGGGCAGTTTGGTTGACAGGTAAGAGTGAAGATTCTGGAGCCAGTAAAACCTATCTTTAAATCCTGGCACTGTCATATATTTGCTGTGTAATTTGGTTTTTGTTGTTTTTGTTTTTAAAAAATTTTTTTTGCAGTACCAGGGATTGAACTCAGGACCTTGTGCTTGCGAGGCAGGTGCTGTGCCACTGAGCTAAATCCCTGGCTGGTGAATTTGGGGAAATTCACTGCACTTCTCTGTGCTTTAATTTTTCATCTATAAAATGGGGATAATAAAGTGGCCTAGTACTTTTTTGCTAATAACAAATGAGATGCTAAAAGAAATGTTACATTTTTAAGTACTACATATATGCTTTATATGTATTATCTCTTGTAATCTCTGAACAGCATACTCTACTCACTCCTATTTTATAGATGAATAAAAAAGTATAGTGCAAGCCAGGCACAGTAGTACAAAGCACTCAAGAGGCTGAGGCAGGAGGATCTATGAGACCCTGTTTTGTAGCAAACAAACAAAAAAGTATGGCACAGAAATGTTCAGTAAAATGGCCCGGATCACAGTAAAGAAGCAGAGAGCCAGGATCAGGACACGGGCAATCTGGCTTGATTTTAACCACAGCACTGGCCCATTTGCTGTACTTCCTGTGAAGCCCACAGGTGACACAGATGTCCCTCCACGGTACCTGGTGGGAGTGGCCATAGCAGAAGCAACAGAGTCACCTTTTGTCAGGGGCTTGGCTTCTAGCCGTACCTGATACACGGTAGCTTACAGAACTGTGTTAGCCTGGAGAATCTGGGGCGGGAATCATTTTCCTCCCTTTTCTGTCCTTTCTGTAAGATGGATGTGCGGGAGATGCGGTGGGCAGGCCTGGCTTCCAGTGGAGCTGCTGAAGGGATGCTGGCCATGGGGAGCCGGTTCTTGGCTGGCTGCTGGGCAGTTCGCTGCCAAGATGAGCGACGCCAGCCCCAGAACGTGTCATCTCCTTCCAGGCCTCGGGCTGAGGCCTGTGTGCACAGGCCTGGCAAATAGCAGGCCCAGATACCCCCAGGGTGGCCGCTGCAGTCCCCAGAGGACCACAAAAGCCCTGGGGGTCTCTGCTGTCCAGGGACTGGGTGCTGGATGTCAGTCAGCTGGAGGTCGCTTCTGCCCCCGCCGGCCTAGCCACATGGAGGAGAGGTCCCAGCCACTCGGGTCTGATCTGACATATGAGTGGCACAGGCCTTTCCGGAGCCAGAGCTGGAAGGGGGGCTCTGTAGGGATCTCCCGTTCAAGCAGGTGTTTAGCATTAAGACTGAAGGCCTAGACCCTGGTGGTGTCCTCCCCGGTTTGTCGCTGGCTCTGTGACCCCGTGCCTGGCTCCCAGCTTCCGGGTCCTTCATGTGCTCGTCTGCATTAATGGGAATGAGATACCTACGTCAGAGTTCCGTGAGTGCCATGGAAGATCCCTACAGAGTATTTGGGATAGTGCCTGGAACATAGTGATTGTTCAGGGAGTGTCAAGGAAAGGAGCCAGCCACTTACTTGTGTTAGTATGGCGTGCACACCCAGTGTAGGAACCCTTCCAAGACTAGGCTCATGGCTGCCTGGCCACTTCCAGGGGTGGAAAGCTCACTTTCTTCCAAGGCTGCTATCCTGTTGCCAGAGAACTTGGGTTCATGGATTCTCTCTCTGTGCAGCAGCTAAATGGACATGCTGGAAGGTGTATATACTGAAATGAAAGACATCCAAGATGTATTAAGTGAAAACGATCAAGTTACAGAATAATAGATGCATTAAAAAAATACACTGAGCTCAGTGACTGATTACAGATACTGGCTTCTCTTTGTCTTTGTCTCTCTGGCTCATTGGCTTCCAAGAAGAGCCAGAGGAATCACATTTGAGGGAGCAGGGAAGGTTGACAGGCTGTGGAGGGGGCTTTAGGTGGGGAGGTTCCTGCTGGCTCAGTCACCCACCCGCTGCTAATCTGTTCTCAGATACGGTCTGTCCTAGAGCCAATGAAAGGAAACTCACGGACCTCAACAAGTGGTTTAGATCACTTTTTTGAATGAAGCTTAGGATGCAGGATTGATGCGGATTCTTGAATCTGTCATTTAAAAATCTAAATTCTCAAGTGTTGGCCAAGCATCTCTTTTATAGAATGTGCTGCACGGCCTCGGCCAGTCACATGTGCACTCTCTCAGGACAGTCCAGAAATCTGAGGAGCACCATGCCCTGACCTGCACCTGCACACGCCCCAGCCACTGGGGACTCGAGTTCCCTCCTGCACCACTGGACCCAGGGGAGGAAGTGAGGCCGGAATTGGCGGGCCGCTGCATCAGCATGGGGGGCAGGTTTGCTGGTCTGCTTACACCGCTTCTGCCGGTGAGGTTTCCAATGGGCCCTGCCTGTCTGCAGATCTGGCCACTATGCAGAGTGCCAGCATAGCTGTTCTTTCATTTGATCCTAAAACAAACTCATACCATAGGCCTATTGGATCTGCACTTTACCAATGGAGAAACTGAGGCACAGAGAGTAGAAGTGTCCTTCCACGCAGCTCTGTGGTGGAAGCAGTGTGCTTGCTCCAGGGGCAAGTCCCCGCGGACCGGATGTTCTGTCTGGTTCCCCCACCCCTCTGTAGTGACCTCATTCCCTCCTGCTTGTTTCTCGAGCTGGTCCTGCTGTGTCCTCAAGTACACTCCATCCCCCGTCCATGGAGGAAGGAAGGCCTGTCTGAAAGGGAGGAAGGCAGAAGGAAAGCACAACAGAATAGGAAAGCACAGAAAGGCCAGGGAGAAGCAGCCGCTTGTGTGTCCCGTGAAAGCCCACAGTGACCAAGGCCGACTCTGAGGGTCTCATCAAGAATAAAGCAAAGTAGCCAGGCACGGTGGCACTCGTCTGTCATCGCAGCACTCTGGGAGGCTGAGACAGGAGGATTGCAAGTTTGAGCCCAGCCGGGGCAACTTAGCAAGTTAGTGAGCAAGTTTCAAAAATAAATGCATGTATGAATGAATAAATAAATAAATGAAAAGGGCTGAGGACGTGGTTCAGGGGAAAGGCTGTGAATTCAATTCTGTTACTGCCAAACAAAAAAACCTCAAGCAAATAAATGTACCCCTGATGGCCACAAACTGGTCACTGCAGGCTTAGCAGAAGCAGCTGATGCAGCTGTTCAGGGAGGGTCCCAGAGGGGGACAAAGGGACAGTCAGGGCTGCCCTGGGCTGGCAATGCTTCCACTGAGGCCATGGGGACTCAAGAGCCTTAAGCCACACTCTGAGGAAGAGCAACGATGCTCGGATCTAGGAGGCGTGGTGGCCTCACGGGGCAGCGGGCGAAGCAGAGGCGGGGGGAGCAGAGTCCAGAGGGTCCCCGTGGTGCTAACGCTGCTCCACAGGCTGGGTCCTTGGGGCCTGAGAGCTGGGGCTGGCCTGAGCGTCCTCTCTGCTAATCTAGACTCCGCAGGTTGGACCTAGGCTGGAGCTGGCAGCTGCCCGGTGCTCACTGGACAGAAATGCCAAAGATGCAGCCTCAGCCTGGGCCCTGCTGACAGTGCTGTCTGAGGCTGTGGCCCATGGGGACCCATGTAGGCCCTGAACCTTTGGAGCATTTCTCAAGTGGCCCCGGCAGGCCTGAGAACGGGAAGGCATTCACCCTTCAAGCTAAACTTCGTAATTTAAGCATTTGTGCAATCAACAACCTATAGCTAGGAGTGAAGGAAGAAAATTTCACCAGACAAATGGACTTCTCCTAGGCTAAGCCAGGTTTCCAGGGTCTGTTAAGTAGGGTTCTTTCCAGGGTTTGCTTTCTGCAGTTGGGAACAAAGAACTTTTGAATTTCCTCTGCTCTGGTTATTCTGTGACTCTGCAAATCCCACACTAGACGTCCTGTGTTCCCTGTGCAGAGCTGGAGGACACACCTGAGATTTTATCCAAGATGGGGGCTTCTGCTGAGAGCGTCTCCTGCATCAAAAGCGATCAAGCCCTCTGCTCTTCCAGGACAGCTTCACAGGTGGGCTGGGAGCTCAGAACTTCTGCCCAGAGCCCCCCAAAGATGACTCCAGGTCTGAAAGTGCCTGCTTCAGTCCCCAGCACCTGGTCCTGAGGTCGGCAGCTGAAGGGTATCTTTTTTCAGACTGTAAAATCTTCAAAAACTCCATGAGATGACGTGCACACATGTGTACCCATAGCAGGGGTGTCCCCGCGCCCCGTGCTGGGTGCTGAGGCTGCAGACAAACACAAGGAAATCTGGTGACTCGGACATCACCTCCTACCCACGGGAGGCAGCGAAGGATGGAACACTCCCCTCCCCCATTCCTGCAGGAGGGGAGGTCACGGGGATGCCACTGACCCACCCGCCCCTTGCTGGCTGGTCTGATCACGTGCAGCTCCTCGGGGACCCCATTGTCTGCCCAGACAGCCGGGGTTCATTTGGGAAACCGGTCCCTGGGAATGGAAAGGGAGATTTCAACCGTGGAGTTGGACTTTTGTGTTAATACAACTGTGTTTTGTTTGGGGGTTTTGTCTTTTTTCAAATAACACTACACAGAGAACCCTAAGAAAGTCCCCGGGCTGCAGCAGGCAGACGCATGGTTTCTTTTCTTCCATCCGTTGGGGGGAACAAAAGAAAAAAGAGAAAAGGAAGAAAGGAAAAGAAGCCCCCTTGAGCCCCTCCTGTGCCCTTCCCATCAGCCACGTGGGTTTGCACAGTTAAATCTCAATAGCTCCTTCAGGGCTTGGAGGGGCTGTGCCTGCCCCTTGAGGTCTCTTCGCCCTCAGAGTGACTTTGCCTGCAGCCTCACCAGCTGGATCCTGCTCTCCCCTCATCTCCTTCCGGCTGCACCTCGCCATGCTGACTCTGGGGGCCCAGTCGTGTTCCCAGCAGCAGGGAAGCCCAGTCAGGCAGGAAGCCAGGCCTCAGGCAATGCTGGCTTCCCTCGCCTTTTTTTGTGGTTTCAGAGAGTGCATCACAAGTGTTAGGTTGGTTTACAGCAGGAGCAAGGAAAACCATGGTTCAGTTTGGTTTTTTAAATCATAAATCCATCTGGGATCACGTGCTTTCAAAATCACCCCGTATTTTCTATCTGAAAAAAATCTTAAATGTCAACTTCATTAATCAAATTATGAGCCTGGGACCGAATAAAAGACCCCATTTAAATCTGTTATCAGGCCAAACAGCCCTCCGTTCTTGTCAGTAAACGAAGTTCAGAGCAGCAGTAGGAGAGCAAGGGAATCTTTGGGAGTGGGCAAGTCCCCTCCACTCCCATCTTCCTCACCCCTGGGCCCAGAGCTGCCTCGGGCCGACCTACCCTTTGCCCATCTGTCCTCATCTCAATTGGTGGCAAATCTCACTGCCTCCCTGTGAGATTTCTTGATCCTGTCACTGCCCCACACCACTGCGGGTAAGCACTGCGGCACAGTGGTCCTGGTCTGTGTATCATTTTTCTACCTTCTGCCCTAAGCTAGGTGGTTTGCAGATCATCTTTATCCACTGAGGTGTTCCTCGAAGTCAGGAATGGCGGTGGCTGAGAAGGCCCTGTGCTCCCCGGTGCCACTGCCTAACTAATGTTGACTCCATATCCCGCGCATCTGGCTGCATGAGGGGTGTAGAATGTGAAGCTCTCTCTGAGCAGGCTAAGCCTGACCAGCAGCCACCCACATCCACCAGGACATTGGCCACGGTGTCCAGAAGGTTGCCTACCACTGTTCACAGTGTGCATTAACCACCTGGCTCTCCTTGGTGAAAAAGAATGTGGGTTCTCAAAGTTGTGTGTGCTGTGGGAAGGAACTCGGGATGTGAGGAGCAGATCTTGAATTCACCTTTCCACAGGACCATTCATTCATTTGGGCACATCACGTTTCCTTATCTGTAAAATGGGAATAATCGCAAACGCGTGCGCGTGCGCGCGCGCGCGCGCACACACACACACACACACACACACAGCCTTCTTTCCTGAGTGACTGTAAGGAGTCGTGGCTGTGAAGAGAACTCTGTAGAAGGATGGATATGAATGGTGCCACAGCAAGCCCACCCATGGTGGGAAGTTTCCCTCCTTAAGCCAGAACTATCAATAGGAATCAGTGTGACAGTTCACAGGGGAAGACTGATTTGTGTTATATATGAATATGTATATATATCATCTGTTGTAGTCAGGTTTTGCAAGAGAATAGATTTGATATAGGACACATAAGCTTATAGGTGTATCTTATAATAGTCACCCCAAAAGTCAAAGGCAGAAGAGTGCAAGAGATCTGTCTGCATGCTAGAAACCCGAAGAATCCAGCCGAGGGCCTGGCTCCCACAGCAGTGTCCTCCTCGAATCTGGCTGGAGCCCTGGAGCCCACGGCAATGTCCCATGCAAGTCCGCATTGAGGATCTGCACCTGGAAGACCCAAGACCAGGGGTGGAAGCCAGAGACTCCGCCCCAGTGGGGTGAAGGATGTGTGGCACCAGGCTGAGGGATCTGCGCTGGAGCCAGGAAGTGACACTCAAGGTAAAGACCAGAGCTCCCCTGAGGAGTACAGCAGCCACCCTGGGTGACAGCAAGGACCCGAGCTCCAAGGACAACAACAGCTGAGTTTGTATCAGGCAAACCAGCCACAACAAAGCTTCTGCTGGGAAATCAGCAGCACGCACCTTCCCTTCCTGTTTTCCTTTCATGTCATTCCAGCAGCAATCCCCAGGCGGGTCTTCCACACCCCTAGAACCTCGCCAGCTCAGTCCAGCTGGGCATCCCCACTCAAGTTGACCATTAGTTAGTTCACCACATCATCTTAGTCACTTTCTGGTCACCGAGACACAGAAACTGACACCTGCAACTTATCAGAGGAGAGGTTTATTTTGGCTCACTGAGGTGTCAATCCTGGCTCCAAGGCAGGGCAGCAGGGTACAGAGACATGGCAGAGGAGAGCAGCTCATGGCATGGCGAGCAGGAAGCAGAAGTGAAGGGAGGAGCCTGGAGGGAGATGAACCCTTCCACCCCCAGTGACTCCCCTCTTCTGACAAGACCCCAATCCCTAACAGCAAGTCAGCTATAAATGCCTGCAACCCAATCACCTTCCCAGAAGCCCTGCTTATAACTGCATGAGACACTTTGGGGACATCTAGATCTAAACTATGTGGGGATTAACTGATGGTCCCCTTGGAACGCCCAGCTGAACCAAGTCAGCTTGGTTTGGGCCTGGAAGACCCACCTGAGGACTGCTGACAAAGGCATAACAAAACAACTGGAGGGGAAGGATTGCTGGCTGCTGATTTTCATGGAGAAGATTGTCACAGCTGGTTTTCCTGATGTGAGCTTGGCTGTTCTTGTCAGAAAAGGAGCTTGGGTCCTCCCTGTCTCTGGGAGTGGCTGCTATACTCATGAGGGGAGCTCTGGTCTTCAGCTTGAAGGTCTTCCTGGCTCCAGTGCAGATCCTGGCTCCAGTGCAGATCCCTCAGCCTGGTGGCACAGACTCTTCACCCAACTGGGGCAGGCTTTCTAGTTTCCCCCGGTGGCCTTTGGGCCTTTCCGGTGCAGATCCTCAGTAAGGACTCGCATGAGACACTGCCTTGGGCTGTAAGCCTGCAGCTGAACTTGTGTGGGATTCGAGGCCCTTAGCTAGAGTTTTTTGAGTCTCTACTGTGTGGACAGTTCTCTTGCACTCTTCTGCATTTGACTTTCGGGGTGAATATCATAAAATAACCCTATGAATTATGTGTCTTGAATTAAATCTGCTCCCTTGCAAACCCTGGTGACAACAAATCATGACACGTACTACATATAAAATTATGGGTTTCTTGGTGCCTGAAACAGGAAGGGGTGCTCTCCTGGGAGGGGCGGGGCAGGTCATGGGGTTGGGAACAGCAGTGCGGGCCGAGTGTGAGCAGGGAGGCATTTCACTGGAGCAGAGAGGCAGGGTGTGAACTCGGCTTGGACGGGAAGTTCAGGCTCTGCCACTGAGGCCACCTCTGCAAACCACTGGACCCGTGAGGCTTCTCAGCCCAGAAGTGCAGTGTTGAGAGCTCTGTTGGAGTCAGTGGCATGGCCGGGCGTGTTGGACTCAGCAGGGAGACCTGGGAGCCTGACAGGTGACTGCAGTAGCTCAGGGCTGATGGAGTCTAGGCTGTGGCACAGTGAGGGAGGGCAGGGGCAGACCTGCACCGTGTGTTGGGCCACTGTGGTGGGTGGCCGGCGGGACGTCACCCCCCTAGGGGCCTCCTCTGTGACCCCAAAACGCCCTTGGCCCTGTAGCTGCCTGACACTTGGCTGGAGCCCCCACACTGGATCGGGCATTTCTTTATTTTATTTTATTTTTTTTCAGTACTAGGGATCGAACTCGGGTCCTTGCGCTTGCAGGGCAGGTGGCGGAACCACTGAGCTAAATCCCCGGCCCAAGAATTGGGCATTTCTTGAGGTAGGGGGTCATAGCAACATCACGTTCCCGGCTTCTGGCCCATGAAAAGTGCTCACAAAGGTGTGTTAAATGAGTGGGAGCAACTCAAATTTATACAGCACTTTCCAAAGCCACCTATTTAATGGAACCGGGGGCCCCTTCTTTGGGAGAGAGCTAGATTTTAGGTAGTGCAGCCGCTGGATTGTCCCCGTTCCAGAAGACTCACAGCTGCAGGAGCAGGGTTCCCAGGCTCCCCCTTGGCTCTCGTCATCAAATGCAGGTCCAGTGAGAAGCTGAGCCAGACTGGGCTCCACTCTGCCCACCTGGACAGTCCTCGTGGCGAGCTGTGTGGTGTCCGGGATGTGACATATGTTACCCAGTTCATTCCACTTTGTCTTACAGTGATTGTTTGAGTAATAGGTTATGATTCCATTTTTCAGAGGCAAAACCTGAAGCCCCCAAAGTTCAGCAGCTTCCCCAAGGTCAGCGGCAAGATGGGCTAGCCCCAAATCGCGGCTGCCAGCCTTCTCCGTGCGGGTTCCATGGGCCGTCTTCCCGCTGCGCCCCGGCCCTGCCACACGCTCCGCACGCGTCTGAAGATTTGTTGACTGTGGAGGTTTCTGACTCAGAAGCTCAAGTGCGTTCCGCGGCTCCCACGCCTGACCTGACAAACAAGAAGAGCAGGAGCCTGTCCAGCTTGGTGTGGGGTTAAGAAGGGCTCCTAGGGGTGCTTGTGAAACCTAGGAGATGTAAGGACTCCGTCCCGAGTTCCCAGGATCCCAGTGTGCGGGTGATGTTTGGACACATTCGTCTCAAGAGATGCGCCTTTCAGAGCCCAGTCCCTGCCCCTTAGGGCTTATTTGTGAGCCAGACCCGACCCTTAAAACCAGCTGGTCACCTGCCACCCGGCAGACGGCAAACAAGCAAACCTTCCCTACAAAGCTTCCCAGACTCCTTTTATGGCAAATGCGTTGAAAACCAGCTCACTGTCTGGCCGCCACCCCAGCTGCCCCAAGCCTCTTCGCTCTGTCCCTCCTCCGTCTCCACCACACCACCAAGGAACTCAAAGGAAACGCAAGGTCAGTTCCGAGGAGACGCCTTTGTTGCCACAGTAAGTTAGCAGTTGGTTGTGGTGTCTCGGTGGCTCCTGCTAGGATTTCAGCTGCTGTGGGCACACAGAGCAGGCCGTGTTCTGTCTTGGAAGTTCTAGCCTTAGTTTTGCTCCAGGGATTCAAAGGCTTCCTGCCTGCTCCATCCTGGAGGGAGAACTGAGGCTCCTTGGCTGCACGGCCACCCAGCACTTGTGGATGCAGGAGAAGGGGAGGGCGCGGATGTCCACATGGGGGCAAGATGAAAGGGGAGTCCCACCTGAACCATGCCCCGCAGAAGCTGGCTGGTCCTGCCCAGCGCAGCGTGTGACCTCTGCTTGTCTAGAGCACTGAGACTTCTGATCAGACACAGAGAGCTCCGTGAGGTGGGGGAAGGTCAGGGTGAAGACAGAGTGAAGCTTTATGGAGCATGAATACCGGGTGCCGTTTCGTCAAGCACCTAGTGTGCCCCAAGCATTGTATTAGGCACTTTACGTGTATTATTTCATTCTGTGTTCCTACTAGTTTTGGGTTTTTTTGGTACCAGGGATCAAACTCAGGACCTCGTGCTTGCAAGCCAGGTGCAGTGCCACTGAGCTAAATCCCTGGCCCCCCTACTAGTTTTTAAGAAAGGTAAGAATATCATCAACCTCATTTTACAGATGAGAATGCTGAATGACTCACCTAAGGTCACACAGCCTGTAAGTGGCGAAACTGAGATTTAAATGTGGGGTTTAATCCATGCCTGTGCAACCTAGCATACCATCCTTTGTTTCTTTATTGACGTATAACTGACATACAATATAGCACATCTACCTAAAGTGATAAATTTCAGCATACAGGAAACCGCCACTGTAATCCACATAAGGAACAAATCTATCAACTAAACATTTCTTTTGTGTATCTTTGTAACATCTTCTTCCTGTATGCAGGCAACTACAGCCAATATCACTGTATGTTAGTTTGCAATTCTTACAGTGTGTGTTATGTTATGTTATGTGTGTTATTGTTATGGTATACATCTCCATGTCCCCCGACAGCCTCATGTGCTTACAGATGGGGCTTTTGCAAGGTGGTTGGATCCTGGGGGCTTAGAGCTGATTTGCTTTTAGGAGGTGGGTCTGGTCGGGAGAGGCGGCCACTGTGGGCATGGCAAGGAAGGTTCTATGTCCCTTCCCAGCTCCTCCCTTAGTGC
Organism: Heterocephalus glaber; assembly: GCF_053883595.1. Lineage (NCBI taxonomy): Eukaryota > Metazoa > Chordata > Mammalia > Rodentia > Bathyergidae > Heterocephalus > Heterocephalus glaber. The sequence continues at coordinate 62,186,628 of NW_028258324.1, forward strand.
CCTCTGCTTCCTGTCCACCATGCTGTGAGAAGCTGCCCTCCACCAGGCCCCCTGTGCCATGCTGGCCTGCCTTGGAGCCAGTGGACTATGGACTGAAATGTGCCCCACAATAAACCTGTGGTACTGTAGGTTGTGGATGTCAGGTATTTTGTCTCAGCAATGATGGTGGTAACTAAGATAGTTCTTAGGAGCCTACAGTACTCATTTGAAATCTGCCTTCTTTCCCTCAGCATAACCATTCTGTACTTATCAGCAGTCTACTCCTTGGGATGGGCGAGGGGTACATATTCCATTGCAGGGATATAAACCATGGTTTGCTGATCCCCTTCTCTGTTGGTGGACATCTGCATTATGTCTAGTTTTGGGGTGTTACAAATAAAGCTGCCATGAACAACTGTGTACAAATTTTTGTACAGACATGTGCTTTCTTGTAGGTAGACACCTAGGAACGGAATGGCTAGATCCTATACGAGTTTTGTATTGTATTAAACCTGCCAATTGTTTTCCAAAGTGGTGACATCATCCTACATTTCCCGGAGCCACGCTGATCTGGTCAGTGTCTCATGCTAGCTGTCCTCGTGGGTATAGAGTGTGGCCTCACATCTCTTCAGGTGCTTATTTGCCATTTGTATCTTCTTTGTCTCAACAGAGATTGTGCGTGAGTTCGTGTTTTGATTTTATTTTATAGGATTGGGAACATAAGATAGGTAAGTGCTGGATCCTCAGCCTGTATGATTGCATTCTGAGATTTTTATATATTCTGAATATAAAATTCTTTATCAGACATTTGCCTTGCAAATATTTTTCCCAGTCTGTGGCTCACCTATTAATTCTCTTAACAGTGTCTCTGGGAGAGTAGGTTTTAATTTTGCTGACATCAATTCGGTCAATTTGTTCTTACACTGCTTTAGTTGTCCTATTTAAGAAATATTTGCTGCCGGGCATGGTGGTGCATGCTTGTAATATCAGCACTTGGGAGGCTGAGGCAGGAGGATCACATGAGTTTGAGACTAGCCTGGATGACATAGTGAATAAAGAAAGTAAAGAAAGAACTGTTTTCTAAGTTTTGAAGTTAATATGATTAATTTTATATTAATTTATATACAGTCATCATTCCTTATCTGTAGCAGATACATTCTAAGACCCTGAGTGGTTGCCTGGAACTATGAATATTAACTACTGAATCTTGTATCTGTCATGTTTTTCCTTATTAATACACAGCTATCAAAAAGTTTAATTTATAAATTAGGCACAGTGAAGATTAATAATAAAATAGAACAACTATAACAATATGCTATAATGAAAGTTCTGTGAATCTGGTCTCTCTCTACTCAAATATGTTATTGTATAGTACTCTTCTTTCTTCCTGTGATAGTGTGCAGTGATACAATGATGAGGTAAAAGGGAGGAGTGACCCAGGCACTGTGACACCATGCCAGGTGACTCTATAAGCATTACCTGTGATACAATAAGAGTCGATCTGATAACCCAGACAACTACTCAGTGATTGACAGGCAGGTAACCTATACAGTGTGGATACACTGGACAAAGGGACAATTCATGTCCCAGGCAGGATGAAGAAGGAGAGCATGAGATTCCATCATACTACTTATAATGGCAAATGATGAAAAACTTATGAGTTATTTAGTTTTGAAATTTTTCTTTTAATATTTTCAAACTATGATTCAGTTTCAGTACCTGAAACTGAGGGAAATAGAAAAGGATTGCTGCATATATATCTTCTCTCTCTCTTTCTTTCTTTCTTTCTTTCTTTCTTTCTTTCTTTCTTTCTTTCTTTCCTTTCTTTCTTTCTTCCTTCCTTTCCTTCCTTCCTTTCTTTCTTTCCTTTCTTTTTCTTTCTCTTTCTTCTTTCCTCTTCCTCTTCCTCCTTCCTTTCCTCTCCTTCTTCTCCTTCCTCCTCCTGCTTCTTCTCCCTTTTCTTCTCTTCCTCTTCTTCAAATGTGGGTGTCTAATTATTTTAACATCATCTGTTGGAAAACTATGCAGAATTGCCTTTGCACTTTTTTCAAAAATCAGGTATCCATTTATGTGTGGGTCTATTTCTATACTTTGTGTTCTTTTCTATAGATCTATTTGTCTTTATGCCAAATCACACTTTCCTGATTGCTCTAGCTCTCTAATAAGTCATGATACCAGGAAGCACTGATCTTTTTCTGGTCGTTCTTCTTTGGCAAAATTGTTCCAACTTTCTACGTCCTTTGTATGGCCATTTGAATTTTAGAATCAATTTGTCAATTTCTACTAAAAAAAATCTTGCTATTAGAGTGTTGAAACTCATATCCTTAAATATTTGCTTTCATATGTAACCCTCACCACAAATCAAAGAATCTTGTCATTATTCTTACCATTTTTAGATGAAGAAATGAAGACTCACAAAGGTTGTAGAATCACATTAGTGACAGAGTACAGACTTGGATCAGAGTCTGCCAGACCCCCACCTCATCACAGTGCTCAGAGGAACTGGCTAGGTGTCACATCTTGGCCCCCTTTGGGGATTCCCACTGGGATGAAGCCATCATTTGATGTTTTCTTGGTTACCAAACAGACTCTCAAACACGTCCTCTTTGAGTTACTTCCCCGTTCATCTTTTATCCTCATTTCTTCCAGGCATGGGGATAACACACACGTGTCCACCTACCATATCCTTTCTCTACAACTCACTAACCACTATCTCCTGTCCGTCTTCTGCTCCAAAACAATCGATGACTCACCAGTGATCCTGAAAGGGATTGCCTGAGTCATGCACACTGACAGCAGAAAGAAATCGGAGCTCGTCTGTATCAAAACAGAAGTGATGTTCCATTCTCTTGTTTCAGATGTGACGGCTGATTCCCGAAGAGAAGAAGTAACTTCAAGTCAAGGACTTTGCAGCCTCACTTTTATTCAGAACTCTAGTCTTAATTCTGTTTGCTTTTGAGCTTTATGACAGGATTTTGATTCCAATCTCTGCCCACTGTTTCCCCCTCAATAAAGCAGAAGACCGACTGTGACCTTCAAGGCTTCCTCTAGGTGCATTCCAGCCCATCCTCAGGCCTTTCACTGCACTCTGAACAAGTAGTGTCCACACCAAGAGGGCCCATGCTGGTCTCTGTGGCCCACCTTTGCAGGGTCCCTCTGCCAGGGATGCCATGGCATCTGCCTCTTCTGTCTACTTCTTCCAGAAAGACCTCTACTGCCTACATTTGACTCTGACCTCAATGGCCACCTCTTCCAGGAAGCCTTCTCTGATTACCCCAGCTCCCTGTGCAGGTTCTTCGGCCACCAGCGCAGTTCTCACCATCCTGGGTCTGAGATGAAAACACCCTGGGTATGATTCGCAGTACAAGGGTGGCGACCAGAGAGGATTTTAGTGTATTTAACAACATGGCAACAGATACATAAAATAAAGCCCACATGGTGCCCAATGAGATGCAAACCTGAGGGAAAAATGAGCATCTCATTAGTGATCTGTGGGACAATTTCAAGTGGTCTTCAAGGGCTACTAGGAGAGAGGGGACACATAGTATAATACTAAAGAAACAATGGCTGAAGTTTCACTAAGTTTGATTTAAAAAAAAACAACCCTATATATCCCAGATCCAAGAAGGCCAACTAAGACTCAGGCACAAGAAACACGAAGGAAAGTACAATGAGCTGTACTTGTGGAAAAGCTGTTGTAAACATCCATGTGCAGGTGTGAGTGTACATTTTCAATTCCTTTAGGGAAGCATCCGAATCACGGGAGTTATCGCTAGACTGTGTGTTAAGTGTGTGTTCAGGTCTGTAGAAACCGCCGAACTAGCCTCAAAATGCTCACGCCGTTCTGCATTCCCACAGGTAATAAACAGGATTCCTGTTGCTCCCCATCCTTGCCAGAGTGTGGCATTAGCCGTGTTTATTTTGGGCCATACCCACAGGTGTGTAGTTGCATCTCCTTGTTGTTTTTACATTTGTAATTCCCTAGCGTATGGTACTGCAAATCACTTTATACCTTTATTGGCCATCTGTCTTCCCTGGTGAGGCATTTTCTCTAACCCATTTCTAAATTGTTTTTATTGTTGATTTGTAAGAGTTCTTTGTGTAGTTGGAAGAATAATCCTGTATCAGGGATGAATTTTGCAAATCTTTTCTCCCAGCAAAACGACCTTTGGAAAAAGCAGTTCTAATCACATCGCTCTCACTCAGAACCCTTCAGTGGCATCTTGGCCTCTTCGGTATAAAATCCAAATTCCTGAGCTTGACCCAATGAAAATGAAACCCAACTCTGCAGTCCCAGCCTCAGCTTTTCTCACTTTCCCTGGAAACACACGCGCTTGGTTGTAGTCACACTGGGCCAGCTTCCGCCGCCAAACTCCTGCATGAGACATGGGCTGGCTGCATTTTCACTAGGAGCTGCCTTAGCTGTGAGGACAGTAAGGGAGGGGGTGCTAGGCTAATGATGACAGTTCCCTTTTGCCTGTCTTGCAGCTCAGCTCAAATGCTACCTTCACCACATAAGCCACTTAGATTGCCGCTGCTGTCCCTGACCTCCCATAGCCCTCTGTTCCCTCTTAAGAGAGCTGCTTCTACTCACTTCTTGCCCGTCACTGCGATCCTCGGTGTCTTTGTGCTCAGTTTCCCTGGGAGCCTCTGGAGTTGGGGGCATGTTTTCCTTCACCTGTCTTTCCCAGAGCAGGGCAGGGCCGGGAGTCAGAACCGAGTGGAAGGTGCTTCTGGTGCCAGCGCCCCACCAAACCGAGCTATGGCGCTGCACTGTGGAAGGGTTTGTCTTCTCGTAGATCCAACACCTGTGTGTCCCCAGCCCCACCTTCAGGGCCAAGGATGACGAGGGCTGTGCTGTTGCCTGCACCTTGGTTTGGAAGGAAGTGAACCGGAAGTCTCGGGAAAGGGGTTACCAAGTCCCCAGGACCATGGGACTGTAGGGCACCTGGGTCCCCACATCAGTCGAGGCCTATGGCTGGGATGAACTGGGGTCCCCGCCAAGCCCCCCTCTTCCTCTGCTTGACAGAGCCCCATGACTTCCTGGCAATTGTGGACCTGCATGTGTGGCCGGGGAAGAGGGGGGGAGCGCCCCAGAGTCAGGCCGGGCCTGGAGCTGCGGCCCTGGACTCTAGCTCTTTGGCCTGCAAATTTCAGATGCAGCCCTTGGCCCCTTGTGTAAGACAGAGCGTGTGATAGCAGGGTACGGTGGCCTTGATGCTGTTGTGAGGCCAATTCAGCAGCAGCAGCTGGGGAGCCTGATGTAAATGCAGGGGAGACAGATGAGATAGGAAATCCCGACAGGTGGAAGCGATTGTCTATTTGTGCTGTTGCTGTGTGTGTGTGGTGTCTCCGAGGTGGGGAGAGGGCTGAATTGTTTTAGCCCTTGACAAGGGTCACAGAGTCCTTTCAAGCCTGCTAGCATTGGGCGTGGTGAAGGAGGGACCCTCTGCCTGGCCTTATCTCCTCTCCCCACTGAAGCCTCAGTTTCCCCTGCTGTGACTGAGGAGGTTGAGGGCCCACTCTTGTTGCCAGCCCTCGCTCCCAACACCCTCCAGCCCCATCTCCTCCTCATGCCTCGAAAAGGCTGTGGGCTCCGTGAAGAGCAGGAGCGTGGACACAGCGTGTCCCCAGGGATGCCCCAGCCTCCGCTCCACATCTACCTGGAATGCTCGGAAGACCGAGTGGGCCCCGGAGGACCAGGCGAGGTGGGCAGGAGGCAGGAAATACCTTCTCCGAGCAGCCGATGGGCTGGTGGGCACCTGAGGCCTGGGCCGGGCAGCCTGGGACTGTCTGTGGGCGCTGCGAAGGCCCAGGAGACACAAAGGCCATTTCTGTCCTTTAGCAGAGCCGACCCTTCCCAGCAGAGCCCAAGGAGCCCGGCTGAAGTTATGAGCAGAGCTACGGCTGGCTGGGTTGTGACTACGTCCTGCTGGACCAACACACGTTGTCCCGGCCTTCGGAGGGCAGGGAAAGATTTCAGAATCCTGGGGCTTGAAGCAGGAGAGACAGATCTAGGTTGGAAGTGAGTGGGGTGGCTCTGCTTGCTGCAGATAGCACCTGGAGTGGGGGCACAGTTGCGTCTTGGGATGTCAGAAACCTCCAGGCGACTGATACCGGTTTATGAAAATTCATTCGTCTGCATAGATGGGGTGTGTGCGCTACATTATTAATAAGGTTGCTCACAGAAAAGGAACTCTGGAGAGAGGACAAGCAGCCTGTGGCCGAGGTCCCGGCTGTAACCATGCCAGGGAGGTGAGGGTGGTTGCTGCTGCATGTTGGCCCTGCAAACACGTGGGCCTTGGCGGGTGCAGCCCTCTGTGTACACAGGGCGTCAGGCCAGGCTGCGCCGAGCTGCACTTCATGGTAACAAAGACAACAATGCCACCATCTCATAGCTGTCAACAGTGGGGCCGCACTCAAGTCCCTGGCCCAATATTTGCGGAGTCAGAAGAGCCACCTTGTCTTTGAGATATTGACTTCAGTCATTGCTTCCCAGGAAAACCTGAGTGTCCGGGCAGTCTGCTCCCCACAGTCTCCTTGGGTGACGTGCGGGGCCTTCCGTGTCCCAGTGCCTGTGGTCACCCTTATCTTTCCTGTGTGGCCCAAGGGTCAGGCGTCGGAGGGGAGTCAGGGTTTCCAGAGGCTGGGGAAAGCTGCCTCAACGTCCTGGAAATGCAATCCAAAAGGTTTGGGAAAGAGGCGGCTGGGAAACATGAAGCTTGAAGTCCACCTTCTCCAACTGAGTTTTCCAGGAAATGACAACTGGAAAGTATTTCTTTCTTGTTGTGTGTTTGTTTGGTTTTTTTGAGGGAGGATTTTGCTATGCAGTTCAGGCTGGCCTTGAACTTGCTTTGTGGCCCAGGCTGGCCTCAAACTTTTGGTGACCCTCCTGCCTCTGCCTCCCAAGTGCTGGGATTATAGGCGTTGAGCACCCTGTCTGGCGTAGAAAGTATTTCTTCATAACCAATGTTTTCCTTTTCATAAGAACAAGAAACTTCTTTTTCAAGAGAAGCTTAGACCCTGCGCATGCCAAGCTTGTCAGCCTCCCATTCATGGTTTCACTTCTCAAAATCATTTCTGAGTGAGACACTTTACCATTGACAAATACAAGAGCCTGCTTTCCAGAAATTCTGTTGCCAAGGGAAGGGGCTGCTCCCTCTTTCTTAAGCTCCAGGGCCTCCCTCCCGGCCACGACCTGTGACCTCCCCCTCCCTGCCTGGACATCAGCTGGAGAAAGCGAGGGGCCAGCCTGCATCAGCTGGACAAACGGCCGCCTGGACAAGGCTCGCACCTCTGCTTCGGGGGTGCTGAGCCCTGGCTGCAGGTGCTATGGCCCCCGGGCAGCCTGGCCCGCCAGTGAGGTGGTGAGGAGCTGAGCCCCTCTGCTCTAGAGCTTCTCTGTCCCTCTTTTGTCCGAAGAGCTCTGAAGAGACCCCTGCCCTGCCCTCTCTCTGCCTCAGGGCCCAGGCATTCAGAGGGGCCTCCCAGAACCATTAATTTAGCCAATTTCCTGGGCCACACCATCCCCCCTGGGGACCCCACTTTGGTGGGCAGCAGCGGAACAAGACTCCCCGCTGTGTCCCTTCCCTTTTAATTACACGGGGGACAAGCTCCCTTGGGCTGACTTTGGGAGGAAGCCCTGCCGGGCAGGCTGCCCTGGGAGGAACAATGCACACACGTTCCAGAGAATTCCCTCCTCTCCTAATCCGGCTGGGAAGAAAGGGGCTTTTCTTCTTCTTGTCAAAGGGGGTCTTCGATGCTAAGATACCACTTTGTGTCCCGAGTCGTGTCACGGGACTTCTGCCTCGGCCTCGCCGCCCGCTCTTTAGAAATGAAAGACACAGTCCTTGCTTCAGCTCAGGACAAGCGCCCCCCACCCGCCCTCCTCTGAAAAGAAAAGGGTCTGGGGGCCGGGGGAAGCAGGAGACGCTCCCCACGCCCACTGCTTCTTTCTCATCTGCGCATTTTGGGACTGTTTGCCCAAAGGATGCCTCACCTGCTGATCTCTGAGGGTCATGAATTCTCTTAATCCCTAAAAGGACGGGTGCTTTCATTAGAATAGCATATCCTATCCCAGAGGCCTCTTGTGGCCACTGCTCTGTTTCCTGCTGCTGCCAGATTTGCAGACCTGGGCTTGGGCTGGGCAGGGAGCTGAGGTTTCATCAGCTGCGGTTACGCTGTGCTCCATCGCTGACCCCGGTTCCTGTTTTAAGATGAATTAAAGGAAATAATGACAAAGGAGTTACAAACACGCAACCTTGTGCTCACAGAGGGGTTGGCTTCAGGATCCAGAGCACAAACTTACCACAGCCCCAGCAGTCGTGCCTGCATAAGCTGACACACGACCTCATGTGACAACAGGATTCGAGGTCACCTTGGGGAGATACCCACGAACATTCAGATGAACAGACCCAGGTTAAACGGGTGAGAAAAGGCCACAAAATGAAAGCAAGTCAGGAGAAAATTTAATACCACAGACAAGACTTAAAGGTTCCACTGAGAGCTAGGACAGGCTGCAAATGCAGTTCAGGCTTCCCAGCAGCCCAAGGGACAAATGTGTCGACAGCAGGTGAGAGCACAGCATTAGCTCCTGGGAAGCAGCTCTCCCTCAGGCTAAGCCCCAGATGCCTCTATCCACTGGGGTCCTCAAACACACACAACACACACAAAACACACATAATACACACGTGTGTGCTGCACTGACCCCCCCCCCCCCCCCGCCATATATCCCTGGATGAAAGAGGCCAGTCTCATGGAGCTATGCTGAAATTGTCTGAAGCTGGATTCTCTGCATATTCTTGAGGAAAAGACATCTGGATGGTAGCCTATGGTTTCTCCAGAATCCATAAACCTCAGTGCTACCCTCAGGGGCCTATCAAGAGATGGGCTGGAGACGGAGCCATGAGCACCCAGCATGGTCTAGGAGAGCTTGGACAACGCTCAGAGTGGAGCTGGGCTGGGTGGGCACCCAAGGGTCAGTGAGCCTCTGCTTAAAGGGAGAATGGAGGAGGCATCCTGTACTTATTTGTCAGTGTGAGCAGATTCTGTCATGGCTAAATCTTGGAAGCAGCCTATAGGTCCATCAGCAGATGCATGGATAAAAGAAATGTGATATTTACACACAATGGAGTACCACTCTGTTATAAAGAAGGATAAACTTGAGTCATCTGTAGGAAAATACACACCTTGAAACCATAATGTTAAGTGAAATAAGCCATACACACAAGCTTCAATATGGCATGGTTTCTCTTATATGAGAAACCAAAAGTAGAAAAAAGAGCAAAACAAAAGATAGATAATAGGAAGTAGGGAGATAGATCTTTCTCAAGTGGGAAGGAGATCAAAGGATGGGGGGGAGAGTAGAGGAGGGGAGGGAAGGGAATGAAGAAACAATTGAAATGTGTTATGTGCATGCTCCCCACAAGGGAGGTAATCATGTGCTGGAATCATGTGCTAATAAAAACAAATAAAACATTTCTGATCCCACAGTTGCCTTGAGTTTGGAAGCAATATTGATTGTTCTCGATACCTAATACCATCATCATAATAACCAATAGTTTCAAACACGCATCATGTGCCTGGCACTTTGAAATACTCTAAACATAGCATCTTGTTTTAACCTGAGACACCCTGAGATAGATCATAGATACACACACCCTACTTTTTAGAAAGATTGAATGAGGAAATCAAGGCTTCCAGAAGGATGTGTCTGACAACGACACAGCAAGGATGGAGCAGTGTCGGGTTTAATCCACTTCAGTTGGCGTGCAGGGCCCCAGGCTTCACCAACATGCCTTCCGGAGGAGTCCACTGGATCAGGACACCTGGGTGTCTTGGATTCAGAGGTTGCTGCCATAGCAATGTAGCTTTGGCAAGTTCTTCAGGAATCTTAAGTTTTCAACTTACAAACAAAGTCTTGAGTTATGACCCAAATGGCGGCCACTTGTGCTTCCAGATGGTCTCAGATACAGAATTAACCCTTAAAGAGTTCTGGAAGGAACATTACAGCATCCTTTCCTGTGTGGGGTTGAGAAATCCAGGGCCAATGTCTCTCCAAGGACGAAGATCTGCCTGTGTACAGGAGACTTTGAAGGCTGTGTAGAGGAGCATTAGCCTTCAATTGACCAACCTGAGTTACAACCAGCCCTCAAGAATGAACTGAGTTTGTAAGTCAAGGGTCCACTGCATCATTAATTTCTCCGGGTCAGACTGCTGCTTCTGGGATCAGAGATGAACCAGGCATGAATTCTGGATCTTCTCACAACCACACCTACACGAGTGGTCAGCCGCCTTGCCTTGGGGATGGAGACGTGTGCAGTTAGAGGGACGATTTTATGTGTGCTGTCAACAAATGGCAAATGGTCATTAAGATTCTGGGCCACATCTTTTTCAGGAAACCCGAAAGATAAAATGTGCTTCCCACAACCAGAATTCCTTAGCATGGAGAAAGCTGGTCTGACGAGCCCCATGATCCCCTGCTGGGGTTCACCTAGTGCCTTGCAGAACTTGAAAAAGCCCGATGTTTAGAACAGAAGGCTTTTATAGAACCATGTGCATCTCTTCCTGCAGGGTTATCGCCTACCCACGGTGCCGGAAGTAGTGCCCCGGGATCTCTTTGCATCAATACAAATTTTTTCCCCAACTGTTTCATGCCGTGCAAAGAACGGGGACCTTTGGACAGTTGGCCAGGTAAAAGCAGAGACTGATGACTACACCTGCAGCCCATTCTGCACCTGCTCTTTTTCAGGCTCTGCAGTCAAATCTATGTTGACCTTGTCCATTGGCCAGCAGCAGGACTTCAGGTAACCTCTCCGAGCTGGTGGTGACCTGTGGGTACTATGGTGAGACTGCCTCTCTCTAGGAAGTTGTTGTAAGAGGTTTCAGCCGCAGCATCACAAAAGAAAAACAAAGTTGACAAGGAGGCTGTAAGCAGAAGGGGATGGATTTAAGGTACCTGAGATACAGGTGTTCAATAAGTGAGGAGTTGCCCCCAGCCTAGCCTCCGAAAAAATAAAGCTGCATCTCCAAGAATGGCAAAGGCAGGTTATATGGCGAAGGCTTTAGAGGTCTCAATGCCAAACCCCACTGAGGACAGAGCTGAACAGAAAGGTGTAGCGAAGTCAGGTTTACACAAGTGTTTAGATTTTAGAAATCAGAATTACAAACAGGTAGGTTTCACATAAATCTCCAGATCCCCAACTTTTCTTACAAAATGCCTGGCTGTGGAGGCCCTGAACTGTGGCTCTGGATCTAAATCTTCATGGGACAGAACAGAACTTGCCTGGGAACCAGGAGAGGGAGTTTCTAGCAAAAACATTATTTGAGCAAACTGCTTCTCTTCTCTCTTTGCCAAATAAAAGCTATCGCTGTTCTAAGGCTGTAGTTCATTTTTAGGTTAAAAAAATGGTATAGCTCTTTGGGTCACACAGTTCTTTTATACACAGAATTACCCAGGTAAAAGAAAGCTTTCAGAACATATAAATCAGTGATTTCACAGAAGATTAGCCAAACTATATTAGCTAAACTATATCTGTATAAAAGCCATGATGATTCAGAAAGAGGACAGTGTTTTTAAGACGAACGACCACTCTACGCATAAACCCATGAGAAGGCAGAAGCTTCCCACCGGCAGATGTTGAGCATGCAGATGTGCAGCATACCCATCTGGGCCCGAAACTTCCCCATTTCCAATTCTCCTCTTGTAGTTCTGGGGAGGGTGAGCATGCCACGCCCCATCCGTGGAGGCTTTCTGCTTGGCTGGCTTCAGACAAAGTTACCATTAACTCCCCAACCTGCAAGAAAATGATTTGACACAAAGGACTCCAATATGTCCTCCTCTCTCCTACAAGCCCGCAAACAAATGGTACAGGGATGAGGTCAGAAAGGAATCCCCCGCCTACCAGGCCGCTGAATTCATTTACCTACCTCAGAGCGCATTCACAGAAAGGGGTGGGACGGGAACAAGAGATGCTTAGAGGCCAAGTGGAGTTTGGAGGTCGAGCGCTACATTACAAGATTTGACAGGCCTTTGGCAGCCTTCAGCTTCTTTGTGTCCGTCACATAATAGAGCAGCACAAACTGAGCAGCACACGATCTGTGGCTACGCCCTTGGGCAGAGCATACTCTTTGCAAATGCTAATAGTATTGTAGAATAGTATTGTAGCATCCTGTCACCCAGTAACACAAAAAAGGATGTTGATTTTCACATGAACCAGAACAGGCCCATTGTACACAGGTTTGTGACCAACTTGTAGTATCTGCACATCAAAAGCCCAGCCAATCACAGGGTCCGCAGCTGGCGAACTGCACCGGAGGGGGGCGCTCAATGGGGAGATCTTCCAGGTCCAAAGGCCTTGTTCCTCCAAAGGGGAACGAGACACAGTGCTTCTGACATGAGCGAAATTACACTCTATGATCTTGACTTGGCTGGGACCATGCTAATGAGTATAATTAGCAAGACCAGGAGTGTGTGAGGTGTTTAGAAAGAGGTGTGTGATAATGGAAGTGGCTTTGTGGTGGTGCTGAGAGCCTCCGAAATGGCCCAGACAGCCCTGTTGGCACCCTCAGACCATTTCCCTTCCAACTGTCTGGAGAAACTGGAAACAATGCAAAGCAAGAAATTTGCAAGTGTACGAGATTTCTTGATAAATTTAGTTGAAACTGTAAAAGATTTCTATTTATACCTTTCAAAAGTGTTAAGTTTATCAGAAACAAAAGGTCAAAGGGAGTAATTTGGGAAAATAAAGTGTGCAATTAACGTTTAAAAACTCAAGAGAAAAGCAATTCTGTACCTTAACAGGTTAACTCAAAACGTTCAAGAGGACATGCGTTGGCTTGACGGGAAAATTAACATGTTGAAGAAAAACCTTGCAGCGCTCAGTTTACTCCTGACACGTACTGCCAGAGCTGACATAAAATCGGACCCTCCTGAATCTTGTCTTCCTACAGGAGCCACACGTCTCTGCTGATAATTTCCTGCTTGCAATGCAAGGACTGCCTGATTGTTAAAGAAAACGTTCCCAGACCATTTTGGTTAGGAAACGAGTTAGCTCATGTTGTGTTTTTTAGGTGTATCATGTGCCCTAATGTGCTTCTGGTATTATAAATATATTTGGCCCCCTCAATTTTGAGGGTTGTATTTTGGAAAGTGCATAGGTTTGTAGTGAGACTGGCTTTCAGATTTTGACTTTGCTGCTCACTAGAATGACCTTTGGTAAGTCGCTTCAAACTGTTCTGAGCCTGCCTTATTTCCTCACCTATAAGATGAAAATATTCCCTGTTTATGAAAGGCACAAGACCCTTGTGAAAAACACAAGATACCCTGGTTTCTTTACTCTGGATTTAAGTTCTCCTTTAAACAAAAAAGTTTCAAGCTGGGTGTAACGTCCCTGTCCGTAATTTCAGGACTTGAGAGGCCGAGGCAGGAAGATCACAGTAAACTCAAGGCCAGCCTGGGCTACGTAGCATGTCCCTGTCTCAAACAAACAAAAAGGAAGAAAAGGAAAAAAAGTTTCAGAGTCCATCTTTTGGCAAGACATGCACTGACCATAAAAAGGGGTCAGGAGTTTCCTGATGGGTCCTCAAAGGGTGGCCAGTTACGATCCCTCCTTGAAGCATCTGAGTCTGGCTAAGGCCCTTCTATCGGGCTGTGGTAAAGATGAGCCCCTGCTCTGGAAGCTTCGGACTGGGGCATCTCTCCACACCCTTCTTCCCCACACGCATCAGGCACCTCCTGCTGCTGGGTGCTGCTCAGGGCCACAGGAAGGCAGGTTCACTATTGTTAACTGGGTGCGTGCTGTGTATCTTCTCGGGGAATCAGTACAATGATATCTGGTTTTTTACATATAAATAAATTGTAGAAAAATTACATATATTTAGCATGCAAGGGGATTGGGTGTTTACCGCCTGGTGCATCAATCCCTCCAGACAATGTTTCTTAAAGGAGAAACAGGAAGCTCTTCATCTGCCTCAAGGTGTAGGACTACTTCTGTATGCAGTATGGAAGACAGGTGCACAACAAACGGAACAGAGACTAAGCGAGCAGAAAAAGGGCTCGGTTCCTCTTTTCGGCCGGGGGCATGAGGCAGAGACTGGCCAGGGCCTTGAGTGCTCAGGTCAGCAGGACAGGAGCACACGCATCTGTGTGAAGGACTCTGCAGGCAGGCTGTCCAGCATCCTGACATTAGTGAGCCATTTTCTCCAAATGGGTGGCATTGTAAACTGTGAAAGCCAAGGGCCTGACATTAGATGAAGAGGTAGGCATGGAGTCCAGGTAGTGCAGCTTTCTGATAGTCTGACCTAACTCTCAGCTGCCTGTTCCCTGCAAAACTTCCCACGAATATCAGGTCTCCCAAGCAAATGCTAGCATGTGCTGGACTGTGAGAGCCCTGACAGTGGGTCAAATCCTGATTCCTAGAGGCTGCCCTGTGATGGAGTAGCTAAGGGGAAGCACAGCAGCCACTCAGGCTTGGCTGCTAGGGAGCAAGAGCAGCTGGACAGGGGAGGCTGTGCTCCTGGGAGCCTGGGGGTGGGGCAGGCGCGTGGACAGGTCCTGGGCACCACTCTCAGCTCACTTTTTCAAGTGTTGAATATTCTCAAATACTGGGATAGGAACCAGCTGACGCCTGGGTTAATGAATTAAAAAAATAACAGCCCCAACAATATGACTTCTTTACCACAAAGAACCACTTTGATTTAAAACCATCTAAAAGTAGTAGTTCCGGTACTTGTGTACTGCAAACATGCACCACAAAGGGGAGGGGATGAAGATGCGTGATGTCCAGGTACCGACTCCACACAAGGATCCCGAACACTGTGCACTGCCAAGAAACATTATGTACCGATAAAGTGATCTGAAAAACACAGCAGTTACTTCCTTGTCACTGACTGATCCCCAAAAACCCTTTCCACTGGCTCTGGAGGATTGGGCATCACTCTAAGACCACCTCGGAGACAGATCATGTGCATGCTCAACTTGCAAGCTGGTAGCTCAGTCCTCATTTTAGGGAACAGATTTAGCCTAATGACTTATAATGTAGGTGCTTTTACACTTAGTTTTATCGATTGTCTTCTTGGGCTAACGATCACCCAATTTAAAATTTCTTGATACAGTTCGACTTAACCTGTAATGATTTTTGCAGTCCTTGTTTTTTTTTTTGAGTTCTCTGTGTTTATCAACTTAGCCTCGTGTGTGTTGAACATGACGATCTCCGTTATCACAGTCTGGGTGAGTGATTATTTTAGAGTACGTCTTGTACTACGATTAAGTAGCAAATCTGTCTCATCTATAAGCACGGACAGTTATGCTGACTCCTCAGTTGCACATGATAAGTCTTCAGGAGCTTTTTCCTCACACTTCTTTGACCCATGGAGATTTTAAAATTTGAACCACACAGGATGAAAAATTAATTTAAAAGACAATTATTGCCTATGTACCTTCTAAGGGAATTTGTAAAAGAGGCTCCTGACACCAGAAATATATCATTTTACAGCTACTCTGGACCACTTACTGAAGTAACTGTGACTTTGGAATCTTCCCAGTTTTGATGTTAGCCAAGTACAGGAGGTGTGGAGAAGGCACACCTGCACTCCACCTGACTTGACAAATTTAATGATCGAGACACACGGAGCATTATGTATGAGCAAAGTGCCGGGACTGGGAATTTTAACGAGGTGGTGGGTGGAATTAAGCCATCCTCACAGCTCCTTCGCTGGAACTTCTCAGTAAGCCTCACGTATGATGGAGCATGTAAGCATCATTTGTGAAAATGATGGCCGTGGCAGCAGAGTGCAATAGGAAAGCAGGTTTTATATATTTTACCAAAGAAAATATCAAAATGTTGTGACAAGTATCATGAAAAAAAAAAAAAGCATTAATTGAACAGGTTATATCTGTACAATGCAAGGTATGTGACAGTGAAGCACCCAGAGGAGCCACATTAAAGTCTGCTACAGTGTGAATTTGATTACCCAATGGGGCCAGATGATCCAGGGTACACAGGGTTTTCTCTCTCTCCCTCATAAAGCAGGGAAAACTCTAAAAGATGCTCTCCAATAACAGAATTATAATGTGATTAAGTATCTTTTAATTATTCATCCACACAAATGAACTTAGATCAAGTGCAGGCAAAATATAAGTTCTATAATGTCTATATGTCACGTGAGGTCTTAAAACTACAAAGTCGATTCACAATGAACAAGCAAACACAAAGTTTTAAATATTTAAACAACATGTAACCATGATCATTCAAAATGTGCATATTTTTAAGCACATTTCCATACTGCTAAAGTATCTGAAAATATATGCCAGCTTAGGTGACTGAGATAAAAGTCATTGTTATGATTACATTTATTGGAAAGAGAAAATGTTTCTTTACTCAGATAAATACATCTAAAATAAATAAATACAAAATGATTAGCTGGTTAAGGAATTAGTCTTTTAAACCAACACTCTAAATTTTTTATTGTGAAATCCCCAAATTATAAAGTCAGGAAGCACCACTCTTTCTCCTGCTACATGATTTCTTTGCATTTGGTCACTAAGTTTCTGCAAACGAGCCATGGGAACAAAGCTTGGAGAATGGGGGCCACACAAAGAGGACAGAATAGAGCTAAGGTGCTGGAAAGGCAGGGCGCCCTGCCAGTCACTGTAGCTCAGTCAGTTCAGCGCGGAGTAGCAAGAGCTGCCTGCTTGCTTCCTCCGGTGCACGGCCCCCATACACCGTTAAAATGAACAATCCTGACCAATCACCTTTGGATATCAACTATTTTAAATTTTTATTTTTTTGGTACCAGAGATGGAACTCGGGACCTTGTGCTTGCGAAGCAGGCAGCAGAACCACTGAGCTAACTCCCCGGCCATCTATTTTAAATTAATCAATCTTTCATACAGCGTTTTCCTCACTCCATTCTTCAGAAATTCTAACATGAAAAACAAATGATTCCTTGTCCAGTTAGACTTTAGCTTCTGTAGACTGCACCCATAAAGTTATTTTTTAAATTTAAATTTCAAGCTCTTCTAGTTTTGGGGCTACAGACACAACACATGGGGTTCACTGTTGGGATTGAATTTTATTTTTTCTTTCTGTAACATCTGCATTTAATAAAGCTAGGTATTTACCTAATTTTCAAGGAAAAAAATATGTTTAGTATGAGATCAGCTAAAAAAAAATCCACGAAACAATTATTACTGAGCGGGTTCGGGAGAATGTCAGGATGTCAGGGGTCACATGGGATTTTTGATAATACTTTTATCATCTACTTAAATATTTAAGTTACAATACTGATTGATCTCTTCAAAGAAAAGAAGTTTCTCCTCCTCTCTCTGGAAAACTTGAGGGATGTGAAAGATTACTCCCAAACATCAGCTTTTTGCTTGGGAGAAGTATTTAGAAATACAACTGATGGCATTTTTTTCTATCTGTAGTTCACAGAAACAAATATGACCCTCTCTCTTCCTGTTGTGGAAAGAGCTGTGGCTAAAATGAGTGTTCCGCCACTGCAAAATCATCACTGCTGCTACAGGATGGCTGCTTCTGGTGAGGTCACCAGGCACAGCGGGACTGAGGGCAGGAGCCACTTCCCCTGAGGGCAGCACACAGGAAAGAGTCTCACTGCTCACTGCTGTGCTTACCCAAGAGCTACCAGCTGCGGAAAACTGGATCCACTTTCCTTATCACTTTAAAACAAATATTTATGGTGTTCAGAATTTCTGACAGATTTTGTGACATTCTCGAGTCTTGCATATTAAGTGTCAGATCTTCATAATGAAGGATACACAGGTATTAAAAAATAAAAAGTGGACGGTAGCAAGGGAATTGTTACCAAAAAACCAATCCAAGAAAACTACAAAATGTAGTAACTTGCAAAATAAAAACTGTCACATGAGCATTTTTGTCCACATAAAAGGCTTAATAAAAAGGTAGGAAATGAGAAAGACAGTTTAATTAAAAGATGGCATGTTTCTTTGCTTTAAAATTTTTTGGCCAATTAAAAAATCATGTAACATAAAACACAAGAAAATATCGGGAGCATATCACTGCAACTGAACTGCAATGAATTCAACTTTAAATTTTCAGCTGAGGGCGAATGGTCAAAACTATTCTAAATGCTGACATAATTTCTGTTTGAAACAGTCCACTGGGGGTTACGGACTAGCTCAGTGATGGAGTGCTGCCTAGGATGCGCAAGGCCCTGGGTTCCACACCCAGTACTGCAAAAGAAAAGAAACAGAGTGAAATAAAACGGTCACATGAAATGAAGCCATTTCCTTATGCCTACTTCCAGCGTTTGACACAATTCTAAGTGAAATTAGTCAACTGATCATCCTTAATCTTCCTCATCCTGTGTCACACAATCGCTCTGTCAACAGGAAAAAAATTGCTGTTAACAGAAAGCCTAAGTATACAACATCCAAAATGAATCAATTTTCACTGGATATAGAGAGTATAAAAACAGCAGGTGGAGGGGATCTGTCTTCCAAGGCAAATTTCTAAGCTGGCAATGAAAGGCTGAAGTTTTAAAAGTGAACAGACATTGAACCTTTGTAAGTCAGACCAGCCTATCACAGGGTTCCTCTCTTAGCCAGTTTTCTTTCACATGGTAAATATAAACGGACTCCCACGGTCAAATGGTTCCTTGGATATAGAACATGACAGATACAGATGATACTTTAGCAGGCTACCATCATTTTATATACAGTTGATAACTCTTAAAAATTGCTATAAATTTTATTCCAAAACAACTAGCATTGCATTTCTGGAAAAGAAACCGACAGCAAGTAGCACCTGCTAATGAATTACACTAGTGCCACCAAGAGAAAGACAACAAGCACATGGCCAGTTCCTCACCTTCGAGGCCATACGTAGTGGCCACACCAGTTACGTTACCCCGGTCGCGCCTTCAGTACAAACGGGCTGCTAACGCCATCTCTGTTGTTCTCCCACTCAGAAGGCAGCTCATGGGTACGCGCCTGAGACACACGTCAGTTATTTTACCCCAGGACTTTTATTGTATGCTTAGAAAGGTGGGACAGCAGAAGAGGCAGGACAAAAGACTGAGTTTTCTTTCTTCAGATATATGGAGAGGTGATTATGTTACCAGTAGAATTCTGTAAAAACAAACCCATTTGATAAATTTAGGTTGGGGGAGACAAATGCAAAATTTCTACACTATTATGTCATGACCATTAAAAAAATTGAAACATCACTGCCTAAGTTTGGTAGTTTTTCTAAAATTATTTAGAGTAGCACATAGAATATTTGCATAAGCTTATCAAACAAGATATACCAATAAAAATATACTAGAATTTCTTACACAAAAAGAGTTCCGAATAAATTAAAGTTAATTGGTACTGGAGAATCTGTATGGCTCTGTTGAGTATAAACATCTTCAGCAAATACTAGAATTACAATTACTGAAAACTAGTTTTTAAAAATTCAAAACTATCACAGTGAGAAATCCCACGTATATTAAAATTATAATTGAGAACTACTCCTTCAGGTACTTGGTAACTTTTATAAAATGGTTGGAATGAAACAAGGGTACCATTCTGCCAGATTTATTCTTTTAAATGGGACCTGCGGAGTACAAAATAGATCATCTGATATTTTATGAGTTCACAGAGTAGTAAATCACCATCCTGGGCAGGGTCTTAGAGAGCAGACAGTGAGGTAGCAAGGACGACGAGGGTGGTTTCCCCGTCGGGCCTCTCAGGCCTGCCCCGGCCTGCTCTGGGGGCAGACACTCTTGTAGAGAAAGGCCACGTGCTGGGCAGCCACGAGAAGTCTAGATGTCGTACTGACCAATTAATTAGAGCACAGCCACTGCTATGTGAAATACCGGCTGCCTTTGGAGGTCCTTCTTTCAATGAATCCCCCCAGACACACAGCTTATATCCTTAATAGGGTTTCTGTGGCTTTCATGAAAGTTTTTTCTAACCAGAAATGTCCTGTCAACTCTGATGCTACAGACAAGGTCCAATCTCCACCTCTAATAGCAACTGTTCATAATAGCTGTCATGACTGGGATAATACTGGAACACTTTATGGCTTAAAAATAAATTTTTATATATGGAAGACTCAGAAAACATTCACACACACATTTATACACCAAAACTAATTTCGGCTTGCGTTAGAGATAATTCTCTATTTCTGTGGCCTTCTCTACATCTGTCTGAAGGAAACAAAGCGGAAGCTTTATGCTGTCCATCCCTCCCTCGCTGGTGCGCTGTATGAGCGAGGCCCAACCTGAGCAGTGCCTCCCCTGACTGCCTGCGCGCCTCAATCTACTCCCGACAGGAGAGAGTGGGCTGTGGGGCCCCAGCCTTCCCTGGACAGAGCTGGGGAAGCCGGGGAGGGAACCTTCCACAGTGCTGCTCCTTCCGGTTCTATGTGCCACAGGCTGCCGTAGCACGGTGCTCACAAAGTGACAAAATACTTCAAGTAAATGACAATGCCTTAATCACTGCATTCTTCTTTTCTCAACTTCTTCAATTGAGACAAATGACTTACTGATTATAATTTTTCAGTGATAATGAACACCCGACTATGCTACCAAGTGAAGACCTGAAATACATATTTTAGTAGGAACATTCTTACAATGCCAGACTATAGAATCAGACAGGAGTCAACATATTCAGGAGACTAATAAATTCTAAGGTGATATAAGTGAGTTTCAGCAGGAAAAGGCCTTATCTAAATATTTTTAAACAACAGGCTAAGACTAAGAATTACGAAAACTTTTAGTTAAGCCAAATAAAAAGCTTTTTAAGTTGAATATTTAACATACACGTAATTATTCACTATGAACATTAGGAATAAAATAAGGACAATTTTAGATCAGTTCTTTATGCACAGAAAATTGGAGTCACCTGCATGTTATAAAATATCTTAGCCCTCTGTTCACCTTGGCTCTGTCCAAATGGTTTAGTTCAGCTGGCAGGTAACCAAGTTACTCAAAGGGACATCACAGGCTGGTTTCAGAGATTCATACCATTAAAATTAGAAGGAACAACTGGCTACAGTCAAGCAGAATAAACTATTAGAAAGGCTTAAAATACAAATTTTGAAAAAAAAATACAAATTTTGCATTTAGTAACCAATGTAGTAGCAGAACTTTTACTCACTTAATAAAATTTATTTCTCTTGGTGAAGAGCTTCAATGAAAGCATCAAGTTTTTCTTGAATTTCTCTAACTTTCTCTATGGAGAAAAACAGAAAATAAATTAGTTAAATAAAAACAAATTTATTTTTCAAAGGTATCTCAAATTACAGGAGATAACAATTTACAAAAATGCTCAGGTATACATCTCTAACTCTTTGGCAGAAAGGGAAGAATGAGGCTCAGTACCTTAGATCCAAATAATGTCCAGATGCATTGGTGTAGCAGTGCTTAGCCATTTTTTGGAAGGAAAAGGAAGAGAAGTGTATGGCGGACCCATTTGGGAAGTTAATAAAAGTGATGGCTCTTACACAAAAAATGTATAAAAAGATACATGTATGACTATAGGTATAATTTTAATAAAGTCTCTGATTCTCTAAGGTCCTATTAAAGACTCACAGTTAGCAATGTCTGAAACAGGAAAACAAAAACAATTTTTAAAAATTAAAAAAAGTGGATATTTAACTGGCATAAGACTGAAAATGATTTTTTAAATAAAAAGTAATGGGAGGGGCCGGGGATTTAGCTCAGTGGTTTCGCCACCTGCTGTGCAAGCGCAAGGACCCGACTTTGATCCCTGGTACCAAAACAAAACAAAACAAACAAACAAAAAAAGTAATGGGAGAAGTTGGGAGGAAAGATCAACCAATATGATGACAGTCACTTTCATTCACATGCCAAAATAGCACAAAATGAAAGACAAAGCAGACAATGGGAAATATTTACAACAAACAGGTAAGGGCAATAGTACTCTAAAAATACATACATGAAAGTACTTTTTCAGCTGCCAATAAATAAAGTTTAAAAACACAACAACCACTGAAAGTAGTTTTACATTACTCATTTGCTTTTTAGTTTTTAAGTTTATAGGCTTCCAAAGAGAATCTGTAATTTCCCTCTGAAATACAAATTTCCTCCACAGATGTGAACTACTCGAAGTACATGCTGATCTCTTCCTAAAAGCAGAGCGCTGTCCTCGGCCCCACAGACTGTCAGTGGGTGCCCAGGGGCGCCACTCACGGCCTGCGGAGCAGGAGCTCTTTGTGCTGAACGATACCCAAAGCTGCTCTGAGGTGGGCGCCTAACTCTGTAACGTCTAAGTGAAAACCAAAGCCTCCTAACTCACAGGGAAGCGACTCTTTTTCTGTATAAGAGTAAAGGGATTATTTAACATGAAAACCACAAAATAAAAACTGTCAAATTCCCCTTTAGTTTTACACAAAGTTCTATCGTTACGACATGAGGACAAAGTACTACTTTGCCATGACACCTCCGGAATGGTACAGAGGACACTCAAGTGAGTTACTAGAAGTGGTGGGGACTGAGGTGGATGGAGGGAAGGGTTACAAGAAACAAGAATGGCTACCAGGTGTATCCTTTCAACACTAAAAAAATTCATGCCTTTGCCACCCTGTCACTGTCCAATGCACAGATGGAGTGGTACGGGACACAGGTGACTTCCTACCTCTGAGGAACATTTCTTCCTTTCTCTCTCACTCAAAGTCTATGAAGTGTCCACTATGTCTGGGGTGATTTCAAACTTGACACTTCACTTGGTCCTCACTCAATCCTGTAGGTGTCATTGCTAAAGAGGAGGCTGTCACAGCTTGAAGAATTAGCCCTGCTCATATTTCTCGGATTCAGAAATGCATACTAGATTGGGCCGGGGATTTAGCTCAGTGGTTCTGCCGCCTGCCTTGAAAGTGCAAGGTCCTGAGTTCAATCCCCAGTACCAAAAAAAAAAAAAAAATGCATACTAGATGGGGTACCACATGCTGAATCTAACCAGTGGCAAAGCAGTCTACTTGTTATAAATATTACTTTTATGTGAAATAAGACATTTTGGTAAAAGTCAAGAATATGGGTATAAATCATCATGGCTAATTATAAAGCAAACTCCTTTTTCTATTAGATATTTGAATTGAACATTCATAACTAGAGAATTCCTAAAAATATTGTGACTTACCTGATAAATTAAAGAAACTCAGGGAGGGATTAACAAAAAACTATTTCTGCTACACAGTTCTACACACAGTGAATAGTCTACTTTCTATTTACCCAAAGTTTACTTAAAAGATGAGCTATTTCAAACATCAATTCATTGTGCTTCTTGATTGAGTCATGAATATTCCCATAATCCCCAGCTCATAAACCATCAGTCTCAGTGAATGAAGTTGCTTCTCTTTTTTCTTTTCTTCAGATGATTTGACACCCATTCACATTTTGGGTCGCTTTATCTCCACGTGAAATGATACTCCTACTCTCATTTTCTTTTTGAGTTTTCTGATACTCGCTTTACAAGTCTCAAATATAGACTAATCTGTAATTAGGTTTTGAATACACTGTGAATGCAAAAGGCCAAAACTGGGAGAAAGTTCACTTCAGTGGCTAATAAGAGTTTACAACAGGGACAAAGAGCCACACACAAAACACTACCACAAGCACTGAAATAAATCTTTTACAACTTTTGACGTTTTTGAAGAAAGCAGGAACAAGTTGCAAATTTACTAATGCGGTGTACTTTCAGCAAACCACACTCCTAAAGGTCCAAGCGCATGTTGGTGTAACTGTTTCATAATAGGTTGCAGACCCCATTTTACAACACCTCAGAGGTGAGATTCCAGTGAGGAGCAGCATTTCATGCAAGGGCTGAAAGTTAAAAGAATGCTTCCTGCATAATATATGTTGCTCCTGAACAGGTTTGCTTTTTATAGACAATTACATTATAAAAGTGCCCTTTAGAAGTTCAGTAAAGGAATCTAGGATATGGAGAAATAAGGGGGGAGGGAAGTGAACAAGAGACCAGATTCAAGATAATCAAAACTACTGACAAAATCTTAGATTCAGCACCTTTTATATCTGATGAAAAGATGAACTAGACACACAGTCAAATGTGTGCAGTTCAATCTAGTGTACTTACCTTCTGCATCTTGAACTCTACAGATCCCACCCCCCCCAAGAGGGACATGACTATTTTTAAACACTCATCAATAAGGAGATAAACAGAGATAGTTCTGATTGTTACAGAAGTAGGAGGCATTAATTCCTATGTTCTGTAAAGCTTTTTGAGATGGGCTTAGTGCTATCAAAGCTGGGGCTACCAGACTTCTGGAGGCTATAAAGTCTGGCTTATTTTATTTTTTCAAAACTTGAAATGAAAATTTTGGTTTGGGACAGAATTGCATCCATATTTCTAACAACTATTTATTTGAGCTGATTAGGAGCTATAACTGGTAGCTGTACATTTCTAACTGAAAAGAAAATAAGTGTATTATAGACAACTTTTTTTAAAACATCCATTTTATAGGAATATACAACAATGAAAAGTTTGATGATAACTAAAAAAAAAAAAAAATCCCTGGTGTAACTCACTAATAGTCAACAGGGTAGCTATTTTATGTCATTTTTATAAAGGGGAAAACATAATGTAAGCTATATTTTATAAGATACACTACAGTGTGGCATTTTGTCATTGCTCTTAACCTGTGGGGAAGTCATAGTTCTGGCTTGTCTATAAAATGAAGGAATCAGTCTAGAATTCAAATCCTGTATTACTTTAAAATTTAGACTGGGGTGAGGTGGAATCTCAGTGTTGTTTCCATTTGCATCTCTTGAATGACCAGTAATGTTGAACATTTTTTCATGTTTATTTGCCGCTTTTACTTCTTTGTCTGAAACATGTCTACTCATTTCAGATGCCCATTTTTGAATTGGGTCTTTATATTTGGGGGGGGGTCTGATTTTTTTGAGTTCTTCACATATTCTAGATAGTAGACTTTTGTCTGAGGAACAGCTGGTAAAAAGTTTTTCCCACATTGTAGGCTGTCTCTTAGCTCTATTGGTGGCTTCTCTTGCAGTGCAGAAATTTTTAATAAGATGAGATCCCAGTTGTTGATTCTTTGTGCTAGTTCCCGTGCTACTGAGGTTTTGTTCATAAAGTCCTTTCCTATGCCAGTATCTTTGAGAGTTCTACCTAACCTGTCTTCCAGCAAGTTTAGTGTTTCTGTTTTAATATTCAGATCTTTCATCTACTTTGACTTTAGTTTAGTGTATGGTGAAAGATATGGGTCTAGTTTTAAACTTTGACTAGTTGAAATCCAGTTTTTCCAACACTATTTATTCAATAGGCGATCTTTCCTCCAGTGAGGATGGTTGGCTCCTCTGTCAAAGATCGGGTAACTGAGTGTGTCTTGGGTTGTTTCTGCATCTTTTAATCTATTCCACTGACCCTCGGGTCTGTTTGCCAGTACCATGCTGTTTTTATCACAGTGGCTTTGTAGTACAGTTTCAAGTTGGGAACACCCTGCCGTGATCCTGTGATACACCCCGTCACGACCCTGTTGCCTAGAATTGCTTTTGTTATTCTAGGTCTCTTCCAGTTCCAGATGAACTTTTGGATTGTTTTCTCTAGTTCTGTGAAATACGCTGTTGGGATTTCAATCAGGATTGCATTGAATTTATATAGTAGTTTTGGAAGTATGGC
Organism: Heterocephalus glaber; assembly: GCF_053883595.1. NCBI lineage: Eukaryota > Metazoa > Chordata > Mammalia > Rodentia > Bathyergidae > Heterocephalus > Heterocephalus glaber. Next base: position 62,212,252 of record NW_028258324.1, read on the forward strand.
CATTTTCACTATATTGGTTCTTCCTACCCAGGAACAGGGGATGTCTTTCCATTTTCTTATATCCTCTTTGATCTCTTTTTTCAGAATGTTGTAGTTCTCAATGTAGAGGTCTTTTGATTCCACCTCACCCCAGAAAAAATGGCTGTTATCATGAAATCAACCAATAACAAATGCTGGCAGGGCTGTGGGGGGAAAGGAACCCTTCTTCATTGTTGGTGGGAGTGTAGACTGGTGCAACCACTGTGTAAATCAATATGGGGATGCCTCAAACAATTAGGATTGCAAGTCCCATTTGACCCAGCTATTCCTCTACTGGGCATCTTCCCAAAAGAATTAAAAGAATCATACCACAGTGATATATGCACACCCATGTTCACAGTGGCACAGTTTGTAATAGCTAAAACTTGGAAAAAGCCCAATTGCCTGTCAACTGGAGACTGGATAAAGAAGATTTTTTTTTTAAATAAAATGGAGTACTACTCAGCCATAAAGAATGAGAAACTAGAGAATTTATAGCTAAGTGGATGCACATTGAGGCCATACTTTTAAGTGAAATAAACAGGACACATGTGTAAATACTGAATCGTTTCTCTGGTGTGAAAAACTAAAAGTGTAAATAAGGATCAAAATGTATAATTAATATTGTGAAATAGGCAGAAAAATGTCTAAAGGAATAGGGGAAGTGGGAGGGGTAGGGGAAAGTAAAGAAGGGAAAAGAAAATATATGAGAAAAGGAAAAACATGGAAACGAAGTCTTTGTAAATAGGGAAGGGTGGAGGGGGTGAAGGGGGGGCAGGGGAATGGGGAAAAAATATGAATCAAGATACACCATGTAAAGGTACAAGATCCCAATGATGAATGTAACTGTATAGTAAACCTAAAATGTACCAATAAACTAAATGGAAAAATAAATTAAAATTTAGACTGATGCCTATAATTCCAGCACTCAGGAAGCTGAGGCAGGAGAATCGAGGCCAGCCTCGGCTACACAGTGAGTTCAAGGCCAGCCTGAACTACAGAGTGAGACTGGGCTTAAAAAAAAAAAAGACTGAAATGTACCATACTGATTGCATGTTTATAACTGTATCTTTTTAAACTTGTCTTTTTGTTTATTCTTTAGTATCTCTTTATTTATTTGACGTTAACTTCTGGTTTTAAAAAAAGGTAATCACAAAATGTAGTATTATTCTCATAGGGCTACATGTTTTCATGCTGGAAAGATCAGTTTTATGATGTTTTCTAAGAATCAATGTGGGGGACCACCAAGGACCACTTATACAAATAATGTACTTAGAAAAAAAGACCGTCATTTCAAACCACCTGCCTAGTACAATACAGATGTACATGAATATTCTTTCACTGTTCAGTCATTCATGGTTAAGTCGTCTGACTGAACCAAAATTTAATTCAAACATTAAAAATTATTAAAAATCACCCAAAACCAAAATGATTTAGTAGAAAACTGCCTTAAGAAACAGTGAGATAAATTACAAACTATGTTGTTGAATATGTAAGGAGCTCAAGAGTGATTTGTGGAAAGTTCAGCTTTTTAGAACTTAAAAAAAAACCTCTTAATGCAAGTATTTCTACCATGCTTCTTTTGGCTAATATGATCAAAATCTCTTCAAATACTTTGTATTTTGAAGTGTATTCTTTAAAAGCTTTCAGTCTGAACATGGAATAGCCTTATATTTAGGTTTTTGTACTTGCTAGACCCTTTGATCCTCATACGTAGATGTCAACTCTAATTTTGGAGGAGCAAACTATTAATGATTATGAATCTGACTCAATTATCAGCCAACAGTAGTGTCATTCCAGGTGCTTGTCAGTGTCAACCGGTAGAAAACCTCGAGCTTTGGGGCACCTGATTGTTATTAAAAGATGTAACTTTTATGGAAGGGGGAATGTGGGATGTGTAGTTCATTCAATGCAGACACATTTCCTCTTTGGATGAGCCAAACCACACTGCCACACACTCAGACTGCACCACTGTGACTTCCCACAGAATTGCTTGGAATCAGCCTCCACTGAGGAACATCACAGTAAAGAGCCCCAAGAGATTCTGGGTCACACGCAGTTATGTGGCTCAGTGTCCACTTGAGAGCACTGACGGAAGATACTTCTGTCAGGTCTGTGTACCGGGGATGCCCGGGCCCCCAGGCAGCAGCTGCACTGTGGGGTCTGAGGGCCACTCTGACCTGGCATCAGTGCTGCCTCCCGCTGGGTTCCAGCCAAAGATCCCCAGCAGAGTATGCAGAACCCTTAAACCAATCTTACCCCAACTTTTACTTTATTTCATTTGCCCATGTTTGCACTTCAGTATTCTTATCTTTTTCATGGAATACATATTTGTAAGCTGCCTCAAATCCTTCTTGGGATATGTCAGGGAATCAATAATCAAACTAACAAGCAGGTTTTTTTATATATTAGTAATGCTTTTTAAATCAGTGATTTAAGATCATTCTGCAAGGTGAGGGGGGATGACAATATCTGTCACATTTAACCTAAGAGTAATTTCTGCATGGGAGAAAATACTGACTTTTTACTTATGCTCAGTTCTTAGAAAACCCAACATTATAAATATTTATAGCATTTATTTCCAGCAACAAAAGTAAAATACAAAGTTTTATGAGATTCATGATCATCTTTTAAAATATAAAAGCTAGACAGATTGTATAAGATTATAATTGTCTACTATGCTTCACTTTGTGTCAAGTACATAAAATGTTGTATATTACATTAACTCAAATTATGACCCCCAAAACTTTTGAAAGTTGTTTTCTCTGCTCATTAGTCATGCTTTTATTTTTCCCAAAAAGATTAAAATATATATTTTAAAATAAATACACTTCTTTTGTCCCATATGAAAACCTAATATATTTCCAAAACTACCAATATATTTTAAAAAATATAATTCAGGCAATAATTTGAGATTTTAAAAAGTCAGCAAGATATTCTGCTCCAATCAATTAAATATGCATTAAAATACATCTTTTTTTTCCCTTCCCAACTTAAAGGTATATTTTGCCCTGAGTTTTGTTGGGAGGATAGTTGAAACATTTTAAGGAAAGGAAAACCACCCAGGTAGCCCTTAAAGAGATAGGACATCATTTATCACCTGTGAAGACAGATTTATTAAGAAGAGGGCCCCTTCTGTTCCTTTAAGACTGCAAAACAGATGGGAAGTGAATGGACAGTCAATGGGACAAGAAAACACATGGGAGGTGCTGCTGTATGTATGTTCCCAGCTTAAGAAAGGGGCCAAGATTGTAACTGCATGACTGGGTCCTGGAAAGGGTCTTTCTTCAAGCTGTTACAAAGACAAACGCTGTTCCTCATCCCGCCGTCAAACTGTTATAAATATTGGTTTGTCAAAAGACCCTCAGTCCTGAGCTTTAAAAAGGAGACGCAACAGGCGAATGACTCATGAGAATGATTCTTAAACAGTCAGCTACAGTGTAATTGTAAAAGTAAAAAAAAAAATAATGTAAGATCAGAGAATGTAATTTTGATTTACTATTAACCCAAGTAAAAACTAACGAAAAAATACAGAATTAAGACTTACAGCCTTTTATAAAGTTATAAATTGAGATGAACTGCAAAGATGAAATACAAGTTATATTTCTTAAATAAGATCCTGTATTAAGACGAAGTATTACTAAACCTGTCATAAACAGTACAGGTAATCCTGCTTTGTTTGGCTGACAAACAAAACAACAAGTTCCGTTATTTATCACAATCTATTAAGGGGCATAATGACTGATACAGATTGAGCATCATTTGTCTGAAACGCTTCTGACCAAAAATATTTCAGATTTTGTAATTTTTGTCTTTTGAACTATCTGCTTAGGTTTCAGTGGTTAAACATACCTAATCTGAAAATCTAAATTCAATAATATGCCAAAATCTAAAACTCAGAAGAATGTCATGCTGGCAATCAAAAAGTTTCAGATTTTAGAGCTTTTTAGATTTTGGATTAGGAATGTTCACTCTGCACTGGTTCCATAAATCAGAATAAGGCTCAGAAAAATGAAAATAACTTCATAACTGATTTCATATTAAGTCAGAAAATAACTTTTACGTTTTAAATTAATTTTTTTCACTGCAGAAAAGGAAAAATTTAAAAGAGCAATGAGAATATATAGATTTATGATCCTGAGTTGTCTTTTTTTAGGAATTAAACAATTCTGTATGGAGACAAACTCACTGTTTTAGATTCTAAATGACTAGTTTCATTAGGACAGCAGGCTCCAAAACTAACAGATGTTAAAAATGCAAACATGGAAGGCAAATTGGGTCATCTATACTTACCTACAAAGCCAAACCCAAAGACTAAAGATGAGCAGAATCCTAAAACAATTCTAAAAAGATATAATCTACAACATGTATTGCTAGCTCCACTGTGCCATAAAAACTTATGTAACTGGCTAAATCATTAACCTTAAACATCAAGTTTTCCATCTGAACAATAGGGATAATGCCTTACAAGCTCCGCATGATTTTGGAAGACATGTAAGTCTTTCAAACTACTAAGCACTATACATATGTGAGGGACGGATATGAGAGTTTCAGGCAGGATATGGGTTCCAAAGTACCAAATGACACAGTTACATGGGTATTTTTTATTTCTGAATGCTTATCTAGATCATTGCTTCCTCTTGATTTTTAGTAATCTTGGGAAAAGTCATTTCAGTGAAAGTGAGGATAAAAGAGAGGAGAACAGGCAAACATTCAAAGAGTTTTCCTGAGTAAAAGAGAATCAAGAAGTAGCTAACTGTATAGAAGGATCAGTCCACTGGCTTTAAGAGAATGATTTGAGCATCATGGAAGAAAGGAGAGAGACAGAATGAAGACACAAGCATATGTAAGTCCAGGTGGAGGATTAACTTTCAGTATAAGTTACATTACAGTTGGACTCAGGAATAACTGAACTATATAGAGTAACTGGCACTATAGATTTAATTTTTGTTTTTTTTTATTCCAGGGATCGAACTCGACCTTGCACTTCTGAGGCAGTTGTGGCGCCACTGAGCTAAATGCCCAGCCCCATAGGTTTAATTTTTATCAACATTATTTGTTCTTCTGAATGAATATTTCCAAATTATTTATATAAAAATGGGAGTGAAGGCCAGGGATTTAGCTCAGTGGTTCCAGCGCCTGCCTCGCAAGTGCAAGGTTCCAAGTTCAATCCCCAGTACCAAGAAAAAAAAAAAAAAAAGGAGTGATATTTAGCCCATTCTGACAGGTAAGAAACCAGAACTAAGGGCAGTGACAATGAACTGAAAATGTGGGGAAGAAGCTAACTCAAGAGCTCCTCATGAAAATTATGTTCCAGAAATTATGTCCCTAGGATCACATTCAAGATTTTGTAAAATGATGCTACCAGTGGTGATTTCTGGCTGGTGAGTTATTTACAAAATTTTGCCATCTCCATCTGCTAATTATCATAATGTGAATGTACTAGTTCTTTAATAATAATAATGATGATAAAAATAATAATAAAGACATTCAAAGAAAATCCCTAAAATCCTGGTAGTGTACTTGGTGAAGATCTAACGAGGATCTGTACATGTGAAATGGTGCAATAAAAGTGAAGGCTGAAGACCCCAAATCCCAAATTCTTGGCTCAGAAAGGGGATCTAAGTGAAGTTAAAAATAGCAATTTTTTTTTCTACAATTCAAAAATGAAGACAAGGGAAAGATTTTCTAAGAAAAAATTAAAATGGAACATTCTGTACATAGCAAGTAACAATGAAAGAAAGAGAAAATCTATTACCTAAAATGGGCTGCACAAGCTTGAATACCTCACTAGCTCAAGAAAGATTTCAATTCATTCTGAGAGCATAGACCCAAGACAGGAAACTACCAACCACACCACAAAGAGCAATTACCATGTGGTCCCATGCAATGGCTCTTGGTATCACAACCATCAGGAAGTTATTTGGGAAAATATTTGTTACTTTTAAGATTGTATTAGCTCCATCCTTCCCACGAATAGGCTAATTAAGGTATATAATTTCTAAGTAATTTTGAATTGTGCTCATTTGGAAAAAAGAATTTAGGCATGCATGAAATAGTAAAAAAATTAGTATTTTCTTTGTCCTTAACACATTTCTCCAACTACTGTACCTTGAGAACTGTATTTCACAGAGGTTACTAATTTAGCATGTGCCAATCCACCAAACCTCCAAGAGTTCTTTTTCAAAAATATATTTTTGTATCTTGCTTAATTTTATATTTAATATACTTTGCACAGGCCAATGGATTGCTCTGTAATTAGATTTAGGTTTCTATTACTAGATCCTATTTTTTCCATTTTAGAAATGGAAGAGAACACACAAAAACATTAAAAAAAAAAAAGACCCAAACAATGTTTAATCCCAATTTTAAAGATTGTTTCTTTTTCCAGTACTGGTGATTAAACCCAGGGCCTTCACACTGAGCTACATCCCAGCCCTTTTCTTATACAATTTGAGACAGGTTCTCACTAAATTGCCCACGTCAGGTTTGAATTTGTGATCCTTCTGGCTCAGCCTTCCAGACAGCTATGATTACAGGCATGAGCCACCATAAAATAAAAAGTATTATTTTATTCTAATGTTTCTCACTGAGGAAATGGTAACAAGCATTAGAAGGCGGAAGAGCTAATTTCTAGTTTTAAATATGTGCACTGGGCTTTTGAAAACCTAAGACAATCTCAACAGGATATAAGTGAAACATATATAAATGATAAATTTAAAATGATAAATTAAAAATTCAATCTCTAGATTACTGAAGAGAACTTTTTGTCTCAAACCTGAGTTTAAAGCAAAAAGAATACTTGCTTACAAAGTCTTGAGTACTAGTAGCCTATATAATGTTATGGAGAAATAAATATCCTTTTAATCTTGTACCAATTTATCAATATCCTTCAATCGTGACTTTGAAAGACAGACTCAGCCCATGAGAAATGTGCTTGACTCCCCAAGCCCCATTTTGAGTCTAGATTTCCTCATCAATAACCTGGAAGATGCTACCGAGGTCTCATCATATGGAACTGCATGTAGATGACCGCTTCTCTAATCCAGACGACGCCCCCAAGGAGTGCTTTATCCTCCAGGCCAGCTCTGTCTCTCTCGGGGCTGGGGGCTGCAACACAAAGCAGAGGCTGCCTCTGTGCATACCCAAGGTTAAACAGCTCTTCACTATCTTCCTTAGCTGTTGCATTGATTCCACCTTACCATGAAAAGCACATTTTGCTATGGCAGAGTTTAAAAATATAATTACTTTTACCACGGAAAGATCCCTTAAAGAGTTCAAGTACTGATATATAAAACCGAAATAAGTTATTCATTTTGTACAGAAGAGAAACTTTAATCTTCCTCTTTTTCAACCATTTTTCTTAATAACAATTCCAAGAAGTACTTGACTGTTAAAGAGAATAAACGTATTTCCATAAACTTAGAAACTCCAAATAAACATTAAAAGTTATTAAAGACTTTTGGTGAATTGGAAGGACTGGAGCTGGGAAGTCATTGGTGACCTACCTATAAGTAAGTGGTTTCCATACAGTTCAGAGTCAAACTACAAACCTAAAACATTAGGAAGGGAGTGGGTGAGCACAAGAGTGAATAGAGGAAAGGGAAGTTGCTAGGAAGAGAAAGGAGATGTTAACTTTCTGGCAATACAGAGTAGAAGAAAGGCTTCTGAAAATGAAGAATTAGCCTCCCTCCTTCCCCTTGTAAGTCAAAAGAAGGGGGCTCATGAAAAATCTGTATTAAAAGAGCATGATCAAATATTTATTGAACATATATAAAATATAAAATACAAGGCATGGTGAATTTATGAATGCACCAAATCACTCTGGTAGAGTTGATAAATCAAAATAGACATGAAAATATTTTTCTTTAAATGCTTATTGTGGCCAACTTTCAGCTGCCCACATAGTGAGAGGGCTGCATTCTGGTCAATTACACCTGAGTAAGGTTTTAATTGCTGAAGGGAGGCAAAGTGAGCAGGCAGGAGGAAAGACGTAATAATGATCTAGGAGGAGGCACAGTGAGAGAGAGAGAGGGACAAGATCGTTTAGAGATGTGTTAGAAACTAGGGGAGATGAAACAATATCAAGGCCACATAAACACAGCATCAGTCCTGCAACCAAAGTTTACGTTTTCTTTCCAGGGCACCTTACTCTTCACTGTGATTGTACGTTTTTCCCCCTGTAAAAATAATCTCCTCTATCTCTAGGTACCTAGGACTCTGCAACTCAAAGTCACCATATCTTCCTTTAAATGCTCTTGAAATTCATTTTCTTTGGTTAAGTCCACAGAGGCAAAAGGGACATACTAATGTAGCTGGAGTTCAAGTGACACTGAATTTTCAACAGTCACTGTCTGCCACACTTACAAAAGAGATACAGTGTGTCAGTTTTGTTCTAATGCGTAAAATGACAGATTGTCTTGCTGCGAGCAGGAAGAATGTCTAGAGCGCTGGTTCAGGGTGGGAGAGGCAGGGAGTGACGGTGGGCTGCAAGAGTCACCGTGGAGCCTCGTCAGAATATTCACACCAGAGCCTCACCTCCGGAGAGTCTTAAACATTCAACTTGCCCTTCTTGTAATTTTACAGTCCAAAGTTTGAGTATCATAATCTTTCTGGGATGATTTTCAGTCCCTCACTATTTCTCACCCATAATAACCCTCAAAAATATGACAAGATTGGAATTAGTTTAGGAATGTAAAGTAACCAATGGAAATTAAATTCAAGGGCATCGTGACATTTTCCCTGTCTAAATGCATTGAAATAAAATCATTCTGTTGAGCTAAGGGTTCTATTTAGCTATGTTCTGCCTGATTTTTAAATTCAAGTTTTAACATGATGCATTCTTACAGCACATTTGTCTTCTGTCATTAAATAATAGTAACTACGAAGAACAAAGTTTTCATTATAAAGGTGATTTCTGTTCTGAATAAATGGTAGCTCAGAAAAAAAAGAAACTTTCATCTATAGTCTGTATCGCTAAATTTAGGGTCAGAACTGAGTCTCATGCAGACCAAGGTACAAAGGTTGTGTCTTTGCTCCATTTTAATTATCAAGAGAAAGCATCGGATGGAGGATAAGAGGAGACTGGGAATGTGAAGAAACACAAAGAGAAGCCCCAACAGCATTGTATATGCCCAAGAGAAACAAACTCCAAGTTTCCAGAAACAATTGCTGGCTGTCTGGGAGATGCTCAGGCATCAAACAATAAAGAACAGTCAACAGAGGCAAGAGGCTGAGCACGCTGCGGTGACTCCTGCTCTCTAATCCCCTCAGCTCTAGTAAAAAGGCCAGCTGTTGCCACCTCGCGTAGGGAGTCAGCAGAGCAAATTAATGGGGGCGGGGAGGGGGCTGAGGATATTGAAAACTTCTACTTGACCAGCCTCTTTAGTTATACTGTCTTCAACATTAACAATATTAAACTACACCGTACAAAAGCCTGTAAGTTGTATCCAAGTAAAGGAATTTATTACTGTTTTCACACTGCATTGGCAAATATGAAGAAATACATTGAATCTTTTAACATTTCAACACTTCCAAACTAGCTCAACAAAAGCCTAAACTTGGAATAACAATCACTTTGTTCAATTAAAAATTCCATATCTGTCACAGCTAGACTTAGGGTTCAGTAAGTATGAACACAACAGATAACCACACGGAAAAGCTGTCTGAATTCTCGGCAATCTGGATGTTACTTATTTATGGTGAGATTTGAGTATATTTAGAGCTGTGTTTATAAATCATGTAAGGAAAATTAACATCCTTTAATCTGGTTAGTGGCTTCATACACATTTTAGAGTTCCTTTTCCCAGTGTGCTATCAAAGTTTTCAAATAGTGTCAAAGTCTAAATTCCAAAGCTTTTTGTTTTTACTTTTTTTCTTTTGGTAACAGGAATTGAACTCAGGGACTCTCGCTTACCAGGCAGGAGCTGCACCACTGAGCTATATCCCTGGCGCTTCCAAAGCTTTTTATATGACAGGAAGTACACAAGGTGACAGTAAAGATGGTAATGGCCCCCAGCACCAATATGTGTCTTTCTTCCCCTGTGAAGGGCACTGTTAACTACGGAACCACCCCAATATAAAGGACAATTTTGGATAATTGTATTTTCCAAAGGCTTGACTTTTTCCCTTAGTTTGACAGTCATTTAAGAGACCTGGCTCAAATCCTGGCTGTCACACTTACTAGCCAGTGTTAGTAAAAGCTTCCATTTCATTTGTAAAATGAGAATGACTGCACCCATCTCAAAAGATCATTCAGGAGAATCAAATGATTCACTTAAAGCACTTTGAAAGTATTCAAATATTAATTCACACTCCGTTTCAAGTTTTGACACAAAAATGAAGAGGAATGTATTGTAAAATAAAGAGGGAAAGAATCCTTAGTCTTTCTTTAGAAAGCAATCTAAATGATTGTTAATGCCTTCTAATTCCTGGGTATCAATGATTCTCTAATTACACAGAGACTTAAAAGTATAACTTGAGCTTTAGTGGACAAGAGTCATAAAGGAAACCTGAGTTCTCCAAACATAACCGCCTAGTTAATAGCTGATACAATATTCACAGAACAAACAGTGAAAGATTCCAGGCTGTACTGACTAAACTGAACAAGCAACACAAGCAGCCACTGTTAGCAGTGCCCAGGACTCAGGTTCCTGGGGAACGGGGAGGGGACAAATGAACAGTCTGAGAAACGTTAGCACTCTTATTTACACTGGGAGTCCATGGAGATTTCAATCTAAGTTGACACTGTATTTAAATAGTTATAAAAACCTTCTGAAATTAATCCTACCACAGAATCGAAACATTCTTCTCAAGGTCATACTGGGTGTATTTAAACCCTGGATGGTTTGGAGCAGATGCTACCAATAAGGAACTAAGGGAAGGATGAGCTGCCTGCCTTCACATCTTCAGAGAACATGTTTTCAAGTCTTCTTTTCTCTACAATATTTTCACATGACCCTAATCTATGATTAGTTTTAAAGATACAAACTCCTTTTTATTCTTTTTTTTTTTTTTTTAAGTGTGGGACCCATGCGTGCTTCTTTTTTTTTTTATTTTTTATTTTTGTGTTACCGGGGATCGAACTGGGGTCCTTGTGCTTGCACCGGAGGCAGGGAAACCACTGAGCTAAATCCAAGGCCTCCTTTTTATTCTTTACATGAAAATAACCTCAGGCTTACAGGAAAGTTGCAAGAACACATTTTCCTGAAACATTTATGTCCCATCACCCACAGTCTCTTATTTATTAGCTATGAATAAGGGTATTTTCCTAAGTAATTTCAATGCAACACTCTGAACTTTCAAACTGTCACTGATGTATTACCACCATGGAATGGGAGATCCCATTCAAGTTTCACTTAGACAGAAAGAGTCAGTCCAGGGCCTGACAGTGCATTTAGTGGTCATGTGCTTCTGTCTTCTGCTGCCTGGAACACGTCCCCAGGCTTTCCTTGTCTTTCATGGTCCTGACAGATTTGAAGAACATGAGCCAGTTATTTGTATACTGAATCTTAATTGGGCTTTTCCAATGTATTCTGATTGAATTAAGTTATACATCTTTAATAAGAATATCCAAGAAGTGATGTTGGGCTCTTGGGGGGTGGGTGGGTGGGTACTGAGGATCAGATCCAGGGGATTCACAGAGTTATATTCCAGCCCTTTCTATATTTATTTTGAGAGTGGGTCTCTCTAAGTTGCTAAGTTGCCCAGGCAGGGCTTCCTGCCTAACTCTTCCAGACTTCTGGGATTTCCGGTGTGCACCACTATGCCCAGCTGTGATGCTGGGTTCTTCTCATTGCATTCTACAAAAGTGGAACAAGTTTTGATCTGACCATTACTGATGATGTTAACTCGACCACTTGATTATGGTGGTGATGGTCAGGGTTTTCCATGTAAAATTATTCTTTTCCTTCTTTTAATTGATAAGCATTTTCTATGAAGGTATTTTGGGTGGCTATATAAACATCTTATTTTTCATCAGGGATTTTATTCATTTATTTACATAATTACCAATTCACAGATTCCTATTTTATTCCATGAGTTACAAGTTGTTCTTGTCATTATTATTCTGATGCTGCAAGTGTCTCGGGCTTGGCCAGTTAGAGCCTCATGAGGCCTCTGGGTCCTGCCGGCTGTTCCCAGGTTGTTCCCATCGCCTGTTTAGCACCCCCTCACTTCTGCAGCTGAGGTGCCCTGGCCTCATCCTGTCCTCCCCTGCTCCAGTGAGGAACCATGACGATAGCCTCCTCGTGGCTCCTCTTCAATTAACCTCCTTGGGCCGAGAAGTGTTTTGTTTTGTTTTTTCATTTCTTTTCTCTTTCTAACTCTATCTTCACTCCAACAGGTATCGTGGCTTATTGCCTTGTGTATGTAGAACAATGCACCACTCCTTAAGTACTATCTTTGAAGATAATCAGTGAATACTCCAAGTAATGAAATTATTTAAAACCAGGTAAAATATGGATGCATTAAAATTTTAATAATCTGTATATTACACTGCCCTTTGCTACTTTGGAATTATAATAAGTCGATTGCCCCTCTGCAACATACTCTACCAACCAGCATTCTCTGTTCTAAATGAAAAAGCTCTATTCAAACCCTTGTTCTGTGCTATACTTGTGACTGCTAATGTTGGAGAGTTTTCTGACTGAAAGCAACCATGACCATATTCCTGCAATGCCAGATGCAAGACTAACAGTAGGGAAAAGGCACTTTCAGGACTCCTTTTCCACTACTGTACAGCGTCACGGCTCATCTCCTTCCATGTGACTGGTGAAGCTAAGTCGCTGGGGAAAGAAACCCTTGCTCCTACAGACATTATTTGGTGCATTAACTCCACCACAATTTTCTATCTATAAAAGCAGCATATCATTACAAGGAGCCATATGAATACTTTCGTAGGAAAACCACCAGGAGAACGTAAGACTTGGCTTGGCAGGGCACATATTTACATTAGTAATATATTTTCTTTATTTTAATCAAATTAGGATTGAGAGAAATAGGACTAGGCCAGCTCTAACTAAAAGTACAAGAAAAGACACTCAAAAACATCTCTCAATCACTTATACTCCAGATAAAATTCACTGACATAGCTCACTATTTGGTACCTGCGTGAGGAAGGAGACAGAAAGTTTGTATACATCATCCTGGTGACACCCATCCTCCTGTAACAGTACTACCTTAGCATGCAATTATGAAGCGGGAACTCAAAGTGCTCCCTGCACTGACTGCCAACAACTGCCCTGACAGTAGGTAGGTGTTTCATGAAAAGGATCCGGGAGATTCCCTGTCTAAGGCACAGCTAATAAATGTCAGTTCAGATTTGAGAACAAGTCTTCTGCACTGGAACAAACAGTATGCTGCCAAAATAGTATGAAAAACTGTGAGAGAAATGCAAATAAAGTTAAAATATGATGTACTTAAAAAATAAAAAAAAGACAAGAAAAAGAGAAAGCAGGGAAGAGCTCAGATAACTAGGGGAGAACATGATGAAAAAGGGTGAATGACACATGTATAAAATAGAAAAATCTTGCCTGGTTTCTTTTGGAGAATCTTATAATTGAACTGTGGTGACATTTTCAAATTTGAAAAGTTTGTTTCTATTCAGCATTTGCTTTGTTTTAGATATAAGAAAACATGAAATAACAAATTTAAATACATAGTGAAAGGAAAAATACTTTGTTTCATAAAGTAGAAAGGAGGGAAACTTAAGACAAAGAAGCCTCGAACAGAAGCACTAATTACAATTACTAGCATTTTTCTTTAATACTAATGTTTAACGTGTTCCTGGGGTTCTCAAAGATCTAAATAAATCTTAGTATACAAATCAATCTTAAAGCTAGGAACCTACCAGGATTCAAGAAACACTACGCCAAGCAAAGCAACAAAGTCATCAGGTAGGAGGGATAGGGAAAACCATGGGGCCTGCTGTAGTGTGACAGCCTGACCAGGGGCCCAGTGATCCGTGCAGGGGCAGCCCCAAGCAGGGCACCGGAGCATGAGCAGGATGAAGAGGATGTCTTCACAGAAGCACGGTCTGGCTTCCAGTGAAGAAAGGAAGCACGTGTGAAGGGTAAAGAGGATGAGATGGGGAAGTGCCTGGCACAAAGGGTCAGAGTATTAGCTCTGTGGAGAGGACTCCATGGACAGGAGCAGCCTGGCCTTGGCTGTCAGGCCCAGACAAGATGAGAGGAACTTCAACGCAGGAGTTGATGGTGTGGAGTGATTAAGAGTCTTAGATGGTGACACGAAATTTTTGCAATGGAAGGGAGAGCAACAAACTTGGTTACACAAAAGAGGGTTGAACAAAATAAATAAACTTAATAAGAATAACAGGAACCAGGTCCCTTGCTGTCTGAAAAGGGAGTTACAAATATGGAAAGGGGGAGAAACTAGAACAAATCCTCTAGTACTCGGTTAAAATTGGAGTCTCAGCATCAATTCATGGTTTCACATATGCATATATAACCAGGACACACATAAATGTGTGTAGATAAATCTATACACATACATACTAACACACAAATACAACATTTATTTCCTCTTCCTATTGAGAAGACCCACAACTGCAATATTTCAATCACAATGAGCATGTGTCATTCTCAGATCTTGATTTCTAAATACTATTTTCTAAAAGTAGGTCTCCTGGTGAGGAAATGAACTTGAACATTTTGTTCTATGGAAGGATAATTTTGGGATGGTGGGTGAAACCTGACTGGGGCTAAGGATCAGATATGGTCATGTTACCAGTGTTAACACTGGTTTTAGTAAGTTGCTAGGAACAAATCCTTGTTCTAGGAAATAGACATTAAAGTACTTGGAAGTGACAAGACTTCAGGCCAGCATCTGATGCAAATAGTTGAGAGAAAAAAGTTCCTTGCAGGCTGGAGTCCTTGGAACTTTTCAGCAAGTGTGAGACTAAATAGATGAACACACATGGAAATGGGGGTGGTGAAAGGGAAGAGCATCAGGAGCAACTTACTGAGGTCTTCTGCCAGCTGAACCCGTTTACCAGTAAGCAACTTAACTTTCTTCTCACTGTCTTCAGCAAAATCTTCCAATACTTCTTTAACGTTTTTCTCTAGTCGCCTAACTGTTCAAAAATAAATGAAAAACATGGGGAGCCCATTTTCATGAATGCACAGGATGAGAAAATTAGCCATGTGTGGGACAGTAAGCCCTTATTTTTTATCATCATGTTGGATCTGTTCAATTTCTCAGTTTATCTGGTACCCTAATCAGCATGAAACGGATACACCTTTACAGAGAATGGCCACTCTTAACCCACGACACTTTAACGGGAGCAGATTTCTCAAAACATCAAGTGATGCTCTGGAGCCATTCCTATCAGAGTATCTGTGTAATGAACGTAGACACACAGTATGTTTTATTGGCCATATTTCTTCATTATAATTGCTTTTCAATATTTTAAAAGCAAATTATAATTTTTAGTTTTTCTAAATGTTTTTGTTTGTTTTCTGAGATAAGGTCTCATTATAATCCAGGCTGGCCTTAAACTCTTGACGTCACCTTGTAGCCCAGCTAACGCTGGCCTGGAACTCATGGTCCTCCTGCTTCAGACTCCCAAGTGCGGGGCTTACAGGCATGTTACTATGTCTGGCTATGATAAAGCTATCTTTGAATAAGTATCTGGGCATCTTTTTAAAAAAAATATCAAAATTAAAAAGTAGTCTCTACATGGCTCACCTTCAGTGTTTGTAAGTTGCTGCCTTAAAGTATTTGCAGTGATAGCAAGCATGCGTTGTATTCGCCAAAACAGGACAACGTCATTGCATTCCAGCTGAATTATTACGTAATTAAGATTCCCAGATGTAATTAAAAAAATAAAAACAATGATCATAAATACATGTAACTATCAAAGTCAGTACTTACACCCCTATATTTAATACAAAATATTCAGGTTTATCTAAAACACATATCTTACTATAGATATAGAATCTTTCTGTCAAGATTCATAAAATTCTGCAGGATTTGGGTTGTATTACTCCCACACATACATGGCTTTGTTTGTTTGGTTCTGGGGATCAAACTCAGGACCTTGTCCAAGCGCTATGCTTCTTAGCTACATCCCTGGCACATAGCTTTGTTTTAATTCTAATGGCAAAGCAAATGAACTTGGAAAGTACACAGAAATTCATAGCATATAGGATTGAGGGCATGTATATATACCCTCAATTTGTATTTAGTTTTAGTTAACCATGTTTATCTTAAAGGTGTTCTTAGTTAACCTGTTTTATTCTTGTGTGCACTCACACTATTTTCAAAACTCAGCTTTACAGGAATATAAATTGACCTTTTAAAAAACCTTATTTGAGAGAAATCTTCTCAACAACTAAAATTATGTAAGAAACGGGTCACTTTTACATAGGTGCATTTCAATACAAATTTACTTTAAGCTGCCTAAATCAACAGAAAAGCATTTTAGATGCTTCAAGTAAGTAAGAAGAATATTGACCAAGAGTGCTTTTCCAAAAGGGTATGTCTTTACAAGCATTTTCACCTGTGGGGAAATGCTCCAAGTATGCCAGCCTGCTGCCACCTAGAGGCTACTTTGTAAAGTGTGATGTTAAACAACAGAAAAGTCCAAGTTTATATTATTTCTTTTAAAGAATCATTTAAAACAAGATTGCAGTAACATGAAGAATTATGATACATGAAAAATGAACAATAAAAATTATTTTGCTATATGATTTCCATTATGCAAATAAGTGGTTATGTTACATATCCCCTCCCTATGGTACAGGAAAGTTGAAAAAAATACATAAAGGTGACAAATACAATTACTTCTAAGTCAGGGGAGTATATGTGACATTTCCTTTGACATATTCTTTTACATTCTTTTAGGACGAGGTTGACAGGTGTGAAGATGCCAGAACTACCGAAGTGGCAAGTATCTTCAAAAACAGATCATTCTTTATAAATTATATATACTTTTTCCAAGATGATCAAAGGACTTAAATTAATATATACAGTTAAAGTACACTTTTATACATCTTTAAACAACTGTTGTTAAAAAATTTCCCTTATTTTTGGGACATCCTTACCTCAGAGTCTACAAAATGTCTTTGGTAGTAATAAAAGCCTCTTCGACAAAGGTTACAATGGTTGAGAGCTGTTTTTAGGAAATGTCTTCTGTAAACTTGATGCCAAGTGTCCTTAATCTAAATGAGAAAACAAAACAAAAGCCAGACTTACTGTACACTCTTCATATAGATCAGTCACACTCAGAAGTTGTATACAAAGTTTATTATAAAGAGCTGGGTGTGGTGGTGCTTGCCTATAATCCTAGCACTTGGGAAGCTGAGACAGGAGTATCACTGTGAGTTTAAGGCCAGCCTGCCTGAACTACAGAGCAAGACTGTGTCTCAAAAAAAAAAAAAAGGAACCAAAACTTATTATAAAAAAAGTTAACTGAAAGCAACAGCAATGTTGTTATTCGTCCAGTCCCTTTTATCTACTTACATCATTTTTCAAGACAAAAATTAGATTTACTAGTTTATGTCCTTTAACATTTGCAATGTTTTAAACAAGCACTGCTACAGTCAACCATTTTGGAGAGTAGATGGGGTGGGGATTACCTTTGCCTAGTTAGAGGTGGGAAAACTAAGGCAAAAGATGTTGCAAGCTTTATCTAAGAAGTAAGGACCAGGGCATGGTCTCAGACCATGTCCACCAACCCAACTACATTTCTTGTTTGTTTATTGAATTTAATTAGTTGTATCAAGATGATCCCTACCACTTTACTGCTAGGTAGTCTGTCGGAAAATTCAATGCTCTTTCATACAACTACTGTCTTTTTTTGAGAACAGAAATAGTAGTTAAGGAGGAGTTAGAACAAATATCATTAATTCCATCTGAGAACAAAAGAAGCTAGAGAGATATCAAGTACTCAAAATGGAGCTGAAGTTTCAGATTTTGGAGCATTCTGATTTCACATTTTCAAATAAGGGATGCTCAAGTGTGTAACTTTTTTGTTAATGGGAGTTAGGACTAATGTGGACATATTGATACATATCTAACTAAAAATCTCATGGATGTAGGCAGCAGCTTTGACTTTTACCAGTTTTCTCTTCATGTTCTGATCTCTGGTGGAATTTAAAGTAAGTAACTCATGCATCAAGCACAGAAACATAAATAGCAGATAACCTTTAAAAAATGACGGTGGCTCTGAAATCTTTTATGATTGCTATCCCCACTATATTTATTTGAGTTTCACTTAGTAATAAAATGAACTTTTGAATTCCTTACATTCTAACTACCAAGCAGTAGGAAACAAAAGCTCAGAAAGTTTTTTAAAAAGATTTTGTCACAAATAAGCATTATGAAGCAAAAAACAGCCTACAGAGCCGGGCATGGGGGCACATGCCTGTACTCTCAGCACTGGAAAGGCTGAGCAGGAGGACTGCCAAATCCCGGGCCAGTGTAGGCTACACAGCAAGTTCAAGGTTGGCCTGGACTACATAATAAGACCCCGTCTTAAAAAAAAAAAGTCTAAAGAGACTGTCTTCATCTTTATACTTACCATAAAAGAGGAAAATAAGGTAAAGCCAAAATCAATAAAACATTCACACTTTCCCTTTTCTAGTGGGTGACATTTGTCTGTAAAACACATACACACGCACACAGATACATAC
The DNA here is from genome assembly GCF_053883595.1 of Heterocephalus glaber. Taxonomy (NCBI): domain Eukaryota; kingdom Metazoa; phylum Chordata; class Mammalia; order Rodentia; family Bathyergidae; genus Heterocephalus; species Heterocephalus glaber. The sequence goes on from NW_028258324.1 coordinate 62,230,923, forward strand.
ACATCTGTATATAAGTAAGCCATATTTCAACAGGAATTCTGTTTCACAGTCTGAAACAGTACAAAGTAGTGCAGAGGTCTGGGTGGGATTCATTCCTTTTCACAAGAGCAGCTGAACTTGCCCAGGTGTCAATGTCTAAATTTCTCCATTTACAAGTTAACCTTTAACAAGCAATACTGAAAATGAAATTTCTTTTCTTTTTTTTTCCCCTGGTACTGGGGATCGCACTCAGGACCTTGCGCTTGCCAGGCAGGTGCAGTGCTACTGAGCCACATCCCCGGTCCCGTGAAAATAAAATTTCTAACCTTCACACAATCAAAATGACTAAGTTTTTGTATCAGCAAATGTGCACACGGTCAAAGGAAAATCAAGCCCCGAGCTACCTGAGTAACACACAGAAGTAATATTGTGCTGTGAGAAACAGTGCTTAGGGAAGCAGACTCATGTTTTCCAGTCATGTTTATTACCAAGCTTGGGTCGACTTCAACTCCCCGGGATTCAAGGTTCTTCCGGACTGTGGTTATCTCATCACTTGCAAGATACGCTGGGTGCTCCTCATTACATTTCAACATCTTCTCCAGTTCATTCTTGGTTTCATTGTGAACACACTTTAAAATGTTAAAGAGAGAGAGGACTGTTTACATGGGCCATAATTTGGCATTTGTAAAAACAGACTCTGGATTTTAATAAATATGTTACTGTTGCTTAATAGTGAACAAGCTTCATCCCAACAAATAAGTGAAACCCAGCACCCCAACTTAGGAATATGGGGAAGTGGCCTCTGAATGCAGAGCAACTTGCTTCATGAAAGGGGAAAACACACAAAAAAAGGGGAATTAGCCCTATTTGGTGTGTTTTACTTTTGCTACAATGTTTTACTGTTGAAATTATGGCACCAGGTATCTTATTATACGCTTGCTTTCTTGATCTTAGGGTTTAATTTGGGTCTAGGAAAAAGTACCCTGAATACATGGGAAAAGACAATGTTCTATAAATGCCTATAAGGACTTTGCACCTGTTGATATGTTTCTTTTCTGGTTAAATAAACATACATGCATAGTGGAGGCTTTAAAAAAGACTATTCATTAAAAAGTCATACTTCAGACCTGTGAGGTAGCTATCATTCTTAAATTCACTTTCAGCCTCTGTTCATAAATCTCATCAAAGGAGGAAAACCCACTCACAATAACTATAGGTTTGAAAACAAGACTCTTATACTGTGTCAAATTAAATTTATGTTGTCATTTTTCAATCCTTCATTCAAAATTGTACAATAAAAGAAGTTAGCTTCCAATTCACTTACTACTGTAAAGAAGTTACAACAGTACTGTCCCAGACAGTACTGCACCTACTGAATCTGAGTACTTAAACAAGAATAAGAAACTAGGTTGTAAACGGAACTATGACTTAATACTCTGAAACACGACACTTTAGAAGAAATACTTCATAAACCATTGTTTGCTTACACACTTCTACTTAGTCTGAGGTAGGAAGCAAATCTCGCCTTGCCTGTGCTTTTGCTGCTCGCTGTCCACCATCACCTCTCCTGTCACCTGGCACATAGCCTCTTTCCCATCTATCCTGACCATTTTCCCAGGTCAGGTAAGTCCAGAATGTATCAAAGGGTGGGATTTTTCTAGAAGACTAAAGAAAAAGTAACACGAAATAGTGTTCAGAACTTAGATTTCTTGTCCTTAACACAGGAAAATCTTAAATTTCTTTTCCTGCTAAATCTGGCCACTCAGAAGGCAGAAGGACTTGTTACACAGCTAGCTTGTTGCACCATGAGGTGGGGATATTCTCAGTCTTTTCTAGAACCCATTTCTCACTGTAACCTCCAGGTAAGAAGTCTAGAACAGTGGTTTACAGGGGCTGGCAGGATGGGAAGCAACGTCAGAGAAGGAGACTGACTCAGTGAGTCCAATAGGATGCTAACTTTTAAAGGAAACACAGGATACATATAAGCTTCCCTGGGCGATTCTGATGTACTCTCCCTTCTACAGCCCAAACATGGCCTCTGCTCTAGTCAGCCTGGGTCTCACCCATGCTTTCCTGAAACTCTAGGGGAGAAGGTTCTTCTCTGAAGGGGCTCACAGATCCTCTGCACTGACCTTAAACTCCTTTGCTTCTCTTGAAGCGAATCTTCTATGTTCAATTTCTGGAGAAAAATAACCCATAACCAGGAATCCTTCCTCTCCGAAGGTGTTTGGCCAAAGCATTTTTACCACTAGTTGTCAGGCAAGTTCTGTTCTTGCTGACTGTTCCTAAGGTTTTAGACCCAATTTCAATGAGCCCTGAAGGCCAGATGCCATTTTTCTCTTGAGTTTATCTGCCTTACACCAGCCCTTTCTAATTAATGCTTCTTCCTGTCAGAAGCCAGAAACCTCTGATGGAGCCCCTAGAAATTCTTCTCCGCTGGACTTCCTCCTCTCAGCCCAGCTGTAGTGTGGAGATAACTGATGCACCCCGAACAGGCATGATCCAGTCCCTACTGCTGCCCTCTTCTCCCACTTCCCTGCAGGTTCTTAAGGACTCATTTTCCACAAAAATTATAGCAGGGTGGAGAAAAGAGGAGGAAAGAGAAGAAAAAGAGGGTTTCTTGACTATTTTGAAGCAAGTTGAGACATCTGATAGTTTATGAAACAAAAAATGTGGGTAATTAGAAAATAATAGAAGATTGATCACATAATTAAATTAATAATTTAATTAATATTTAAAATAAAAACAGTGTCTGGGGATTTAGCTCAGTGGTACCACTGCCTGCCTTGCAAGCGCAAGGTCCCGAGTTTGATCCTCAGTACCAAAAAAAAAAAAAAGTTAAAAAAAGATTTCCTTTGGTAATTTTTTCATTCTCTTTACCTCTTCTAATTTTTCCATTTTTTGGTTTCCTTTTCTCGAAGTGGATGGATTCAAGGAACAAAGGAAAAAAACAGGCTGGATGTCAACTCTGTTTACTCACTACTTCCTTCACCTGCAGATTCTATATTCTATTTACTCTCTCACTTGAGGAATGGATGTGAGACTGACACAGCAGCACAGGACTGAATGCTAGACAGGAAAAGAAGCCACCAAAAAGAAGGCATAAAAAGGGATGGAGCTGGGGACAGAGACTCTAAGGACTTCTACATTTGCCTGCAATTTACTAGTTTTTAAAGCTATTTATTTTTCAGCTTTATCATTTTGTAGAAGTGCTCATTAAATATCTATTAAAGGAATGAATCCTGCAATTCTACCTCCCATCCGAATTTTCATACATATTTTCCAAACACAGCAACAAAAAATACAAAAGAACAAAATAATTTTTTTTTTGTTTGGTACCGAGGATCGAACTCGGATCCTTACATTTGCGCAGCAGGCAGTGAAACCAAAAACAAAATAATTTAAGTAGTCCTCCAACAGAAAATTCCAGAGACTAAAAGAAACATCATTATATCCCTTTCCCTCTTAATCACACTCACTGTACATCCTCTGAAATCCCTGTTCAGAGAATTTTTCTGTTTAAATAACTTTCGATATTTTAAATCTTAAATAGGGAATTGAAATGAACAAAGTAACTGACCATAAAAGGGCATGTTTCATCTCTCTTAATAACACAGGTACTTCACTTTCTAAAACACTTTCTGAGGTATGTGAAATTCTTGGGATTTGCCTAGAGCCATCCTAGGCTGTGCTTCAGGCCTGCCCTAGAGTGAGCCGAACTGCATCATTATGAAGCCGGAGACGCGCTTTCACCTCTTCTTGGGTCCTGTTCTTCCAGTGAAGCCACCTCTTCTTCCAGTCCGGACCTATCATGTTTTCAATTGCATTTTCAGCTAGCAAAACATTTTAAACAATTAATTAGAATTTTACCATTTACCAAGGACATATAACTATACAATGGTCTCAGAACTAAGAATGGTCTTAGCTTCTTTACTACTTCTAAGTGCGATATCAGTATGACATCAGTTGAATAAAGACATCAATTATATGGTACATGTATAAGAAAACTATAAACAGCATGCATTTAAAAGCTATGAAAAGTACAACTGCGTAGAGTCCTCCTGTAAGTACAGTAGCAAACACAAATATTCTGAAATAGAACATTTTAGAACAGAGCGCATGCATGCAAGTGTCACGTGCCCATTTATTTAACCGTTTAAGTAATTACAAGGCAAACGACGGAAAAATCCCACAAATAATATTCAACTTTTAATGACGAAGACCTTTAGGTGTCAGCTATCATTTCACAAATGTTCTCTACAGCTGGAAGAGTGTGTCACTGCTGCAAACACTCAGAGCCTGACAGCCTGACAGCCCATGCCCCTGCTTACTGTCTTTGAGCCGAGCCTGCAGAGCCTCTTCCATGAAGTAAATGGCTGCGTCCCACTGCTGCTTATCGGAGATGGACCGGTCTTCCAGCGCATTGTGCTGAATAACCCTCTGCAACGGCAAGCACAGAAGAGCCTCGTGTGCTTTCTGTCCCCTCAGAAATTTTATTCAAACAGACAGCTTAGTAAATATCCAAGACAACAAACTATGTCCCTCCCACAAAAATGCAGGAGTGCTTTTCCTTCCTTCCTTCCTTCCTTTCTTTTTCTTTCTTTCTTTTTTTTTTTTTTTTTTTGTTTTTTGGGTATTTTGAGGTAGGGTCTTGCTGGCCTCAAACTCAGGGCGATTCTCCTGCCTCAGCCTTCCGGGTGCTGGGATCACAGGTGTGTGCCACCACACCTGGCCAGGAGTGCCTTTTTTATGCCTGCTTCCTTGTCAGATTTTTATCTGAAAAATAAACAGTGCAGATTCTCTCTTGGCTCAAATTAAACAAGTTCACTAGGAGAGAAAGACACAGACAGAGAGAAAGGTGTACTGTCCATCTAACTACACACAATGCCATACCCAGAAGCCTAAGATTCAAGGTTAAAAATTCAGATAGTCCTCATCTCTCCTATTTACCATATGAACTATGCAGTAATATTTTCTAAGTAAAAGAGGAGAAAACATTATCATTTTCTCATTGTTAATGGCAATAAAAATATTTTACATAGTAAATTCTTGAAAAGTCTAGACATAAATGGTAGCTTTTTGTTACAACTAAAACCTGGTTTCCAAATTTCATAACTTTCTTTTTCCTTTTTGATATAGAGATTAAGGGTCTTGCTAAATTGCAGACTTGCCTGAAACTTGCAATCCTCCTGCCTCAGATTCCAGAGCAGCTGGAATTACAGGTGTGTGCTACCAGTCCAGGCTTTAATTTTCTAATTTTTGAGTGAATGAGTGAAAATGACACTATTCTCTCAGAAAGCCAGCCTCTAAGACACTTACCACAAATAAATACGGGTTTCAAACATCAAAACAAACATTTCTTTAAAACAAAATTATTAGCCAGGCATGCTCATGCATGCCTCTAAACCCAGCATTCAGGGTGGCTGAGGCAGGAGAATCAAAAATTTGAGCCCACCCTGAGTAACTTTGTGAGAATCTATCTTAGAAAGTAAACTAACAAGGGGGTGGGTGGTGTGGAGATGTAGCTCAGTGTGAAGGTCCTGGATTCAATTCCTAGCACCACAAAAATCCCAAAACAAACAAAAAAACCTACTGGCTCATGGTGAGCTATGTACTTTTCAAGAAAACTGCTCAATCTTTCATCTGACAGTGTCTTGTGACTCCGAGAAGAGCAGGTGACTAATTGAATTACAGTAGTGGTTTACCAGGTGTCAGAGGTCAGGAGTGAGGCTTTCCATCAGACAGAGCAGGCCTTGAGTCCCTGCTCTGCAATGACAACACTAGGGCCTCTTAAGAATGAAGTTGAATGATGTTTGTGAAATGCGTAGCAGAGTTCTCTGCAGGCAGCATTTATCACCCACTGGTCAGTGGTAGTTTTTCTCTCAAATGGCAGCCAAGAAGGAAACAGTAGAGGGTGGTTTTTAGAAGGGCAAATGTTAAAGGTCTGAGTACAGATCATAAATCTGTTTCTATACTTTTACAGAGTCATATAAAAATAGCCTCCTATGGAAGAACATCAGTTTGAACAATCATTTTGAAAATGACACTGATATCTTAAATGACATACCAAGCTGTCCTCTGCAAAGTCATTCCACTTGTGGCGCTTAATACTTTCCTCTTTAACAGCTTCTTTAAGTTTATCAAATATGTCATCATGTTCTTTTCCTTTCGGTTCTGTCATGAAGTGGGAAAATTCTTCTTGTAGGGTCTCCCAAGCAACCTAGAATTATTTAAAAAGAAAAAGCTGTATTTATACAACTTATTTTTATTTAATATATAGCATGAAAAATAACACATGAATTGAAGCCATAAGATGTGGTAAATCAGCTTACCAGAAAAAAACATATGAAAGTACATTAATAAAAAAGTAGCAAAGGTAAGCTGTGGTCTAGAGATTTCACACTGGCATCGGGTGGAACAGATTTAAATTTGGTCTCCTGATATGCTGTTAGACAAGCACAGTGGTTTACATTTTTAAAAAGTTGTCAACTTAAAAACTGAGAGACGGGCCGGGGATTTAGCTCAACGGTTGTGCCGCCTGTCTTGCAAGCGCAAGGACCAGAGTTCGATCCCTGGTACCAAAAAAAAAAAAACAAAACCCTGAGAGATTGTGCATAGGTATATGGATTTCCAGCGTATTCTGAGCACCATGGGAATGGTGTGCCCGTATTCCCATGTGATGCGACCTGGGGAAGCCAGGCAGGCCGCCTGCATTCGGGGTGCATCCCAAGTCTGGCTCCGCACTCAGTTTGCTCATTTACTTCAACCTTCAAGATTTCTGAGTCTGCCTGCTTCTTCCACACCATAAAATGGTTTAACAGTTCTTAGTTATAAAGTCAGTTGTCTTCACAGCTTCGCCTTTAAGCAAAGATAAACTTTCAAACATAGCTAAGTACTACTCAGAACTAACTTGTAATTATCTGAAGAGTGAAAGGGAAAGCACAGCGTCAAAACTAAGCTTACTTATTTATGATTCAGTGGCTTTCAAACACTGGACTTTAATATTAACTCCACCTTCATTTTAAACACAAAGAAATTATGGTATAAAAACAGGTGATTGTCCAAAAACACACAGTGAGTGACAGGGTGAGTATTCCAGTCCACACCTCCTGACCCCCACCTGGTAATATCCTTCCACTGCACCTATAGCTGAGGGCACAAAGAGCCATGGCACAGAATCAGTGCACTTTTTATGACCACTTCCACCACCTGAACCTTATGCTATGAAAACATCTGCTCACAGGACAGGGTCCAGAGGACTGGGGGAGCAGTGAGGAGAGCCGGTGCACTCTAGAAGCAGCTCTCCGATTCTTCTCAGGCCAGATATGCCAAGAACTGACCAAGGCTCAGCAGTGTGCACCTTAGGCAGAGAGGCTGCAATTGTTCTTAGAAGGAGCAGTTGGAGGTAATCGGGAGCAGAGTGAACACGTCAGGACTGGAGCAGGACCAGAGAGGAGTGAGGTCGCACCTGAGTGGTCAGAAACTGAGGCCTCCAACATGGACCCCAATGCTGTGAGCAGCCTCACACAGAGCACGGGACAACTGACCCTTTAGCTAGAACAGCCATTCTACATAATGTGCAGGGCAGACCAATCTAGATAACCAGGTATTACCATAACCATTTAATCCATATAAAAACCTTGCGAGGCAGGCACTATAACTCTTTTTTTGATGAGGAAATAAAGATTAAAGCAAACAGCCCAAAGATCACACAGCTACTAAGTAGGACGGCCAAGAGGCATGGGTAACAAACATGGGTTCTTTAAGGTACTTTTTCATATTTCCTAGTTTAATGTGGCAGGATCCTAACTAAGAAAATGATTATGTCAGTATAACCAGTCCCTGTGGAATACTAATAAATGAAATGACTGATACATTAAATATTTCCCTTATAAAATTTCAATCCATGGAAGTTCAAAATATTTCACATTGAAGCACATTTTGCTAGCTTTCTTAAATATTATCTTTAGAAGAAGAACCAAAGCCCTCAAATACCATCCCCATCAGTAAATTTTCCAGCAGCAGTAACTGGTAGCAGCATTAAGGTTAGTCCCAACACAGAGATTCGGGTCAAAGCATAATTGGAATATAAAGGCCCAAAAGAAAGATAATGGCTGTGATGGGAATAAAACCTAAAATTCTCAGCTCCTATTCCCTTCAGATAATGCTTCTTACCCATTTAATTAAATTATATCCTAACCTCTACTGCTTTATTGGGAAGCTGCTTATCAGTCCACTGTTTAAGCTTGATGTCCACTGTAGTATTAAAAGTTCCTGAATTCATGGTTTGTGCGGCTGGAAGATAGATGTTTTCAATCACATGAGTTGATACTCTTTCCCATAAAGACTGTTGAAGGATTTCTTCCCTGAAATTAAAAAAATATTCTTTCAAGAACACCAAATCAATATTGAGTTTTTAACAACAGCTTGATTGAATTGCCAGTGGCACATATTTAAGGTTTTGACATGGGTGTACATCTGCGAATCATAGCAATCAAAATGGCAAATATGTTACATCAACCCCCCAAGGTGTAACAACTCAATCTGCCGTCACTATGATTAATTTGCATTTTCTACAATTTCATATGAATGCAACCACAAAGCATGTACTCAGGTACTTTTTTGTTCCTCTTCTTTCATCCAGCAAAAATGACATAATTATTTTGAAATTCATCGCATTGTTGTGTACATTAATATTTCACTTATTTTTATTGCTTAGTATTCCACTATAAGAATTTGTTTATCCATCCACCTAATGGACTCTTGGGCTGTCTCTAGTTGTTGGCTGTTGTAAATAAAGCTGTTATGGGTGGACATTTATAAATCTTTGCATGGATACATGCTTTTGTTCTTCTTGGATAAATACATAAGAGCAGAATGGCTGGATTACATGGGAACCATATATTTAATTTTTTAAGATACTCTTGGACGGTTTTCCAAATGGTTGCACCATTTTACATTCCTGCTGGCAGAGAACGAAGGTCCTAGACCCTCTACCTTCTTGATGACACTTGCTATGATCAGTATTTACCTTCACCTAATCTAGCAGGTTTATGGTGGGATCTCACTACGGTTTAGCTATCCAATGATGGATAATTCTGAGTCTCTTCTCATGCTCTTATTTGCCTAGAACTCATACATAATTCTTACATTTTTATTGTAAAGTCCAAGACTGAATTTTTTTTGGTGGTACTGATGATTGAGCCCAGGACCTCTGCATTAAGCTACACTGCCAGTCTCCACCCCACCTTTTTTTTATGTTTTGAGACTGGGTCTTGCTGTCACTAAGTTGTTGGGCTCAAATTTGTGATCCTCCTGCTTCCCAGAGTGCTGGGATTACAGGCACATGCCACCACACCTGGTCAGGACTAAAAACTACTTGACAAAACTTTTATAATTTATCAGACAACATCACAAAGCACAGAGATATTATGAGACACTGGTAGATTAAATATTTCAACATTTCATGATTAAGGTAGCAATATATAAAAGATACACAATCAAGTAAAAAATACTGTCTTAAAAGACATCTTTTATCTGGGCATGGTGGTGCACACCTGTAATCCCAGCACTTACTTGAGTGGCTGAGGCAGGAGGACCCCCTCAAGTTCAAGGCCAGTCTGAACTACATAGTGAGACCCCCCCATCTCAAAAAAACCCCCCCAAAACTAAAAAATACAAAAGGATATCTTTTAAAAACAGATCTCTAAGAAAAAGATAACTATAAGAAAAAACTCTTAATTCTTAACGAAATGTTTATTCGGCTTTCTTTGAACTACAGTTTACTGTAACAGAATATTACAGATAAAAACAACCCAAACCAATCTGTAAGACTTATCAGATGGTCAATTTTTTTTTTTTTTTGAGACAGGGTCTTGATATGCAGTTCAGGCTGGGCTTGAACTCATTAGGTACCCCAGGGGATCCTTCTATTTCAGACTCCTGAGTACTGGGATCAGAGGTGTGTGCCACCACACCTGGCTATCAGATGGTCAATCTTAAAAGTAACTTCAGCTGTGCAGGATGCAGCTGCAGTGCTCGGGGTAGCAGAAATGTCCCTGCTGCCCCTAGGCCAACGGCACTCTCTTGGGTGAGCAGAGTCTACAGTGAACCACCCCGTCATGCTTACTAAACAGTCTGTGTAAAACTACGTCCCCTGATCCAAAGCATTTAGCTGCTGGCTTTACCTCACTAACGTGTGGTCTTTTACTGCAACCAGAAAATGACAGAATGTGAGAAGCGGTTTCGTCTCTGAGGTCTGAAGGAATTCCTGACAGTGTGGGAGAATTTAAGAAGCAAGACAGAAGAAAAGGTGCTTGCCAGGGCCTGTGCCTCCAATACAACTTAAACAAATGCAGGCACACTTCTGAGAGGTGAATGGACCAAGATCCAGCCTCTGACAAGCAGGACTCCCCTGTTCTGCCTCAGAACAGACCTGCTGGTATTTCTTCCCAGCAAGTCTGTGGGCCAGGAAGCTGTGCCCCAGACACTCTTCAAGTAAACCGTAACAAAAACCCAGACTGCCCAATCCTAGCAAGCCTGCTGCTTTCCGATCCGTGACAGGAGCTGCTGTCACCTGTCCTCTGCAGCCTCTCCTGCCCTTTCCCCACCAAGCTGCTGTCTGCTTCCCAGACCCCGACTGCTCTTCTCCATTGCAGTGTTTGTTCACTGTGCCCCGAAGATCTGGGTCATGACGAGGAAACCATCTTACATTCTCAGTCTTTCCCTGGCCTTTGTACCTTCGGATTCTCCGGCTCTCTCGAGGACAGCGACTATCCTGCAGCTCTGGGAAGTGGAAGCTGTGCAGTAGCTGAAAGTGCTTCAGAGTTAAGAAGTGGAAGCCGCATCCTCCTCACTGCACCATCTCTCTGAGGGTTATCAGTTCTCCACTTCTGGTCAGAACTTCCCCACTGTGCGGCCACCCGCTTGGTTGTATCTCACTGGTGCCGTCCTGCTTGTTGCTGTCATCTACCAACTCCCCACCACATGCTCTGAGTGTGTGCAGACTCACACGTTGCTGCTATCATCCAGGGGCAACATACAGGACGACACAGAATGCAGATACACCTAACACTGTAGTTGTATTATCTATCTGTTTTATCCCCAAGAACTTTACCTACACTCCATTTTAATGAAAAAAAAATCTTTTCAAAATGAATTTTTTTCATTTAAAGGAGAGCACTTACTTAATTTCAACCAGTCAGAAAAAGTAGTATGCCTCTGTAATTCCTCTTTAGGAGACAACCACTTTCCAGTTTATCATTAAAACATATAATGCCTACATAAGTGTTTACATGGGTGTGCACATTTATACAAGTGGACCATATTATTCATATTGTTTTATAAATGCTTTTTTAACCTACAAGTATATTGTACATAGCTTTCCATGTCAATATCCACATTTTCAATGGCTACATAGTAATTTACTCTATCAGTAAACAAATTCTACGTAACTCCAAATAGAAAACATGAATCGTCCTATTTATAAACAAAACTATAGTGAAAATTTTAAGTTTATCTTTGCCAAATATACCTTTGTTCCCATATATTCCTAGCAATGCAGTTTATTCACTGTTTATGAACTTGATCTACACATTCAATTACAAAATCCTGTTAGTTCTATTTTTTAGGTGGCTTCTCAAATATCTCAAAAAATTGCCTCCTTTTCAGCTGCATTCTGGCCATCATCATCTCTACTGCAGCATTCAACTGGCTCCTTGCTTAGTACTCACCAGTATTCCCGTCTCCCTGTCACAATGATCTGTATTAAATGCAAACCTTACCTAAACCTCTTCATGCTCGTGGACAAATTCTGAATGTCACTTGTAAGACTTAATCATCTTGCTTACTGTTTTACTCCTTCCTGCCTCTTAGATCCATCTATGCAAAACCCATGGGACACAGCTGCCCATGTCATCTTTCTTGCTCTGACCTCTTGGCCTTTGCAACATCCCCTCTGCCTTTACCTCACACCAATTCACCCTTTAAATCTCAAGATTATGATACTAAAAATCATCTGATTCCTCAAATTTGAGTTACAACATTCAACTGTGTCCCTTTTTCCCTCATTCTGATAAACTAAATCAAAATAAACAATATTTTCACAATTACATGCATATGATAATACCATTTAAAAAATTTAGAGTGGATTTCTATGAAGCCAACCAGCTAGTCTATGAGAAAAGATGTATTTAGATTGATGGTCACGTAATGTTAATGATACACCAGTATCTCCTGCTTACATCAGTAGTCAATTCTTGACAATCAGGTACACTGTGAAAATGCTGACTGTATTTACCACTATCATGCTTTATTGTCAAATCTAAACCCTAGTAACTTTCTTAAAACCAAACTAAAGTATAGGAGAATGTGTACAGATATGTAACAAATTGTCAAGTTAGAACCTCAAGTGCTTACAACACTGCTTCCTGGTGCCAAATGGAGATTAAACACCCTGTGACCTACACATCTCAGGCAGGTATCCTAAAATATCACATACGGCATCATGCAGCAAAAAGACACCAATTAGGGCAACACCAACCATGTCACCAAAATGAAATGTGTTTATTATAATGCAGTTAAATTCAATGTGGTAAGAACAGTTAGGTCTTGCTAGTCTGATCTGTGTATTAAGCTCTGGAGTTAGGGAAAAAAATGATGAAAAGAAGACAGAGAATCATCTGCTCTGTGGCACTCAGAACTTATTCTCCAGCAGCCAGGCATCCCGGTTCTCCCTCTGCCTTTTCAACGGGCTTTTATTCCTTTACGATCCCCTTAGGCCAGTGGTGGTGAACCTAACACACACATGTTGTGGTGTTTTTCACTTGAGACAAAAGATGTTAATGTGTGAGTTGTTTTTCCTAAACAGGTATAATTCCAGTGTTGGCACTTAGCAAAAAATGAGTGGGTTTCAGGTTGTAGTCTGGCACTTGATCTCTAAAACGGTTGTCATCACTGCCTTAGACCTTGCATGTTAGATACATGACATTCATGCCCTAGGCTGGCTTCAGTGTAGGTATAATTTGATTTTAGGGCTACTCTGTCCAAAAAAACCTAACTTTTCCATTTGATGATGTCAGAAATTAATCTACAGAAGTATCACATTTTTCCTATCAAAAACAGCATTAAATGTTTTAATCATTTTTGATGTCTTACAACTCATATAACCTAAAAAGGTAACTGCCAGAGACTCCTGCAGTAAGTCTCCAGTCCCACCTGCCCAGTGTACAACAAAAAGTTGAAGAAAAACTTAAGACAGAGTTAAAGAGAAAGTGTGAACTGGGATGGCCAATGCTCCTTTGGCAAAAGGCACTGGCCTATCTTCCAACAAATTTTATTATTCATCAATTAGGGTAAAAGATGCATGTATAGATGTGCAGTACGTGCAATCTCCATGGAAACCAATGCAGTTAAGGCTTTAAAGAGAAGAGTCAAAGCATTTTCAAATTAGAAGCAAGATAGACAAAATATATGGTTGTAATTAGAACATTGTCCTTCTAATCTGAAGGTTTTAGTTATGGGAACGGAATTTGGGTTCGAGTTACTCTGACCCTGGCATGTAAGTTTCAGCCAGACTCACTTCTACAAACAAGCCAATTGTGGGATTAACTCTTTACAGCCTGCCTTAGGCATAATCAGTATTATAGTCCTCTGCAGGCAACTGGTATTATAGTCTCTCTCTCTCCACGCACAGGCACAGGCACACACACACACACACACACACACACACACACACACACACACCCCTAGTTATCTGTATATGTCTTACAACTTCCAAACCTAACTGACTTACACATCTCTTCTTTTAGATAAGGAGATTAAAAACGAGCAAATCCTGCCTCCTTGAAGACAGAGGAGGGATCACCACTGTCCTCACTGAGGAAGAAACAACGCCGACATCAGGAAACTATGGAGAATAAATTCAAACTTAAGGACCAGGCCCTTGTGTCTTGAGTCAGTGGTGACAACCTTTAACTGAGCAAATACAAACGGTACTGAAAACAGTTACCATGAGTGGTGGTAAGTACAGGTCTGCTTCAAGACTAGTAAGTTCTTTAAAACACAGACTTCATTAGCAAGATAGTTTAGGCATGGGAATTTATTAAAATATAACCACAAAAACTTCAAAACTATACACCGCACACTGGCAGTACATATAGTCTATTTGCTGCACTCCAACATATTTAAAGAAGCTAAGATTTCTATAAAACCTAAGTAGAAATTGACAGTTTGACTCACACGAGAGAGACGCACATGAGAATTTTTCAAAAGGATGCATTCACTTGTCATTTAAAAAAAAAAATCTTAAATAGAATTCAATTCAAAATGTAATTTGTGGGCTGGGGATTTAGCTCAGTGGTTCTGGTGCCTGCCTTGCCAAGTGCAAGGTCCTGAGTTTGATCCCTGGTACCAAAAAAAAAAAAAATTAACAGAAAGCATCAACTATTCTTACTCAAAATGAGAACCTGGAAATATATATGCTCTTTTATGAACCAATTTTCTGTTTTGTTCTCTATGATTCATCTAACAACAATCATTGTCCCAATAGAAAGTACAATTTTATGAAACTTCTACTGAAATAATTTTACAGAAATCACGATTACACAATAAGTATAAGGTAAAGAAAAGACAAAGATGAATACAGATGTAAAAAGAACACAAATAAAGTTATTGTCATGGTTTAGATCTAAAGGGGCCCACAAAGCCTCCTGTGTTTAGAAGGTGATTTAATTATGAAGTCCGCGGTACCTAACTCACTGGTAGGAGGTGGGCCGGACAGAGGTGTGTGACCTGGAAGGTGCGTCTCCCTCACTGCTCTGCCTTCTCTCGGCTCCCTGGCTGCCATGATGTGAGCAGCTCTCCCCACGGGAGACTTTCCACCACACCACTTCTGCATTTAAGCCTGCCAACCATGGACTGACACTTCTGAACCTGTGAGACAAAGTAAGCCTCTATTCCTTTAGGCTGTGGGTGTTGGGTACTGTGTCCCAGCAACAAGAGAGACACAAGATGGCAATCTTCCCAATTGCTACAACAGCAGTTATTTTGTAAATAGATATACTTTTAGCTTTTGTCTACTTTGAGGGTTGACCCAAGGCAAAAATAAATCAGTTTCATCAATTTAAGTTTTAGTATTTCATTATAATTCATATAGTAAAGCAGCTGAGACAGGGACTAACAGCAAAGTCAAATACTCACCAATGTTTTGGTGTAACCTGGCTCAGACTGATAACTTCATCAAGAATCTCATTTTTAGCTTTTTCAAACAGTTCATTCTAGGCAATATAGATAGAAGGAAGTAAGATTTTCATAAGAAAATGGAAGTAAATTTGCTCTATCATGATTTTAAGAGGTAACCAGAAGGAAATCTTTAACAGGCTGATGAGCTAATTACAGCTTTGAACATGCAGGATGTACAAAAATGCTCTTCTATTTTAATCTCTCTTTTAGGAATATCATTGTCCAGATAAAGTAAAAGAAACTGATACAAATGTCCACCTTCCTCAATTCTGAATGTTGTTTTTCACATAGCATTTGTTAACACAAGATTTCCACATAAGAAATGTTATGTGAAAGTAGTGGACACATAACAATTTAGTCTACTAGTAACAGTAAATTAATTCTGTGTTTTATAGCTAAATGGCATTTCAAAATCAAGAAAGAGCAATATTTAGTTCCCACTAAATTAAGGGAACATTTCTGCAAAGTAAATGCTGAAAAGATAATGCATAATTTAAAAAATAAGTTATAGAAATACATTAATCCTATGATCTTTAAAGAATATTCTTTACCTGCTTAGAATACATTTTAAACACTACTTTTGACAGCTTTTGATTCCTAGTTGTTTTAAAATATTATGTAATAAACAATTTAAATTACTGTAGAGATAAATGTTCCTGAATAGTTCTGGTCAATGCCAAAGCAATTTTAACTTAACATATTTCTCTCATCCACATCAATTTTATTAGAACACAGTAAATTAAGACACACACAAAATATATGAGGTACTCAAATATTACCCGGTCAAGTTCTCGCAGACGAGGATAGTTATTCTTCCACTCAGTTTCAAGGTTAAAACGCGTTGCTGAGGAAGAAGAAAAATGTTCAGGTTTGATGGTTCTTTCTTTCCAGATATCACGGTCAATGGCTATCTTGCCTATCTTCTGTATTAACTGGATTTCTGAGAGTGCTCCTACAAATTCTTAGTACTCTACGCTCTCAAAATCTCAGAATTTCCTCATCACAAAAGGTAGTCTTGATTCAAGCTTCTCCAGTTTCACTTCACGAATGCACAGCTGCAGCAGTCTGGCAGGAGTAAGCATGAGGAATGGACTATGGAGACATATGACTAAGATCAACTCTATCTGCTGTGTGACCCTGGTTGTGTAAGTTACTTTGCACCCATTTTCTCTTCCGAAAAACAGGAATAAAGTAATACAAGGCTGCTGAGGTTATAGTGGGATCAGTAAGTAAACTTTCCAGATGGGAAAAGGAGAGAGGGTGTGTTCCCCTCAGAGACACCGTGGAAGGAAAGGCCCGGCTGTCCGGTGTGGGGAGCTGTTGGGGAAGAGCGTGACACAGCTGAGGCACAGGGGCTGCTTCCCAAGATGCTCCCTCTAATCTCCCTGAAAAAGGAGCCCATGCTCGCTATAGTTTATTAAGCTGTACTGCAAACAGCACTGCAAACTTTCTGATCTGAACTCTGCAAAGTGCTCCCAGCAATGATCCCTCTGAAAGGGAAAATCCTGTTCTTGTTTAATGGAAGGTTTTCCCTTTTCCATTTTCTACATATTGTCTACTAGTAAATCAAATCCTAAGCAACTGTTAAAGGGAGTGAAAAATCTGCATAATAAAGATTTCCAGCTAATAAAATGTCTAAATTTGTTTGTTTATTTTAAAACTTCAACTTACCCTTGAAACTATCAGCCTGTTGTTCAACTGACTCTCGTACCATTTTCCAAAAGCAGTCTGATACAGCAAGGCTTAAGTTTCTTGTCGTCACTTGGTGTGCCTTTAGCATACTGGTTCTAAAATATATAAATAAAATATAAAATATATTTTATAATATATAAAATAAAATATAATATAAAATATATAGAAGTGACAAAGGGACAGTAACACTACCAAGTTTGAGAGTGCATTTGTGATGAGAACAGTTACTTACACCTTTTGTACCAACACTGCACAGTGAAATGTTCTGTGATGAAGAGAATGTTCCATGTCTGAGCTGTCTAATAACTTAACTGCTAGCCACGTGGGGATACTGAGCCCTTGAAATGCGTGGCTGCTATGACTGAGGAAATGAATTTAAAATTTTACTGAATATTAACTATCTTAAAGTTTAATTACCATACAGGACTCGTGACTATAATATAAGATTGTACAGTTCTATAGGCTTGTCCGTTTCTTCCCAATACATAATTCTCCCAACTATATTTGCAAGATCCATCTTGATTTACGATACTAATCTACAGATAAATATTCTTTTCTATTTCCAGAGATGTTCCACATAAAAAATTTTAGTGTAATTCAGTTGCCCTTTTGGCTCTTCCTTTTTGCTTTTTGGTTAATGCCTTATTTTCTGTCAATTTCTATCAATATCGATCCAGGGATATTCCTTTGACACCCCTTATTTCAACTTTCCCTGATACTGTAAGAAATGTACAGACATATTTTTAAAATAAAATAAAATTTAATTTTAAAAATTAATTAATTTTATTAAAAGTCACTTTTTAAGTAAGTGCATGCTATCCCCCCATGCTCACATGTCTGGGGGAGTTTATCTTACCTGCATGGTGCATGTGTGTTAGCTGAAAAGCATCTTAGACCTACTTATTAAACACAGAGCACTATGTAATATTAAACTAACGGTTACAAAACATGAACTTTTAAGTGAACACAGTTCAATTTAAGATACTGTCTCCCTGTAAAAATCTTTAAATATTTTAACAAGATACCTACTTTAGGAGTTTTGAATTCTGAAAAAATTCCTCCTCGTATTCTCTTATAGCTTCAATGCTTTCAGAGCTGTTTCCTATGGAAAGACAGCAACAAAATTTTCACCAAGAAAATGTATTGTCTTAGAGCAAAACAAAAACAAAAAACTCAAACCTAAATTATAATAACCCATCTTTCATACCTTTTCCTGTTACAACAGCAAAATAACCTAGAGCCTTCATTGGAAATAGTTTTCCTTCAATTATCTGTTGAATCTATTTTAAACAATGGGAAAAATAAATGTGAGATATAGGCTTATGTAAGTTTTAAAGTAGAATACATTATTCAGAAAGTAAAATAACTTAAGAACATTACGCATATATACTTATCAAAATATATAAACCTAGGCAAAAGCATTAAGATACATTTCAGTTCCTATTTGAGGAAAAATAAATACATTTAATTTTACTAGACTGAAGATGTCTTGTTAAGATACATGCACCAAAATGAAAGCCTGGAATGAGTAGTGCTTTGGAGTCAGATAGACCACAGTCCCGACACTTGCTCTGCCACTCATTAGCTATAGGACCTGAAGCAACTTAATTTTTACCAAAAGGCTGGTGAGACCATGAGATGGTATGATACTCAGCACAGTGCCAGCCATGGAGAAACACTCAGTAAAGGTCAGCTTTTATTATTATTTCCCCATAATTTCTTCAAGTATCTAAATTCTTTTTTTTTTTTGGTACCAGGGATGGAACTCAGGACCTTGTGCTTGTGAGGCAGGTGTGGTGCCACTGAGCTAAATCCCTAGACCTCAAATATCTAAATTCTAACCAAGCTGGATTGACTTTTCTTATTCCTTCTCCTTCCTTCTTCTCCATTTCTTGTTTTAATATTTGGACCCACTGGTTCTCAATTTCTTTAGGGTTAAAATTCTTTTTCTGAGTATGCAAAAAAACAGACTCTGTACTCAGAAAAAGTGCTGATTTGCAGAGATCTATATTCGTCTATGTACAGTACACAGATTTCTACCCTCTGAGACACATTCAGATAAATCCTGGAGTATGAATCCCTCCTTTAAGACAAGTTACCACCCACGTGAATGCTGAATCTTTGATAGAAAAAGCTTGAAATTAGCTTCAACTGCATTTCAAATGAAATTCAAACTGACTGTCCCAGAGAAAAAGGAGAAAGCAATGAAAGAAATGGAGAGAAATGGAGCCCACAAAAATTATTTCACTTCTCTCTTCTTTACTTCAGGACTAATAATACTCCTACAGCAGCCCTTACCCTTAAAACAAGGCCTAGCAGAGGTCATGGAGGCCAGAAGAAAAGTGTTAACTCAGCAGCAGGCCTGAGACTCCTTAAAAAGGCCTGCCTGCCTTGCCTAGCATCTGGGAACTTAACTGGAAAACAATCGCCTACACTGACATAAAACTTTCCCTAAATAACAGTGGCTCATTGAGTAAGCAATGTGTTTGGTGCTGAACATGGGTTTTCTTTTGGGAGTCTGGAATTTGGGTATAATATGACGCTGACCTAACCAGCTTCTGCTAAAGCCTCAGGTGCTGAGTCTCGGTGTACACTTGTTGCTGGAGGGATGAGACTGCCTGTGTGATTCTACGGGAACAACACTCCTGGAAACTTGAGCTGCTTGCCTGCAGACTCCATCTCATACACATTTTCTTTTGTGATTCAGCTTCATACCCTTTTGATGCAATAAATCTCAGGTGTACATATGACTATGTGAGTCCTGTGAGTCTTTCTAGAGCACGTGTGTTCAATCTGTGGTCTATGGGTTGAACACACTTGTGTTATAATAAAAAAATATTTTTTAAAAAGAAGTTTTGTTCCTTACATACATTAACCATATTATTTTTTTGAGGCCCAGGACAATTCCTCTTCACTGGGTAAGCATGACCCAGATAAGCCAGGTGCGTCCAACCCGCAGGTAATCAGTGAACCTAGGCTGGCCTGTCTGGGACACCTCTGACACAGACACAGTCCCAGAACGTGTAAGTGGGAAAGAGACCTACACAGCAGCAGTGGGGATGGGCACCTCATGTCTGAAGCTGTTCTATGGGAGGTAACAACATGATAAACTAACAGCTGACAGCCATTATGTATACAACACTTGTGCCAAGCATCATTCCAACCAATTTACAATATTTATTTATCCCATTAAACCTTTACAACCTATGAGATAGTACCACTAATATCTCCATTTCCACCAGACGAAAAAGTCTATAGTACTGAAAAGTTAAACAATCGACCCAAGATTATATAGCTAGCAAATGGTAGGGCCAGGAGTTGAAATTAAACAATCTGGCTATAGATTCTATCCCTTAACCATCACCTTAGGCCTTTACAATTAAGTAAAGAGCATGTTTTAACAAGACTTGCACCCTAATAAGACTTACATGCAATACTACCTTGTAATAAAACTCCTTCCTAAAGGAGCAGAAAAATTGAAAGTTGCTAAAGAATTTCAGTGACATAATTATAAAAATACAGATAGAGAACAGTGAATACTATGTATAGAATTCACAGAATTTCAGAAATGAATGACCTTAGATCTAATCTAGCCAGCTAGATTAATGAGTTGTACCCTGGACTGACTAAATTCAGAAAAGTGACTAGGTTTGCCCAAGAACACAGAGCCGGTTGGGGGAACATGGATAAAAATGCTGGGGCCTGACTCCCAATGCAATGTCTTCTGTACTATAACAATCTGTTATATTGTCTTGATAAATTAAGGAATGAAGCCATACTAGCATTATTTTGTATACATCAACTAAAGGAAGACAGGAAGAAAGAAGAAAGAAAAACAAATGAAGTCAATGACTATATATCAGCATATGCACTTATTATTTTTTACATAACCAATCCCTATCAGAGCTGGAGCTTGCACAAAGAGTCTGTTCTCATAATAAAGAACTTGCGCTTACCCTGCTTGGGCTAGCTACATTTTTTTCTGCCAAGTCCACTTTGGTCAAAACAAATATGGTCCTTCTTCCATGCGGATCCATTTGACTGACCAAGTCTGTAACAATACTACGTTCAGCATCCACAGATCCATCTGAAAAAACAATTGAAAGATGAAACTGTAATAATTGCAAAGAGATTTTTAAAACTCAGTATAAGCTATACCTATGTCTATATCATAGAAATAAACATTTTATTAATATATTCACTTTTTTATGAAAGAAAATACCAGTCAATAAAAATTTCTATGATGCCAAAGGGGAAAATTATTAAAATAACCCCAACTTCAATTCTATTTATTGTACTTATAAAATGAACATGCAAAAAGGTAAAAACACTTGTCTTGTATGTCTATGTAACAAGCACTTTTTAGAACAAAGCTTGGAAAGCATATCAGGGTATCTAAAATCTTTTGCCACAATTTACCTTGAATACAGAGTATGATGGCATTAGGGTTCTGCATGTAAGCTTTGCTGATGCTGAAAATAGTCTCCTTAGTGTCAGGAGCCATGCCTGATGTCACAGTCTTGAAGAAAAAGATTTTAAATGTCATTACAAGTGTTTTCCACAATAGAAATAAAATGAAATTCATGTTTTGTATATACTTACATTAATCACACCTGGTAAATCAACTAGCACCATTCTCTGTAGTCCAGGGCCTTTTACATTTAATGATATGGTCTATTCAGGAAGAAAAAAATACATTTTGGGGGGAGTGTGCTAAAAAAAATTTTTGGTGATATACATTCTGAAAATTCCTTCTCTCTCCATTCAGATATGGCACTCAGAAAAAACTTATTCTTTTTTTGATTCTAAAATAATTATTCTAGAAAATCATGCATAAAATGATACATTATTTAAAAAAACTGTGTATCTTGGAACAGCTGTAATCTAAACATTAATATCAATCCCATGACTTATTTGAAACTATAAACACTGCATTCCCATGACATACTGTTGAAATGAACTGCAGCCCTTACCTCCGGGCTAACAGTATAACCTTCTTTCACATTTTTCCTCATTCGGAGTTCTATTTCATGTCTTAATGCTGCAAGCTGTTATTGAAAAACAACAAAATCGTAGAAAACCTTAGTTTGGAAACATTTCATTTAGTTGTCCTATAAACTCACAGGGATTATAATGTTACACATATAAATCCTAGACAAATACTACTTACATCCTCCTCTTTGGTAAGATCAAACTCCCGGGAACTATCTTTAAACAAGGCCACATGGTGAGGACCTTCACTCAGAGTCACCTGAAATTAACAAACAACTGAGATGTAATGACACATTTACAATTAGTATTGATCTGCACAGCACCAACGAGGCCTAGGCCCGGCCACTGCCTCACACAGATCTAAGAGACCCTCACGCTGCACTTCAAGAGCATCCCCTAGAGCTGTCAGCATGGTACTTCTGGAATTTTCATGCATCCATCATACATGCTGTGATTTCCCAACAAGACTATTGGCTATTTTATATCTTTGAGACCAAAAATTCTGCCGTTCTGTTTCCCTAGACTATGCTATGTACAGCCTCAAGCACAAAATCATTACTCTAAAACTTGAAATACGAAAGAAAATTTTGCACTTAACTTCAAGAGTATATTCAGCTAGGGGACAATTTATAATACAGCATCTATAAATACACACACTACCTGTCCAGTATCGTAGATGGGAACCATTGTGTTGACTGCCCTTATTTTAGAGCTCACAGATATAAGGAGAAATACACATAGAACTAACAGAACCACGTGGCAAAACCTCGTGTGCTGCAGCAGAGAACAGTATGGTAAAAGGAGCTATGGCAGGCTTCCTCCAATGGGTGGCATTTGGGCAAGGATATTTAACAAAATATACTGACAGTGGTTTCATGAGAACTCCCAAATTTTCCATTCCTTAATTTTTTAATTATAACTTTTCAAACTTCTCTGTAAGTATACTATTTTACTTTAAAAATACAATTCCTTCCACTGAGATCAGCTAAGCTGGCTAGATAAATCAACAAAAACAGCTGTTGAAAGCAACCATGACAGCCTGGACTAAGTGGCCAGAATCTCAAAGGATTTGGGGGATTGTCCTGCAGTAATTTTCCATCAGAACATTTGGGGGTTTGTGGCATAGGGCAGATACCCAAGGGAAAGCTTAAAATCTCCTTGAGTTGAATAAACCAAAACAAGAATTCAGGTTTATGAAGCTGCTATGACTTAAGGTACCAAAATCCCAGAGAAAAATGAACTGCAGAAGTGAACCTCCAAAACTAAGCTCTACATCCTGTGCATCATTTTCCTTTAATTCCTTCAGTGTTAATATTAAGAAACCAGCAGAAAGCAACTGCTAGAGGTTAAAATGCCTGGTCAGTATTTTGCCAATTTCAGTGTTTTGGGGAGACAAAAATATGAAAATCAGGGTCTACTGAAGAGGAGAAGCCCTGGGAATGATGAGAAGACTACTGGCCAGATGGACAGAGACTAGGCTTGTCTTCAAGGAAATCTGACCATACCTATCTTCCTGCCAGAACAAGGTTCACTGTCTTGATGTATCACCCATACCCTCTGCAATGTGAAAGGCAGGTTTCCAAGGCTTTTGCAGTGGGTTAATGAGCATAAGAGGCTCAGGTTCACTTTGGGATTTTTTTCTTCCCTGAGTCAACAGCACCCCAAATCCTTAACAATAGTAAAGTGGATAGGTAAAGCATGGTACATTCATTCAATACCAGAGGAATGAAGGAGCCAGGGTCATACTACATGGTGCAATTCATAGACCCCCAAAAGTACACTCTGTTTGAATACTAGATTCCCCAACACTCACTGCTGCACTTAACAGACTTCACTTCCTGAAGATTTTCACACCAGTCTCACTGTCTCATTTTCTACCACTATTCTGGCTGTAATTCTTGGTAATTTCAATTTCCTAATTCTTTAATTACTCTGTAACAACCCCCATCACCTGGATATATAGAAAAAAATCTCTAAAAAACAAAAAACCCAACCACACAGATTCACTTTAAATTTATGTCCACAGACCTTAATGCAGACTGCAGTCCAACTCAGCAATCCTCACATCACTTGACTTCATCAATTCACTCCTAGAGTCACCATAATCTCTAGAAAAAACTGCACGTTTCCCTCCTGCCTCAATCCTCAACCCCTTTTCCTTTCTCTGTACTTAACAGGCCGTACTTTGGCTTCTTGTCTCACAGGAGTAGAAGCAGTCAGAAATCTCTCCTCTTCCACTTCCTTGTCTCTGCTGGGAGGCTGAAGGGTTGCTTCTGTCTCCACCCTCTTCATATGCCAGCTGCACTGACCTCACCGATCACTTCCTCCACAATGCTTTCTTTACCTGTCTCCTAGCACACCGTGCAGCTCTGGTTCTCCACCTATGGCCCTGGCTGGCCCCTCACATGTTCTTCTGTTGTTTCTTCTTCCTTCAACTTCATGATGTTGGGAGTGCACAGGGTGCAATTCTGGTTCTGGGTCTTCTCTAACTCACCCACTGCCTTGAAGATCTTATCCAGCAAGATCATGGCTCTAACTACTATCATTAAATTTATGTCTGCAGCCCAGATATATTTCCATTCTTTAATTTGTTTATGCTCAAAGCCTCTTTGATTACACATACTCTTTTTGTCCATGTCAAATGTGGAAGGAAATCCCTGCAATCCTACTTTTGAAAGAGATCCAGAATCCACTTCTTACTGCCTTCACTACGACTTCCCTGGTACAAGTATCATCTGGATGATGTAACAGCCTCCCACTTGGTCCGTGATTCTATTTTACCTGCATCTGGTTTCAACACGACAACCAGAGCCATTTAAAAGGCAGAGTTACTCTGCTCAAAACTCTACTCCCATTTTACTCAAAATAAAAACTAATCTGTAAAATGGCCTTTGAGGTGCTAAAATCTGCCTCTCCTTGCCATCCATGACCCCTCTGACCTCATCACTGACAACTCTTCTTTCTTGGTCCTGTGACACTGGCCTCTACACCATTCCTTGAACAAGACAGCCCTCACCCACCTCAGGGGCTGCATACTAGCCGAGCACTCTGCTTGGGACGTGACTGGACTAGGAAGCAACAGAATGCCTTCCTTTACTCTCTGCAAGTCTTGGTTTAAATCCCACCTTCTCAATGCATCCACCAGCAAGCACTCTTATCACCCCTGCTCCACTTGCCGGGCTCCAAGTTTTTGTTCTTTACAACGTGCCCAATACTGATCATCTTCCAACAAAATATAGTTATTTATTCTGTTTGTTGTCTGTCTCCCTCTTCTATATCCTCTATTATGGCAAGGTTGTTGTGTGTTTGCCAACACATTGCTGAGAACAGTGCTGGCACATGTTAAGAGCTCTGTAGGTGTTTAACGGAAGACTCTACGGGTGTTTACTTTCTCTGGGGACCATGGATGACCTGCTAGTGCTTCAATGTTTAGAATTTTTAGGTCTTCTTTGTTCAATTTTGGTAATTCATATGTATCTAGGAATCTGTCCATTTCTTCAGTGTTTTCCATCTTATTGGCATATAGGTTCTGGAGGTAGGTATTGATGATCATCTGGATTTCTGCTGGGTCTGTTGTAATTTCACCCTTTTCATTCCTAATTGCATGGATTTGAGCCTTTTCTTTCCTTTTTCTGGTAAGATTGGCTAAGGGTTTGTCAATTTCGTTGATTCTTTTGAAGAATCAACTCTTGGCTTCATTGATTTTTTTGTATCATTCTCTTAGTCTCCATTGCACTGATTTCTCCTCTGATCTTTATCATTTCCTCCCTTGTATGAGCTTTGGGGTTGTCCTGTTCTTCTTTTTCTAGAAGTGTGAGGTTCAGCATCAGGTTGTTTAATTGGGCTCGTTCTGTTTTCCTAGTATGTGTATTCACTGCTATGAATTTCCCTTGTAAGACTGCTTTCACTGTGTCCCATAGATTCTGATATGTTGTATTGTCATTGTCATTTAATTGAAGGAACTGTCTGATTTCTTCTTTAATTTCCTCTGTGACCCATTGGTTATTCAGAAGTGTGTTGTTCAATTTCCAAGTGTTTATGAAATTTTTCCAGTTTCTTTTGCTATGGATCTCCAATTTCATCGCACTATGGTCTGATAATATACAGGGGATAACTTCAATTCCTTTGAACGTATTTAAACATGTTCAATGTGTGAGTATGTGGTCTATTTTGGAGAATGACCCATGTGGAGCTGAGAAGAATGTGTATTCTGATTTTGTGGGGTGGAAGACTCTGTAAACATCTGTTAAGTTCATTTGTTCAAGAGTTTGAGTTCTAGTATTTCATTACTTATTTTTTGTCTAGTTGATCTATCTATTTGTGACAGTGGGGTGTTGAGGTCCCCCACTACAATTGTATTAGTGCATATATGACTTTTCATGTCCGTTAGTATTTGTTTTATATAGTTGGGTGCACTAGTGTTTGGTGCATAGATATTTATGACTGTCAACTCTTCCTCTTGGATTCTTCCCTTTACAAGGATGTAGTGTCCTTCTTTGTCTCTCTTAATCAGTGTTGGTTTGAAATCTACTTGATCTGCAAAGAGGATAGCTACTCCTGCTTTTTTTCAGGTTCCCATCGCATGGAGTATTGTTTTCCACCCTTTAACTTTCAGTCTATGAGTTTCATTTTGAATGAAGTATGTTTCTCGTATGCAGCATATTGTTGGATTCTGCTTCTTGACCCATTCTGCCAGTCTATTTCTTTTGATTGGTGAATTAAGACCATTAACATTGATGGGTATAACTGAAACGTATTGACTTGTCATTGCCATGACTTTTTCTTTTTGTTGGGTTCTCCCCCTTTACATTTAATTTCTTGTTGTGCCAGATGGGTTCACTCTGCTTTGCTTCCTGGGGTTTTGATCCTCAATGTCTGTTCCTAGGATATTGTGTAAAATTTTTTGGAGTGCTGGTTTGGTATTCACAAAGTTCCTAAGGTGCTCTTTGTCATGAAAGTATCTTATTTCTCCATCCATTTTGAAAGATAGTTTTGCAGGGTACATCAATCTGGGTTGGAGGCTGTTTTCTTTTAGGGCTTGGAATATGTCACTCCAAGCTCTTCTTGCCTTGATGGTTTGTGTTGAGAAGTCTGCTGTGATTCTGATGGGCTTTCCTTTATATGTGATTTGTTTCTTTTCTCTCACTGCTTGTAGAACTTTGTTCTTCTGTTCAGTTTCTGGAATCTTAACAATTATATGCCTATGTGTAGATTTTTTTTGATCAAGGCTATTTGGAGTCCTATATGCCTCACTTATCTGTATGTCAAGTTCTTTTCCCCTGCTTGGGAAGTTTTCTGCCATTACTTCTGTAAAGAGGTTTTTTTATGTTATCTGCACTCTCTCCTGTTTCTTCTTTGACTCCAGTCAGTCTTATGTTATTCTTCTTTGCATCATCTAGCAGCTGCTGGATTGATATCTCACGTTCCCCTATAATTTTGATGCAATTTTTCTTTTCCTGGTCACTAATTGCAATCTTATCTTCTATATCTGAAGTTCTGTCCTCACATTGGCTCATTCTGCTGTGTAGACTTTCAATGGAGTTTTTCACGTCCTGGAAATCTATTTGCATCTGTTTTATGGATTCCATTTGTTTCCTATGTTAGGATTCCATCATGTTCCTCAGCTCCTCTCTAGATTTATTAATCATGTCTTGCACTAGGAGCACAATTTCTCCTGTTATCTGAGAAATTATTTCTGATTTCATTTTTTCCAGATCGCCTTTTGTTGACAGTTCAGTGGGTACAGGTGGTTGAGTATCAGAGTGTTCCATCTCATTTCCTTTTGGGGTTGCTGTAGGTGATATGGACGTCTGGTTTTGAGACTTATTTATGTGTTTTCTCATTTCGACTGGGGGGGCAGGGAGGTGCTGTTGGAGCCCACGTGGCTCACCTCCTCTGAGCTGGGAGAGGTGGGACAGGGGCCGGGAGCGGCGGTAAGGATGGTGGCCTGGAAGCCCCTTCCTCTGGACCAGGAGCAGTGGGATGGCAGCTCAGAAGCCCCTACCTCTGGGCTGGGAGTGGCGGGACAGATGGTGGCCGGGAAGCCCCTTCCTCTGGGCCGGGAATGGCGGGATGGACTTGCTAGTGCTTCAAGGTATGGACAGCTCAGACAGCAAGTCCTAGCCTCCTTCACCTCATTGTTCTTGCAATGGTTCCTTCTCTCATTCTTTTCCCCTTTACTGTCATTATAATTAGCATGCAACTATGCTGAAAATCATCCCTTGACCCAATATACTTCAGTGCCTACTGCTTTATTTCTTTGCTCTTTTTTAAAGAATAAAACTAGAAAATTATCTTTACTCTCTGACTCCACTTCCAGTATTCTCATTCTCTCCCTCCACCTTTCACATATGTGTCTCAGAGCACAATCTGAGGCCTATCCGAGGCTCAGCACAGCCTGGCCACCCCATGTCTTGCTGTCCTCTCCTAGTACCCTCTCTCTCCACTCCCTCAGCTCCTGCCACAGGTGCTCCTGGCTGTGCTTCCTACAGATTTCCACCCAGGGAGTGCTTCTAGATGCTACAGAAGAGTTCTTTCTTGATGGCCTCTGCTCACCTTCACTGGAGAGCGCGTCATCATCTCCCCAGAGCCTCTGGGGAATATTCGTGCCTGTGCGATCATTTCCAACACGCTCGTTTTCCCAGCACTCTGATCACCAACCACAATGACCTTTCCAAGAAACAAATAATAGTTATTCATATTTTTTGACACCCAATTAAATTTAAATACATTTGGAATACTGCTCTGTGGTTTTAGTGTCTTAAAAGATTTATAGATAAAAATGAGTTCTGAAAAATCCATGAAAAAATGGTTCAAATGGTAGGCACACTGAAAATATAAATAGAAAAAATTAATTGGAACCATTATTTATAGTCAAACTTTTATTTTTTAAAAAGTGTGCTAATTAAACCATTATTTCTAAAATTAGATTAGTAACTTTCCACAAATTTTTTCCATAGCTACTTTACTTTTTACCAACACATTTTGAATTCTAGTAAGATAAATTTCATTCATATGCCTAATTTAATTCTCTGTTAAGGTATTTTAAAATTACAAATATAATAAATTTATAGTGCCACATCTGATAGTCTTCCCTCATAACACACAACTGTAATAAACAGATAAAAGACATTTATATTTACTTATATTTATATGGACCAAAATAAAGAGCCAAATAACACTCCATGGTGAAGACATCACTGGAACACACAAGTAAGATTTTACAGGTAAAAAATGTGTCTGTATCTATGTGTGTGTATATATAAAATGTATATATATATTATATATACATATTGTTTTTGAGAAACTAATTGCTTTTTTTTATGAGCAAGTTCACCATTTGCTACTTTTTCACTTACCCGTGGTAGATGATCTTGTGTATTATAACTTGCATCATAATCAGACAGAACATCAAGAACTTCAGAATACATATCAATCAAAGATTTCTGTAAAAGTTTTTAAAAAAATGATAAAACAATGAAAATATTAAGAAAAAATACAAGTGTGTCAAGAGAAAAAAGTTGATAAATTCAAATTGTCTTTTCATGATCATTATATTGCTTTTTCCAATTACTATACATAGACACATCTTCATGGTAAAAACTGAAACAGGACAGAGTAAAATTCCATTTCTTCTTCAGTTTATCCCGAAGCACAATGATTAAATATAGTGCCTTAATTTAGGGTCTCCCAACCTCTAACTAAATGGTAAGAGAGGGGAGTGACTGACCCTGATGTACACACCAACAGAGGAAAGCCATTAACACCAAGAAGGCCAAATAAGGGGTCAGGTGATCAATTGACAAGGAACCCACCCTTGGCAAATGTGGGGTGTGTGGACAAGGAGAGGTCACAGAGTGTGTGCACGTGAGCGCCGCAGGCTAGAACTGGTGGAACGGTCAACAGGAAGACTGGGAAAGCAGTAAGAGTGATTAAATGGCCCTAGCAGCTGAGCAGGCGACCATGGGACAGCATCAGGGGCAGATGGCCAGGACTGAGCACAGTGCCATAACAAGCCTCAAGTAAAATATCTGTTGAACAAACAAATAAAGAAATAGGCCTGGAAAAAGGGAAACCATCAAACATTTAATAATTAAGGATAAGCCTCCCAGCCTTTCTTATATTTTATTCTGAGAGAGGGTGCTGCCAAGTTGCCCGGGCTGGGCTTGGCTTGGGCTCTTCCTGCCTCACCTCCCAGAGTGCTGGCATGTTAAGTGTGTGGCACCATAGTCAGCTTAACTAAGGACAAGATTTAATGACAAGGTAAAACAACATGACAGCTGAAGGTCCTCTTCGTTTCTTAATACCTAGAAGTAATGAAGTGGTAAGCAACTGCCATTCCATCTACCTCAAAAGAAGCAAAAAAATTTTCATTATTGCATTTTATGAGAGAAAATATCATTTTCTGAGGTAAGTTCTTGGGCATAACTTTCCTCAACTGCTAAGTGCCACTTGTAAATAAAGTACTTGTTGCCTGCTTCATACAGTCATGATTTAGGCTCAAAGCTATTACTGTATGTGGTTAAATTAGGAAACATCTTTGGACCCTGGCTACAGAAAGTAAGTGCCACAATATACTGCTGTCTTGCTATGCTGGAGCAAATCATGTTTATTTATTATGACATTCTGTTTATTTATGAGATTTAAGTTAAAAGAACTGCTTCAATTTAACACAGATGGATTGGCTTGGCAATTAAATTATTAACTGGGCAAGATGGCACACTTATCAATGAGTAATAAGTTACAGTTAAATATCCATTAGACTAACAATTCTACTTTTATAGATGTAGAAGTAAGCCTAAAGATAAACGAGGTATTTCAATTTTAGTATATGTGCTGCTGTAGTGAGCACTAAACTAGGCATTTCAGAAAAATAAATTGAACCTTAAGAAATTACAGATTTATGGACACATTATAAAGCTGCTGACATTAGGCTAGAAATAAAGAATAAAACACTTTACAGTTTCTTAAAGCCTAGTATCAATGTTAAGTGTCAAAGTTCTGAGAGTTAATAAGTTATAATGATAATACCTTAAGTTTTCTATGATGGATGCCTTTGTCATCTTTCTGCAATACTAATTTTCTCAATTCTTTGTTCTCCTTTTCTAAACGTTCCAAGATTCTCTGGTACTTTAACTGCAACAAAATAATGCACATAACCATGTAAGAAAAAGGTGAGTTAAACATTAAGTCTTACTTAAAATCCTCTAAAATTCTTGAGCCACATCACCCAACTTATCTAAAATGAATTATTACTTTAAAAGCTTCTACTAAGAATAGTATGTCATATAAACTGAAATTCATTACAATTTTCTATCGTAATTTAGCATTAATTTGAAAAATTCTTGGCTAGAAATTAAATTATTTAGAAATACTAAAAATGCAAGAATTTAAAGATGTCCTAAGGTACACCTAAGAAGCATTATTTCCTATTATATCAAAATTTTAAACATTTCTTACAGGGTCATTTGACAAAAATTCAAATTATTCCCAAGCCCACATTATTTTGTTTTAAGTAAGACGATATGATATAAAATGATAGAAGCTAGCATGCTGAGCGAGTATTGCACACGCATTAATTCTCTTAGCCTTCACAGAAACCCTATGAGGCACAAATGATACAGATTAGGAACTTAGGGTGAGGGACATCTTTAGCCTGCCCAGCAGTCACCCAACTTGTGTGGCAGAGGAAGAGTTTTAAATGTAGGTCTGTTTTAAGTCAAAGGCTCAAACTTTTCCAAGTTTTGTTAAATTTCCATTTCTAGAGAAAATATATTAATATTTAAAACACTGATATAAGAATAGATTTTAAAGGAAACTAATTCGTTTAGATAGGTTATTTTGTCAAAGTGCTGGCTGCTTGGTAATACACTTTTTCTTCTCAAGGAAATGTGGTCCTTGGTAATTGGTCTTTGGTCTTCCTAATTTTTTCTTTTATAAATATTGAGCATGTACAGAAAACTATTAAGAACTATTATTCTCTACAGTCAGCAGAATATTTATATATAGCTTACATCACACCATTCACAGTAGAAAATAGTTCTTAGAAAAGTTTTTAGGTTTTAATCTTCCAAAAGCCATACAAGGAAATCATGGTCTTAGTATCACAGAATGTCTAACTTAAACCAAATTAAAGAAAAATATATACAGTTGAACTATATATTATGAGACACATACAAGTATGGGCTAGACTGTATTCTAACATGTTTTTACATAATTTACTCACTGATATCTAATAATAGTACATTAAAAACTTCTGGTACATTTTTGCTAATATGGCATGTAGTTATTGAGCACCTGAAATATAGTTGGTTTGAATGAAAACATGTTGTGAGCATAAAATGCCTTATTAATATTCTTATATGTATTACATGTTTCAATACTGTAATACTGAGTTAAGTAAAATCATTATTAAAATCAATTCCACTTGTTTCTTTTTTACCCCTTTTTCTATAAAATTTCAGGCTTAACCTGTGAGCAGCATATTTCCTTATACTGGAGATCAATGGTGAATATATAGATTACTCCACGCTTTATTATATCATCAATTCTCCATACAGTGCTGTCACCGCCCAGAGACTAGCAACCACAACTGCACAAGTGAGGGGCTGATATCAATGGATACATGAGGGTGGTACAATTTTCACTGGCTTTTTTCTTTGCAAAGTATGGCATCTGTTTAGGGGGTCTACATTTTCGTTTTTGGGCACAGGTGTCAACTTGCAGCCACCTTGTCCCCAAAACTCTACAACAGTGGTGCCGAACCTATGGCACATATGTTATTTGTTTTTCTTTTAAGACCAAAGATGTTAATATATGAATTGCTTTTTCTAAACTAAAACCTCAGTATTCAGGCTTAATTGCAGTGTTGGCACTTTGCGATACAGAATGGGCTTTGGGTTGCAGTCTGGGCATCTGTCTCTGAAAGGTTCATTTGCAACAATAATTCCTGCACTTTAGGATACATTACAGTATGTTGAGGGCTTTTAAAACAAAAGTTTGCAGGGTTCTACTTTCAAGACATTCCGGTTGAAAAGGTCTGGGATGGGGCCAAGAATCCACATTTTTAACAAGTTCTCAAATGCTACTGCTGCCACTGCTCCAGGAATCAAACTGGATTATCGAGTAGAGACAACTGAAATGTGTTACCAATACTGGCCTAGAAATGGAAAAACGCCAAATATACTTATACAAGAACAAATCACTTTCTTCCTTTTTGCGCAGCAGTTTAGTTTACTTTTAAAATTACAAGGACAAGATTCACTCAAAATTGGTTTTTACAAATAAATGAGTTAACTCAATACTTCTAAGTGGTTCTTTCTTTTGCCTTCTCAATTATGTTTTGTATGTATTGATAATAAGGTCTACAATTAACCATCCCAATTTTGCTTTGTTGAAAAATAAATTTTTACATCATCCAACTTACACTAGCCTATGAAAAAGTCCATGCTTTTTCTCATTCACCTGAATTACCTGAGTATGCAGAAGTTCTTCTTGAAGTTGGTCAATTTTCTCTTTGTCTGATACCTAAATGTTTAAAATAGATTTTAGTTAAGTAGAATTGGGTTTATATAGAATGTACAGTAAGAAAAATTTTAAACAAATTTGAAGAGTAAAAGCTACTGGCTTTATATGCATGGTTTGATAAAAAATTTTGTCATGTGATTAGTAAAAATAGCTCTTAAAAATCTTATATTAATAAGAAAAACCTTAAAAAAAGACTAATTTTCCTGTTGTCACTCCTGTCATTTGTTGTGAAAGACTTGATAGAAAAATAAGAGATCAACACATTACTATATTCATAAGGGGTTGTTGTCCACTAGAAATGTGTTTTGGGCAATCAGATCTGTGTTACTATATATAGTCACTGAAAAAGCTCATTGGTTACTGAGTATATTTTAAGGAAAAATTATGTATTTCTGCACTTTAAGTAGGGACGTTCATAATAAATGCAAAGAACTTGCATTTTCAGTGCTATATGTGGAGCCAAATGCTTGTTTTTAAATTCAATTCCAAGGAAAGATCTGCTAACATATAATATATGAAATTCACCTACAGTGATGAAAGCAACTAAAACTGATTTGAACATAAAACAAAAAACAAAAAATCCACAGGCACTAAACTACTTCAAATTATTAATAGTTCTAAGACAGACTATTTTAAAAACCCAAAGAACTTTATTGTATGACAGGTCTTAAAGTAGTCACAACACAATTCTAAATACAAAATACAATGATCAATCATAATAAATATGATGTCACTTGTGACAAATCCACATGACTCGACTTAATAAGGTACAGAAGTTGTCATCATCAGCCTTTAAAAATAACTGTCTAATTTCTGAAAATCAGAATTGGTAATATATATTTATTTCATAGGAGAAAAAAATAGTTAAATCCATGTTCTTTTTCATTTAAATCACTGTACAGCTTCACTTGTTGACTAAGCAATTAAGATATCATGGCAGCAAATATAGATAAAAAATTAAAATGATTAGATTATTAATAAGTCTTGTCCATTCCCTAAAATGTTTTCAACTTTTAATTCCTATTTCTAAACATTTTTCAAAAAGTTCTCCAAACTTTTAAATATTTGATAATGCTTGCTAGAAGTAACTATATTTTTCTGCCTTACAAGTATGCCTGAAAAATCTCTAAAAAATGATGTGGTAATTAAAGTATAACATAACAAAAACTTTAATTTTTCTTTTTTTGGGGTCATTTTTCTTTTTATATAGCAAGCATATTTGCTGATAGAATTTTTTTTGGACTATTTGTGTTTGTGTAGAACAGACAAGAATTATTAAGAGAGGAGAATAAGTTGAGGAGGAGCCCTCAATCCAAAGAACAAAAATCTAGCAGGCCAATGAAGAAATGAATGATTCCTTATTATGATTATATGGCATGCCATCATTCTGTAACAATGTGGTCATAAATAATTTGTTATGGAGACTAAATTTCCAACTCATTTTAAAAGGTACTTTGATTTACTCTGTTCCATTAAATATTTACCCAATTCCAGCTAAATCTATGTAAAATATATAAAGAATTTTAGTTTCAATTGTTTTAGCTTAGAATGTGAATATTTACTAATTTCATGCAATGTATCTTCAGTTACTAGAGAAAATTCAACATTACTCAACATGTGGGGCAATAATTGAGAGACTAACAATTACACATAAAAAAATTAAAATGTTTATTATAAGCCAAGGGTTATAAAAGTTTAACTCAGTAGTTTGGTTAAATAAAATTTACCAAAAGGTTATAAAATTTAAAAGATACAAGGTTATTACAATATTATAATCTTGATTTTAATATTAGTATTTAGTAATTGCAACCATTAAGATTTGTACAAATGTGGATGTTGAGGAGTACTGAAATTTATCATTTGCTCCTCTGGCACAATTTTGAAGAATAGCTGATGCATTGTTTACCAATATACTCTAGATGCTTAGTTTGATGGAGCATCAAAATTAATTTTAATGTTTATAATAAAAGAATAGGTGGTGGTGGAGTCAAAAATTAATTCTTAAAATCTGGTATTAATGTTTATAGAACAAATAGTAAAGACTGATGAGAAGATACTTTTACATGTTTTCTTAAGAGAACAGTACAAGGTATTTTCAATCTGTCACTTATTCTAGGTCTTAATTAGCAACTTGGGAGTGTTTCATTTTGATATAATTTATGGGTAGAATGCAGCTACTTACAAGCAGAAGTTCGTGTCCTGTTGTTTAATATGTTTTGTTTTCATTATGGAATTAATTTGAAACTCACCCTGACAGAAATGGTATCAATGGTCTTGAAACCAGAGCTTTTCTACAATTCCAGGGCTGTGAAATTGATGGAGAAAGAGCGGAATCCTCCGCAGAAACAAGCTAAAGCTGAAAGAGAAAAACCTTTACTAGCTCCTCACAAAACCAAGCCTGATTTTAAAACTGTAAGTATTTCTTCCTTTTAAGCCACTGGGGCCATTCTAAAACAGTGAAATACATATATATAAGTTATTGTAAAAATTTCTATAAATGTATACATATTATAGGAAGCA
This sequence comes from Heterocephalus glaber, assembly GCF_053883595.1. Lineage (NCBI taxonomy): Eukaryota > Metazoa > Chordata > Mammalia > Rodentia > Bathyergidae > Heterocephalus > Heterocephalus glaber. Next base: position 62,266,872 of record NW_028258324.1, read on the forward strand.
AAACTACCAGTGGCAGTTTTAATCTACTGTCTCTGCTTAAGATCTTTTGCTTAGAATATATAAAGATATTTATTATTTGTTTCTAACAAAATATTAATAAAGGTCTACTTATATTTTCAAGAAAGTAGAAGAGAAAAAATTAATAAAAAGAAACAAAAAGTAGCTGTAGTTTGTTTTGTGCCTCAAGCAAACTTCAAACGCCTAGAATGCTAAATTCTTATGAATAAATATTTTGATCACAATAGTGAAGGTCATAAAAGTCAACTCTACTAACTCCAGGTGAGGGGGAGGGGAAAACGGTATGTAGCTGGCCTTTCAGGATAATAAGGGGAATGATTTCATTAAAGAAGAGCAAAGTGTTTTTAGTTTCACACAAGGTAGTTCTAAAGAGGGCAGGAACAAGCCCTTTTGGTGCCCCACTCTGTGCACCTACATAAACAAAACAGACAGAGGTACAGTCCTGCCAGTCTGTTTAAATGGGGAAAGAGAGGTGTACAAGGATTTACATGGATGACCCAATAAATATTAGAAATAGGAGTGATACCTATAGGCCTCAGAAAAATCCCTAATAAATTAGTCCTAAAATATTTGGCAGTGTAGAAAATATAATAGTATTGATGACTAATATTTTCTGAATTGTCAGATTCAAAGGCAACTGGTAATTTTAACATGTACCTTGGAATCTTAAAATGGCCAGGTAGTTAGAATTCATTTCGATTTTATCAGTACAAAAAAACTTAAGACTAGTTTGTAAGTAGAGGTATATTCATATTTTTAAGCTACACACCAGAAGTCTCCCTTCTGTAACTAAACTAAGGTAAGGGATAACTCAGTGTAAGCAGTCAATTTTAGAATATTTAAATGGTACACTCATAGCATACAGAACAGAGACTGTTAAGTACTACTTAAAATAAGTCCTTCCTTGGCTTAATATGTCTATTTTAACCACACAGAAAAATAACTTTTTTTTTTTTAACCTATGCTATACATTCACTGGAAAGCTAAACAAAATATAGGTGTTGATTCCACAGCCATGGAATTGAGAAAAACCAGGAGTCACACTGAAAAAGAAATGGAATTATGATGACTACTCTCAAATATTAGCCACCACCAAATGAGATGAGGTTACCCAGCAGCACCATTGCCTTAAATCATTGTCTTAATTATTGGTTGACTGAGACATCAGAACCTATAGGAAGTTAATTACGCAACTGAATCTTTTTTCCCCGAGTAAGATTTGTATTTAACTGTAAAACTTTGCTGACCTGACAGACGTAACATAATTAGGTAATTTTAAGATCTCAGAGTATAACTGTAAAATCATTATTTCACTTTGAAATAATCACTATTTCTTTTTAAATAATGAACCTAGGAATCTATATTGTGGGACTGCCTTACAGGCAAAAGAATATTTTTTAAGGACTTCTTGATTGCAACAATAAAGAATATCTGGGTGACTCAATAACTGGATCACCTAAACAATAATTCATAATTTTATTCTAAACATAAATCCATGGACCCTCACAGATAACCTAACCTTCAATAACTAAATTCCTATGGTTGAGCTTCCTTTTTTGGGTCCTGTCTCCACTTACCCAGTCCAAAAAAGCTACATCTTTACATGATCAGTTCTTTTCATATTTGTTAAAAACAATTTCTCATGGTTGGAGTACACGAATGGATTAAGGCGACAATCTCGGCAGAAATGGCTGATTAGTGTGAATACATCAGTAGCCCCCTTAACCATCCATCACCTTGCGCTTCTGCTGGGCATAGCTTGTGCCATATTGGCCAGCGGCTCTGCGTGCTTCCTCTTCATGCTCTTGGATTTGCTGTTGTAAGAGAATGAGCTCACCAAGCAGACCCTGCCATGAGTTTACAGTGAGGAGAGGAGGAAATTGGGGAGGAGAACAATGTTAAACCAAAGGGCACAACACAGTAACAGATGGAAGAGGGAGGAATGGACAGCTTAAAACAAAAATGAAAACTCATGCACCCACAGAGCCTTCATATAACTGGGCTCCATAATGCATTTCCATTTTGTCCTCAGCAAGATTAGTAATCTCCTAAATAAAAAACAGCACAGTTTAAAAAGTGAAAAGAAAAATGCAGTAACAACTGCTGAATAAAATGAGCCAGACACAAAACATTAACAGTAAAACCTAGACCAACTGAAATGTTCAAAGAAGGCAGTGCTGTAGTTTACTGAATTTCCTGATAAAACCTGAGTTTTGAATTGCTTAATATGTGGTCTTGGCTTGAAATACATGAGGAAAAAAATTCAAATTGATTTTGTTTTTTAAAAACAGTGTTGATCTTACAGGCCTAAATCTTCTAATTCTAAACCTTAACTCTCACTGTACTGCTTAGAGGCTCATAATCATTAATATTTATGAAGCTATTATTCTTAGTTAAACAGGTATTCTTTCTTGACATGATTTCAATTAAAGGTTACAGTCTTTCAAAAACCTATGAATCTGAGTTTTCTAGCACCAAATTAATCAAGGTTTCATACTAATTCATATATTTATGTGCCTTTATGCACAAGCTTACTTGACTAAAATTTAGGATTCTTTTTGTAAATTTAAAAATGTTTTAGATTCTATTTTAACTTTATATAACATTAAATAACTAGTTTGACTGGTTTTCACTTTTTCTGAGCTGTTTTGACATTAAATAGAAATAGCCTGAGAATATAAGCATGTATCATTAAGCAAAAGCCTATGAAAGAACATAAAATATAGAGACAACATACTTATTATGAAAATTAAAAATAAAACAAAAGTTTGGACCTATATACAAAACAATTAACTTTTCTACTTCTAATATTAATCCCACTTAATCATGAAATATTACATTGGTACAATTTTTATTATAATCTATCATGTATGGCCTGATATCAAAATACATGTCATTTTCTGAACAGTATTTTTCATTTGCTGGTCTATGAGATAATCAACCCTGAGAAATGTGGTGGAAAGGCCAACTAAGAACTGACAATGTCTCAAGCCTAAAGTTTTCTCAATCAGAAATCCTAAAAAGCCAAAGTTCCAATCAATGGGGTAACTGAATTACACAAGGTAAATGATTTGGAAGAGCAATAGGCTCAGTTTTTACCAAGTCATAAAAATAAAGAGGAAAGTTAATAGAGTCTAAGTTAGGAGTTTTAAGTAACAGGAATTTTTTTAAGTGACTGTCAAAAATATTTTGTTTTGTATAATTAGCAAAGTATGTTAAAATGCTGGTTAACATTACATTCAAAATTTAATTAGTACAGTCACCTAGAGCCTTACTTAATTTACCTTATATAACCCAAGGACTTAAATAAACATAAAGATTTTCCAGAAAATAAACAGATATTAGTATTATAGTAAAGCACTTTAAATTATACAAATGTTGATATATAATTTAGGGAATTTTTGATTGATTCTTTTTTTTTTTTTTTTTTTGGGTACTGGGGATCGAACTTGGGACCTTGCGCTTGCAAGGCAGGAGCTGGAACCACTGAGCTAAATCCCCGGCAATTGATTCTTAGTTGTACTATTTTAGGGTATGATCCCTGCTAATATTAATATTAAAGAATGAAATTAGTTGAATTTTAAAATATCATTGCTTTTCATCCAACAGAAAGATATCTGACAAATTAATACATTTGCTCATTTATTTTGGTCACCTATCTCCTATCCAAGTGTTTAGATTTCCAAATAACCACCTCAAAAGCAGCTCCCTATATTGGCTTACATAGTAGTATATCTGCTGTATCTACATACCTCTGGCACTCTCATTTACACAATGCCCAAGCATTTTTATTTGTAGCTTAAATACCCCCCTCTAAGTCACTGCTTACATCTGTAAGCAACAGTATGGGAAATACAGCATTCTAATGTTTATTAGATTACAAGAAAACACTCTCTATTGACAAGTCCCTTTCCTCCCAAGTCTGTGTCTGAAGTTCTGCTATGCGAAGAAGATGAAATTATACCTCCTGAAAAAAGTAGGAAGAAAACAATGAGACACAGACAAAGCTATTTACACTATACTATACATCTTAAGGAGGTTACCTTTCCCCACACTTAGGCATCAAATCTCACCCTAAAAACAAAGTGATGGGCTATTCAGCTTCTAATCTAAGGCCATGTGGAATAGGAAAGGGAAAAGATGTGTGTACCTACCATGCAAGATATACTTCTTGGATGTAAAACATCTATTTTTATCAATAAATGTTTTCCAAAGGATGGAACATTTTTCTCTCAAGAAACAGCATACACATAATTATTTAAAAATGCTTCATATAAAATACAGTAACTGTCATGCAAAATAATAATAATTGTTAACAATTACAGATTATATACTCTCTCAATGTCTCCTGGCCATTGTCAATTTGACACTGCAGTTCTCCATCTTATATCTCATGTACAATGTTCTCCATTTTTAAAAATTATAACACCAGAAAAGAAAATTACTAATACCTCAAGTCTAAAATATCAAATAAAAATGCTTTGTTTATGGCAAAATTCAAAGACTTCAGTGGAGGGATTTTAAATAATATTGAGTAATATGCTGTGCTCTGAAGGCTTGTCCCTGCAAACTTATACTGCAACCCAACCCCAGTGGGACAGTACCAACAGGCGGGACCTCTGGGTGGGGAGCAGGCTCTGGGACTGGCGGCTTTTAGAAGAAGACTGTGAGCTGCCTCCACTGTGAGCCATGTATACTCTCAAGGAGAACGCGCCCTCTCCATGCACCCTCATCAGACACCAGGTCCACTGCCACCTGGCTCCTGGATTTCCTAGCTTCTAGAAATGTGAGAAATCATCTGGTCTCTAGAAGGCATCCCAGTGCACGGCACTGTTACAGCTGCCTGAACAGACTAAGACAATCACAAGTCACTCGTATGTGAGCACATTTAAAATACTATTTTTAACAGTATTTTAAAAAGTTATAGCGGACTGAGCCCCATATCCTGTTTTGGTTTGTTTTTTGTCACTTTTTCTTGAGCCAGGGGCCTGGCTATGTTGTCTGGCCTGGTCTCCAGCTTCCCCTGCCCAGTAGCTAGGACCGCAGGTGTGCACTGCTGTGCAGGGCATCCTATGTATTCTCACACACAGCACCTAGGATAAGGCCTCATACACTTGAGATGTGATACAGCCACTAAGTAGAGCAGTATTTGGCATGTTTGTTTGCCCAGATGAGTCAAATTATGACTTACTTTTACCTACTAATCATATAAAGTTTTTAGGTTAAAATTCAAATGGGTTTTTTAAGGGTTTAACTTAATTTGTAAGCTAAGCTTGTAAGCTACACATTAAGCATACAATTCATTCTCCTGTCATTCATGATTCTCAGAAGACTCCCTACAAGACTGCAGGGAAGAAATTAATAAAATAACAGTAATGTGATGCTAACTCACACAATAATGCAAAGTGAAAGAAAACCACCGTTGTTGTTGCCTTCCTCCTCCTCTGAACAGCTAACATTTGCTCAGTTTGATCATGCAATGGGTCTTATGTTAAAGGACTTTACACAATCTTCACAACAACTTTATCAGGCAGGGTTAGCCCTTCTACAAAAGAGGAAGCCAGAAACTCAGAAAAGGTTAAGTAATTTGCCCAAATTACGTAGTTTAGGAAGCAGGAAAGGCAGGTTCTGAATCTAGAAACTGTGACCACAAAGTGTATATCTGACATCACTCAATAATACGGTCCATCTATTTCCAAATTATCTTTGATCGATGAGGTTCAAAGTGCATTTGAGAGGGGAAAATAGTAACACTACAATACAATAGAAAGTATATTTAAATTAGAGCAGGAATTGGCAAACTATGGGGAGCAGGCTGAGTAGTTTATAGAGACACTATAGCTTGCAAGCCTAAATAAAACATTTATTATCTGGCTCTACAAGGAAAAGTTTGCCAACCCCTGCTTTAAAAGTTTTGCAGTAACTTTGGTTTGGCAAAAGAACATCATACAAGTAAAGGAGTTTTAACTTTCTATTTATTATTTATTTATTTATTTATTTATTTTTGGTACCGGGGATTGAACTCTGGACCTTGCACCTATGAGGCAGGCAGTGGCACCACTGAACTAAATCCCTGGCCCATATCCTTCTATTTAAAAAAATATTCCTAAACATTAAACCATATTCCAGAGTTTGAAAAATTCTATTTGGTTAAATAAAAAACTATTTTCCTATTTTCCTCCTCCCAGTAATATGTAACTCTGCTCAAGGTATTTACAGCCAACTGAAAAATATTACTGGTAATCAGAAGGAACCAGGTCTTTCCACTTGGGATTAACTTGCTCCAACCCAGAAATACCATATCCTATTTCACTATTTGAACAATTTCTACAAATAATTTTAAGGATGAACTAAACAGCTATTACCAATAATTATCAGTATTACAATTTTTATTATAATTAAATTCTTAAGTGAATCTCCTTTCTTCTACATAATTACCAAAAAACAGCATTTTATACATAAACATGCACATACTAAAAGCATTTACTGTTTCTTGAATGACATAAAAGAGGAATGTGCAGTTATTATGGAATGAAGTAAGGCTGTTTTGCCCTTCCACTTTTCTGCATGGAGCTATTCCCTGCTTTTCTCCTCTGACCCCTCAGCGTCCCACCTACTAACACTCCAATGTACATATGAAACATGTGTAGCTAAGAATCTAACCAGCACAATTGTTAGTTATTGGCTGCTTAGAAAACTCAAGAATTCCCAAAATTTGTGGTTACTTCATAGTGCAGGTTGTGAGAATTTAATTTTGCAATAATTATTACAATTATTTGTTGCATAAGAAATCTCAAAAATGTAAATCCTATGTAAGCAACATTGCTCTATTCCATATCAAAATACAGTATCAAACATATAAAGCACTTCCACAACCTTGTTCTTCTCAACAGTTGTCAAATATGAAGGCCAAGAATAATTCACAGGTAATCAGAGCAAAAAATCTTTAGCCCACCTTTGTTAGCATCAACCAAATGTATTTACTTTAAACTTAACTTTTTTCCTGCTGAGTTCAAATAATCAATTAATTCTGCTAAGAGCTCAACACTCCTAGGTGCTCTGAAAATGTATTTAATGACAGAAATGGTTCATTAAACAGTAAGAATACAAAACAAAGTATAGTGTTTCATATGGCAAGTCTTGTAAACTTTGAGAGAAGATAACTAATGGAATCAGAATGGTTATGTCAGGCTTCATAAAGGTGACAACTGAGCTGTACTTTAAGGATGAGTAATTGGCGATTAGGGAGGAAGAAAAAAAAGGAGGGATATTTCAGTTGGGAGATGCATCATAAACTGTAAAAATAAGGATTAGAGCAATAATGTTGGAAGAACATTAATGTATTAATATTTAATAATTTTACTGAAAATACTACTACTACTTTTTAAGAGTTGGGCCTTTAAAAAGTCCTTTAAATATTGTCTATAAATTATAAATGTGCATGTTACCTTCAGAGTGGCCATATTCCTTACTTCTATGAGATGCTTATGACAAAAAGAAACACGACAGGACAAAAGTACAGGTAATAAAATGTCTCATTTAGTACATCAATTTTCACCAGAACACGGCAGTCTTACAGAAACCAAAAAAGAAGATACACTAAGTGTATCTAAGATATAACTAAGTATATGAACTGATACACAGAAATCTGATGCTTTACAAATCAATGATTCCATTAATTGACTAAAATAGGCTCATCACTCCAATTTGTGTTCAAGTAGTTTTAAGTTCTCTAAGTCTCAAGAATATTATTCAGTCCACACCAAGGGCTATTTCCTATATATTCTTCCAATGGACACTGCTAAAACTTTTGATTAACAAAAAGCACTTATTAGAATGTGTTTATATTGTATGTCAATCAGACCTCAACAAAGTGTTCTAAGTTAGGTTTAAAAAGGGCTTTTACTGTTTTTTCAGTGTTCTACTAATCAAAGACACGTATCAGAAGTTTGGATCAGCACAGCATAAATAACTAGTGTCCACAAACTAAATAGATATAAATCCAGGTAAAACCAGAGAAACCCGATGATAGGTTGGCCTATGCAGCATTATGTGCAAATATATGCTTTCGGGGCTAGGAAGCCCTCGCTAGGAACCACAGGTGATCAGTTCACGTATCATCCGCCCTGACTGACTCTAGCCACACCATCTGTTTCCCTCACCGCCCATCACTTTCACTTCCACTTTACTTCACTATGAATGACCCTAACTATGCCTCTGCTTGCTAGGACTTCTCCAGCTGTATTCTCCTATTCAGAGGACAAATCTTTATTTTAGTTCTAGTTGTAAAAAGAGTTTTCTGGTGCTGCACCTGGCTGGCAAGCGCAAAGTCCTGAGTTCAATACTCGGTACCAAAAAAAGAAAGTTTTCCAATTATTACTCCTTTTCAAAAAATCTGATTTGCATTTACATTCATATTTCTAGCAGAAGTCTAATTAGAAACTGTCTCAAACCTCATAACCATTAAACGTACACAGGACTGCTTCAGACCGTGAACACTATTTTAAATCTGGAACTCTCAGACACAAGACTGAACCAATCAAAAAGGTTATCAGCTAAACTGTAGATGCCGTCCTACAAGCTCTGATTATTCCCCACATTTTTACTTGATGTCTGAGTGATTTCAAAAAGATCACTGCTCTATTAAAGCCTCTTCTTGCATGTTTACATTCAGTTGTCAATTTGCAGGGTCGTTTCTTAGGTCAGCCTATCTGCATTTTGCCTGAGTAGCTCACTATTCTCAAGCATCACAGGCAGCAGTCAAGCCTTAGGAATACAATGCTGTGTATCAACAACTTAAAGCCATCCAGTGGGGTGGGAGATACTTTTCTTGCATAATAATTTTTTATATTAGCATTAATTATAATTTGCTTTAACGTTAATAAAAGTAGCTAAAACTCCAGTTTCAGTATTTATAAGAAATCATTGGAAAAAATAATTACTCAGTTTTTAGTGGGCAAAATAATTACCATAAATTAATAAAAAGTCAAGGGAAATAATTTATAAGGGCATTTCTCATTAAGTAAGCAAAGAAGTAAATTATATAAAGCAATAAAATTACTTTTATGTCTGTTTCATAAAATAAAATCTGTAAATATTATTTAAAAGATGCACTATATTGTTTCAGCTACACCGAAGAGCTCACAATCAATTACTGATTGTATGTTTGTTACCTTGGTGGGGTTTTAGGCACTGAATCAAGACCCGAACTAAGTTCTCATTCACCAGAGTGATTCCACACCGTACCAGAGAGAAAGCAGACATGCATACCTCCTTGAACTGCTCCAGGCAAAAAACATACTGTCACTCAAAGAACCACACTGCCATACCAGTAGTAAAGGCTCTTCCTTCCCCATTAGATTAGTTCCTTTCTGCTCATTAAGTTTACCTGCCGTAAGCGCCAAGGCCCTGGTTCAAAAAAAGCTGCATGTTAGGCTAGTTTCTCTCCCATCCTGCTCCCCACAACATGCAGGAACAGTCAGGAGTGTTCTTTTGGTTAAGACTATGTAAATGGAAAATGTGTCAAGAAAGATCAAGTTAAAAGGAAAATATAAACATACACATACACAAACACACACACAGAAATTTTTTCCTTCAAAAGATAAAAGTTAAAAGGTCAAAGAAAAAAATGTTTAAAATAAAATTAAAATTTGGGATAGCCTATAGAGTTTGGAGCTGAAATAGAGTAAAAGAGGTAGAAATCTATCAACAGAAATTATTTCTTTGTTCTGCACCCCCAATTATTTTCTATGATGTATTAAAACTCAGTATAAAAGCTACATATTCTATATTTAATTTTAAAATGTTCACAAAATTTTTCCATTAATCTACTTATCTAGATTACTATTTTTCAAAAACTTTTTAAGTAATCATAAGAATGAAAAAAGCAGAGACTAAGAAAATGTCTGGTAAACATGATTAAAAATTCAGAGGAAAGCATGTTGTCCTGTCTCAACAACTCTATAACATTAATATGTGATTCTCCTTATAACTTTAATACAAATTCTGTTAATATAGTTGTGTTACAGTAGACATCCTCTAAGTGGCCCCATATATAACTCTCAATAAAAGAACTGACTTATTTCCTACTGACTCACTTCCTACTGTTTCGTATTTTCCACTAAGTGAAATGTCATCCCTAGAATACAGCTCACAAGAGAGGGCTCTCCTGCTCAATTCTGTGTGCTTTGAGTCCTCTCAGAGATTCACAATGCACACGAATATATTAAGGTCTGGAAAGTGCTGAGGAAAATAAATCTGCTTGTTTTGTCTACCTCAGCCATTCCCACACATATTTAATAACAAATTCTTTCCTAGGGCCAACCTTTAAGTACTGTTTCACACAGCCTATCTGAAGGAAATGGGTCTCTCTCACTACATTTCCAAAAGCGTCACATAACACCTTGTGCTAAGATTGGTAAAAACATCTACTAAGATGACTTTGTATTTGTTCCTCACATATTATCATTTTCAAATCTTCCAAAAAAGTTAAAATCTTAAAAATCTTTCAAGACTACCTGTGAGAAGCATTCTGTTTCATACTTACCTTCCTATAAGGCTTGTCACTTTCAGATCCATGATCTGTTGCTCTAAATGCTGTTTCTCCGGGTGAACCTGAAAGATAAATGTACCATCGTCCTTCAAATTGGCCAATGATGTTGCTAACCTGAGCCAAATTCCAACTCATATCTAATTAATTAAAAAGTATATGGATCTTACAGCAACTCAGGTCAAAGCATCAAATCTCTTTTATTTTAGGGGACATTAATGATAAATTATGTGAGTTTCTAAAAAACTGTAGCACATGTTTAACCTATTTAAAAATCATACAACCAGAAATTATGATTAAAAAAAGACACTCTTTAGTCAGGACTCTTTTACACGAACATACTTACAGTTTAACCTTGTATCACTGCCATCAGACCACATATACGATACAAAAACAAACTTAAAATTGAAAACTATGACAGGGCAGATGAGACAAACTAAAATTACTTTTCATTTCAATTATCAAAAACAATTAATCTACTTCAAGAAAATCTTTTGGATAAGCAAATTTTCTTTTAATAGCTTTAATCTTACATACACATATTTAGGAATTTTAGTTTTACCACAAAATAATTATTTTATTATCTCCACCTAAAAGATAGTGAGTTTATAGTTTTGGGTTTTTATAATTCAGCATAAGCAACAGTATAAATTTGGTGTGCATTTTATTTGCAACTAGTTTATTAGAAGCATTGAAAAGGCATGTTAAGGTCAGCAAAAATGTCTGTTTACACACCTAACAAGAGAAGTAGGTCAGAAGCTTCTATGACTTCACTAACCAATTTGTGACCTGTGAAAAATCAGCAAAAGGGGAAATGAAAATATAAAATTTAACAGGAATGAGCAAACAAAGATGACTGAGACCTCAGATTTATGACACAACAGGGTAGTAATTGGGCAAATATGCCAGGACTAACTATATAAATTCTAGTCATGATGGTGCATCATATTAAATTTTGTTTTAAACTCACCATATTGGCTCTAATCAGTTATGAAAAGCAAATACATAGGAAGTCTCATCTACTTGTCAAGAACAAGTGGTATTTTTTCCCGTCCCTGATTAAAAACCAAGTGCGTATTTTCTTACAAACGTTAACTTTATTGAGTTGGACAAAAATTAAAACCACTGTGCAAGAAAGCTTTATGTTTGTCTTTTTTGAAAAACAAACAAACAAACACCCCTTTTTCATTTGTACTAAATGTTTCAATTTAAAAGATGGGAATAAACAAATACATCTATGAATTTTTCCTTTGTGGTTCTTAAATATTTAAATTAGATCAAACAAGTGTGTGTTCTTACCTGTGGTGAAAAAGCCCTTCAATAAGCTCAGGCTTTCAACAATCTTGTCCAAGTCTGGGGCTAACTTTGCAAGGTCTTCTGAATTAGGAAGTGCTTTTCTAATTTTCTCTGGAGAAGACCAAAACACATAACTAGTATCAAGATAGGAATATGTATCAGATAGTAGAATCTAAGGGTTATAAAAGTATTAACTTCCTCAATCCTCAAGGCAGCTCTACAGATTAGCTACTCTCACCATCCCATTTACGGATGAAGCCCTGGGACACACAGGAAGGAAGTGCGGGAGCCAGGGCTAGCTTCAGAATCCAGGTACTCAGCCACTACACTGTGGTACTGGCAAATGCATTGAGTTAAAAAACACTCCTCACAAATATTAGAAAAACAATTAGAAAACATGCATTTTCTAAAAAGCCTTCATCAATACAGCACTAGTTTATCTTTAAGAAGTGCTGTAAATAAGTATTTGTAGAAATTCCACCTCCGTATATACCTTTAATAAGAAATTAAGACAATATTTTAAAAAAGGACTGATAAAATAATTTTAAAAATTTAAAAAGATCATCATGAGCTACTTGTAATTAGCTATCAAAAATATTTTTCTCTCATCTACTTACTATCATTAGAGCAAAAGTTAAGAAGCTATCTAAAAAAATTTCTCTTTCTTAAAGAAATGACTCAAAAAAGTATTTAAGTGCTGATGATACAAACCAAGATCAATATACTCATCAATTTCCCACACGATGTCAGGGACAATCCATTTATAGTCACTAAGGTCTGGTATCATATCTTTCCACTGATCAAAAGTCTAAAAGATAAGAAAAGATGTCAGATATTTAAACATTCTGAATACCATATAAAAATGTAAAGAAAAATTATAAATTAAAAAACTTTACAAAAAACTGTATTATGTACAAAACTTGTAAGAAACAAATTTACATGACCTCAACTCTTCTATAAACAATTTTAGTAGGTAAGCAAATAAAATATGTAAATACTCCTTTACTAAATAGGAAAATGTAAGAATTCAAAATATACTGCCATTTCAAATCAGTTTCACATTGGCATTAACCAACACCACAGAGCAGAAGACCGGGACTCAGGACTCTGCCGCAGGGCCCAGAGCTGGTAGGAAGTGCCCCACTACTGTATGCACTAGCTTTCCTGTCTCTGCTCTTCACTGGCTAAGTTCAAAACCAAACAAGGTGTTCTCTCTTCTAGCCCAGGGCTCTCTCTGCAAGGCCATCTTTGTCACTCGTACTTACAACTAAAGTTCTGAAGGCATTTTCACAATGGCATCTTTAAAACAATCTAGGATTTGGTCAAAATACACATCCAATTATATTTTACTACACTTAAAAAAATGACATGCTGGAAAACCAGGAGGAAAGTTAAACTCACCTTTTTTGCTGTATAGCCACCACCCACAGCAGATCCCAGTACGAGATATCGAAGTTTTAAGAGCCTTGCAGCTAACCTTGCTGGCCAAAAATTCCTATGAGGCTGGTAGTCACATTTAACTGGAGAAAGTTTCAGTTTACGTAAAGGAAGGTTGGTTAGAGAAGAGAACTGCTGAAATGACGTCCTTAGGTGAGGTCTCTGAAACTTTAAGGTAGGATGACGTGAATGATAAATACTTCGTGAAACCAGATGCAATTTTTGGAGTGGTGAGTTTTCCTTCATTCCAGAGCTATGCTTCACCAGGGATTGGCAGACCTCACTGCAAGAAAAACAAGTATGGGAGAAAGATCAAACACCGAAACATCTTTGTTTGTGTCCAATACAAAGGACACAAAGAGCAATACTGTATTCCAAAGGGAAAACACACACGCACACATGACCAGCCACGAATGTTTGTACTTACTAACCACTGTGTGTGATAGCACAGCCACAGTGCGTGCTATCTTACGCAAGCCTGCTAGCAACCCTATAAAGTACCGGTATTATCCCCATTTGACAGATGAGGAAAAAATGGCACAAAGACACGAACACAACTTGCTTGAGTACACATCAAGATGAGGAATAAAAGAATTCAAATCCAGGCTGGGACTCCAGATGCTGCACTCTGACCATATGTGGGCTATACCACTGGTCCAAGGAATTGAAACCCAAAAGAGAAAAGGTGGGTTTTTATTTTGTTAACTGCTATTTACTGTAAGTAAAAGCTGAAAACAAATATAAATTTTTGCTTTTAAGTACAAAAATTCCAGGAGTTCAGAATAGCCATGTTTTGCCACCGCATTTACATCTGCCAATTCTAAAATATGCCAGGGATGGAAATTAATTAATTCCACCGCAGTCACCTGGCTCCCCAGAAAAACAAAAGTAGCAAAAAAGCCTCCAAAGAGAAGAGAATCTAAGTATGTATGTGCACTGTGTGCACTCCCCCATTCTTCTCCCTGCACAACTGCATACCTTGTCTTACTCAACACACACTCCCAGTTGCTGCCATAAGCCAAACCCAATTCTAAGTTGCTTAAAAATATCAATTTATTTAATTACACACGAATGAAACTTCTGAAGAAAAACGAATTATGGAACACAGGAAAAATGGTACAAAGGCGAACATGGGCAAAGGGGTATCACTTGTATTCCTACTAAGTGCCAGACATCATGCTAGAAGTTTTCTTAGAAATGCTACTGTTGCGTAACTCTTGGAAAAAATCTGTATCTTCTTTTACAAATTTATTTTTAAAAACTATCTTGCCTAAGGTAGAAAAACTGGTAAATAGTGGAGATGAGATTAAAATTTTCTTCAGCCCAACAGCAAAGCCCAAAGCCTTTCTACAAAAGATCCAGGTGGGTAAGAGTATGGGAAACAACAGCCACATGAACAGGCTACAAGGCTATGGTGACAGTCTGGAATTTGAGTGACGATACACGGCCTTGCTCTGACTCGAGACTCTACAGGAACCTTCCTACCTGGGAGACCGGAGGGACACAGGGTTCAGTAGGAGGAGAATTACACATTGCCAGAATAGGCACACTGCTCCCGTGTAATTAAACATATACATGTTATTTCTGGTCACAAAAGCCTTTGGAAAAGCTGGTAGCCGTTTTGTACTTTTGTTTTTCAAACCCCTGCCTCAGGATAAATAATAATTTCCACTATCTTACAAAAATCAAATCCCAGTCTTCTATTAAGGGAGAGACTAAGTGCTTCTGATCTCAAACTTCACATATATAAAAGGAAAACCTTCAGCTTCAAATTGCCTCCACCCCAACAAGCAAACACACATGAAAATGAATAACAAATCCTATCAAATCAGAGGAGATAAGAGACAGTAAGGGTGTAAGAAGACAGTTCAGAGGAATGTGAATGATCCTAAGGAGCTGAGGTGGTCATGAAAACCTCCGAGGAAAAGTAAAACTTAAAAGTTAAGTGGAAAGTGTAGAGTCGGGAAGGAGAAGAGAAATCCTAGCCCGGGAGAAGGGCGCAGAGTGAAACGATGGAAAGAGCCAGGGAGCTGGCGGAGAAAGCTCAGAGTAGGGTTAGAGTGGGAGAAGCGGTCTAGGTCTAAGTCTAGGACAGACTACCGAGCTAGGGAACATCAGGCAGAATGAACTTCATCTAGGCCACACGAAAGCAGGGAAAGTTTCTGGGCAGGGTGAGACTAGATAGCAATTAGAGAAGATATTGAGTTGCGCCCACTGCATCTACACCCATTCTCCTCCCCAGTAAGGTTACAGCAAATGCTCCTCCCCGCCCCATTAGAGGCAAATGCCTGTCTGGTATTCTCTCTCCCTCTGCCCTTTCAGGAATCATAAATTTTCTCTCTTAAAAGAGAGAAAAAAATCCAATTTCCCTGGTTCTGGCCACTTTATTAAAAGACCACTTATTAAATCATATTGGCTTCCATTTTATCCCCTTAGTGAAACAGCTTTTACTGAGGGCACAAAACAAAGGATCCCGATGCGCGTTTTTTCCAATTCTTGTTTTTCCCCGTAATGTGTGACCATGACGCCGAGCTCATCCTGGGAACTTCCTTTCCCTGGCAGTCCGGAGTTTTACTCTGACCCCACTGGTCACTCCTGTTCAGTCTCCTCCTGCCCAACCACCTCCTAACTACTGGGAGGTCATCAAGGCTTAGACAGGACCCACTTCTCTTCTCACTATTCCTCAAATTTTTTTTTTTTTTTTTTTTTTTTGGTACCGGGGATCGAACTCGGGTCCTTGCGCTTGCGCAGCAGGTGGCGAAACCACTGAGCTAAATCCCCGGCCCCCTCAAAGTCTTATCTCCACCCTGTCCTCATTTACCACCTACATATTCACACGTTTCAAATTCCTGTCTGGCACAAAGAATTTAGTTTCACGCCCTGTACTTAGCTGCCTACTCAACATCACTACTTAGATATCCAAAAGGTACCTCACAATCAAGATGCCGAAACCATCATTTTCCTCTCTGCTGTGCCCCAAAGCCTGCTCTTCCTGTGGCATTCCCTATCTCAGGAAATGGCATAAGCAGTTACATGATCATTCTTGATAGCTCTTCCTCCTCACTATTGCCCAATCAGTGCTCTTCATGCAAATCTGATCACTGTCCCTTATCTACATCAATCTATTAAATGGCTTCCCTGCATTTAGAATAAAATCCAAACTAATCTATAAAGTTCTACACAATCTGGTCTCTATCTGCCACTTTCCTCTGATCGCCATCAAAACTGAGTTATACCCAGTCCCTGGACTGTTACACAGTTCAGCCTACCCCAGGGCCAGGAGACCTTTTAACCACTCATTCTTCCAACCACTCACTATCAGCTTTACTTCCAGCATTCCCTCCCTTCCCTAGAGCTTCCCTGTAATGCTAGTCCTCCTGCTGCAGTTCTTGGCTCTTCACACTTTATTTTCAAGCACTCATGAAGTTTATATTATATAAGAATGTAGCTATTAGGTTCATATTCTGTAGCAGTAAACTGCAGTCTTCATAAGGCCAGGCCCTGTTTTATTTACCACTGTATTTCCAAAGTCTGAAGCTCCTCACAAATAGTAGACACTCATTAAATGTGTTGAATGAACAAAGGTTACTTGAAGAATGAAACTGAAAACACAAGGGACAGAACCGAGCAAAGGCTAGCACAGAATAAGTGCTCTATAATGTCACTTGAATATTAATTTGCACTAAACTCTATTAATGTACAAATAACTAAATAGCTCTTTATTTCTCCAAAAATTATCTCTATTTAAGAGAAAGGAGTTAATCCAATATATAGCTTACTAGATAAACTCCAGGACTGAGTTTATCCCTAGAGGATGTTTTGGCTTTTCACTATTTTTTCACTCTTTCGCTTCTAAATTCCTAAAGTTCTTATTTCCAGTTAAACAGTGGCAGCAATAACTACGGATGAGAGGTGGGGGTAGGAGCAGGTAGTAGGGTAGGCCAGTTACAAGTAAAATGTTCTTCAATTAGTCCCCTAGAAGAGATAACTGCCTCAAAGCAAATTCCAGTAGTTGGTAAGATATCCTCAAGGATTATTTCAAGAATTTCCAATTCAAAAACTAAATGCTCATAGAGCAGAGGACTGTTGCACAAGAAGGTCCTCTTGAGACATGTGTAAGAGGGAAACCAGGAGAGGTAAGTGATTTACTGAAGCTCCATTCGAGGGAAAGCTACAGGGGTTACCCTCCAACCTATTCCAGGCTGAGTAATCAAACTGTCAGGGGAGAGCTAAGGCTCGCACGTGTGTGTGTGTGTGTGTGTGTGTGTGTGGACTCCCACCGTGCTGTAACAATAGTGGCATGTGTAACAAGCTCAGACCATCTGTCTACTACCTACAAGTTCTAATGAAGCTTGCTAGTTGATGTATTCAACTCCTAACACAGTCTGTTCCCTCATTCTGCCAACCACTCACTTCCAGTTTCCCTCACTTCCAGTATTCCCTCCCCTCCCTGAAGGGAGGTAGGCCCCAAAAGACAGTATTTACATTCTCATCTGTTCAAGAGTAGAAAATGAACTGTGTTCCTTCATAGCATGTAAAAGAACTATGCATAGCAAAAGACAGATCCCAGAGCACGGGGCTGTGACATTCCACCTCTCCATTTCTTCTGGTAGATAAACTGGGCTAGCAGCATGAGACACTTTTAAGCCATGACTCTACGAAATCCATAGTAATTTTAGAAACAATTTAGCCCAACAGCATCCAACTGAATAAAGAAAAATACCAAATTTAAATCAGTGTTTGTAAATTTAATTCCAAGTTTTTCCTACACATGTTCATTTCTCCAACAGAGTATATTACTTTCCTCAGTCTTTTCTCCTTTTCATTTAAAGAAAATTAGATGTTTCCCCTTTAAATATTGAGAGGTAAAATACAAAGATCGTAAATAACTTACTTCAATATTGAGGGGTGTGGAGTTACTAAAAAATTAAAATTCAAAGAAATTTAAAATAACTGTACAACTATTCCAATTCACTCACATTATAACTACTGTATCTTATCCAGTTTTGCACTTGAACTCCTGTTAACTTTCTCAAAAGAAATGGATTCTTTATAAATGTTACAAATTATCTACACCATTTTATTTTTAGTAATTTTGGTTTTTTTTGAGACAGGGTCTTGCTGTGTAGTTCAGGCTGTCCTTCAACTCACTATGTATCTCAGGCTGGCCTCAAACTCACTGCAATCCTCCTGCCACAGCCCCTTGAGTGCTGGGATTACAGGTGTGCACCACCATGACCAGTACACCATTATAAAAGTTCTGAAAGAAATTCAATACAGGAACACAGCGCAGGTGCTGAGTTCACAGGTGTTTTCATGTAGAGTTAGTTCAGGAAAACTTGAGTTTTTCCAATCTTGCCTCATACATAATACTTCCAATCAAATGCCTGCAATAATAAACTAAGCTGGGAGGTTATCACAACAAACTGCCTCTAAAGATAAAACCAAATTTCATACTATTGAAATGCATACGGAAATCCACAGAAACCTAAAGATTAGTACAGTATGACTTTCTATTTAGGGTTAAACCAGGCCAGGGGAACAAAGACAGAGTGATTAGGCAGACGATGCCACTTAGCATCAGAAAGTGAGTCTCCATCCTAAACACTGCTTTGAGGCCAGCCTCTCTGAACACCGACCTTTGACACTGTGTGCGTCACTGCTCTAGAGGTGACCCCAATCAGAGGGCCAGAGACACAGGCGAGAGGGCCCCGAACCCAGGAGAGGTGCCCAGGTAGCTGCAGGTGCAGTGCACATTCCCCGCGGGGGTGGAAGAAAAGAGCCGAAGTGCAGAGAGCAGTATGGACAGAGTCAGACTCCGCAGAGAAGGGGAGGGGAAAAAGCAGATGGATAACAGCGAGGTCACAAGGGTGTAAAGGGCAGGGATGAAAGGACAATAGAGACAGGCCGAGAACAGCGACAGGCATCCAAAATCTTCGAGCTGGACAGGGACAAGGGCTCCGCAGGTAAAACCAGTCAGCACTCCTGTCAACTCTGGGTCCTCCAACACACCCGGGAATTCTTCAGCCGCCCTCGGCGGGGCCTGAGAATCATCTGCACATACTGGAGGTAGTGATGGGCCAGCCCTGTTTTCCAGAGGGCTCGGGAATAAGAAATAACGGGGCCAGGTTAGAGCCTGTGCTTACCAGGCCACGGCGGCCCGACGTAGTCGCCACATCCCGCCGGCGGAGAGGTTACAGGGGCGCCGAGACGGCTACGTGGGAATCCCCGTGTCAACCCTAGTCCAGCGTCTACCCTAGGAATGACCCAGGAAGAGGCTCTCGGCAACAAGGGCACAGAGCAGCTGCTGAAGCGTTCCCAATGGCGCCTAGACTTCCGCAAGAACCTGCCCGGCACCCGTACTCGGTCCGTCACTGAAACCAACCCTCCCCCCTTTCCGAGGCTGGGCAGCACAAACGGCCCGGGGAGGATCAGCGCATGCGCTCGATGTGTACTCCGCCTCGGAGCATTCGCCTGCCTCGCGGTCTTTGTTTCCGGGTTGGAATTCTGGGTTGCCACCTCGCGGTTTAAGTAAAGACTCGGAGTTGGGGCGGGTAGAGTCGGAACGGGGTGAAGGGCAAGAAATCTGGATTGATAAGTGCTCACCGGTGGCGACTGATTTAGTAAGATTTAGGTACCTAGGGAGCATGAAGGAGCTTAGCATAAAATGAGTACAAAATTAATAATTGAATAGATTAATAAAAACGTGTCTGTTTGGCTCGCTCTTGCTGCTCGTCATTGTTTAAAAGCACTTTTCATGTGCTTGGAAAAAGCAGGGTGCCAGAAGAGGAATCATAGTTTAGATGCCTTAGAATTTTTGAAATCAGACCAGCGTGGGACTCAGGTCATGTAGGCCAGGAATGGGATTGGAGTGAGCATGTGGAGTTTATAAAGGTTTCAGGATGACTTCGCTCCTTACTCTTACAGCTTTCTTCTGAATTTTAATTACATCAGTTTGTTGAAATGGCCCTTGTCAGGGTCTCTAACATTTCCATATTGCCAATGGTCAATTACATCTCAGTGACTTAATCTACTTTGCTCTTCTGGCTTTGCGGATATCACGTTTTCTTTTTTCCTACAGGAGCTACTGATGCCCAATCTCTTGCTATCTGCTTGTACCCCAGATATCTCAGTCTTGGAGAGTCCCTCACCGTGGGCACTCGAGTCCCTTCTTTTCTTTAGGTACATGCCCTAAATCATCATGCAACATTAGTTGCACGATTGCAAATATTTTCCTCTTCCAACTCAACCATATTTTATGAGGAAACTGGGCCATAAAAGAGATATGGCCCGTGAAAGTGCATGGAACCAGTTGGTGGCATTAGCCAGGACTAAAATCAGTGTGTTGTCCTGTGCCATATTATCAGGGCGATCAGTCCTCCAACTGCCTAGAAGGGAGGATGGGAGGGCTGAAGGAAGAAAAAGACAACAGACTTAACATACGTAATTTCAAAGTTTATGGCGGGGGTGGGGCTGGGAGATCAGTGCCTCCTCGAGTGGTCAAAGATAGACACTCCCTAGCTAGCCATTTTTTAATTGAGTACACACAATAATTGTAGGGAGTATCAGGTGACTTGGTACAGTGGTGGTAATCCTATGTCAAAGAGGATCTTATGCTGATGAGGATCTTAGGTGGTTGAGGGGCTTACATTGATTAGAGTGATAAGGACAGCGTTCTTACAGTAGCAGGTGGGACAAAATAATGGCTAATAAAGAAGGTGTCCTTCCTCCAGGTGGAACCTTTCTCTTGTTTTATTACTCTTGGTTCTCAAGAACCAAGATGTCTTCAGCTGATGCACTCTTGTCCTTGAGTTTCACAGTTTTCACGGGACCATTGAGGCCTCAACTTGTAACCAAGGGCAAAACAGTTATGTTTCTGCATGCCATAGCCGGTTCTTGGGCAAGGTGACATTGGACCTTAGACAGCTACAGTCATACTGCAATTATGAAATGAATTTTCCCCCCAAATTTATGCAGAATGGCTCTCGACACCCTATCTTCTATTTCAAGGGTAAATCCCACTTGCCCATACAGATACACAGAACACAGAATTCCTTTTTCTTTAACTGTCAGTATCATAAATCCAGACCCATCCACTCAGAATACCTACCAAGTATAGAGCCAGCTGCTTGAAAATCAACTTCCCACATGTGGGACTTCTGGGAATTTTCTTTATTGTGGTGACTGTCTCAATGGCAGGTTCAGGTAGGGATTTGCTATACTGATGTAGCAAACCAGATCTTTCTAGGGTTGTAGGTGTGTACAGAAATTTGCTGCTGTTACTTCCTAGTTATTTCAGAAAGTAAAAAAAAGATAAGCCACAAAACTCCTTTCATGGGTGGGTTACCTTTACAATTCACGAAGCCCTTGCTTGGCAGTTCCACTTGTTGGACAAGGATATGTGCATGAAGATGTTCATGTCTACTATGATATGAAGTAGTAAAAAGTTTGGAATCAACCTTAATATCCACATATAGGAACTAGAAAATAAATTCTATTTGTACTAGCCACGAAAGCCTATAAATTAGCTCTCTGTGTCTTAATAAGGAATAACTCCTTAATTTACAATAGCTTGATTTAGGAATTTTTGATTTTACAATGGTACAAAATCAGTGTGTGTTCAGTAAAAAATTGTACTTAAAGTACCTATACCTATTGTACACCTTCAGTATTCAATAATTATATGAAATTATATAAAAAGGCTTTGTGTCAGATGGTTTTGCCCAATTGTGGACTAATGTAAGTCTTGAGCTCATTAACGTAGGTGATATTGTGTTTTGTAGGTTAGGTGTGTTAGATGAATTTTTGACATGATCTTTTAAAATTATGATGGGTTTAACAGAATGTAACCCCAGCCAGAGTTGAGGAGCACTTGTATTACCTGGGGAAACTGTGAATTATTGCCTCCATTGGTCCAAATTAAGCCCATAGATTTGTTTTATTTTATTTTGCGTTTTTTTTTTTTTTGGCTTACATAGTGCTTGACTATGCAGTGTTTAAAAAACAATCTTAAATTTGTTGCTGACATTAAAAAACTAAGAAATTTCACATTTAAAAAAAATCTAATTTTTCTTAAAATGTCAAAAAGCCTGACAACATCAAGGCCTTCTTCTTACATGAA
Source organism: Heterocephalus glaber (assembly GCF_053883595.1). NCBI lineage: Eukaryota > Metazoa > Chordata > Mammalia > Rodentia > Bathyergidae > Heterocephalus > Heterocephalus glaber. The sequence goes on from NW_028258324.1 coordinate 62,289,293, forward strand.
AAAAATTTCTTGGAAACCAAGTAGGACTTTTCTCCTTCAGACATCCATGTCTTCTGTAGTAGTTCATCCTCCTTCCTAAAGAGTTCCTGAAATTGAAAGCATTAACTGATATTTATCATGATGTTTGTGCTTTTATTTAAAAAATCAAGAGGAAAGAGATCCACTACTTATATCAAACACAAGAAAAATGAAAGCCTCAGTGCTCAGAAAAGGGAATTAGAATCCTCATCAACAAGCATTTATGAATCTCTTCATGTGAACACCGTCAGGTGATGTTTAATAAAAGTAAAACCGTCTCTGGTCTGGCTAGAGAGACACAACCATAGGTAAACAGATAAATGTCAGTGTGAGGAGCTGTACACTGAAGACCAATAAGGTTATCAGGGGGACTGTACCTCTTTAGAGGCAGGGCCAAAGTGTAATCAAGTGGGCTTAAGAAAGATAATTCTGGAAAATCAAAACAGGATGAATGTGGAAAGAAGGAGATTGAGGCTCAGGGAGACTGGGTAGGGTGCTTTTGAGGAGGCTGTGTGGCGGGTGCAAACTGAAGTCTGGCAGTGGGAATGACAGAGGAAGTGGATATCGACCTTCAGATGGTAAATAGGAAATATAACTCCCAACCCGCTAGATGTCTGACTCGCCGAGTTTGTGTTCTCCAAAATCAAAGAATGAATCCTAAGGAACAATGGAGGTTAAGAGTAGGAAATATTTATTGAGGGGAAAGACACAGCTCCTGGGAGGCAGGAGGGGGCCGATAGTGGGTTGCTGAGGACCCAACTTCTCGGGAATCTTTATATAGCGCAACCACATGGGTATAATGTGGGTTACAGCTATGATCAATAAGAGTATAAGTATAGTCTCTAGGTAACATTGATCCAGTGGGGAAGTGAGTCACGTAGCAAGTGTGCATGGAAGGAACAAAGAACTTCTCAGGAAGGGATGAGTCAGGGTCTTGATCACTCACCGAGGTGACGGATGTCTATCAAGGCTTCATTAGACCACGTGTTACCACTTCTCTTAGGCCTGGTCATTTTGTTTTTATCTTGAGACCTGGCCTCCAACAGATGTGCCTCCAGGCACAATTGTGAAGTGTTTTTTCCTTTGTCCTTACTCTCAAGGGCCTAGCTCTGTCTGCCTATAATATTTCTGCCTAGCTTAGCTTTCTATGACAGGAAGAGGTGACAGATCATTAAAAGGACATTTATATTTGAAGCAGTGGAAACTGAAATGCAAGAATTAGGGAGAGGAATCAAAGACAATGAAGGTGTCACACTATCAGTTACATAAGTAGAGGAGCTGAGCAAAGGACAGGTACAGACAGGATATAATGTTGGCTCAGGATGATTGGCTAAAGCTGAGGTATTAATGAGTTATATGACCTTGAATCAGCACTATGAGCCAAAAAAAAAACCTCTTTCCCATCAAGTTTGCCTTCCTCAGGTATTTCATTATAGTAATGAAAAATAGAGTAGTAGATTCTGTAATAATGTGAATGGTTCAATAAAAAACGGGCCACAGAATTATCATCGCAGAAGCAACTTCTTCCTAGAAGTGTTAAAATGACTTCTGTTCCTCTCATCCTGTATGTCTGCAAGAAACACAAGAGTGCACACCAGGGTCAAATATTCTGTGTGGGATTGGAGGAGGGTGAAATGCTTTACAAAACTGAAGGGTCGTGATCCCCTGGTACAGGTCTCCAATCTATGGCAGCACTACTGGGCCAGTCTCTGCTGCCCCTTGCACCACACAAGTCTGTAAACAAGTGCCTGTAAATTTCTTCCAAAAACAGAATCATACTTATTAGGAAATTCTGATTCCATAGAAAAACATAGAGCAAGGAGAGTTTACCATATTTGGAAAGTTACATGTTTCCTTTCTCTCTAAATGAGAAAAACCAGTTTTATTATCTGCTTTCTGGTCCACTTGGAACTCAAAGGAGTACTACTTTCTTTCTTTTTTTTGGTATGGTCCTAATGATTGCATTAATTGAGATGGGATGGAATATGCAGCTCCAGCACTTCAAATCCCCGATCTCTGGGACTCAATCACAGCCCAAGGTCCTTTCCTTCTCACATGGCATCTAATGGGGGCTCCCCCAAAAGCTGGAAGCCCAGACACCCCGGCTTGCTCCCAGCAGCGCCCTCTGAAACTTAGAGCCTCCAAGGTCACTTTGGAGATCATGGAAGATGGTCTCGGATAACTTTTGAAGGTTAGGATAGAAATGATCTACTTCATTTCTACCCACATATTATTGGCCAGTACTTGTCATATGGTCAGTTTAACCTAGAGTAAAGCTGGAAAGCGTAGGAAAAAACATGGAGAGTTGGCAAGACTCCTGCCTCTACCTTTAATGTGTTAGCCACACTAAGAATAGGAAGAATGTTGTTAGTATTCTCCAAGACTGAGAAATTTCCATCTGGTTATGTTTTACTATCAATATTTCCGTCATCCTTATATGTTACTTTTCTATTAATGTCTACCTTAAAACATCATGGAAGCTGCTTTTATTTTATTCTCTTTACTAGTCAGGGTTCTCCACTGAAACATAACCAGTAAGAAATAGATACAGATATTTGAGTGGGGATTTATTAGGTGAGTTGGTTCACTCAACTATGGAGGCAGACAAACCCGGTGACTGGCTATCTGCAAGCTGGAGACCGTGGGAAGCTGGTAGAGTGGCTCAGACGAGTTCCAGAAGCTACACAACCAGGGAGGCCAATGCTACAACTCTGTCTGAGGTCAAAGGTCCAAAAACCTAGGGGAGCTTGCTGTTGCAAATCCCAAAGTTTGAAGGCCAGAGAACTTGTAGTTTTGTCTTAGTCACTTTCTTTTTGCTGGGACAAAATACCTGACACCTGCGATGAATCCCACTTGATCAGGGTTTATGATCTTCCTGATGATCTTCTGCATTCTGTTTGCCAGTTTCTTATTCAGGATTTTTGTGTCTATGTTCATTAGACAGATTGGCCTATGGTTCTCTTTTTCGGTTGGGTCTTTCTCTGCTTTGGGGATCAAGGTGATGCTTGCTTCCAGGAATAAATTTGGGAGTATTGCTTCCCTTTCAATTTCATTGAAGAGTTTAAACTGTAGTGGCAATAGTTCTTCTCTAAATGTCTTGTAGAATTCAGCAGGGAAACCATCAGGGCCCAGGATTTTCTTAGTTGGTAAGTTTTTAATTACATTTTCAATTTCATTGATTGATATTGGCTTGTTTAGAATTTTTAGGTCTTCTTCGTTCAACTTGGGTAATTCATGTGTATCTAGAAATCTGTCCATTTCTTCTGTGTTTTCCATCTTATTGGCATATCGGTTCTCAAAATAGGTACTGATGATCCTCTGGATTTCTGATGGGTCCATTATAATTTCACTCTTTTTGTTTCTAATTGCATGGATTTTAGCCTTTTCTTTCCTTTTTTTGATAAGGTTGGCTAAGGTTTTGTCAATTTTTTGTGTGTGTGTCGGGGATCGAACACAGGACCTTGTGCTTGCAAGGCAGTTGATGGCACCATTGAGCTAAATTCCTGGCCCACGTTTTGTCAATTTTGTTTATTCTTTAAAAGAAAACAACTCTTTGTTTCATTTCTTTTTTGTATCATTCTCTTAGTCTCCATTGCATTGATTTCTGCTCTGAGCTTTATAATTTCCTCCCTTGTATGGCCTTTGGGTTTGTCTTCTCATTTATCTAGAAGCTTGAGGTTCAGCATCAGGTTGTTTATTTGAGCTTGCTCTGTTTTCCTAATATGAATATTCATTACCATGAATTTCTCTCATAAGACTGCTTTCATTGTGTCCCATAAATTCCAATATGTTATATTGGGATTGTCATTTCATTGTAGAAACTGTCTGATTTCTTCTTTAATTCCTCTGTGACCCATTGGTTGTTCAGGAGTGTGTTGTTCAGTTTCCATGTGTTTATGAAATCTTTGTGGTTTCTTTTGCTATTGATCTCCAATTTGATTACACTATGATCTGATAATACACAGGGGATAACTTTAATTCCTTTGCATTTACTTAAACATGTTCTATGAGCAAGTATGTGGTCTATTTTGGAGAATGACTTGTGTGCAGCCAAAAAGAATGTGTATTCTGATTTCATGGGGTGGAATACTCTGTAAACATCTGTTACATTCATTTGTTCAAGAGTTTCGTTGAGTTCTAGTATTTCATTGTTTATTTTTTATCTAGTTGATCTATCTATTTGTGACAATGGGGTATTGAGGTCCCCCACTACTACTGTATTAGTGTTTATTTGATTTTTCATGTTCATTAATATTTGTTTCACACAGTTGGGTGCACTAGTATGCACTAGTATTCAGTGCATATATATTTATGATTGTCATCTCTTCCTCTTGGATTGTTCCCTTTACAAGGATGTAGTGGCCTTCTTTGTCTCTCTTAATTAGTGTTTGTTTGAAATCCATTTTATCTGCAAATAGGATAGCTACTCCTGCTGTTTTTCAGGTTTCTATCACGTGGAATATTGTTTTCCACCCTTTAGTTTTCAGTCTATGAGTTTCTTTTTGAATTAAGTATGCAGCATATTGTTGGATCATGCTTCTTGACCCATTCTGGCAGTCTATTTCCTTTGATTGGTGAATTAAGACCATTAACACTGATGGTTATAACTGATATGTATTGACTTATTCTTGTCATCACCTTTTCCTGTTGTTGGATTCTCCCCCTTTGCATTTGATTTCTTGTCTTGCCTGATGGATTCATTCTGCTGGGCTTTGTGGGCCTCATTGTCTTTTCCTAGGATACTGTTTGAAAATATTTTGGAGTGCTGCTTTGGTATTCATGAAGTTCCTCAGGTGTTCTTTGTCATGAAAGTATCTTATTTCTTCATTGATTTTGAAAGATAGTTTTGGAGGGTACATCATTCTGGATGTAGGGCTTGAAATGCTTCACTCCAGGCTCCTCTTGACTTGAGGGTTTGTATTGAGAAGTCTGCTGTGATTTTTATGGGTTTTCCTTTGTATGTGACATGTTTCTTTTCTCTAACTGCTTGTAGGATTTTGTTCTTCTGTTGGGTTTCTGGAATCTTGACTACTATATGTCTAAGTGTAGGCTTTTTTTGATCCTGGCTAGTTGAAGTCCTATATACCTCACTTATCTGTATGTCAAGTTCTTTTGCCTTGCTTGGGAAGTTTTCTGCCATTACTTCTGTGAACAGTTTTTTTATATTGTTTGCACTATCTCCAGTTTCTTCATGGACTCCAATCAGTCTTATGTTATTCTTCTTTGCATCATCTAGCAGCTGTTGAATTGATTTCTCAGGTTCCCTTGCTATTTTTAAGAAATATTTCTTTTCTTGGTCACTAATTGCAATCCTATCTTCTATATCTGGTATTCTGTCCTCACTTTGGCTCATTCTGCTGTGTAAACTTTCAATAGAGTTTTTAATCTCTGGGTATCTGTTTGAATCTGTTTTATGGATTCCATTTGTTTCCTATGCTGGGGTTCCATCATGTTATTGATCTCCTCAATTTTTTTCTTAATCTGTGTCTTCTCTAGCGTTATTAATTATGTTTTTCAGTATGGTCACCATCTCTGTTGGTATCGGATAAATTTTTCTGATTTCATTTTTTCCAGATCCTCTTTTGTTGCCAATTCAGGGAGTCCAGGTAATTGAGTTTTGGACTGTTCCATCTCACCCCCTAAATTTCCTCTTGGTGATCTAGAAATCTGGGTTTGCGTGTTGTTTAGGTGTCTTCTCATCTTTATTTACTTTTTTGTTATTGTTGAAGTGTTTGATTTAATTTGCTGCTTGTAAATTGCTTTTTGGAAGTATCTTTATTGCTAGTATTTAGAGCCCTTAGGGAATGCCTATTTCTTGGATTGTCTTCCTGGTATAGTTGGCCTTTGGGTTTTGAGTCTGTAATGGCCTTTACACAATCTTGATCTTAGTATACCAGAAAAGACAACTGATTAGAGGAATCATGTCACCTCGGCCAAAGTAATACAATTAGCAACAACAATAGCATCAAACACAGCTTAGAAAATGACAAATTGTGGTAGCTATTATTCTGACACCTTTAACTACATAAACTAGACTTGGGGTTATATATTAAAATTAAGGACCAACCAGAAATATGTTTACAGTTATTAAGCCCTTCAATATGGTGGCTTTACCCTATGGTAAAAAGACTTAGAAGGCATTGCGGGGTGGGGGTAGAGAGATTGGAGAGGTTTGAAATTGGGCTAGAGGACACAGGAAGATCACACAAACTTTGAGAAACTGGTGAAGACAGGAGGAAAAGAGAGAAGGAAGGAGCAGAAACAAGAATGGGACAAATTAACAGCCACAAGAAAACTAGATACTCTTCACACTCTTAACAATAAGAACAATCAAGAAAATAACAGAATGGGACAAAAACAGGAACAAAGAAGGACAGAAATGAAGAAGAAAAGAGAAGTAAGAGAAAAGAAAAAAAAGAAAAAAAGAAAAAGAAAGAAAGAAAAGAAAGAGAGAAAGAAAGAAAGAAAGAAAGAAAGAAAGAAAGAAAGAAAGGAAGGAAGGAAGGAAGGAAGGAAGGAAAGAAGTTCCCTTCCAGGCGTGACTCTGCTATTGCTGGTATATAACGTGGGCAGCAGCATGCAAAGCCCAGTCGATTAGTCTCAGGGAACCAGCGGTAGTTCAGTGAGATTCAGGCTGGTTTCTGGCTGTGAGGCCAGAATTGAGCTCCATGACCTCCTGTGGGTTAGAACCCTTTAAGATTCTCCTGCAGGTTTGAGCCGCCTTTCCCCCATTTCAGGTCCAGGTTCAGTTAGGTAAGAGGTGCTGGTCCCAGCAACTCACAATTGCTGAAGTCTGCTCTGCCTTCACTCTCCCAGTGGGCTTCGATTTTCAACAACAACAAGCCTTGGGGAGGCCCTCTCTCTGCTGCTCACCACTGCACCATCTTCCCGAGCTCATAGCAATGGCTCTCTGGTCCCAGGCATAGCAATGGCTTTCTGCCACATGGATCCGGATCTGAGGGTAGCCCTTGCAGGCGTAGGGAGACGCCCTTGCCGGGTCTGGGAACGGGAGGCCGCATCTCTGACACTCACATTTGACCATCACACTCTCTGTAATGAATGAATAATTTTATTTCACTTTCTGCAGATGAACTGCCAAAATGTCATCAGTTGAATTTTTTTTTTTGGTACTGGGGATCAAACTCAGGACCTTGGGCTTATGAGGCAGGCGGCGGAACCACTGAGCTAAATCCCCTGCCCACATCAGTCAAATTTTCTAGAAACCTACTACGTGAAGGCTAAAGGTTAAAATTCGGTTCATCTAAATAAATGTGATATTTATTACACATTTATTACTAAAATAGATTACAGTAAAGGAAACATTGCTATTAATCCCCCTTAAAATGCTCCCCCTTGCTTCGAGCACACTTAATCTGTTGTTCTTGGCAATATGTCTCCTACTCGAGTGTTTTTAAAACACTGTAAATGGTTAAACATTTTTTAACCATTAACCATATTTTTTAATCACCCCTTGTAAGCTCAGTGCAGAGAGACTGAAGTGCTTTCAACTTTTAGCATTGTTCCATGAGAATGGAAAGCCTATTTTAAGAGCATTGGAAGAATAACCTTTTGAGACGTATGATCTTTTATGCATTGCTAGCTTGCAATGTCTGATAGAAGGTGCATTTGGAAATGAACCCAGTGTATCAACAGGGAAGTCAAAAGAATGACTGTGCTCTAGTGTTCCCCCTCCCAGTGCTACAGGACAACTGATTTAGGGCTACCAGTTCCTTCGGGAAGCAGTGTAAACAATACCATTTCTGTTCTGTAGTTTTGTAAGTTCTGAGAAATATAGTGATTTTCTGAAGGTCATGCACAGGTTGGTAGTATTTTTAGATGCTTTGTGAGTTTTGAGCTGGAGCTTCAAGGATGATTGTGGGATTTAAATAAGCCAAAAATAAATAAATAAATAAATAAAAAGGACAAAAGACAACTCAGAATGGGAGGAAAAGGTAGGAAGGAAGAAAAGTATTTGGTTGATATATTTAGGGCTAAAAAAGAAAGAATTTGCCTGGATGAGTAGTGGGAGAGAAGAGGGTAAAGTAGGTTCAGAACAGATTGGAGGGAAGTTTCAATGATGTCAAAGTATGTTTGGATGTCTTTCTCTTGGAAGAGAGACTTATGCATAATTTCTGTGCAGGGAAGCCTGTGATCCAAAGGGAACCCTAGGGACACTTCAGGGTGGGATTTTTTTTTTTTTTTTGTAGTGCTGGGGATTGAATCCAGGGCCTAGAGCATGCTGGGCTGCATCACTGAGCTACCTCCCCAGCCCTAGGTTGCAGGATTCTGTTTTTTTGTTTGTTTGTTTTTTTGCTTTTTAACTGGGAATTGAATCCAGGGCCTTCACATTGAGCTGTATTGTCAGGCCTTTTAAATTTTTTTATATTGCCCAACCTTGGTTTGAACTTGTGATCCTCCTGCCTCAGCCTTCCAAAGTGCTAGGATTACAGGTGTGTGATGCTACGCTGAACAATTCCTTGTTGTGGGGGGCTCTTCTGTGCACTGTCTGACTTTGGCAGCATCCCTGGCGTCTACTCACTCAGTGCCTGTAGTTGTTACATCTCACATAAGACAAAAGTATCCATGGATATTGCCAAATGTTCCACTGAAAGCAAATCGCTCCCAGTTGGGAACCACTATTCTAAATTAATTCAGTTTTGGAGTTGGCATTTCCATCAAGACAACCTAGGTGTGGAACTCAGACATTTTTTAAATTCCATTTAAATCCAGAAAGCCAGCTATGTCACCCCAAAGTATTTACATGGCTAGTAAAATTTGCCAAAAAATTTGGATATGCAGTCAACATCAAATTTGTTAAGACACATCACTCACATTGTCAAACTGCCCTCCTGCAAAGCCCTTGCATCCCCCTGGGCGGCTCCCAGCATGGGTGTGCTGATTTCTTTAGTGATCATCCAGGTGGGTAAAGTTCTGGTGATGTGAACAAACTGAGCCCCAGTAGATCAGAGGCTGGGAGTACATCCCAATTCTTTAAAAAGTAGCTGGCATCCATCATCGAGAAATCAAATAATAACAAATGCTGGTAAGGGTGCACGGGAAAAGGAACACTTCTTCTTTGTTGTTGTTGGGAATGTAAATTAGTACAACCACTATGGAAATCAGTATGGAGATTTTTCAAAAAGCTAAAATTAGAATTCCATTTGACCTAGCCATTTCCCTTCTGGGTGTCTTCCCAAAAGAGTTAAAGACATCGTATTACAGTGAGACACTCATACTGATGTTTATAGCAGCACAACTACATCTTGAAATTGGTCTGTATGTTCATCAACAGATGAATTAATAGAGAAAACATGTTATCTCTACACAATGGAATATTACTTTGCCATAAAGAATGATAAACGTGTCTTTTGTAGAAAAATGGGTGCACCTTGAGATCATGATATTAGGCAAAATAAATCAGACACACAAGCTCAAGTATCCTATGGTTCTTCTTATATGAGAAATCCAAAATACAAGTAAACTAAAGAGCAGAATACAAGTTAGATAATAGCAAACGGAGAGATAGATATTTTGCAAAAAGAAAAGGGCCCAAGAGAGTGGGGAGAGAGGAGGGGAAGGGAATGAAAAAAAGAATTACAATGTACTATGTACATGTGCTTATTCCCCATGATAAATGTAATCATTATGTACTGCAAGCCTGTACTAATAAAAATAAAAATTAAACCAAATCAAACCAAATAAACACACAAATGTAGAGTAATAGACTACGGGATGGCCTTTGCTCTAAGTGTATACTGAACATTAAGCCACTAGGGGGCAGAATTATCTCATGAAACCAAGGTTTGTTCTGTAAAACCCTAAGGCAATTTACACTATCAGTCTAGATCTAAATGCTGACATTGCTATCAGGTACGCTGGGTTATTTTAACAAGATGATTAAAAAAGACAGATCTGCTGTAAATTTAAAATAGGCAGTTTTCAATTACTGTAACAAATGCATTATATTCCCATTTTTTTTTAATGAACTTTTTTGTTTAGGCATAGTTTTTAATCTCATAAAATAATTTAGGGAGAGAGTAGTGCATAGAGTTCCCATTCACTCCAAACCCAGTTTCCTAGTCTACAGCTAACATCTTGCATCAATATGGTACATTTATCACAGCTAATGAAAGAATTTGTATTGATGTTCCAGTTTTAAATATAATCCACAATTTTTTCAGATTTCTTTAGTTTTAACTTAATGTCCTTTTTATGTTCCAAGATCCCATCCAATATACCACTTTTTTTTTTTTTTTTTTTAAATACCACCTTTTGTCGTGTTTCCTTGGGTTCCATTGGACCACATTTTCTCAGGCGTTCCTTGCTTTTGCTGATGCTGCCGGCTTTGAGGAGTTCTGGCCAGTTATTTTATAGACTGTCTTTGAGTTGGGTTTGAGTTGGTCTCATGTTTTCCTCAGGGTAAGACAGGGGCTGTGGGGTTTGGGGAGGAAGATCACAAGAGGTAAAATCCATTCCTGTCACATCGTGTTACCAGCAGGACATACCAATTTTGATGGTGACAAAAGTCTGTCAGGTTTTCCAACTCACCTGTTCACTGTACTTTTGAAAGGAAGTCACTATACCCAGCACACACTTAAAGAATAGGGAAGTGCACAGCCCTCCCTAAGCAACATTATCTATGCCAATCATCTGGGAATCCGTGCAGGAGAGTTGTCCGTTCTCCTCATTTATTGATTGATTTAAACATTTAGTTCTATCATTATGGATTCATGGATATTTATTTACCATTTATTGAGTTTATATATGGCAGCCATTGTGCTGAGCATTCTATAGACACAAACTCATTTAATATTAGCAACCAGCCTGAGGGGAGAGATTGTTATCCTTTGGTACCAAAGGCAAAGCCTGAAGCTTATGGAGATGAATGGTTTCCCTGGCTCTACAGCTGGGCAGTGGTAGGAGACCAAGATGCAAGTGATTCTTCAGTTGTCTCCTTGGGCTCTTTTAGGCTGTGCCAATTTCCCAAACTTTCCTTGTTTTTGAGAACTTTGGCTTTTTGAGGGGAGTACTGATTAAGTCTTCTCAGAAGGTCCCTGTCCTGGAATTTGTCTGGCATTTTTCTTAAATTAGCCTGGAACCGTGTGTGCTGAGGAGGATCACAGAGGAAGGGTCCTTCTCATCTCATTGTGTATCCTCAGCATGCATTTCCTCAGCATCATGTGCAACTGTCCATGTTGAGCTTGATCACGTGGCAACAGTGCAACGGCCCCTACCCTGCTCCTATAACGTGCTCTTTGGAGAGAAGTCATTACAAAGACCCCACGTCTCCCCATTTGTTTATTTATTCTCTTAATTTATTCATATCAGTAAAAAGCATGAATATTTATTCCATACTTTGGGTTATAATCCAATACTACTTTTTAAAAAATGAACGGCTCAAATTTTTCCAACTTTGGTCCTTGGGATCTCTTTCAGTTACTCTTGTATTCAGTTAACATAGCCTTGTTAATTTCATCTTTCCTTTTTAAAAGTGCTTTCTTACTTTCTGGCACCGCTAGAGGCTCAGGCTCATCTTTTATATTTCCTTTCCCAATTCTGGAGTGAGCCATTTTCCCAAGAAGCCTTGGTTCTCTTTGTTGGAGAATGGCATTAGAAACAGATCTGGATGCTAGATTTGTGTCCACCTACTTGCACATTTATATTCACCTTGTATCCTCCTAATAGTTTCGTAAACTTATTCACCCTACATTGTAGATGAGCAACCTTTATAGCCTTGCACAAATTCCCCTCGCTAGTTGTAGAGCTTGGGTCCAGTCTGGATCAGGGATGACTATAAATTCATATTCTTCTTGCTGTGTGCAGAATTAGTAGTGGAAGTGGAGGAGAAGTTTCCAGTAGTGCCTGCAACTGGACGGCAGATTCCATTTTTTCCTCCCAGAGAAAGAAGCCTCTTTTCTCCTGGAATTGCTTGTTTGCTGAAGCTCTTAGGCAGCCAAAGGAAAGTGCTGGGGCTTCATGTGTCCCTGCTTTATTGAGGGTGCCCACACAGACCCAGGATCTCAGATGGACCTCGCCTACCCTGACTTACAAGATCAGAAGCAGAGGAATCTGTTCGAAGGAGCCCAGAAAGTTACCAGCCTGGCTTCAGACACAACCAGAGCCACTCAGATTTGGGAGAGATTTGCTGGGGGAGGAAAGAAATGAAGACCATCATAGAGGTGAAAAGTCCTGGAAGAAGAAGAATATATTACGGCAGAAAAGAGAAGACCTAAGGCAAGTGAGCTAAATTTCCTTTTCTCAAGGGAGGTTAGGGAGTTCAGTGGGTCCTTAATGAGATTTGATTTCCCGCCTCCAAGTGAAACCCATGGATTTTAAAATTTGGATACTTTCTGTGTAATTGGAGTAAACTGCATTGCATTCCTGACTCCTTGTTTATGTGAGTAATATTTATTTGTAACTTACCGGCTCTGTCCTGTAGAAAGTGAGGCTCCCAGTTTGAGCAAGCAAGAAACTTGGGCTCTAGTAGAGATGAACAATTTAAAGAAATTATGCTATAGCAAAATGTATTTTAATGTTTACTTTTATTATAATATCAAAGCCCATTTATTGTGGAAAAGGAGATGACAGAGACAAGTGAATAAAACAAGGAATTCTCCCACTCAGAAATGGGCACTGTTAGGACTGATTGATCTCTCTCCTTCTCTCTCTTCTTTCCTTCCCCTCTTTCTCCTCCTCCTCTTTCTTCTTTTTCTCCTCTTTTTCCTTCTTTCTTTATCTTTTTGTCTGGGGAAGATCTCTGTGATAATATAACTAATGAGTCTTATAACTAGCACAATAACTTTTGTGGGTATTCGTTTTTATTACAAAATATCATTAAAAATCCATATTTAAGTCTTGTTAAAAAGTGAACATATTAGCTGGGCATGGTGGTATATACCTGTAATTCTGGAACTCAGCAAAGCTAAGATAGGAAGATCACAAGTTCAAGCCCAGGCTGGGCAACCCTGTCTCAAAATTAAAAATAAAAAAGGATTGGGATGTAGCTCAGTGTGAAGGCCTTAGGTTCAAGAAGCCCCAATACCCGAAAGAGAAAGGGGGGGGGGAGGCTGCATAATATTCTATCACACAGATATATTAAATTTGAACAATGCTATGATAATTTTTTTATATACACACATGTGGAATATAGCCAAGATGAATCCCTGATGAACAATTTCTAGAAATAAAGTGGCAATAATAAAAGTACCTGCCTTATAGGTGTGATGACAAGAAAATGAGTGAACTTAGAGCAGTGCTGAGCACATGGCAGATATTCATGTTAGGAATGATTCATTGGAAATATATTCTACTTGATAAATATTAACAAATAGTATTCCAGAAAACTCCTTTTTACTTTTTGGCGTGTCATCAAATACCTTCATAATTGAAAATACAGTGAGTCATAACACTCCATTTTGTGAGTCACATCTGGAGTAAGAGATGAGGCCTTGGCCAAAAGGGTTAAAAACACATAGAAAAGGCCTCTCAAAGAAAGAACTGGTGAAAGGGGTGAGAACTTCAGTGGAAAGGGACAGTGAGATCCACCATTGGATCTAATGCCACATGATCAAGCCTCATGCTAATGTGTGTGTGCATTCATGTGTGTGTGCGTGTGCACACTAGTGTGTGTATATGTGTGAGATGTTGTGAGGATGGAGAGAAAGGGTACAAGGCTCTGGTGATCTCTTCAGGGGTCTCTTTGGGGGACTGGGGGCCCGGCAGAGAAGGTTCGGGCTGTATGATCAGGAGTGGTCACAAAGTATGGAGGCCCAGTTGGGTCACACGTGCATTGAGGTTCTGATTTGGGAGGCCTGGATCGGGCGCACAGTTTGTGGTTTCTAGGAAAGCTTTGAAGAACCACTGTTGCTCTATGCTGCCTCCTGTGGGGTGAATGAAGTATAAACAAACACAGCAACCAATAAAACACACACTTAGCTGACGACCAAATATCCTGGTGCCAGAGAAAGGACCTAGTGGAAGGGGCAGAAGTCTGGGCTCTGTTCCCCGTGGTGGGGGAAGTGCAGTTGTACCCCATGGCAGGCAGGCAGAGGCAGGAATGTTGTGTGTTTCACGGGGGTGTGCAAAGGAGAAAAACACAGGGTCACCAACAGCTCCCAAATGACTCTGTAAGAGCAGAGATGCAGTTGGAAGTTGAGGGTCTTGTTTTAAAGTTGAATTGGCACAGCAATTTATTGCTCTTTATCTGAGGTGCTTTGTCAGAGTAGAGGAGGATTAAAGAGAGCCCCCTTTGATGCTAGGCTAACTGGGAAAGTTTGACTACTGATTTTGCTTTCATTTTTTCTATTAAGAAATAACGTTTCCCATTATCAGTTTGCTTAGGGCATTGAAAAACATGTGTAGTACACAAATATAAGCTCTGAATTCCATTAGTTGCTAATTTCAGTCTTTCCTTCTTCTTAAAATATCATCAATCGATCCACTTGAGAATCTCCTCCCTTGCGCGAAGCATCTTGCTTGCTGATGGAAGAGGTCACCAGCATTGATCACCCTAGAACCTTTGGAAGGCTGGTGAATGGGGAGGCCCAGGAGCCAGGCCCAGGGGCCCAGCCTCGCCCCTTTCTCTGAACGGAGTAGTGTCTGTTCTTGATCTCCTGGGGCGGGGGTGGGGGGCTCGACCCACTTCCTGTGTCATCCCAGACCCACGGCAGGGGACTGAATCCAGCCAGACTTGCTCTCTGTGGATCAGGTCACAGTCCGTGCCAGTCTGATGGAAGGCTGGACTCTCCTTCAGCTAACTAGGCTACTGCCTCATCCCCAAACCAAAGGTCTGTTGTGGGTACTTAATGTTCTCAAACTCCTGTCTGGCAGCCTGTCTCAAATTCCAGATCCTTCCTTGGAGTAAAGACTCACTTTTCCATTACTAGGCTCCCACCTGGAACTGGAACACAGTCCCAGGGCTCAGGGTTTTAGACCGGGGCTTTGCCAGTAGAGGGTAGATTCCTTGGAGCCAGCTTTCTGTCTGGATTTCCAAGTATCATCTCCCTCATTGCGGGACTCTTGGTGCTTGTTGGCAAGATTTCAACTTCTATCTTAAGATCTCTTTCTCTTTCCTCCTTGGCTAAGGGCTCTCCCAAATAGTGGGCAAAGACTGCCATAACCTTCCACTGTAAGTCAATCGAACTTCCTTTGTGAGCACCTGCAATTTCATCAGTTCCCTAAGCATAGATTCTTACCCTGATGGGTGTGTTAATGCTATGAGCCAAGCCCACTCCATCCTGTCTAAGTAACTGGATATACCCTCGATTCCATGACATGGCCATGGCTTTACCCAGTTGGGGGTTCTGGAGATGGTCTAGTTAAATCAATGTTTTACAGATTAAATCTTCTCTGAAATACTCTAGAGAAATTGTTTCAAAGAATGCCATTCTCATTCTCTTACAAAAAGTGAGAAGCAATACGGTGCTGCACGAAGTACCTTATGGTCATTTGAGCCCCAAGTCTTACAGATTGTAACTTTGGATAAATCATTATACAGTCTTCCTAGGACTTTTTCTTTGCTTGATAAATAATGAGGGCCTCTTAGTAGTTTCTAAGTAATTTCTCAGTTGTAATGGACTTTGATTCTTAATAGCTAGACACTAACATGTATTGTCTTGTATATTCAAATTTTCAGTCAGAAGATCTTGAAATTAAATACACTGGCATGAAGTTTCTGCCTAGGGCCTGCTTCTGTTGGTTTTTGTTTTTATAGACCGTCCTTAATGACTTGGAAGTGTCGTAACGGTTGCCAACTAAGGTAGGCCTCACAGGATGGGAACTGCCTTCCTTCACAGAAGAGCTTTTGTTTTTATTTTTTAATTTTGGAAATAACAGAAAGTAAGAGGGGCTTCTTCGGAACATGGAACAATAAACCACCCCAGCCACCTTGAGCAGTGAGGTAGTTGAGAACCGTTCTTTTGAGAAGAAGAGACAGTCATTAGCCCACTCTTTTCTTCTGTCATTAATGGGGAGCCCTCATATTGTTGTATGATACCCTTTAATCCAAGGGTTGATAAATGTTTTATAGACATTAATTGATTCAATTAAATTTCACCTCAGTACCTTGAGGCAGGTAATTCTTCTTTGGGACTCCCATCTTTGCTTGCTACAGTGTGGCCCATAAACTCTTAGCTTGGATTAGGATAATTAATAATACCAACAGTAAAACTTGGAGTTTAGATAATGTCCCATCACTAAAGCTCTCAAGTAGGTTACAAATAATCAAATTTGTGTAATGAAGGCTGAAGAGGAGGCTTGAACCAGATCTTTGCCAAGGGTGACAAGGCAGAAATACTACACTCCATGCTGAGGATGCGTGACCTTGAACAGTTCTTTGTGACCTCTTTGTGACTCAATTCCTACAGCTTTCAAATAGGGGCAATGTTACTCACCTCACGACTTCACAGAGGTGTTGCAAGGAATAATGTTTGCAACTTTGCTGTGGAGTTCTCAGATGAAAGATAGCAATTAACGTATGATGAAACATTCTGACCACTAATCTTTACCACATCTAAATGGGCCAGGAAAGTGAAATATCCAGTCTGGCAGAGGAATCGGTACTGCTGTTATTTCTACTTAACATCTATTAGCGACACGCAGAGGTGGAGAACAGCTTGGAGCAGTGGCACACCTGCTCTTGGGATACACGAAAGCAAGAGATACCAGATCAGCAAAAAGACAGCTAATTATTTATTCACTCTCGCTTCCCCTGCTCAGGTATTCTTTGGGCTATTTGAGAAGAAATTAGTGCAGAGAGAGAATCAGAGAATGACTGAAGCAACTTTTCCTCTTGGACATTTCCCTCACTTTTAACTGATCAGTATATGTGTATAAAACTTAGAGTCTCCGAATGAACTTCTGTGTCTCTATCTCCTTGGTCAATAATGCTTTTTCTATCCATCTCCAGTTCTCCAGGCCAGCAGAGAACCAAATCCCTATCTTCACAAAGCCTTCCAGGCCCAAGATTTTTCTCAAGTTTCTTCTGTTACTCTTGTGGAACTAGCATATGTTTTGGAATTTATATTTCGGTGTTAGTCTTGTTTTCACACCAGACTTACTTCTTCCAGGTCATTCTTTACGAATCTCTACTCTTCATCTCCTACAGGTCTTAGTACACTGAAGCTAATCCAACACATGTTAACTGAATGAAGGAATGGAACTGGTCGGCAGAATAAGATTTGAATCAGACCATACTGAATCCACATCTGTTCTTCTCACCATCCAAGACACATCCTGTGGGACACACACAAGTGCAGAATAGAAATATTGAACAGGCAACATTAAGGGAAAGAGAAGCTGGTTTAAAATATAATTTTCAAGCAGTGTTCTAAAGATATAATTTAGAAGGTTCAAGGAAACTGTCTCTCCACACACAATATTACATACGAGGACTGAGTCACTTAAGCATCTGCACATGACTCCTATAACTACAACAGCAAGGCAGATCCGGAGAAACACAGGTATTGATGTTACCACCACTCACTGTTTTAAGCTTGAGCTCAGGTATGGCTCTGAAGCCCTCCATGTAGTGGCTGCATCTGTGTTTCCTGCTGTTTGCTGCCCTGCTCTGCCCTCAGATGCCCCCTTTCTGCAGCAGAGCTGAGGCACTGACTCACAACCAGCTCTGAGTTTCACCTACCCAAGCCTACCAGGGATGCCCTGCTTTAAAAGCCTCTTCCCAGGCTCCCTCCCTGAATGGGCCCTGCATCTCCAACTACTGTAGCTTTCATGTCTAGTTTTGGGGTCTTTCTCAAATTTTCCTTCATGAAGTGGCAGCTTTGGTCCCACATTGCTCGGGTCCAAATTCAGATTTGGTCACTGGTTAATCATCAGAATTAGGCACAGTGCTCATGTTCTGCTCCTGCATTTCCTTGTCTTCTAAGTGGGGCTGCCTTTCCCCTGACTGAGCACGGAGGTTGTTGTGGAGATTACACACAAAGCTGTGTGCAATGTGCCTAGAGTAGTGCCGAAGACATGCAAGGGCACTCACTTCTTTGTTGTCTCTCAAATCTTGCCCTGAGAGGGGATACGCTCCTGTTTGTATCCTAGCAATGCTAATGGGGGTGAGCAGTACCCGTGAGTCAGCGGCTGTAGAAAAAGTATGGGTGTGAGTCATGGCAGCCCCTGAGGAACCTGCAGAAGCTCACTATGGAAATTTCTCTGTTCTCTTGGATCCTCCTGTAGAACATGATTTTCTATGGTTGCTTTTTCTTCCCCCCACCAAGGTTTTCAATGATATCACATTTGGCTTAAATATTGTTAATACACGACACAAGTTTATCCTTCTTTATGGCAGAGTAGTGCTCCATTGTATGTAAATACCACACTTTCTTTATGCATTCATCTGCTGATGGACTTATAGGCTGCTTCCAAGATTTAACTATTATGAGACTGCTATAAACATGGCTGTGTATGAATCACTCTTGTCTTTAACTCTTTTGGGAAGACACCCAAAAGAGGAATAGCTGGGTGAAATGAAATTGCTAATGTTAGTTCTTTGGGGAATCTCCATACTGCTTTCTACAGTGGTTGTGCTAGTTCACATTCCCATTAGCAATGTAGAAGCGTTCCTGCCCTCAAAGCACACAGCTTTGCCACCACCATAATATTAAAGGAAATAAATCAGACACACAAGCTTAAATACTGCATGGTTTCTCTTATATGAGAAATCCGAATTATAAAGAAAGAGCAGGATAAAAGATAGATAATAAGTAAGGAGACAGATCTTTCTCAGATGGGAAGTGATCAAGATACGGAGGGAGGGAGGGAGGAGAGAGGAGGAAAAGGGGATGAAAGAGGGAATGAAGAGGGTGATGTATGTGCACTAACTCCACACAAGGAGTGTACGCATTAAGTACTGCAAACATGGACTAATAAAGAAAAAGAAAACGATGCCGTTGACAGTATAATCTGATTCCTTCCTTGGGGAAAGTTGGTGTGCAGTTTCCCCTCCAGCTCCCGCTGACCCATCTTCCCTCACAATGGCATATGAGTGGCCAAGTGCACTCGGGATCCCAGCCGGAAGCAGACAGCACCGGAAGGAGACAGTCCTGTTGCGGAGGCTGTGGAGAGCCGACGCAGTGCACCTCTCTGCTCACTGGTGCTCGTGTAGTTTCGCCACTTCACGCACTAACACTCAAAAGTTGAGGTGAAGTTTTAAAATCCCCTTGTTTTATTTTTTCCCCGGCTAAATATACTAAATAGCTGTAAAATGTTCATTTACTTTTTTGAGGCATAATTTTCACGTAAAAATACAAATTTTATTTCCATAAAATCCACTGTTTTAAGGTTTACAATTCAGTGAATTCTAGTACATTCACAAAGCTGTGATGCGATGGCTAATTCTAGATCATTTTCACCATTTTCCCAAAAAGGAAACTCTGTACTCCTCATATCTTGACCTTGTGATAAAATGTTGATGTTAATTTTATTTTTATTATTTGGATAAATTGTACTTACAACTTTTGGAAACTCATAGAACTATATATATATACTCACACATTATAGTAATTAATGTTATCATGAGTTTGCTTCGTTTACAATTTTTTTGGTATTTGTCTTACTCATTGTACTATTTGCTCAAGGTTTTTAACACGCATGTGCACACACACACATACACACACTTGTGTCAGGTTGCAGAGATCAGGGCCAACAGCTGTTCTTATCTTGAAGGACAGTGAATAGACACTGAAAATAAAATAAGTATTGGTTATTGGACAACTGCTATTTCCCAAGCTCTATACCTAGAAACACAGTTTCAGGAGGGAAGTTCTATTATCGTGGGCTTTATTTTACATGTGACCAGGTAGAGGTGTATGGAGTCCGTGTATGGAGATCTGTGTAGCTCTCAAGGTGGCCTAACTACCAGCTAATAAAGGCCAAATTTGAACCCAAGCTCTCCAAATGTAGAGCGCATCTCTGATCAGCCCTCATGAGCCTCTTGTTCCATTCCCTCCACTTTGCTGCCAGATGCTACCAGAGGAGAGCACCAGTTCCTGTTTTGAAATGATCACACCAAGACGAGCACAGAGAAGCAGCTGGAATCCAGGTTTTCTCCAGAGCCAAGGTTGGTTTGTGCTTTGCTATGCCCCATTGGGACTTCTGCCATTATCTTAGACTTCTGTTTTAGCTCTAAGAACAAAAATCACCTTTTGTCATACTTGTTTGTATGCCTGAATCCCCCATTACTCTGAAGATGGCAAAAACGACTTGACTTATTAGTGTGGCCTCTGTGCTCAATGTTTACTGAATACTTAGTGAATACATTTAAAAATTAGTCTTTTTGTACAGCCATTTGGACATTTTATTTCTAAAAATCTTTAAGAGGTTTAACCATCAGTATTTGAAATAAGGGAGATGACACAGGATAGATTGCTTATACCTCTGCATTTTTTCTCGTCTTTCCAAAAAATCAACTTAGTTGCATATACATGTTAAGCAGAGTATTTTCTATGTGCACAAAGAAATATGATTGCAAATATCTTTGGAAGAGGCTTAGTGATAATTTGTACCTAGTGTAAACAAAATGAATGGGGATACTGTTAAAAACCTACAGATGGGGGCTTTCATTAAGCAAATTCAATCTGCTGCCCTGCTAGCCTCCCCTGTGCCTCAGTTCCATGGCTCCTGGGAATAAGGCAGTGACCTGGGAGTTCTCGCACTTGCTCCTCAGAAGGGTCTTGGCAACTCTGCATTGTCCCGCTGGCTTTGCAGTCAGATGTCTGAGGCTGGCAGACACTGGGCAGGCAGTGAGTTCTTTTGCTGTAAGTTGGGCACAAAAAGATTGGCATGGGAGCAGCCTCCTTTGAGACAGCTGCTCTGAGAGAATGCAGTAAGCAAGGAACAGCCAGAAATTCCTCCTAGCCAGGGTGACTCGTGGGAGGAGTCCAGTGTGCTTCTGTATTGTCATTTGCTGAGAGAAGGTGTGTGCTCAAGAAGGAGTTTAACCTGGAGGAACATTAACCCTTTTAGCCAGTTGGAGCACAGCAGCTGAGGTGGCTCTGTGAGTTTGTCCTGGAAGTGTCTGCTCAGGAGGGCAGAGAAGGAGTGGCATCACTTTTTCATGGGGGACAACAGTGGAAAGGAGCAGAAGGCTGTGCTCAATGAAGGACAAGAGAATGAGATGGTAAGATTCTAGCCACATTCCCCTCTTTCCACTGCCTCTCCCCAGACGGAGACAGACAGACACACACTCACTGATACACACTCACACATTTCTCTACACTGTGGCTCTGGGGTGTCAGGAGAAGAGGGCATAATGTCCAAGAAATCTCTCTGTCCCACAAATGCAACCTCTGACAGCAGACGTTTACGAGAATGAAAATATTGCATTCATTTTATCAAGAATGCTTTCTTTTTAAATAAATCAGAAAGGGAGAGAAGCACAGTGCCACTTGGTAATTCCTTTCTGAGCCTAGTCAGTAGAGCAAGTTCTGTTCAAGACTTCCAATCATTTCTGTGGTCCCCCATGTGAGGAGCAGGGCTCCCCAATAGGAAGAAGAGAACATCAGTAGTGAAGCAGCAGCTGGCTGGGTGTTTGACCTTCTTCTTTTCTCACATGTCTTGATCGCCAAGACTGCTGGACAGGGAAGTCATAAAATATTAACAATTATCAGCCTACACACGTTTCTTTTTACTTCTAGGGTTATACTTGTAGCTCCGTTGTTGTAGAGATTGGTTACAGCAAACTTTCTGTAGTTTATTGTGCCTTTTATTTTAAATGTGTTCTTATCTTGGGGAGTGTAAGAAAATCAAAGATGACTCTCATGTTCTTGGTGAATTTAAAGTTATATTTCTCAATTACAATGTAATCAAGAGAGAGTTAGAAATGTGTACTTCTTTTAATAAGGTCTTTCTGCCAATTGTGTAAGCATAATCTTTTATCCCAGTAATGATGTAATTAAGATGTTAAAATGTGATGCTTTCATTCTATAATAGCATTTTTTATCTTCCTGGAATTAATATACAAATAACAAACCCCAAAGATATTTACTTAGAATGTTTTCTTGGTTAATTGCTCGAGTCCTGCCTATTAAATTCTTTGTTCTAAAACTGATCTTTCAAGTCTAATCTGCTTACCTGTTCCTATAGCAATGACTTTTTTGGGGGGACCTTTAAGAGTAGATTCCTTCTTCTATAAAAGCTGAAAAAAATTGTAAAGAAATAAAAGGCACCGTAATTCAGATAGCTTTCTTTACCATGCCTTTACTTCTTTCGGACTGGACTGCCAAGTGACAGTTGACTCCCAGGCCCTACACAGATGTCATCAGAAATGACTTCCTGCTCCCATGGTGGGTATCATCCTTATTTCCCTGAAGTGTTCTCTGGAGGGGAATATATTGCATTACTCATGACATTAAGCTGAAAATTCTATCCTCATCTTGAACACTCACACCAGAAAGCAAATGTTCCTTCCCTATAATGGTGTGCTTTGTCCTCACCCACTCTTTTCCTGTCTACTCATTTCTCTTCTTCAACAATTTTACTGGGAAGCATCATGTAGAATCATCACTGGGATTCATCTATTTTCCAGAAGATGCACTTTATTTTAGGGCAACTACTGCCTTTTCCCCAGCCTAACAAAATGCTCTCAACACAGCAATTTTGCTAGTTGTTCATCTTCCCAACAGCACCACCAAAAAACCAGGGTATCAGCCTTGTTTTGTATGTATCCAAGGGCCCGGCTGGAACGGACCTCTGCAGTGGGAAGGGACGCCATGTTTTCTGTTAGAAGTCAGGTAGCTCAGCAGAGGTGTAGCATTAGTATGTGCTCATAGCTCCCCATCCTGTTTTGCTTGCAGAAACCTGGCTACCTGCCTGGTGTTGTGTCTGACACCGTGTCCCTTTTCATTCACTCTTCTTTCCCTCACCCAGAGCAGTTAAACTTCAAAAATTAGCAAGATAACTTAGGTCTATTCCACACATTTTTCTTTTAAGAGTAGGAAAAATTTTATTGAGAGAAAAATAGTTTCTGTCTAAGAGAGTCAGAAGAGGGACCAGAAAATGGGCTACCCCTCTGTTCCGCACATTTTTATACCGAAAAATATTGAGTAGGTGCTGTGATTCCCATTATAAAGATGGGGAAATAGATGCACAGGGAATTTGCCTAAGATTGAAGCAGCCAACAAGTCCAGGAATTAGAGTACCACGTAGGTTAGCTTCCCTTGGTAGCTCTGTGTCTTCGGGCTTGGACATAGCCAATTGGTGCCTCTTAAGTTCTTCCTGGGGACACTGGACTCTTCCTAGAACCCCTTAATAAATAATTAATCCTCCCTTAATAAAACAGCCAAGGACAACATCTGATATCCCTAGATTCAGGATATGTTTTGTTGTACATGACTAACATTTTCTAAATAAGTCTGACTTCCAGGGTAATCTCTTTTAGGAAGCCAAGATAGTCTAGAAATGTGTCACACCAGTGTTTACAGTTTTCTTGGTCTATAAGCACCCCGAGGTCTTGCTCTATAAACACCCCAAGTTTGGACATTTGCAAAAGCGATTTCTCTGATGATACAAATAACATCGAGTTTCAAGAGAAAGCAGCATTCTGGAATTTAGTTCTCATGTTAAGAAAGAACAGGAATATTCAGTGGCCCAGTGACAGTGGGATAATTTTCTATTCTAGAATAAAAGAAACAGGAACAAAACAGCTACTCTAGGTGACCTGATAGTCATGTTGCTCAGTGAAAAATGAGGCAGGAATGAAAGGAAAAAAGAATTTGTTTTAGGACAAAGACCCTTAAGAAGGGGAGAAAAGTGGCTTTCAGAGAAGGCTCATCTGATTGCTTCCTACAGGCCAACAGGAGTTCCTCAGAGAGCACTGTGCCCAGGCAGAGGGTGGGCTCTTGGTGGCCTTGGGCTGGCCACTAGCCTGCTCTAGCCTCACTTTTACTACCTGTAAACTGGGAGTGGTCCTTGTGACCTTGCCTGTCTTGTAGGCCTCTTAGGAGGATCAGCAGAGAGCATCTATGTGGAAGTATTTGGAGAAGTTAATACTTTCGGAGGAGCGTGAGCTGCTACTGTCTAAACAAAGGTGGGTGTAGTCAGGGCTTCCACAATTAATCACATGAATGAATCCAAGCACACAAAAAACAAGATCATCTCTTCCCATTAAGTCATGACTAGAGCAATACATATTTGTTCTCTTTAGGGACTATATGGAAAGGTATTGGGTTTCCTTGTATTTGCCCTGTGACACTCACTTTAGGGAAAACACCTATTGAGCATTCAGTTCCTTTAGCTGTAAAGTGTGGGAAAATGAGCTCAAATCCCTGCTGTTTTGAAAGGACTTAGAGACATGACTGTTCATTTCCTTGTACCGTGACTGAGCAAAGACATCATAGTTTAATTGACACAAACATTGCTCACATTAATGAATTTTCCTGGTTTCTGACTATAAAGACAACATAGGGATTTTAAAAAATAAAAATATTGAAATGACCAGGGCCTAAAGAGTGAAATAAGTGTGATTCATGAGTTTACATCTATGATTAATACTATCATAGAAATGACTCTTTCAGACTTATAAAAACATATACACGAAGTTCACCACTTTCTAATTATTTGACTATCCTTTAATAGTATCTCTACTCTTCAAATTTTATCGGTCATATCTGTGTTATAGAAACCCTTCATAATGCTAGGCAATTGTACATCTTTCTCTAATTCCTTATTCAGTGATGTTACATTAATAGCTTGAATTATGTTTGCAGCATTTATGCCATGGGAATCTGTAAATACTACACTAGGACTTCCATCCTGCTCCATTTGAAACCAGTTGTTAAGTACAAGGAGGTGGTTAAAATACATGGTGAATGTTTAAATTAAACATTTTATTACAGTAAAAAATTTATTGCAGTAAAAGACACATTGCCCGTAATCCTCCTCTTTCATGAGAGTTTTTATGAGGTCTGAAGCTTAGGAATCTCTCCCTCATGCTAAACAGTGACAAACAAGAAACTACTGAGGCAGAAATTTCAATAGGTATTAGGATGCAGGTAAGCCTTGAGGTAAATTGCATTCATTTAGCTCCATTTGTTGTAATGCATGGAAATTACAGTGAAGCATACTTTTCACATCCAATATTTGGAAATAAAGGGAAAAAGATTATCTTCAGGGAGGTAAACTTTTAAAAATGGAAACTATTTAAAACTTTCAAATATTTAATGAAGCTTGTAGAGAAATGCAAAATTGTCTTCCGGAGACTAAATGCCTCCCAGGCCAAGAAGATTTGTAATTTGATTGAATGAATTAATTTGTGGAAGGAAGGCATATAGCGGTTAGGATGAGAGACAGTCAGAGAAGATTCCAGAGCCCGTTCAAGCACTGTGCTCCCGTCTGGCTCTGCAGGACAGTTCTGAATGAGCCAGTGCTGCTGGAGAGAGGATGCACTCTTAGTTCCAACCCACACACGGGGGTGATGGAAAAATAACATGAGTATTTAAATTTTAAAAATGTATTACAGTAAAAAACACATTGTCATCAACCCCCCTCAATATATTCCCAAGTCATTTGCAAAACATGTCAGTGTGTCCTCACCCACCTCATTCACCAGATCTGGCACTGTGTGACCCCTGGCTCTTCCCCAAAGTCACAATGACCATAAGAGGTAAACATTTTGGATCGATTCAGGACACTGGGGCGACCAGGACAGCACAACTAAAGACATTCAGGAGAGAGGACTCCAGACCTGCTTCAGAAATGGGAAGAACAATGGGATAAGTGTGTTCAAAGCGAGGGGGAGAATTTTACGGGGTATTCATGGCAGTGCATCTTGTACTGTAATAAAAAATTTTAAATTTCAACATTCTCTGTATTTCTTGATTGCACAGAGTATATTATTTCTTTATGATTTCCTTTTATACCCACCATATGTGTATAAATAGAATTTGGATACTATCCATCTGCACATACATCATGACAAAGCAAATTAAAATCAATCACAATCTAAAGAAATGGATATACATACTCACAAATGCTTATTTAAAAAAAATTTTTTGAGACAGTCTCACTATGTTGCCTAGGCTAGTCTTGAACTTCTAAGCTCAAGTGATTCTCCTGTCTCAGACTCCAAGTAGGTCGGAGTACAGTGCAAGCCACTGTGCCAGTTAGAAATATATATTTTTAAACAAAAAATGGAATTACTCATCGGAACTCTTTATAGAAGGCTGTCATTTTCATTACACCTAGAATGCACTGTGGATATATTTTGCTTTTGATAATAATAGTGCCAACATAACTATTTCAATGTATTTGGATAAACTGTGCTGTACTAAATCTTCCATATTGGACACTTAGGTTATTTCTAATTTTGTTTTGGCTGTGCACAACTTTGTATGTGTATTTTTACATACTTGTCAGATTATTTCCTCAAGATGAAGACCTAGAAATAGCACTGCTGCGTTAATAGCACTAGTCATTTTAAATTTTGATGGATACATAATGCCCAATTGCTCTCCAAAAGGTTGTGATTATAACAATCTACTCTCAACAGCAATCCTTTTTTGAGATACTTACTTTCTCCTTCATACTTGCCCACATTGAACATTACCAATGTTTTTAACTTTGGCTCATCTAGTATATGAAAATGCTATTTTATGGCTGTATTCTTTTTGCATTTCCTTGATTTAAAGTAAGATGCATCTTTATGTGCTTATTTGACGTTTAATTTGACATTTAACCTTAATTTTGTTCCTGATGTTATACCAACTAGTATTATGCTAAATATTTAACATTTGTGTGCTTTTTTTAAAAAAAGAATGTGGTTGATTTTATCTTGTTTTACCATGATGTATACTGGAAACAAGTGGAGGGTACCCAAAGAGGATTTCTTTATTATATTTGGATGCATATGGAGATAAAGCAGGGAACTCATGAGGGAACAATATGTCCAGTGCTGTGCTAGTAAATATTTCACATAATTAATGATGTTAACTACCTGGCAACTAAAAACTAGTGAATATGGAAAAGCAAGACAGTCTTTTTGAACTTCCAGGTCATTTCTGAGAACCTAGCAAGATATAAGCACTCCAAGGGGGAGCGATGTAGCAGCAGGTGGTGTGTGGTCTGGGCCCTATGGGAAGCCCTGTTGTGCCTGTTGTCAGCATGAGCTGGGGACATTTGTCCCCACCAGTCACTTGGCTCACTTTGGTAGTTGATGTTGGCCTTTTCTTCTCTAACACCCGGGAGCACAGTGGAATCACCTCCCCCACCTTGTGGCCACTTATTTATTATGCTCCATGAGCACCTCTGCCAACCCACAGACCTCATAGTGGAGGAATTGTGTTCGGGCTGAGACATTTTGTCAGCTGAAATGTTCAGGAAGCCGGGCCACTGGCCAAGTCTGATGTCTTTATTCTTCATTCATGCTGCAAAACTCCCATGAAGTCAACTCATCGTTGACATAAGCTCTTGCGGAATGAGATTTCATTGCTTCTGGAGGACAGAGACGCTGTGATCACCTTTCTGTGGCCTCCCCTTCCCTTCCCACTACCTTTGGACCTCAGCACAGTGCCTGGCACAAACACTAGAGGGTGTTTGACGTAATTGTAAACTCCATTAACCTGCAATTTCCCACTCTGAGAAGAAAAGGGACGCAGCAGGCCTCAAAAGGAGAATTGGTTTGAGTAATTTAAAGACAAAGCTGGAAAATTTTGGGTTATGTATTTAAAATGGTCAATAATTTCACAAATTTATCAATTGGTGTTTCTCTTCCCCAGGCATAAACAAAACTTACGCTTTGGAGTTAATTTACTGTACTGCAGTACTTTTCTAGGAGATACTTTATTCTGTCCTTTTATCCATTCATTTATGAACTCAACAAATATTTAAGAAACCACTGCTCTATGCCAAGAGTCCTCCGGGCTAACCAAGGAGGATTCTGAATGAATAACAAACAGTTTCTGTTTTCAAGGAGTTCACAATTGAGTGGGAAAGATCAAGTATGTAATCTGTGGGGACTAGTGCAAAATGAAAATGAGGTGACCCTTGTTCAGCAACTAATAAGAATTTCTAGGATGGTGATAAAAGTGCATTAAATTGAGGGTCCTTCTGAGCCCGGCTAGGGCCTGTGTGATGCCGCAGGTTACATGCCCACCAAGCTGTCCTGGCTAAAGGAGCGGGCAGGGGTGCAAACATAATGAACACGTGACATAATAGGTGTCCTGGTGGGAGTTGTGTATTCAGAGTGGTGGGGACACGGAATAAGGAACACTTCAGTCCAAATAAACTTCAAGGGAAAATGATGGCATTTAACTTCTCCAGAGGGGTAAGTGAGATTGTAAAAGACTTTGTAAGAATCCCAATAAGTGTACATTTTATTCTTTTTAATGATTCTTAGATATTGGTCCATGAAGTAACTGAACTAACTGTACTAGAATCAAGTTGGATAGAAAAATAGATTCCGAAAAAAAAAAGAAAAATAGATTCCGAGGCTCCATTCTAGACAAACTGGATTAGACTCTCTGAAGGCAGAGCTGGACTTAATCAGAAAGGCTGACACAAGGTGAGCCCATGGGAGATTTGAAGCAAGGGATGATTTGATAGGGTTTGCCTCTCCGAAGGCATGGGGTGAGGGAGATGGGCTAGAGGAAGAGAGATTGGTGAAGAGGTGTTTGAAACAGCCCAGATGAGAGGACCAGGACCTAACTACAGCCTTGTCAGAGAGGATAATGACTAGAGAAAGGGTTTGAGAGGTACTTAGAACTGTGAAGACTTCCTAACCCATAGCTAGAGGGTGACAAAGAAGGGGGAAACAAGATGAGAAGTTCCTGAAGATATCACGAATGTTCCTAGCTTGTTCAATGGGGGAAAATCATGAGGAAAAGCAGGAACAAGTTTGGGTGGTAAAATTAGTAGGATATTTTCATTTTGATTTGGGCAAAGCCTGGACCAAGAACTTCCAACATACTACTTCACTTAATCCTCTCAGCAGCTCTACGAGAAATTAGTATCTCTCTTTTATCAAGAAAACCGAGGTGCAGAATTAAGTGACATATCCAAGTTCACCTGGCTAAGTAAATGGCAGTCTATGGCTTAAGTTTTTGCCTTAAATAATGGTTTACTGCCTCTTTGTTTTGCAGAATTCTGAAAGTGCTATTTTACTTGTTAATGGCAGAAAAAACAGTGGGGTGTAATTGAAAGAAACACTTCAGGAGGCTAGAGACCAGACTTGTAGTTGCTGGCTCTTCTGTTATTTGTTCTTATAACCTTAAAGCAAATCATGGTCACCTCTCTGGCTTCGCCTTACTTACAAGGTAGAGATAATAATACTTCACTGCATCAATGCAGATGATTTCCTCAACACACACACACACACACACACACACACACACACAATTAAAAAAATTCTGAAGCAGCCACATAAATCCACTGTGTAACATCTTAAAAACTTTAAGTGATACTGTTGATGTTTTCCCAAGGTACTACATTTTTATAGTCAAGGAAGGAAAACATCTCTGGAGTCTTTATGTTAAGTGAGATTTAGAAATGTATGGCAGTTGCTTTCTGAATTACTCATGAATAAGGAATAGAGAGTTGATCAGTGATTACGCTTATGTTAAGCAGGAACTAGAAAGGGCTGGCAGTTGCTGTGTATTAGTAACAATGAATAAAGAGTATTGGTCAATGATTAAGTAATGCTGAAACTTATAGGGTCTTCAAACACATAAAGGAAAACAGACTCTAGGCCTTCAAAGGAATCAGTGATTGGCAATTGTTCAGAGGAGATTCATTCCTGGATTCCAGGTTCAAGGGTTTGTGAAGATTAGCCTCATGGCACCACTCACCTAAATGGCCTGCAGCTACTTCTGAAGGCCCATGATTGAAGCTATGATAAGCAGCCATAGCCTGGGTAGAACCCAGAAAGGCAGCTTGGGACATAGCCTCCTCAATTCCACCCTCTGCCCAGGCTGCTGTTATGGACAGTGAGCTTAGTTATGTCCTAGATGCCCCATCAAAACAAGAACAGAGTGAGTGGAGTCCCAAAGTCCTGAATGATTTTCAGAGAAGTATTGTTTCCACAGGCCATGATCCTCTCTAACGTCAGTGGGTGCACACAGCACCCTGGATGAGTGAGTGCCAAAATGTTAGCATTTCCAGAATGTATTAGTTTTCTAGAGACCCATGGCTGGAGGATTTTGAAGCTCTGGTATTTAAGTCTCTGCATCAGTACATAGAAGATGGTATCGTGAGGAACAGTCAAAGTGTTGACACCAGTTTCAACACAAAAGTATCCAAGAATGAAGTTTACATAGATGGATAGAAAAATGTAAATCTAAGTAGTAAATAGGGTTGATTTTTATGGCACGGGTTTACTTCAGATTTGTTCCTCTATAACTTGGAAATGCCAAGTAGCGTAAGGATTTTTCATTGTGGAGGGAAAACCCTGTGTAGATTTTCCCCTTAGCCAATTCCAAGAGACAAATTTTCATTTTCCATTTTCTCTAACCATCAGAATGTTGTCTACTTGCTTGTTCTTCCCAGAATCTATTATATACTTTTTTTGTGTGTGTAAGATGGGATTTATTGTGTTGCCCAGGCTGGTCTCAGACTCCTGGGCTCAAGTGATCCTCCCCACTCAGCCTCCTGAATGTAGGGACTAGAGGTGTCAGCCATCACACTTGGCTACGTACTTCCTTCACTCCAATACCTGGCCGGTAGAGACCTGCTCATCGCTCAGAGATCCACCTCAAATCTGATTTCTTTCATTAAGCCACCAGGGAACCCTGTGGTCACACCTCTTCCTTATCTGGTCTAGGTTTGAATTCCTAGTTTTGAGATTTTTTTTTCCCACTAAGGTTTATATTAGAGCCATGTGTTTATTTTTCTCCCTAACAAATTACAAATTATTATCAGTGGGGGACTATGTCTTATTTCATGTCTGTACTGTATTATGTCACACTGAATCCAATAGATGCATTTCTGATGAGGTGAAGATTTTTGTGCCTGTAATACAAGTTTCTTTCTTTCTGACTCAATTGGGCTAATTCCGATTTTATCAAAGCAGGCACCAAGAAACTACAAAATTTGTTCAAATCTAGCATTTAAGATGCAGCAAAATCAGAACTGTAGCCCAGTTAATTTGACTCCAAAGCTCTTGCTCTCATCTATTAAAAATCTACTGTCTTTATGCCTTTGATGTAAACTATTCCTACTATGACCACTAATATGTAACCCTAAGACAATGTGTATTTGTTTAACAGTGAATTTTGAGCTCATGGGAAACAAAACCTCCAGGCCTAATTTTATGAAAGTCATGGGTCTCTGCTCTTTTGGAAACAGGTATGGACACAGGTGCTGGGATCAGATACCTGGACAGTCTTAGTTCTTAGCAATCTGCTCAAAAACCCATCACAGAAGTGGCCTCTCTTTATGTGCCTCTGCTTCTGTAGTGGTAGCTTCCTGGCTTGCTTCTCAGTCTACACCTTGTGGTAGGGATAAAGAAGGTTATTCATTCCAGAACTGGTCTCAGGCAGTCTCTTGGTGTCTAGGCTTCAGGCATAGAGGCTTTGTTGATGAATAGGAATGTTCATTCTCCCCAGGGCCACTGAGCTTGTCTTTTACTTATAGTTCTTGTGCTCCTCTAGCTATTGCTCGGGCTTGGTTTTAATGTAGAATCCTGGCTTCACCATGGTAATTAGTAGGGCATTTTTGCTTCTGTCCTTCCCCCAGCATCAATGGATTTTCACCTGTGCCCTGGGAGAGGGTTTTCTACTTAGAAATAATTGAACTTTGTCAATTGCTGCCTCATCCCAGTATCTCAAATAATTGGAGAGAAGTCAGAGGAAACATGAGCCTGTCTGTTGGAGCCATTTGTTGCCTCCTTCATACCCCTGCTGCCAAGGCAACTTCTCCCTGATATCCTCCTCTGCCCTGGGCTTTCTCTTGAGCACCAATTTGTGCCTGTGGAGAAGGAATTCTGAATGAATGGGAGCTCTTTGGGGGTTGGAAAACTCCGGATATTACAAACTTTTACTGTAGCCCACACTTGACCTTTATGAATTTGCTAAAATTTTAGCTGATTTCTTCGTGTCTGATTGTATGACAGTCATACTTTCTCCCATGATCTACAAAAGATAAAATCATTTTTTTCTTACTCTCTTTTGGAGGGACTTTTCCTTGGGAATGTGGGTTATTTGATTGACTTGAAACTTAAGCTATCTGATAGGCTGAAGAAGTTTTATAACTTTGTGTGTTATATGTTTTTTTTTTTTTCTTGGTGGTTAAGCAAAGTATGAAGTTCTTCATATCATTCTATATTTAGAAGCATAAGCATTCAAGAGTAATCTTGGAAAATCAGACAAATCTTGTGTTAATCATTATCCTAACCAATTGGGTAACGCTGGATATCAAAAGAGTGTATGAGGGTAATTTGGCAAGACTGGTTTAGTAATGCTTACTCTTGATAATTTCTGTATTTTTTGTGTGTGTACCTTGGGTCTATTATATATGCTATAGATTTTCTGTCGGAATTTATGTTAAATTAAAAATATTCATTTAACTGGGGTAAAAACATTTTATTGTTTGCTTAAACTGGGAACACTTCAGTTGTTATACAGGTGAAAAGTAATATTTATTTATTTATTCAGGCTGTGAGTTTTGTTCCTATAGTACACTCATATTTGGTGGCTACCTAAGTCACATGACTAACATGTAATTATCTGATTGTTATCTAGAATAAGTCTTATTTTCAGTTCTCTATCCCTGTTCTCTGTCTGAACTTTTTGGGTTAGAACTTTTTAGGTGACAAAGAACTGAAAAATTCAACATAAATCATCTGAGGCAAATAAAAATTAATTTGTTAGTAGGTTGAAAAATCCATGTATAATTCTATCTTCAGGCACAACATGATCCAGAGGCAGAAAAGTGGATCAGTGCTGATTTTCTTCCTACTTATTGCATATCCCTCTACGTGGGGTAGAAGGGTACCATGCTGGCTTAATTCTCAGACTCCACATGGGGCTTTCTGATAACTCTAGGGTTGTGTCCCTTGGTACCGCTCTACTGGGAAAAAAGAACTTGCTTTCTTTCAATGGTCTTATCTAAATACTCATTTCTTTTTAGAGATCTCATTGGAACAGTTTTGCCCTCACACCTATTATATGGGTATAGTCACACGTCTCCTCAGAGTGGGTCAGAAGCAACTCGACATGAAGCACAATCCTGGGAAGGGTGAAGGATGTGGTTTTCTAGACACGAGTGGAGGTACTGGAAACTTATGGAGGGAGCAAAAGGGCACTGAGTCATCTAAAATGGAGCTGAGTACTTTGGCAGTGGACCGTCTGATGCCAATCTGATGGGTAGTAAATAATAGGTGAACTGAACTGAAGAAATACCATTTAAAATGGTAAGGTCCCTGTGGTGATTTTCTTTGCCAGAGAAAATATATAGTATAGAGCTTTCCTTTGCTGTTATAGATATCTGTGAGTAGGTAGAAAAGAGCTTTTCAAAAATACATAATTTATTTCTTGATTTTAAAAGTGAAACGTGTTAAATGATTGAAATGTGTAAAATGCAAAAAATTATAATGTAAAAGAATCACAATGATATCATCATCCAAGGAAAATATCATTAATACTTTGATGCATCTGTCTTTCAGGCTTTTTGTTTGTTTGTGTTTATACTTTTTCATTTAAATTTTATATCAAATTACATAATTTTATGTTGTTTCTCTCCACTTAATATTATTCCATATACTTTTACCATATTTTAAAAAATACTTGGGAGACATTATTTTAATGGCTGTTTAATAGTACTTAATAATTACCCTTTTGTTATATACATGGGTTGCTGTCTATTTACCACTACAAATGATATTGCAATGAACTTCTCTGGATATAAATCTTGTTTGTGTTTTGCATAAGCTAGATAGATTCCTCTTTCTCCCTTTTTCTCTTTCTCTCTTTCTCTCTTTTCTTTCCTTATAGAGAACCTTTCATAGAGCCTAATATGCCCTTCTGAAACTGGCACATGTATAAATCTAGTTTGACTTTTACTGCCCCTTTCAAGATCAGAGAAGTTGTCTTATAATTAGTGGCCCAATTGTCAATGAAGGGATGTAGTTTTTATGCTCAGAAATGCTGTATTTTCCATTCACTATCTAGGCAGTATGAAGAAGACTGTATGATAGGGCAATGTGAAGTTTTTCTTTATTTAAAGATTTTCCAAGCAAAAGGCATCATGTTCATGAATCCATTTTCACCACAGCAGAACATGTTGTTGAGAAAATTGGGCTGTAGCAATCAACTGGGGGCCTTCAGAATTTCATTTCAGACGTTGCCTCTGTAGCTACCCCCTGCTGTTCCTACCCTAGGAGGAATAAGCAAAAGTTACAATTCCTATTATCCTGGTATCAAATTCTATCCTCTACAGTCACAGCTGCAATACTGGTTCTTTAATAAAGCCTTGATTGTTGGGCTTTCAAACATATGGGAAGGAAAATCCAATCATCTTATTTCTGAAATTTTATAAAGTTCTCAGTGCAGGAAAAAAATTAATTTTAAATTTTAGCAACATTAAAATTAACCAACCCATTGATTAATATAAATTAATTAACTAGTTAGTATAAACTAACTAGCCAATTGAAAATACCAAAAGAGTATGTAAATAAAAGGTGAAGTATTTATTATCCCAAGGAGAATATACTTCTCTCATTGATTTCAAATGGCTTATCGATCTATATTCACTACTGTATCCCCAAGGCTTAGAAAAGTCCCTGACAGTAATAAGTGCACAATATACTTTTTTGAAATAAATAAATGATCAGTAATGGGTGAATAAAACTGGTTGTAACTATATTTTAGAGTTATAGAAATAGAGTACACATCCAAAGTTAAACAAGGGTTAGAATCTGGAGAAATAGGTGATTGGTTTATTTCCCTCCACTTGTTCCATGGAACCCTAGAGTTTCAGACCTAAAGCCTCTTCAAAGGTTATTTGACCTTCTTCTGCCTCTTTCTTCCCCCATCCAACCTTTGCTTAAATGCCCTCAGAGAAGGAAACTTACCAGAAGGCAAACTAACCTTGTAAGAGAGAGCTGACTATTAAAAAAAAAGCCAAAAAACTCTTCCTTACGTTGAACTGAAATATGGTTCCATTAATTTCAATTCAGTAGCCTAACTTTTTTTTTTTGTCTCCCGGGGCCACCTGTCAAAAAATCAGCTTCTGTCTTTCTCATTTTCACAATTTATATTTTTAAAACTTGATCTCCTACATCGCTCATGCCCATGCCTCAGGCATCCTTCCCTCAAATCCAAACACACTGTTCCTGCAGGCACTCTTCAAGCCGCACAGTTCTTTGACATCGGCCTCGGAAAGTCTTGGAAAGATGTTCTCTATGAGACTTTAAATCCTCCCTTGGTGTGGTTTTCTCTTTGAAATCCACAGGGATTCTGAGACAAAGGAGCATCTTCCAGGAAGAATAGGGTAGAGGTAATTGTCACTAAAGTCACTGTAGACAAGAAGTCCAGACCAGTGATGTCACCTGAGAGTTAGATAAATCTGATTCCTGCCTAATAACAATTTTAGTTAACATTTATGGACTCCTTTCTTGGTCCTATGCCTATTGATAAGCACATGAGATACTTCATTTTGAATTCTCAGTAGCTCTATTAAGTAGGTATTATCACTGCAAGTACAAAGACAACACTCATGCTTTTCTCTGTATCAGGGGCCTGCAAACCCATTGCCTATGGGTGAAATATGAACCCTCCTAACGGATTGTTTTACAGCGGAGCTGAGTAGTTGTGGGACAGACACTGGTATGGCCCACTGGGATGAAAATACTTTTTAGCTGGTACTTTACAGAAAAATTTTTTTAATCCCTTCTCTTTTCCTTTCCTGTCTCATTCTGTTACTGCTCTTATTGCTCTGATTTTAATCTTTCCTTTATTGCCACAATAAAATCATTTGCTAAGATTGTCCTGGTGTTGTAAGGTGCTGGTTTAGCAGAGTGCTAAGAGGACCTGGGCTGGGTGGCCTGAAGGTTTTGCATATACGCTCAGAGAGGTCAGCAGATATTTATAAGCAGCTATGGCCCTGTTTGGAAACCTGGGTTCTTTTTTTTTTTTTTTTTTTTAACATGGAGTCTTCCATTTACCATTCATTTTATGTGAGCGGCTGCACCTTGCCTTCCCCGTTTTTCCTTTAAATAGAGGTAGATCTGTAGGATCTGTCTGATTTGGTCACTCATCTGTTGTTTGTTTTGAAGTTGGCCTGAAGCTTCACCTATTTGAAATGGTGCTGCATTTGTAACCAAGAGCCAATGGATCAGGAAGTGTGACTTTTTGATAGAGAAAACCATTTAGAGATAACCTAATTCAACTCATTCATTTTTAAATTGCAAGTTCTTTGGTAATGATTCTTAGAGATTCCCATGTATTTGCAAGAAGTGAGATGCTGTGTACCCCTTTACCCAGTTCCCCCCACTGGTCACATCTTGCACAACTAATATTTCAGTATCACAGTCAAGATACAGCACATTTCTGTTACCGTAAGGATCCACCATTAGGTCTTTTTATAGCTACATCTACTTCCTGTCCACCTATACACATTCCTTATACCCTGGCAATCACTAATTAACTGTACTCTCTATTTCTATAATTCTGTTATTTCAAAAATGATAATAAAAATGGTAATAAAAATAGTCACGCAGTAAATAACTTTTGAAATGACATTTCCCCCCAGAACCAGAGATACCATTGTGCTATACCATCAGCACTTTAAAAATATTTTTAATTTGAGACAGGCTGGCCTCAAACTTGTGATCCAACTGCTTCAGTCTGGAATTACAGATGTGTGCTACCGTGCCTGGCTCAGAAATGAGCTTTTTAAAATCAGCTTTCTAAAGTTGGATATGGGTTGTCGTGTGTGTTGAGCATGTCCTTTTTTATTGCAGAATAATATTTCATAGTGTCATGGTTTATTTTACCATTCATCCATTGATGGACATCTGGCTGTTTTCAGGTGTAGTTTGTAGATATTTTCATCCCATCAGTAGTTTTCCCTCTTCTTGTCTACACAGGCTCTTTCATGGAGCAAAAGTTTTTAATTTTTTAATTAAAAAAATTTTTTTAAACAATTTTTCCTTTTATAGAAAGGGTTGTGGTACTTTCTTTGAGTCTAAGATGCTTTTGGATCTAAGAATTCTTTCTTTTCTTAGCTCTGGGACCTAATTTTCTACAAATTTATCTTAAAGTTTTGTGCTTTCTTTTAGAGAGTGTATGATGAGTTCTTTTTTTGTGTAAGATGCTTGAGACTTTTGTAAGATGTGTGAGACTTTTTCTTTTTGCCTACAGATGTCCAATTGCTTGAACACTATTTGTTTAAAGGGCTATTTTTTTTCCCACTGAATTGCTTTTGCACACGTGTCAAAAATCAACTGGGCATGTCTGTGTGTCTCTGACCTTGGTTTTCTACTGCATTCCATTGATTTATGTGCCAGTGCCATACAGTCTTGATTATGGCAGCTATACGATGAGTCTCAAAATCAGGTGGACTGATTGTTCCTCCTTTGTCTTAGTTACTTTTCTCTTGTTGCTGAGACAAAATACCTGACACCCAAAATTGAAGGGCAAAAGATTTATTTGGCTTACAGTTCGTAGCCCTTTCAGTCCACAGTTGGCTGGCTCCAAGACAGAGTGGCACATGGCAGAGAGGAGAAACAGTTCATGGTGCCCAGAAGGTAGCAAAAGCAGCAAGAGACTTTAGCAGCATCTTTCTGCTCCTTTTATCTTACCAAGACTACTTAGGGCAAATAGCACTCATTAATCCTAGCATTGCACCATGAATCAATTCCAGCGTCACACACTCTAGATCCAGCCATCTCTGAAAAAGTCTCACCTAAGACTGCATGAGGCTTTGAGGAGACATCTAAACATAAGCCATAATATCCTTCCTTCTCATTTTTAAAAACTGTTTTATCTATTATAGTTTGACTTTTGCATATATGGTTTAGCATTATCTTGATTATATCTGCAAAAATCACTGAGATCTTGACAGTGATTACATTAACCTTGTACATGTAAATTTGGAAAAATTAAAATCTTTACAATGCTGAGTTTTCAAAGCCATAAACGTGACTCATCTCAAGTTATTTAGCTCTTCTTTGATTTCTTCTATCAGCGTTTTGATGTTTTTAGCTCACAAGTCTTCTTTGTGTTTTGTTAGAGCTATGCCTATTTCATTGTTTTTGAGTAATCATAAATAGTCTTGTATTTTTAACTTCAGTACTCACATATCCATTAACAGAATATAGAAATACAGTTAATTGCTGTATGTTTATTTTATATTCTGTGACCTTGTTGAACTCATTTTTAATTCTAGGAGGTTTTTTTTTTTGTAGATTTCTTGGGATATTATAGCTAGAAACTATATCATGTGTAAACAGGGACAATTTTATATATGTATGCCTTTTACTTTCTTTTCTTATCTAGCTACAAATTCTAGAATAATATCAAATATGTACAGAGTGGTCATGCTTGTCTTGTTTCTGATTTAATGTAGAAAAAATTCAGTCTCTTACTATTAAATATGTTAACTATAGGTTTTTAAAGATGATCCCTGTCAAACTGAGAATATTACTTTTTATTCCCATTTTTCTGAGAGGTTTTTTTTTTTTATCATGAATGAGTATGAAATTCTGTCAAACGTTTACATGGATTGATACGATCCTGTGACTTTTCTTCCTTAGTGTGTTAGCATGGTGGTTTGCTACATCAACTCTGATTGCTATTACTTTAGAGGTTTAAGTACCTTGCATCTCTGGAACAAACCATTTAGTCACTGTGTAGAATTCTTCTAACATACCACTGAATTCTATTTGCTAAAATTGTGCTAAGGACATTTGCTTCTATATTCCTGAGGGATACTGGTCTGTAGTTTTGGTTTTTTTCCTACTTTGTCTGATTTTGTTGCCAGCTTCATGTAATTAAGTGAGAAATGTTTCATTCTCTTTTATTTTTCTGAAAGAGATTGGATAGAAATTATACTGGTTGTTTAAATGTTTAGTAGA
Source organism: Heterocephalus glaber (assembly GCF_053883595.1). Lineage (NCBI taxonomy): Eukaryota > Metazoa > Chordata > Mammalia > Rodentia > Bathyergidae > Heterocephalus > Heterocephalus glaber. Next base: position 62,328,318 of record NW_028258324.1, read on the forward strand.
ATTTTTCAGTGAAAGAAGTGATTTTTGGGAATTTAAAAAGTATTAATTCAATTTTCTTAATAGTGAAATGGTTATTCAAATTATCTATTTCATATTGAGTGTGTTTTAGTAGTTTGTGTTTTTTCAAGGAATTGGTCCATTTTATCTAACTTGTCAAATGTATGTGTATGGGATAGGATTGTTCTTGGTATCCTCTTATTTTCTTTTGATGATCTCATGATATTGGTAATCCTGTTTTCTTTGTCTTGCTAGTGGTTTATCAATTTTATTGATATTTTCAAAGAAGCAGCTGTTTTATTGATTTTTTTTATTGTTTTATGTTCATCATTTCTGTTCTTATCACTATTATTACCTTTGTTCTGTTTGCTGTGGGGTAGTTTGCTTTTCTTTTGCAAGGTTCTTGAAGTAGGAATTTAGATTACTGCATTGGAAATTTTATCTTTTTAATCTATACAGTTAGTGCTATAAATTTTTATTTCAGAATGGCCTAAGTTGTATCCTACAAATTTTATTATGTTATGCTTTTCATTTTCATTTACTTTAATGTATTTTAAAATTTTTCTAGAGATGTTCTCTTTGACTCATGAATTATTCAGAAATATGTTGGTTAGGTTCCAAGAATTTGGAGATTATCCACTTGTATTTCTGCTACTGATTTTCAGTTTTAGTCTATTATTGGAGAACACAGTGTGATTTCAGTTCTTTGCAATTTGTTGAGGTATGCTTATAGCCTGAGGTATGGTCTAGTGTGTTCTGCTGCTGTTGGATTGAATGTCCTATAAATAACAATCCAATCCTGTTGGTCAATGATGTTCACAAGTTTTCTATATTCTTATTCGTGTTCTGTCTAGGTGCTTCAAACTATTGAGAAAGGGGTTTTAAAGTCCTCAACTGAATTAGGGATTCATTTATTGTTTTAGTTCTATCAGTTTTTGCTTTAGATATTTTTCCAGAATATTTAGGATCTCCATGTCTTCTTGGTAGATTGAGCTTTTTGTCATTACATAATGCTCTGCTCTGTTTTCTGGTAATTTCTTTTATTCTGAAGTCTACTTATCTGGTATGCACAAAGATGCCTTCTTTTGACTATGTTTACCTGATATATCTTTTTATATGTCTTACTTTCAACTTTCCTATATTGTTATATTTGAAGTAAGTTTCTTGTAGACTGCATATACTTGGGTTATGTATTTTAATGCATACATATGATCTTTGTATTTTAATTGATATATTTAGGTTATTTATACTTAATGTGGTTGTTGTTATGTTAGAATTTATGCCTGCCATTTTACTTTTAGTTTTCTGTCCTGTGTTTTATTCTTGTGTTTTCTTTTCCTTGATTTTCATGGATTTTTTGAATAATTTTAAGAATTCCATTTTGATTTATATATGGTGTTTTGCTTTTATAGCGGTTGTACTAGATATTACATTATATGCATATAATTTACAGTTTACTGGTATTTCTCTTCATCAGATTTAGCAAAGTTTAGAAAACTTTATCTTTTCATGCTTTCATTTTCCTCCTTTATATAACTTTCCTAAACATTCTCACGACATTTAGAACCATGCTGACTGTACCATTATATGTCATAACATTGTTATTATCATCATTATTATTATTACTTGAGATGGAATCCCACTATGTTGCCCAGGCTGGCCTTGAACTCTTGGGCTCAAGTGATTCTCCTGTGAAGGCAGCCTCCCAAGTAGCTGGGACTACAGGTGCATGTCATCATAACTGGTGTAATTTTCTAATTTTGTGACAATCATCAAATGTAATTTAGAAAATGTAAAAGGAGAAGGAAATTCAATCATATTTAACTCTTCATTTTGCATCTCATGGTCTCTCTTTCCTTCCTGGTATCCCAAGGTGTGCGCCTGTGCGTGTGTGTTTGTTTTTTACTGGGGATTGAAATCAGAAGTGCTTTGCCACAGGATGGGATCATCATCCCTTTCTATTTTATGATTCTGAGACAGGATCTCACTAAGTTTCCCAGGCTGTCCTTGAACTCTAGATCCTCCCGCCTCGGTACCTTTGCCTCAGTAGCTGCAATTACAGGCTTGCCCCACCACACCACGATTTCATTTAGCCATTCATTCAGATTGGAGTGCGGAGTGCAACTTCTCTTAATTGTCTTTCATCTGAGCATTTCTCAGTTTTCATTTCTGGAGGAAATTTTCACTTCATATGAGATTTTTGCATTGGCTGTTAATTTTTTTCAGCATTTGACATGTGTCATGCTACTTACTCCCTTCTGGCCTTTGCAGCTTCTGATGAGAAATCTGCAGTTATTCAAGTTGTTTTCCCTTTTAAGTAGTTTTCTGACTACTTTTAAGATTTTTTTATATGTCATTATCTTTTATAGCTTTCAATATTAGTCTTCCTTCTGTGGAATTCTTTGGATTTATTCTTTTTGGGATTCATTCAGCTTCCAAATTTGTATGTTTATGTCTTTCACTAAATTTGGGAAATTTTCAGCTATTATTTCTTGGAGTTGTTTTTCATTTGTTCCCGTTTTCTCTTCTTCCAGGATTCCAATGCACAGATAATTATATCTCTTGTTATAATTTTTACGTTTATATTTTTTGAACCTCTGTTCAAATTTTTAAAGTGTGTATTCTCTCTATAGTTCAGATTGGGCAGTTTTTATTGTTCTAGTTTTCACTTCATTGAGTCTTTCCTCTGTCCCTCTATTCTGCTATTAAGCTATCCACTGAGTTTTTAAATTTCAGGTAATGTATTGTTCAGCTCTATATTTTCTATTTGGTTCTATTTTACATCTTCTATTTCTTTAGCAAAATATTCTATTTTTTCATTTAAATGTGCATACAAGTATTATAGCATTTTATTACTCGCTACTTAAAATCTTCATTAGATAATTCTGACATCTCTGTTATCTAGGTATTGACAGGCATTGATTGTCATTTTTCTTTCATTTTGAGAACTTTCTGGTCCTTTATGTGATGAGTGATTATTTAAAAAAATTAAAGCCTGAATCTCTTGGGCATTATTTTACAACACTGGATCTTTTAAAAACTGATGTTAAAGGGGAAGTGAGAGGGGTAGGGGAAAGAAAAGAAGGAAATGAAATTAGTATGAGAAAATGAAAAAATGGAAACAAAGTCTTTGTAAATAGGGAGGGATGGAGGGGTTGAAGGGAGGGGAGGGCAGGGGAAGGGGGAAAAATAAGAACCAAGAGAGATTATGTAAAGGTGCAAATTTCCAATGATGAATGTCATTATAGTATATACCCAAAATGTACCAATAAAGTAAAATTTAAAAAACCTGATGTTACACTTGGCTTCTGCTTGCATCATTCCAATGGGAGAAGAGCATGGCACTGTCCCATTATTGCCCATGAGTAGTGGATGTTCAGGTTGCCCACCCAACCTCTGCTGACATTAGAAGATTAGGTGAGGGGCTCCTCATCTCTGCTGGGTGTGGGTAGGGGTGGAAGCTTATGTTCTCTATTGGGGTTCCTCTGATACCACTCTGGCTTTAAAGATTAGGAGTGCTTCACTCCTGCTCCTCATATGGCTTCCACTGATGCCATGGGAGTCTTGACTCCCCACCAGCCTTCCTCTGACAATAGCTCAGCAGGGAGCTAGCTGCAAGGGAGCCTGGTTAAGGCTGGTCAGGGCAGAGGCCCAGGCTCCACATGGCCTCCACTGAACCAGAGAGGAAGTGGACTCATTTCCATCTGGTGGAAATGGCAGCCCAGGTCCCTCTGGTTTTCTCTGACTCCATCTCAGAGGTGGTTTACAAGCACCTCGTGATAGCCTGGTGAAGATGGAAGTTTTGGCTTTTCTCGTGGTCTTTGCTTATGGAGGGAGGTGGGAGCAGGCCACATTTTTTCCTGTGGTGTTCATTGTCTAACAAAGCTTTCTGTGTTGCTACACTGTCTCCATTCTGCTCTTTTGGCTAAAGAGAACTGGCTTTTGTTGCAGTGTTTTGTCTTCCTTCTCCTCCCTCTCCTCCCTTTCCCCTCTCCTCCTCCCCATTTTCTTATTTTTCTTCTCCTCCCCCTTCAATTTCTTTTTTTCTCCTTTTATTTATGGGTTGCCAGTTTCTTGTGTTTGAATTAGTTAGGAACCAAAAAATTAACTGTACTCCCTGTTACTTTTAAATTGTTATTTATAACCTTTTGAGAGCATGGAAAAGAATAAGGAAATAAATAAACATCTGTTTTGGTTAACATTTCCTATATTTTGTTCAAGCTTTTTGTTCCTATACATACTCATCTGAATTACTGAATGCAAATTATAAGTGTCTTTGTTTGTCTTGACACTATGAACATTTCTTTATACTATTAAAATTTATTACAAATATGACATTAAAGATTAAACAATATTCCATTTGGAGGACCTACCATAATTCACTTGCTGTTTCCCCTAATGCTAGGCAGTTGAGTTCTTTCTAATGTGTATGGATGTCTTATATTTGTGCATAAAAATATAAAATATTTATAGAACTGTATCTTTTTAAGATTATTTCTCTAAGTAGATTCCTAGAAATAGTGATTGCATTACTGCACCAAATAATTAGGAACACTCTTAAGGCTCTTGAATTTTCTAATTGCTCTCCAGAAAGTTTGTAGCATTTTCTGAAGCATCCAATCAGCTTAGGACAAGAATTCCCTTGGAGTTGCTCTCTGTTCAGTTTTCAATGCAAAGATCTTGGCGAATTTAGTAGACAGAAATAGCATTTTGTGTTCAGTTTTTTCTCCAACTTTATTCAAAAATTTGATATAATTTAGTTTGCTGATGGTATATTATCTCTAAGTCCCCATACTGGATGCTAAAATAACACAGTAAATAGAGAATGAAACAGTAGTGACTAATAAGTGCTGAACATTGGCCACATGTCAGGCATTACATTAGGACTTTATGGAAAACATGTTTAATTCTCCCAACAACCACGAGGCAGTAAAAACATTACTGAGTGGCAGTTCCAAAATGCCACTGTCATAAGAAGCGTCTGAGACACTGAACAAGAAATACTCCGGTCCCCTGACCATACTTCTGGAAATTTGGAGTGATCATGGGAGGACATTCATTTTAACAAGTAACTGTGAGATTCTGATGCACATAATTGGTAGTTCCATCTTTAGGCCCACTGGTGTAGACATCCTGGCTTGGAGATAGAAATTGTGTGATCACTGAGGAAGGAATCACTTTCTCACAGTGGCCAGAGACTTCTGTGTATAGTTGAGGAAAAGATTTGTTTCAGTAGTTTCTAGTGCTGAGGTTAGGTGGAAGATTCCTAATCCAGTCCTTTTTATTTAGCAATGAAAAGGTTTTACCCTAAGACAAGCAGTGGCTGTGGTAAAGGCAAATACATGGCAATCTCTCTGGGGAAGGGGCAGCCCCCAATATTTGGATCACATTTTATACATCCCTGCAATCCCACTTGATAGGTCCTTTAGCAAAGACCTTCATGTGATCTCTCTTTTCTCAGCCTTATATCCAAATCATATAAATGGAACAAATATGCGATTTCCTGCAGCCTGGATATTGAGAGGTTTAAAGTAGACAAATCTCTGTTTCTGACTAAAGGGACTAACACTGATGACAGAAGCATATATTTTATTCAACTGATTCAAACACAAATTTTAATGTAAATTGGCACTACCATTGTGGAAAATGATGTGGAAGTTTCTCAAAATGCTAAAAATAATACTGCCTTATGGTCCACTAACTCCACTGTTGAGTACATATTCAAAGGAAATGAAATTAGTAGTGTCATGGAGGCATCTGCACTCCTGTGTTCACTACAGCGTTAGTCAAAATTACCAAGAGATGGAAACAGCATAAATGTCCTTCAACTGATGAATGGATAAAAAAAATGGGTACATATATACGATGGACAATTCAGCCCTGAAAAAGAATGAAATCCTGTTATTTCAACAACCATGGAATTGAAGATAAATATGTAAAGTGGAATTAGCCATACACAGAGAGACAAATACTGTACCATGTGTCCTCATGTATGTATGGAAGCAGGAAAAGTTGATCATATTGGTATGGAGTGGAATAGTGGCTACTAGAGGTTGGGGAGGGTTGGAGGGATGGAGGATAGGAAAGAGTTGATCAAGAGGTATAAATCTACAGTTAGGTAGATTAAGTTAAAGTATTCTATAGCACAGAAGGGTGTCTATAGTTCATCATTTATTATATATTTCAAAATAGCTTCAGAGGAAGCCTCTGGAACCTTATTGTGTGTTTTATTTTATTTTAATTTAGTTTTTTGACATGCTAGGGATTGAACACAGGACCTTCCACATACTAGGCAAGCATTTTACCACTGAGCTAGACTCCCAGTCCCCCCCAAAATATTTTTTTCTCAACTAAAATACTAAATATTTGAGGAGCTGGATATGCTAATTACTTTGTTTTGATTATTGCACGTTGTATACATGTACTATCACACCATGTCCCATTAATATGCATGCTCACATATCAGTTGGGAAACCTCACAAGTTTTACACAGAAGGCAGAATGGTCTCTATAAATATTGTCAATATCTTCCTTCCCCTCCTTCTTCATTTATTGAGCACGTATTATGTGAAAGCCCCCATGCCAAGCATTAGTTATACAAAGAAAATTCCTATATCTCCACATCTGGTAGAGGACAGGTTTTAGTGGACTTGAGCTATGACAGCAATATACACAGGTGCCCTGAGAACACAGAGAAAGCCACAGCCAACTTCTGGATGACTTCAGGGACAAAATGCCACCAAAAAATAATCTTGATGGTGAATAGGAGTTTACTAGCAAGACCAGATAAGGAGGAGGACACTCTGTGTCAAGGAGACACAATGTACAGAGGTACTGAGATGGAAAGGAACAGAGCACATTCCATTCGAAGGACTTGAGCAGCTTGGCAAAAGCTGGTGTGTGGTGGAGTGGGATGGGAGAACAGAGAATTAGTCTGAAAAGATAGCATGGAGAGGATCAGAAGGAACTTCAAATACATTGTAAAGGGGCTCAAGGGTTTAATGTGTGTGGTCAACCATGCTTTCTTGGCCGGACTTTCTGGGCATTAGCACTGAAAGTCTCATATCCAGAGAAACCCCTTAGTACTGGACAAATCCAGACAATTGGCTCCCAAGTAGAAACTGAAATCAGAATGATCATCTCATAGCAATGTAGACAGCCTCAGAGGTGGATCAATGTGCAGTGGCTCGTGCTGTGATTGCAGTGAGAATACAGGTTGAGCTCATGAAGTAGTAGAGTCAGTGTTGGAGCAAGGAAAGCACTTTGAGAATTATCTAGAAGACAATTAGTAGACATTGGACCAAATAAATGTTTGAGAAATTGGGAGGAGAAAATTAAAGGAAATTTCTAAATTTCTGAGTCATACAAGTGGATGAGCAATCGTGCGCTGGTGATTCAGAGAGAGAAGAGTGTTGAGGTGGTAAGTTTGTTTTTGAACTCAGGATTAATTCTGACTGTGGAGGTGCTGTGCAGAAAGTTTCATCTGAGTAAGACTTGTACAGATTTCTAGGATATATACTTTTTCCTCTGAGAGAGGGAGCAATAAAGTTGAGAGAGGCATGTGACAACAGAACAAAACAACCAAAAACAAAATTTTAAAAATTTGCTAGAATAAAAGCATAAAGGTGGGAAAGTATAGGGCACCACTAGGAATGGTGAGTAGTTATAGAGACATACTCACTTCAAGTTTAGCTTTGCCGACTTGACTTGATTGGACAAAAGGAAAGGAGGGAAAGATATTGTGTTGTTCTGAATGTGGGACAAGGCTCAACTATCCAACTGCTGTGTCATAGAGGGCCCTGTGTGCTCACAGGAATGTTGAGATGTTGGACCCTTCCAGCTTCAAAAAGTCTCATCCATTTATCCCATCTGCACCAGAAAAACATTATCATTTTTGTATGGGTGCCATTATATGAAAATATTCCTAAGTACTGTTCCTAAGAAGGAAAGCCCTTCTTTTATTTCATTCAGAGTTAAATTTAAGTTGATATGAAATTCTACCTAAATTTTAAAAATTAGAATGCAAAGGAACAAAACAAAAATAAAGTTCCTTATAAACAAAAACTTTTTGGCTACTTTTTACCATTCTCTTGTGGAACAAATGTAATTATTTGTGAACAAAAACATAAAAACAAGTGAAGGTAAAGATGAAGTCACTTGTGTGTTGCCTTTGTACAGCATCTGAAGTCATTCAGGTTGTGGCTATCAGGGCAGAAACTCTTGTAGAACAACTGCCCCTTCAGTAAGTCAGTATCATGAGACAAAGAAAGAGCTGGATTAGAAGAACCATCAAAAGTACCATGATAATCAGATAAGAATGTCTGATATTTTCTCCCTTTTTAATTATGAAATTATTGATATGTATTGTTACATAATATACATTAATATATACATTATATACATTAATATACATTATATAGTATACATTAATATTGTATGCTCGACCTATAAGAAAATGCACAAAATATGTACAGCTTAATGAATGATTATAAAATGAACATTCCTTAATCAAATAGAATAAGTAATAGAGTAATGTCAAATCAATCTGGGAAAACCAGTTGCAGTAGATTAGTGGGGTCATTAGTGACATTAGAATATGGTTTGTGTACTACATGTGGTAACATTTCACTGACCTAGAAAAATGGAGGACATTATGTGGATTATAAAATTCATTTATAGTATGGCTTCATTTGGATAAAAGAAAAAACGTAGTATGCACTGATTTATAAATTGTGGTGATCTTGGGTTGTAGGAATGTAAAGATTTTGTGTTTTTATTTTCTGATCTATTAAGTGTATATGCATTCAATAACAATAAAAGCAAGAACAACTCTTGAGCTAATACTATTATTATCTGACCCAGTGTTTAATGTCCTGAAATTTCCCTGAGTCAGGTGGACAGGGTATTTGAAAAAAAATAGAAATTCTGGCCTCCTTTTTGTTCTACTCTTCTAAGCGATTTTCTGTTCTTATCAAGTCATTCACTTCCTTTTCACCTATTTTAATTTCACCTCTTGCCACTTCTCTCCATTGCTTGAAATTCTTGAGAAGACAGGGGGTTTCTTTTCTATCAGTCAAAGCCAGAACCACACATCATGGATTGATGATGCTATCTAAAGAATTTCCAGAAATCTCCTGTAAGGCTGTGCTCACATTCATACACAGCTGTAGAAATGCATTGCATAGTCTTGGTGCAATGGGTGATTCTAATGTTCACTTGGTTAAGGTGGCACGGTGGCCAGGGAGTCACACAATGGCAGGTACGTTGCCACTCCTGGGGCAAACTTGAGGCTTTCTGCATGTGACATACTCCTTCTGTCAGAGACTCTGACAGTGGCCAGGCAGGTGGTCTGTGCAACACGTGAGCGCCACTTTGAATAAACAGTGTCATCAAAAGCAACCTTTATGGTTCCCTATCAGAATGCTGGCGGTGGAGTGAGAGCTGTGTGGGCAGCTTTGAGATGGAGACCAGCTTCTTCATCAGAGTTTATGACCTTAGATGTGTACCTGTGAGGGGGCTGCAAGCTGTCACATAGGTGGTATTCAGATGGCTCCCATTGCTGTAAAAACAGTTATCAAAATATACAGACACCCAAGAGATCATATAATTCCACCCTTCCTGTTATGCCTGGCAAAAGAGACCAGACAGAGGAAAAGGATGTTTAATAGGGCCAGAGTTCACATTAAAAACTAGGCTTCCTGTTTCTAAGCCAGTAATTTTCTTCCCCCTACACCAGTGGAGGCCACAGCTCTTGACAAGTCCTAGAGTTATTGCCATGAGTCCATGTTCTCATGTGCCCAATGAGCACTGACATGGTTTCAATAAGCAAAAGTAGATGATCTCAACCATTTGAGAGTGCATGGTATTTTTAAAATGGCATGTAAATGGGCAAAAAAAGCACAACCAATTTAATGATACATCAAGACCCATGTGGTGGTCACTGTCTAACTCAGAAAATAGCATACCACTAGCATTCCAGGGGTCCCCCTGGGCACTCCTTAACTATGACCTATCTCTTTGTCCTCCCTTAACCTGGAGATAAACTCTCATATGACTTTTATAATTATAATTTTCCTGCTTAAAAAGTTTTTCTAACTATGCTATGGTTTGGATCTTAAAATGCCCCCCCCCCCCCACCAAACTCTCATATGCAGAGGAGAGGTCTAGTCAGAAGGGGTGGGGAACTGGGGGTGTGACCTGGAAGGGTGAATTCTTGGTCCTGGCTTCTGCCTTCTCATCCTGCTTCCTGGCTTCCATGGGATGAGCACCTTTCCCCACCATGCCATTATGGGCTGCTGTTTCAGCTCTGGGGCCAGCCCACTATGGACTGAATCCACTGAAACTGTGAGTCAAAATAAAACCTCTCCTCCTTTGAATTGTGGGTGTTGGATATTTTGTTCCAGTAATGGAAAAGTGACTAATATAGGACAATATTTTGGAAGTTTATATAATTGAAATCATACTGTATTCTTTTGTGTTTTCTTCTTTGGAAAGATAGAAAAGGTGCTTTATTCTTATGGATATTCTTGAGATATATCCATATTGTTAAATAAAACTGAGTTTATTCACTTTCATTGTGCAGAGCATACCACTCTACAACTATACTTATACCATATGAAGCGTGACCAGGGTTTGAGCTATATTCCCTGTCTCATTATTTTATTTTGAGAAAGGTCTCATTAAGTTGCTTTGTCAACAACTCAGGCTGGGCTTGGACTTGAGATCCTCCAGCCTCAGCTTTCCAGAGTGCAGGGATAGACCATGCTTTGAAAGTCAGTGCCACTGTTGATGGACTTTTGGATTTTGACCTTTCCTCTTTTGTGGGTCATGGTATACATGTGCAATGTTTCTGTAGCAAATATACCGGGAGTGAAATTGCTTATTCTCATGGTTCGCAACTGTTCAACCTTACTACACCATGCCACACTGCTTTCAAAAGTGGTTTATTTGTTTGTTTTGAGATGAGTCTTATTATGTTGCCCAGGCTCATCTTGAACTTGTAGACTCAAGTGATGCTTCTGCCTCAGCCTCCCAAGTTCTAGGACTATAGGCACCTTCATGCCTAGCAATTAAACGTTTTAATAGTTTATCTCTCATCAGCCATGTTAAGAAGGATTCTTATACTAAAAAGAATGCAACTATTGATCTAAAGCAGTGGTGGAGAACCTATGGCATGTGTGCTGCAGCCAGCTGTTTGTTATTATTGAAAAAGCTAAAAGGTTTGTCATCAGTGGTCTATAGCATGCTTTCTACACACTTTTATAAACGTTCTGTATATAGAAATCATTTCAGGTCCTCTCAGCAAGAGAACTTAGTGATAGTAAATTTCAAAATAAGAGTGTGTGTGTGTGTTCCTGTGTGTGCACTTTCATGTGTGGTTGTGGGAGGGAGCTGAGAGTCCCTCCTCACAGTGTAGGTGTCAGAAGCACTGCCTGAAAATGGAACAGGCTTCCCTATGAAGAAAAGCCTGCTTTATTGGATGTGTGGAAGCCAGGAAAATATCTGTCACAGAGGTTGAAGGAATGCATGATCAGACCATTTCTGATTTTTCCCTCTCTCAGAGTTCATGATAAGTTTTCATTTTCTAAAATCCTATGTTAAATGACTAATTATACCTGGGGATAAGGACAAATGATACTGGAGGATAAAGTCTGTTTTCAAGATCAATTCTCCAGTGGTTAAAGAGAGGAAGTGTGACTTTGGAAGGAGATCATTGCTTTTCCTATGTTTTGCTTCTATGTGTCCTTTCTGAGAATTATCTTGTGATCTCTTGGCCTTCTTTGAAAAATGAGGAGTTCAACTGGATGCTTGCTAAGGATTCAGCAGATCCTAATGGTGTGTGATCATCACTTTTGGCCTCTCTGTCTACCAGCCCAGTAACATTCTAGTCTGTGTCCTTCGACTGGAATCCTTACAATGTAATTGGAGCCGTTCATTCACTGAAGGCATATTTGTGGGCCTATTCTATTACAGAAACGGTTATATATGCCAGGATTCTACCATCAACAAGACAGACTGAAGTTGTTCTCCATTTTTGAAGTTTACATTCCAATAACACTGCACACACATTTACACATACACACACAACACCCAAAATATCAGGTACAGGTAAGGGCTGGTGAAGATTTAGTGTGCTGAGCTTCGGTGCCTGGGTAGCTGCTTTAGGCTGTGTGATGAAGGAAGCTGAGATCTGAATGAGGCAGAGGCGCCCTCTGTCACTGAGCATCTCAATCAGCCTGAAGTCTGCCTTCCCTCATAATAACAGCTTATATTGGAAGAATACTTCCACAGCTTTCACGCCTCTTGTTCTCACAGTTGTTTTGTGAGGTAGGTGTGTTGTGATTCCTGTTGTTTAGATGGGGTAGTGACTTCCAGATGGTAAAGTTAACAGGTGGCACAGCCAGGTCTGGGGGCCGGGGGATTTGCCTTACTGTGTGCTGTGCCGGGTCTAGGGCCCACGGGCTGTAGAGTGAGCAACTGGCTGGCTATGGTGGCCTTCCCAGAGAGTGACCAGTCTGTGCACTTTTTGTCTTATGTATCTCAGATATCCAGCTGATTTTCTTTCCACACTTATGACACTACATATGTAGGGTTTTTCTCTTTTGGGCACCGACCCGTTCTCTGGACCTTAAATGAGTGTCCTAAAATCCAGTCCAGTGCTACCTAGAGTGAGTGCTGGACTCCACAGGCTTACAGGCTCAGTCCCACGAGACTGCCCCCTCTTCAGATGCCAGTCACAAATATCAGAGGCCCAGGGACCCACTCTTCTGTCTGAAGTGTGTACAAAGTTGAATAGCTCCCATACTCCACACCCTTTTGTGTTTGATAACTGGTAGAACATCTCACAAAATTTTGGAAAACATTTGACTTACTGTTAATGATTTGTTATAAGATAAAAACAAATATTCAGATGAAGAGGCAGATAGAGTCATTTAGGAGCATCTGTGGTAATAAATTTGGGGTGTGATACCCTCCTGGCACTGGATGTGTTCATCTACTCTGGAGTTCTCTGATCCTGTCACTTGGAGGATTTTATGGAAGATCCATTACACACACTAGATTGATTCTCAACTCAGTCTTAGCCCCTCTCCTCTTCCCAGAAGTCAGGGGATCATGCTGAAAGTTCCAACTGTCTGCCCACCAGTTCCCAACCTCAAGCTATCCAGGAGCCATCAAGAGTTACCTTAGGGTTTTCTGCAGCCTATGTGTGTTAGCAGCCTTTTGTGGCTGTGACGAGAACCCTGAAAAATTCAACTTAAAGTAGGAAACATTTTGGCCCCTGATTTTGGTGCAAGGTCAGCTGATGTCATTGCTTTTAGGCCTATGCTGAGGCAGAGACGCCATGCTAGGAGGGTGTGGCAGAGGAATCTGCTCACTTCATGGCATCCAGGAAGGAGAGAGAGATGGGTGGGTGGGGGGGAGAGAGTGGAAGGGCGGGGGAGAATAGGAAACACACCTACTTTCCGGTGACCTGCATCCTTCACTTGAGGCCCACCTCCTAGAGTTTCCTTCAGCTCCCAATAACACCATGAGCTGGGGACCAAAGCTTCAACTCAGCAGCTTTTGGGGAACATTTAAGATCCAAACCGTAACATTTAGCATACACACAGGTATGATTCAAAGGGGCTCAATATGAGTAACAAAACACGCTCCTATTGTTCAGGACATTTGAGGGGTTTACTTACTTTGTGTCAGGAACTGGGAAGAAAGGCCAAATGTATCTCTTTCTATAATAAAAATATCTCCAGCAAGAGAATTGTCAGTCTCAGCATCACAGGAGAACCTAGAAAATGTGTCTTGCCCAAGATTGCCAGACCCAGAGATTCAAACGTCACCTGCAGAAAGCAGGGTCTGGCTGCTGGGTGGAGTTCATCCTACCTATTTCTTCACTCTGCAGTTTGAAGCTTGTGACAACCTGTTTTAGGGGAGCCCAGGAACTAGTTTGGGCAGCACATCCATTAGCTCAAATGTGAACAATCAGCAAGGACTGTCCCCTGTGACACCTACCGATGCAAATATGAGAGTGCTGAGGAGAAGGGAGTACCACAACAGAGCAGGCTTTTTGGGCAGAAAGGGTTTTAATTAAGAAGGACTTGGCTCTGATATCTACCAGCTGGGTGACTCTGCGTACATTCCTTCAATTCTTTGAACTTTATTTTCCTTATTCTGACCCACAGCTGATGTTATTTCTTTATAGAATTGTGAGAATTAAAGCAGCATGTAGGAAAATAGATATTTAGATGAATAGGAATATAGGAAGAAGTTATTATTCACAAGAACTGTGCCTTTTAGTGACCTTCAACCCATGTTTGGGGGAACACTTATCCATGGGGCAGGGGGGCACCACCTTGTCTGCTGTCGATGGGTGGGATGTGTTGCTTTCCTGCCAGCCAACTGGTATGACAAGGAAGAGTTTTGATACTCCCACCTGGTAGCATCCTTGTTAGACAAAGAAACTAAAGCTAAGCATACCTGTTCTGCCTACTTCCATGATTGAACTCTTGCCCTGCTGGAATGCTGTAGGTAGCAAGCTCTGCCCTGACTTTTCCTGGGAATGCCGGTTTTAGGCGTCCACTTGTGGTGGCTTGGGAAAGATGTAGGTGTATTCTTTTTTTTGGTACTGGGGATTGAACTCGGGACCTTGCATTTGCAAGGCAGGCGCCGGAACCACTGAGCTAAATCCCCGGCTATGTAGGTGTATTCTTTAATGATTCAGGGAACCTTCTTTGTCTAACCACTAGCTGGGAGAATGTAGACATCCTGGAACCTAAGGTCCATCAAAAAGGTGTATTTATCTAACCGTGTGTGTGACTGGGTTAACTGTAACACTGTAGTACTGTACACTCTCCTGTAGTGTGCTAAATTGACACTTTGTCATTAAATATACTTTACATTTCCAGACTTAGCACCTTTGCTGAAGGCTAGTTCTTCCACTTGGAGTTCTCCCTTTGCCTACCTTCCTTTCTCAGCTAATGAAATCACACCAATTCTCTCTAAGTCAATTTCAAGTAGCAATTCTCCTGGAAGACTTTTTCTAATTATCATCTCAGTAGGATCTCTTCATCATTTGAAACTAATTTTTTCCTTTGTGCTCTTCATAAAGCACTTAATATTTTCTGTCCTGAATTATGTTATTTTTAAATTCATCTTCTTTCCTGTTGGCCCTCTACGGGTGACAAATTTATCTTTAGCAGACATACCTTTCTCATGGCCTTAGACCGCGCAGGCAATTTTAATTGAACTGAAGTGAGGATATTCTGAAGATTGTATGCTGAGGATCGCAGCACTGAAACATGTTTGTCATCATTTCCTTGGTTCTGGGCCTGACACCCATGATAGGTGTCCCACTGTTTCAGCAATCAAGCCCGAGAAGCTGGGAGTCAGGGACCAGAGAGGTGACATTCCACAGCTGGGAATGGGAGAGAAATGACATTCCAGATTGAGAAAGGAACTGGGTTATGTGACACCGCAGCTCTCTGGCATGGTGGTCAGGACACTTAGCCCCTCGGGTCCCCTCAGAGCTATCTCATGCCACTGCTCAGTGGGCAGAAACATTGTTAATACAAAGTGGGGTGCAGCTGTCTTCGAGACTATTTCTCCTGTGCATGTTTTTTGTAAAGTAGTATACACAACGGGGAAATCAGCTATTTGCACAGTGGTCACTGTGGACTCTTACCTTTTAGAACAGAATGGAAGCCTAGGTAGCAGATACCCAGCAGTTTGCTCCTGCCAGCCCCAGGCTCCTGCTTGAGCTCTCTGAATTTGGGAAAGTCAGCCTTACTCTTAGCATGTCCTCACGTTTGGAGACAGATTCCGGAGAGGAAGAAAAAGAAAAAAAATATGCAAGCATACATTCAAGAAAAGCTGGCTTTAAGGGTGAACTTAAATGTAATGCAAACGATGAGATCACTGGACATTCTCTAGTGACCAAAGTCACAGAGCAGCACCTGGAGGCTGTTTATGAAACAAACTTGAGCAGACACACTTTTTCTCAGGAGACTTCTTTACTATCAGTGCTCCAGAAGAAAATACAGTAAAATTTGGACCAAGTTTGTTGAGCTAGGAAGAAGAAAAGTAAGGATTTATCAATTTCCATCTTCTTCCTCCCTGTATTTTTTCTTCCCTCTGTCATTTCTGTTTTCCCTCCCTCCCTTATTCTCTCCCTCCTTCTTTCTTTCCTTCTTTCTCTCTTTCTTTTCCTTTAGTAAGTCATTCATTTATTTATTAATTTAGCAAAAATTTATCATATGCCCAGTACATGCAGATAATATATGTGGTGCTGGGAAAAATGTGTTAAAGGGAACAAACTTGAGTGCATCCTAATTTGACAGAACTTAAATTTATTTTTATGCATTGAAGGGTGTAAGGAGAAAAGAGAAAACAGAAAAACAACCCAAAAACCACAAACTGTAAATTGTGACAATGTTACACAGTATTATAAAGGGTGCAGGAGATCAAGGGCTTAGTTACATAGGGTGATTGGCTAAGTCCTCTCTGAGAAGCATATACCTAAAGCTACTTGAAAAGATAAGAAGTAGTCAGCCACGGAAAGTTGGTGAGGCAGGAGAGAGCTTGGTGAACTCAAGGAAATGGAAATAATTCTCAAGGCTTTTGCAGAGTGAGCTAGAGGAAGACTGGCCCAAGAGAAGGTCAGAAGGGACAGGAAGGGGAGGCCAGGTGGGCAGTTTGCTTCTGTCCTGCACCTCAGTTTCCTGATCTGTGAAGTGAGTTGCTGAACTGAATTGTGACCACTACTGACCATAGTGGTTGTATCTGCTACTTTTTATCACCATAACAAAATACCTGTGGCAAGATGTGTTTGAAGAAAAAGATTTATTTAGCTAATAGTTTCAGAGGCTGAGCGTACAAGCAGCATGGCACAGGCCTGGAGAAGGTCTCGGGGCAGATGGCAGGAATGTGCACAAGAGGAAGGGATGGCGAGTTATACAGGAAGCTGGCGATCAACTTCCGGACCAGGCTCAGGCTTTTAGAGCACCTCAGTCTGTCCAGGATTTAGTGCAGGAGACCAGTGTCTATTCCAAGGTCAGGGCTCCCAGTGACCCAAGGACCTCCCAGTAGGCCTGACCTCAAAGGCTCCACCCCTCCCAGCACTGCCATCCCCGGGGACCAACTCCTCAACCAATGAGCCCTGGAGCTCAAAGAACATTCAGACCACAGTGATATATGTGCACCCATGTTCATAGCAGCACAGTTTGTAATAGCTAAAACTTGGAAACAGCCCAATTGCCCATCAACTGGAGACTGGATAAAGAAAATGTGTGTGTTTTTTAAAAATAAAATGGAGTACTACTCAGCCTTAAAAAATGAGAAATTAGAGACATTTATAGCTAAATGGACACACATTGAGGGCATACTCTTAAGTGAAATAAATAGGACACACATGTATAAATACCGAATAGTTTCTCTAGTGTGAGAAACTGAAATAAGGACTAAAAGGTATAATAGATAATGTGAACTAGGAAGAAAAGGGGCAAAGGGGAAGGGGAAGTGGGAGGGGTAGGGGAAAGGAAAGAAGGGAATGGAATTAATATGAGAAAATGAAAAAATGGAAGCAAAATCTTTGTAAATAGGGAGGCATGGAGGGGTTGAAGGGAGGGCAGGGGAATGGGGAAAAAATAAGAAAGAAGAGAGATTACGTAAAGGTGCAAATGTCCAGAGATGAATGTCATCATATTGTATACCTAAAATGCGCCAATAAAACAAAAAAAATTTAAAAAATTTAAAAAAGGAACATTCAGTCCACAGCCGTGTTCATATTACGTGTGAATCTCTTCCTTCATAGATTTAAAAATTAAAATTTTCTAGTTCTCTGGTACTGAAGATGCCAAAAATACCCCTGGACATTCCGAATGTCCCTTGGGAGACAAGTCACCCAGGCTGGGATCTACTTGCCTGCAGAGTGAGGCTGTGGCTCCAATGAGCAGCCCAGTCAGTGAGATGGGAGGAGGAACTGACGTGTGGCCTGAGCGTGGGAGAATAAAGAATGACAAGACCCATGGGAAACAGAAGCGGTCTTTCAGAATGGGGTATCTCTTACTGGCTCTGTCTGATTCATTCTTTTTTTTTTTTTTGTTTTCCCTTAAGGCTTCAGGTGCTCACAATTTGATAGACTATAATCTTTGGTTCAAGACACACTGGTATTATTGGCCTGTGTTGCATTGTAATAACTACAGTATTTAATTGGTTCCTTATACTCATTTGATGACCCCACATGAAAAAGCAAAAGCTAGGGCCTTAGCTGTGATCTGCACTTAATGGGATGACCTGCCGCTCTGCTCCCTTCCCCTCATAGAAGCAGCCTTGTGCCGAATCCTATATTCATCTTTCCCTTACTTCCTTTTCTACATAGTTTTCTTTTATCTCCATGTGTCCTGAAATAGCTTTTAAATTTAACTTGCTTTTTGAGTTTATATTTTAAAAAAGGTTATAAAAAAGGTTATAAAAAGGTTATATATAAAAAAGGTTTATATTAAAGAAAAAAGTTGTCCTTTGCCATGACTGCTTTCAGTGCCTGTTCTATTACCAAGATTCACCCGTGTTGCTGGGTGGTGCTGGAGCTCACATGTTTGACGTGTAGTCTAAAATCCCATTGTTCAGACAGACCGTAGGGTACAAAATCTTCTTTCACTGCATGGAATTTGGTTTATTTCCGGGATGATTTTGTATTTGCCTTTTTGTGTTCTTTAGGTGATTCTTGCAGTGTAAGAATGTGGAGACAATATTGTCACAATTTATGATTTATTTGGAAGAAAAAATAGAGGTCATAATCTTTTGTGAAAATAAATGTGGAGGAACAATTTAAAGTTCTGAGAAATACTTACCAGGTGGACAAGAGGGCTGCCTGCAATTCTTTATCATTGAGTCTTTAGGTTTCTGGATTAGGGGATTCAGGCTGAGTATTTCTTACCTGACTCTCAAAGTCCAATTAACTCAAAAGTGTAGGAATCTCTCCTTCATGCTAAACAGTGGCAAACAAGAAACTACTGAGGCAGAAATTTTAATAGTTATTAAGATGGAGGTAGACAGTCAGGTAAATTGCATTCATTTAGCGCAATTTGTTGTAATGCATGGAAATTACAGTGAAGCATTCTTTTCATACTCAACATTGGAAATAGGTAAAAGAAATTATCTTCAGGGAGGTAAACTTTTAAAAATGGAAACTATTTAAAACTTTCAAATATTTAATGACACTTGTAGAGAAATGCAAAATTGTCTTCTGGAGACTGAATCCTCCCCAGGCCAAGAAGATTTGACTGTAATTTGATTGAATGAATTAATTTGTGGAAGAAAGACACATAGCGTTGGGGAGAAATGGTCAGAGAAGATATCAGAGCCCGTTTCAAGCACTATGCTTGCATCTGGCCCTGAGGGCAGGACAGTCCCGATGGCGACACAGTGCTGCTGGAGGGAGGATGTGCTCTTCATACCAACACACATACAGGGTGGTTGAAAAATACCAGGCATGTTTAAATTTTCAAAATTTATTATGGTGAGAGACACATTACCATTAATCCTCCTCAAAATATTCCTCGCCATTTGTAAAACATGACAGTGAATTCCTATCCACCGCATCCACTGGATCTGGTGCCTTGTGACTTCTGGCCCTTCCTCAAAGTCAAAATGACCTTGAAGGGTGGATGTTTTGAATCAATTCAGGACACCAAGGAAGCCACACCAGCACATGTAATGACACTCAGGAAAGAGGACTTCAAGAATGGCCTCAGAATGTGGCAAGATGATGGGAAAAGTGTGTTGGAAACAAGGGGGATTCATGGCAATGTGTCTTTTATTGCCGCAAATTCTTTGTTTTAAATGTAAGCATCCACTGTGGTTTTTGTGTTGCACCTCATATTTATCTGGTTGGTGTGACAGTTACACTCATTTCCCTCTCTCACTGTACGCATGCCTCTGAGATTTGCTTCTCTGGAGCCTTCCTGGTGAGACATGTCCTGCTGGCACTTTCTGGGACTAGGAGGCTGAGAGCCACTCTCAGGATGTAGAGGTCGCCATGCAATGATATCACCCTAGACAGCTCCTTCGGAGACAGCCACTGTCTTGTCCCAGTTCTCACCCTTACCTGTATTTCCAGGTTCTTGTGTCTTCACACTTCTGTAGTCACCAAGTTCTTACCTGATGTCAGGCCCTAAGTTAAACTATTGAGAATAAATTCTGAAAGATCTGCTTGATTCAGCCTCATGACCTTTCTCAACCAGGGCCTTGTGGAAAGCCTGGAAATCTTCCTCCTACTCCAAATGTTTATGGAGATGGTCGTGTGTGTGTGTGTGTGTGTGTGTGTGTGTGTGTGTTTCTGAGGAGAAGGTCTTTAGATTTTGGTTCTCTATTAACCTTTTGTTGACTAGGAAAGTTTAAACTGTTGTTTTAGGGAACCTCGTTTGGCTTCTGAGCTTAGTGGCACTGTAGGGGAGAAGCCCTAGACACCTGGAAGCCAGAGTTGACTTAAGAATGAAAGAGACCTGGCTGCTCAGAGAGGGAAGAACAGAATGTGTAGGCAGGAGACGGATAAAGGGGCACTTTGCTGTTCCGTAATGCACATAGCTTACCACAAGTTTAATTATTTGTGTAATAGTCTTTTAATATTTTTCTCATGTTCTTGTTTTGGCTCATTGATCCCTTTTTGTGGGAGGTAAGAGTTGGTGGAGTGCAGGGTGGCAGGTAGGGTTCTCTCAAGCATCAGGGACACGGAGGACACTCTAGAAATGTAGGCAGCAAATTGCTGCCAGTTGATAATAATGGGACCATATTAATTTTTGCAATTTGAAACCCATGCCTGTTAATAGTTCCTGCTATGCAGTTCACTTTGAGTCAGCACAATTCGACTCACTGCAGTAAGGAATAATTGAACATTCCTTGTCCACATTTTTCATCCTTTCTGCAGAAAATTCAGCAGGGTTATGGGTTAGGAGCCACTGAATGGACTTGTAGTGTACACCATCCAGAGAGCCAGGGAGCTTTCAGAGTAGTGACACTGAGGTCTAACAGAAAGTGGTTTGCTTGCCTTGCCTGGGACACTCTTGTCTATTGTTATTCCAGTGTTATTATTGATTGGATTCAGATGACAATTTGTAAAGTCACTTTTCTCTATAAGCTGTTCATTTCTCTTTGCTAAATTTTATCTCTGTGTCTCTCTTCCCCACTAAACTAATGGACTCCTTAATGCTAGAGATATTGTCTCATTTATTTCTGGGTCTAGAACATGGCTCCATTTAGCAGGAGCTTAATAAACATTTAGTAAATTAAACTGAAATTAGAAATAGGAAGAAGAGCTGTAGAGTACAACTGGCCAGCTCCCATAATTATCTTCCTGAATTATAGATGTCTACACTGGAAGCCCAGTTTTGAGTTACTTATAAGCTTTGAACCTTGGGAAACTTAGTGAATAGTTTTTAACTAATTGGGAGAGTATGTGTAAAGTGCTTGGTGAAGCACTTTTAAGTGCCCCATAAATGTTAGCTGCTGGCATTGTTATCGATAATAATTAGTTACAAATAATAACTGTTATTATATATAGTAACTTTGAACTTCAGTTTTCTTAACTGGAGAATGAAGACAATGATTTCTGTTTCTTTTATCTTAATAATGAACATGGAGATAATTTGGATATAGAGGTCTCTGACTGTACAGGCCATAAAGAAGGCATGCTAACAGAGAGGTTCGCATAACAGAACAGAGTAGCTTGGGCCAGCTACATGGGACTCAACTGGATGGAAATATAAGAAAACTGTTAAATGTATATTTTTTAAAAAATAAGAAAATGATGAGGTTTGGGAGCGGGGAGAAGTTGATCTGTGCTAAAGTGTAGAAACAGAAAAGCAAATGGAACAGATGGTGGCTGGACTCAGGACAGGGACATTAAGAGCTGAACCTGTTGTGCGTGTGGCAGGTGGGATGTGAGAGCAGAGCTATTCCAGCCTTGGCATCTGGAAAGCAATGGGGTGAGCTTGGGGCCAAAGAGTACTCATGTCAGGGTGGACATTCTGCTTTGCACAATAAGTCCAGGGCTTGTATTTCTGAGTTAATGTGAACATTTTATAAAAGTTACACCCGATGTAGATAGTGTCTCAGGATACCTTTCAGTTCCTGTAGTTCTGCAAATAATAGAAAGTCGCCTAATAATTACACGTGTAAGCAGCCTTCAGCCGCAGGTCAGGGAAACTTTTCTGGTAATGTAGTCTTTATCAGATGAGACAGAGAAGTGAGTGGGTGTAAAGTCTTCTGTTCAACTCCCTTGTTATCCACTGTCCACACTAGGAATCCTTGGCTCTACTGCCCAATAAACCAGGGGCTGGAATTTCAGCGCTCCACTAGGGAAGTGGGATCAATTGCACAGCAGCTGCTCCTGTAGCCCTTGCACATGGCCATTGACTGAGAGCTCCCAGCAGCCCTGTAAGGCGAGGGCATCACTACTCCCATTTTACAGATGACAAACTGAGGAACAAAGAGGTTAAATAGCTTAGTGAAGGTCACACACCCAGTGAAAGAGCTAGTATCTGTCCTTTTAACTGTGACATTCTATGACTTCTTAGTTTTAGCCATTGTAATCAGCAAAAAGTATAAGTCATGATCAAAATATATGGTGTAAATTTACATTAAAAGTTTATTACAGTAAAAGATATATTGCCATTCATTCCCCTCAAAATACTCCCTGCAGTATTGCCAGTTTGTGATGCAGTTCTGGAGTCCTCTTTCATGAGTGTCTTTACAAGATGTGGTGAAAATTCAGTGAATGCTGCTGCCAAGTGCCATCCAACAGAAAGGCAGGCTGGTAAAAACATGACAGTGTGTTCTCATCCACCTTATTCATGAGAACTGGCCTTATGTGATCTCTGGCTCTTCCCCAAAGTCTAAGTGATCTTGAAAAGCAAACATTTTGAGTCGATTCAAGACATCAAGGCAGCCACGACAGCAAAACCAAAGACAGTCACGAGAGAGGAGTCCCAGAACTGCTTTAGAAAGTGGCAAGGACAATGGGATAAGTGCGTTGGAAGAAAGGGGGAGTGTTTTGAGGAGGACTCATAGTAATGTGTTCTCTTACTATAATTTAAAAAAAGGTAAACAACTTCCATAGTTTTCAACTTCACCCAGTGTATAGGACTTTGTGAGTTGCAGTGGGGGATGGAAGCCATAATCTTTAGGGGCTCATTTTCTATTCTGGCCCAGACTTTTCTTGGAAGGAAGAAGTCTGTCTGGATTATACATGTATTAGAAGTGGGACTCCTATCTTGTTCAAATTTATACTCTGTAGGATAAAATAATATCTTCTCATGACACATAGCAGGTGCTCAAGAGCGTGAGGTGAAATAAACCAAGAAGTCCCTGTGGGTTTCACACTTCATATAAGATTTGTTTTGTTACTGAACAAGGGAAGATTACAGAAACCTATAGCTCTACCTTAAACACCCAAAGGCAGGTTGATTGTTACTCCTTTCATGATCAAATTCTTTCACCAAATCCTGTCTCCAACTCAAGGCCTGGTTGTAGTCCCTCCTGTGCATGTCCCTGGTCCTAGTTAAGGGAATCATTTGGTCACGCATCAGCTAGCCTTCCTGTCACATGGCTCACATGGCTAATGGTCATGCCTATTAGGCTATGAATCAAATTCAAGCATTGGTGGCTGACAGACTCGGATTTGGACCTTAGCAGTAGAACTTCTAGCTGGGTGGCCTTGGACAAGTGATTCCATTCAGTTGTTTTGAGCTCAGTCTCATTGTTAGTGAAATGAGGGTAATGTTATCTCACTTTAGGGATGTTAAGGACAGGGATGATTGGGGGACTTAGAGAAACCCATATATCTGAACACCTAGCGCTTGACCCAGGGTAGCTGACTGCTCAAGCTTTGGAACTGACTTTCCTGGCTAAACTGCTCTTTCTTGGAGGTCTGGGTCAACTCTGAAACTTCTCTGTCAGGGATCCTACTACTCTTTCCATCTCCCATCATGATTGCTCCACACTCTTATCTACTCTTTTCCTCTGCCCCCAGTGCATTGCTTAAAATCAGCCTTTGTTCATCAGTTGCACTTAACCAATATCTGGATTCACTGTGATTCTGTTTCAGGAAATATTTGGCTATCGGACTTGCAGCTGCCGGAAAGCCCTCTGTCTTGCTGGATCCATCTTGTCCTTGGGTGTCCTCCCCTTGGTGTTTTACTGGAGACCGGCATGGCACGTTTGGGGAAACTGTGTCCCATGTTCCTTGCAAGAAGCAGACACAGTTTTACTGAGGACCACAGTAAGTATGCTCCTGGTTTTGCAGCTGATGGCCCCTTTCTGGACATCGTGTTGGGGAATGACCCTGGAAGATGTGCACAAGACAGGTGGCAGGTGGTGGCCCCGCCTCAGGGTCTGTCATAGCCTTCCGTTTTACCAAGAGTAGCGTGATTTTTGTATGCTGCCATTTGTTTAAGAAGACCTATGTCACAGGATATTCCTCTTAAAATTTTGACCTTTTTGAATGTTAGAGCAGAGAATAACCATGACAACAGCTAAAAGTAATAAGTAGTGTGAAGTAGTTAAATCAGGCCACAAGTCGCAGAATTCACACTGGCCCTCACCTTAGAGGCTTTTTATCCATGTCTAGTCGCCCCACTGGTGTGATCCCAGAGGAAGGGGAGCGGGATTTGGGACAGAGATGGGAGGATCCCCCTGATGATGATGCCATCTCCTCCTGCTGATTTGAGAAAACCGTGGTTATTGCTGGGGATATGTTGCATTCTGCAGATATACTGGGATAAAAAAGTAGCCATCTTGTCCCCAAGGTCATTGCCCCTCTGGTAAACTGAACTAACTGGTGAGTTTCTCTGTATGTGCTCCCAATCCACTCAGACAACGTGAGCCATTTCTGCAGGCAGGTAAATTCCACATGGGAAGTGACTTTCTAACTTAATTGCTGTACCCCGAGTTCCAGGGGTTCCATTAATAAGAGGTGGTTCTCAGGCTGACCTCCCTGTTTCTCCTGGAGAGAATGAAAGGGCAGTCTCATGGAGCATTCCTTTCTGTCTGACTTACTCAGTGGTTCTGATAAGGCATCAAATGACCTTGGCACCACATGACCTAGAGTGACAACCAGATTCTTGATAAATAAACCTGTGTTAGGAATTTAAGGGCTTTTTTTGTATGTATAGCAATCCTTACAGATAAACATTTACTTAATGCAGTAAGGGAGAAGGATAGCAGCAAGATTACAGTGGTCAAAAAAAGTCTGTATTGCAATCTGATTTCTAACAAAGCTCAGACTAACGTTCAACCAAATTTGGAGTTGTATGGAATTTGTCTTTGTTGACTTGTTTCTATGGGGCCAACTCCACTCCTCATTTTGGATCCTGGTTCCTTCAAGAGCTACACGTCTTTTTTTCCAGTACCAGGAATTGAACTCAGGACCTTGCACTTGTCAGGCAGGTGTGATGCCACTGAGTCACATCCCTGGCCCTCAAGAGCTACCTGTTCTATGTTTTAGGAAACAGAGCTGACATGTGACCCTGATACCATTCTATGTTTCAGGAAATAGTGGACATGTGAACCTGATCCATGTGATAGCTACTACCCTTACAGACTCATTACTTTGGCAAAATACTATTATTTTTGTGTATATCATTTTATTCCTTTTCTCTTCTACTCTTGGCCAGGGTGATTGATGTTCTTGATACATTAACCACATACACCCAATGTTGCTCAGCTGAAAATGGTCAACATTAGTTAGAATGTTTGATTTAGCTATGTGACACATAGAGAAAGCTCTAGCATTGGAGAACTCATGCACTAATTATTATCTCAGTACCAATGGGGCATATTGGCCAAAAAGGGGGACAGAGAAACAGAACTCTTATGAAAAGTCAAAAGCAATGTTTGTGTTTACAACAACCAAAAAAAAAAAAAGAAATCCAGAATAATTCAACATATAGTTTTTGAGAAATCAGATTTTTTGGGTTTGTTTGTTTAGTTGTTTTGTGAGTGGAGGGAGAGCAGTAGATTACCTGGTTCAATGCCTAGGGAAGCAGTGTGCAGTAAAAAGTTAGCCAATGTCTACAGAGTGCCTGCATCCCAGGCACAGCTTTCTTCCCAACGTGTCACACATATTCTCTCATTTAGTCCTCACAAGGACATAGGTGTTGCTTTAGTCTTAATAGAAGAAGGAATAGAGGCAGAAGGGGTTGAGCAGCTTGTCTCTATGGAGTAATGTGTGGGCTCCACCCTCAAGTCCATATATTGAAGCCCTAACCTCCAAAATATTTGCAGGTAGGGCCTTTAAAAGGTAATTTAGGTTAGTGAAGTCATACGTGATGCATGAATCCAACAGGACTCATGTCCATAGAAAGAGAATAACAGATACCAGAAGTGGGAGAACACAGAGCAAAGGCATTGAGGACACAGCAAGAAGGTGGCCTTCTCAAGCCAGGCAGGGAGGTCTCACTAGAAACCAGCCCTGCTGGCTCCCTGATCTTGACCTTCTGGCTTGCAGAACTGCGAAACAATGCAATGTTGTTGATCAAGGCACCCAGACTGTGGGATTCTGCTTGTGGCAGCTCTGGTAGACAAGTGCATTGCCTAAGGCAAGGCAAGAATGGCGCCTGAGACCAAATCCAGCTCCAGTCCTAGAGTCTGGTCACTGGACAGGAAGTGATGAGCTCTTTAGTTTCTACTGTCCTTCAGCTCTCAGTTCTTGTGCTTCTGAACATTTGATTTAACTTTCGGTACCACCATCAGTAAAGTGGAGGACAAATAGTCTCTGTAGAAAGGGCCAAATGTGTGTAAATACTTTCCAAACCATTAAATTACAATGTAAATGGAACAGCATTATAGACATGAATGACCTCAAAACTTTATCTTAGCATAGAGTCATTTCTCAGAGGACAGTTCACAGAACCTCAGAGGTTTCTGGGTGATGTCTGATGAAAATCTATATTGAAATGGAGAGTAGGGAAATGGGCTTTAGAAGAGGAAATGTGTACCTAACCTGATACTAAACTCTCTTGCTTTCTCATCTATGGCACTTTACTTTAGCATTTTTAAAATGAAATAGTAGTAGAAACCACAAAACTATTTATTACAGGTTCAGTTTATTTAATTTAATTAAATACTTATTGAGCACCTACTATGGCCATATGCTAGCTGCTTTAAAGAATGAAAAATAAACCACCAAGCACTGTTTTAAAAATATGTATAATCTCTAGAAGGAAAACGATAGAAAGGAATTAGTACTGTGAGGGGAGAAAAGGGAATATACCACAGAGAGAGTCAGAAGACTTGGGTTCAAATTCTTTGCCTACATGATTTCCTCTCCTGGGATCTGTCCCCACGTGCCTGTCCCCACCAGCCACTGTCACTTTTGACACTTATCTTTTTGAAACTCAGGAAAGGCTGTCCTGATTATATTGACTTCATTAAATCTCTGTTATATATAGTCCTACCATAATCACGAAACTTTCCTAAGTAACACTTTAATAGTTGGATTTTTACATTTATTTGTGTAGTGATCTGATGAGCTCCATGAATCCTGCTTTCATTGATCAATATATTCCCTCCTCATGCCCCTGCCCATAAACTAGCACTGTGCCTGGGATTCACCTGTGCCCATAGTTTATGAAGGAAATAGAAATGCAATGTGGGAACTCCTGGCTTCGACATTCCTAGGTGGTAAAATTACTTGTTCTCTTTGTATTGTCATCCATAAAATGGAGATGATAATACCCATTTTCCAGAGTTATTATCAGGAAATCATGGATGATACTCCATAAAATAAACTACAAAGTGAAGAACATTTTAATACAAGGCAAACTGCAAAGCACCATAGCAGTGAGACACGAAAACAGAGAGCAAAAATTGAATGCAGAGCAGTGTTAACTTCCTCCAGAATGAGGGCAGGAAGTGAATCAACAAAGACTTAATAGAGAAGGTGATGTGTGGCTGAGGAATGAGGAGGTTTTAATAAAGCAACTACTTTCTTCGCCAAGGAGAAAGAGAGAGAGAGAGAGAGAGAAAGAGAGAGAGAGGACTCTGCACTAGAACATCATTTTATAAGGACAAGGATTTTATTGTTTTATTCATAGCTATATTCCCAGTGCCTGTAACAATGTCTGGTCTTTATTTGTACTCAGTAAATACCTACTGAATTAATAAACAAGTGAATGAATATATAAGTAGATGAATAAATAAATGAATGAATAAATGAATAGGAGAGAGGCTATCAGAAGAAACTTTGGGTAAAAGTACAGACAAAACAAAGTATCCTGCTGATGTGCAGGGCATGGGCTGTGAGAGAACAAGCCCCAGGGTTAGCAGGGTCAGGAATCCAGTAAGCAGGGATTCTGCTGCCAGGTGAGGCTCCCTGTGGGCTGGCAGACTTCAGGGTGCCACCTACATGGCTGATTGCAGAGTTTCTAAGTTTGTGAACTGAAGCCCCTAGCTCTGGCATCTTTAACTGAAACTGAAAGGAAAATGCTGCCTGTTAAAACATCACAATGAAGCGGCTTGAGTCAAGCCTCAAATCTAATCATCACAAATTTCTCCACACATCTTGAGTCTCTGACAGCATGCGAAGTACAATGACATTGAAGGAAAAAGAATGTGTTTGTAATTATCACAAAGATGGAAACCATGGAAATCATCAGGAGCATTTAATTCAAATCACCAGTGAATGTAAATCATGTTGTTTGCATAGAAATGTGGCACCACTACAGATATTGGTTAAAATTCAGAAATAGATGAATCATGAATAAAATCCTACTTTAGCATGTATAAAATTTAAACATAATAATTCCTCTTATCTTTTGGTGAAAGATTAAGAAATCCTGTTCTTAGCGCTGCTTAATGAGAAAAGGGAAACTGAAAATAAACTGAATACTAAAGATTTTCAGTAAGTAAATCATGGCCTTTAAAAAAAATGTTAGGAAATCACTACTTAATCAGTATCTGTGCTAATGATCTGTAATCTTACCAGTATGAGATTGATGATAAATACCAAGTGCTGATTTTTTAATAACATGGAGAACAAATACATAGCATATTTTCAGATAGGAGTCACTTAATCCTCCTTAATGGGAAGCTGTTACAGTCCAGTTATAATATAATTCAAATAAAATCTTTTTAAGGTGTTATCTTAATGCAAATAGCAGCAGACTTTTAAACTATTGATGCCCCAAGCTTATTTTTTTTTTATCTAAGCCTCAGATGTAAGAATGTTTGAAATAATTGAGTTCTTGTCTAATTACATAAAGACTCATTTAGAACCTCATTTATTTGGAGGATCTCTGGCAGAGCAGACCCATTTAAAATGACATACAAGAGCAGGTAATTAAAATTAAAGTCAAAATCAAGACAGAGAAGGCAAGATTGGAACCAGTTGAAATTGCTCTGATTATTTCTGGAGGGGCAGCAGAACGTAGGAGAGTCTTTAAAAGATGAAAAGAAAGGAGGATAGAGGAAGGTAGCTCTTGGAGTGAGCTTTTGTGAGGTTTTCTGGTATGTGTCCAATTGCAAAATTGACTGCGTGCAACTAGGAGAGGTCATCTTGGTGGGGACAGATGAGGGCTGGGGACGCAATCATGGGGTGGCTTCCCTCACGTCTGCAGTCCTAGAAGGGCATGCCGGGCCTGCTGGGTGACACAGGTGGGAAGCACATAACCCAGATGACGAGGGCATTAGTCTTAGGTGTGCCTTGAATATAGCAAGTGGTTTTGCATAGAAAACTTTTGGTGCTGCTTGAGCAGTAACACATACATGTGTGCACACTCTTAAAGTGACTTTTGAGAATCCATCTCAGTGTGCAAATGGTTTTTACATACACAGTCTCACCTCATCCTCACAGCAGCCCAAGAAGCAACAAGTACTTTACTACCCCTATTTTATAAGTGAAGTAATTCCAGGTCCTAGACAGTTAAAGAACATATTTAAAGTGCAAGGATTAGAAGTTAAAAAAAGTGGCTCCAAATACCAAAATGTACTACGTCTGTGTGTTGACACTATTTTGATTTTTCACTCTTAGTAGATTTTTCTTTTCCTTTTCTTCCTCTTCCTTTTCCCTGTCTCACCCCCTATTTATTTCATTTCCTCCTTCCCTTTCCATTTCCCTTTCCTCTACCGTTTCCTTTCCTTCCTATCCATGGCTCCGCTCTGCCAGCAGCATTAGAGAACGCAGCTCATCCAGACAGAAGTCTTCAGAGCTGCAGAGTCTGGCCCTGCCTCCAAAGGTGGGGGCTTCTCTGTTTCCAAAGTCCTGCTTCTGTTGCAGCAAAACCATTGCCCTCAGAGCTCTAGTGGAAGTACCTGAAAAGTATAGTTTAACTCTTTTCTTGCTAGAAAGCAAGACCCGCATGGTCCTTAGGTTCACATGAAGGGTTTGCTCTATGAAAAGATCCCCAAGCTATGGTCTTCTGTGAATACTTTTGTTGCCATTTGAGCTCCAGAAACAAATCTTTCTCTACCCCACCATAGCAGGCGCTCAGGTTGTGTGTGGGAGGGCTACCTATTACACTTAGCTCAATCTCGATTATTCCTCTTGAGACTATGTAAATAACTGTTAGTAGGATCGAGTCGCTAATAATATAGGCATTAAGACTGTTTCTAGCAGTTTTTCTCAATGTGTATTCCTGAACCAGAAAGGGATAACAGCAAATGAGCTTAAAGTCCAATAAGTATATACAAGTACCTTCGGTTTAGTGATACCACAAGATAAAAGAAGATGTACATGTGAAGGTCAATTTCAGCTTTTAATACTCACCTGGACTAAGACATTGCAGTTGGACTAAGACATTGGATTAACTTTGGGTTTTGAGAATTTGGAGTTGCAGGGGTCCACTTTGCATTTTCCTTTTAGGCATGACAGTCTGGAGGGCTGTTAGCTGTCACCCTGGGCCAGATGGTGGGTGACAGCTTGATTTTCGGCTGTGCTTGATTCTGTGCTGCCAAGTGAGCAGAGATTGTGAGAAACTGGATGCTATTTGTTACACAGTGAAGAATCCAAGGTGATGTTCACATACAAGCCACAGATGCCATGGGAGAGCTTGTTGCAATAAAGAGGAAGCAGCCAAGATTAGACATGGGGTGATCTGAACTTAGGTCCTAGTTCTACCCCTCCTACCAACATCAGATGGGCTGGAACAATTCTTAGCTTTGCTCATAGTGAGTTTTCTCATCTGAAAAATAGAGATGACACTAATAATGACTTTGGAGAATTGGGACCCGAAAATGAGATAACAGCTAAAATATGATTTTAGAAACTGCTAACTCACCAAATGGAACTTAATAGTCGATAATACTTTCATTCACTTATTCAGAGTACTGTCTCCCTAATTGCCCTTACTTGGTGGCCAAAGGTCTCTTTTACAATTTGCACTCGAGTTTATCGACAAATATGTGCTTTCTCACCACATTTTTAATTGGAACTTTGTTCTTTGATGGTACCAGTTCAGGTTGGATATGAAAATGGCAGTCCAGTCAAAAAAATTTTTTTAGCCAAATGTAGAATAGAGGGTTAGAGAGGACTCCGAGGGGAGCAAACAGGGATGGGAGTGGACAGTCAAATTCCTGCTCTAGTAGTTACTGTGTCATCATTTCATCCTCTATGCAATGGTAGGATAATCAAAATAACAATCTTATGGTGTTTAGTATTAAGTGAAATAATGCATGTGTAACATGCTCTGTGTGGAATGCAGTGACTGTTAAATATTTTTATTACTATTATAATTAGACACTCAAATTCTCCCCATAGCAAAGGCCCCCTCGATGAGGCCAAAGGCAGAGGCACATAACACTCAGCTACATCAAGGTGTGCTCTAGACTTGGTGGCCTACTTTACCGTACCTAGCACATGTCCACTCAGTCTGTGGCTCGGTTATTCGAAATTCAGCCATTTTTAACCACTCTCAGGCTCTGAAAATAACTCCATGCAAGTTTGATTGGATTTTATTTAGTCATCTTGTTCCTTGCACAGGGTAATAACCAATTTCAAATTTCTTAAATTTAATTCATTAGCTTTCAGATTTCTTGTTTCTCCTCTTGTCTCTTTGCTTTGCTTTTCTCTCCCCCACCTCTCCCTCCTGCCCTCCAACCCTACCTCTGTCCCTCCTTCCTTCTCAGGATCTGTGCCAGGCCTGAGTGGAGCACAGTGATGCCTCAGTCACAGTCCCTACCCACAGTTTCAGAGGAGTGGTAGGATACACAGTCAAGGGAAAGTGTGGTAAGACAACTGACAGCTTGGTTTGTAAGGGACATCACTCAGAGCAACTAAGGTGGTTCCCAGGATGTGGCCTTTGAGCTGGACCCTGAAGGATGATTAGGACTTAGCCACGTAAAGACTTAGTGATATAGGAGAAATATAATGCAACCTTCTAGATGTCAGATGTGCTGAGTTCGTGTCCTCTGAATATTGAAGAATGAATTCCAAGGGACAATGGAGGTTAAGAGTAGGAAATGTTTATTGAGAAATAGCTCCTGAGAGACAGGAGGGGTCCCGAAAGTGGACTGCAACCAAGGCCTGTTGTCAGGGGTCATTTATACAACAAAGTCACAATGGGGGCACAACGTGGGTCAGGCTAATCTTAGCCTATAGAATTACAAGTATAGCCACTTAGCTAATATTGATCCAATAGGGAAATGTGTCAAGTAGCAAGGGTACTTGGAAAGAACAAAGGCATTTTAGGGATGGGTCCAGATGCTCTGGTCACCCACCTCAGCAACTAATGCCTATCTGAACTTTCTGGACCAGGTGGTGCTAATTACAGTATAATTCCAAGTTACTGCTTATCCCTTAGGGCCTGCAGGCCTGGCCACTGCATCTCTATCTTGAGGCCTACTCTTCAGATGTGCTTCCAGCCACAATTCTGATGTCTTTAACTTTTGTGCTGACTTCCTTGAGAACCCAGTCCCTCTTTGCATGTTAATTTCTATCTAACTGAGCTGCTTATAGTATTAGGAGAGGGGAGAAGGAGTGTATTTCAGGATATGCAAGCAGCAGGAGCTGCTCTCGAGGAGGGTCAGTAGAAGAGATTTAGTACAACTGTTGCATTTTCTCTTGTTTACTTTTTGCAGAGTCAGCTCAGATACTCTGCAAAGCAAAAGGGGTTATGGGGTTGAGATGATTCCCAGCTCTGACTTGCATTCCCCAAAAGCTGACTTCCTGGGGTTAACTTCTTGTCTTCCTGACTAGCTCCTGATGTCACCAAGCATCCAAGTGGCTCGTATATTTAGTCTATATCCACTCAGATAATAATACTGGTATTGGATCAGTTTTTAAGGGATCACTGGATATCTGGCAACCACTCCCTACTGCTCCTTCCAGCTTTATTCTCTAATGAAGCCCTCAGTGAACTGCAAAGGGAAATAATTTCAATTAGGATCATGCAATAGGCACCTTCCTCAGTATTAGCTTTGCTAACATCTTGACAGTTCCCTTTGAGCACATTCAATCTATGCAGTCAGTGTTTCTCATCCATTCATTTTACTTTCATCCAGTGGGTCTCGTTGCTCTATAACTAGGGGAAGATAAGGAACAATAAAACATGGTCCCTACCTTCAAGGTGATCTAACACTGAGAGAAAACAGAAATGATTAGGAGCACAAGCAAGGAATGGTTAAACTAGCACAGCTATCATTCCTGTTTTATTTTTATTTTTGTCCCAGTGGGAGCTTGTTAAAGGAGTGTCCTAGAAGAGGTGGCATTTGAGATAAGCCTCAAAAGATGGAGAAAATTTAATTAACTTGACTTCCTTATCCTCGGAGATACACTGAAACCTTTGGAATGCTTCTTTTTTCTGCCTATGAAATGTTGCTTCTGGCTATAGCCTCACAAGATGGACAGCAATGGAAGAAATTAGCTCTTATTTGAGATGCTACTTCCCACTCCCCAGCTCTGCTGTATGTATCAGTGCCCCTGTTCACATCCGGGATCCTTAATACATGGTGACAAGCCTTTGTCCCTGAAGATCCTATAGTGAGCTGCCATATTTCATTAGCATGTAAATCTGTCTAGAATATTTACTAACTCCATCAACTCACAGAATTACAATAAAATGATGTTTTCTGGGTTGAGTTTTAGACTAATGATTTTTCTTAACTTCATGGGGTTTTGGTGTCTGTTTCCTCAGGACGAATTCCAGACTTACTCTTGGAAAAAGGTAACATGGGTCCACCTATCAACATTAAGCAGCACATTTGGGCTCACTCCTGGACATCCCCTGATTATAGATGAGGACTGTATCATAAATAGAGCCATCCAAAAGCCAGACCTAAAGGTAAGTGTTAAGTATGGCGATGGGTGATGCCAGAGAAATGTAACTTTTTTCCCTCTTTCCCTCCTCTGATTTCCACTGTGCCAGGCTCTATTGACAGTGGAGAAAACTGTAAAGGACATGAACTTTGGGGTCAGATGGAGCATGCTTCAAATCTCACCTTCATCCTTACAAACAGTGCTACCTTGGGTAATTGTCTTACAGCTGCTGAGCCTCAGTTTTCTCATTTATAAAGTGATAGTAAAGGCTATCTCTAATATTAATTGATTAAATTCAATAAATTAAAGAACGCAAAAACCAATGCAATAGGTACCCAATACCTGTTAGTTCTTAATCGCATCATTCTTGGTATGTATAGCAGAGTTAATCCTATAGTAAAGTTATCACTCGGAACAGTCCCATGGAATTTTCCTGTGTCTACAAAATCACTTTATTTCCAATTTTGCCATTCAAATTCATGTGGGTTACTCTCTTTTTGACACATTAAATTAGTAGCACTTGGATTGTGACTGCTAACATTCATATTAAAAACACATTTTACAAGAGAGAATATTTTCTTTTACTTTTACAGGTGTAGACAGCTGTTTAGTTTTATGAGCTCAAGGTCATGATTTCTAAAGAATGAAAATCAGTTCCTGAACAGTCTCCATTGTCAGTTGCTATCACCCAGTTGTCATTGCTGCCAAAAGATGACAAGACAAAAGAGGTCAAGCTCCTCCAAGGAGCAGCCTGCTTCTTCTGCTAGGTTCATTCACCTAGATAAATTGGTTTAACAAATTAGCTTTACAGACATGGCCTCAGAGTTTTATTGCCCTAAAATTCCAGCATATTTAATTGTTTCAGATAAGTAATTACAAAGACAAATGAAGAAATTTTCAAATTAACAAATAAGCAGAAAGTATATAGCAGCATAATTCATAATAGCTAAATCTTGGAAGCAGCCTATATGTCCATTAACAGAGGAATAGATAAAGGTAATGTGGTATTTATACACAATGGAGTACTACTCTGCCATAGAGAAGGGTAAACTTGAGTCATTTGTAGGAAAATAGATATACCTTGAGATAATAATGTTGAGGGAAATAAATCAGATATATAAATTTAAATATCACATGGTTTCTCTCATGTGAGAAACCCAAAGTATAAATAAATTAAAGGGCAAAATAAAAGATAGACAATAGGATACAAGGAGATAGATCTTCAAAAGGGATGTGGAGGGAGGGGGAGAAGGAAGGGATGAAAAGAAGACTTAAGATGTATTATATACATGTACTAACTCCCTGGCACGGACCTAATCATTATGTACTGCGAACATGTACTGATAAAAGTAAAACAGAAAGAATGTGAGGGAGGAATTGAAATGGAAAGTGTTGATGCCCAGTCTCAGCGCCTTCATTTACCAGGGAGTTAGGCTGCTCACTGTCTTCCGGAGTCTTGAGCTCCTTATCACAAAACCCTTCTCTGTTGTGTTTTAGGATTGTTGTGACCCTAAAATGTGATATTAAGGTGATTTGTGAATTGCAGTGAGCTACATTCATACTAAGGTTTGATACTTGCATTACGACTAGAGGACAAACCATAGCCTCAGCCATGGTGACACTGATGGGAATAATAATATCAAGAATCCCAGGATGATAACCGTTTGGGGCCTTTTATGGGAATTTGGAGACTGAAATCAAGAATTTTGTTGGCTTTTCAAATGTAGGCTAAGAGGGGGCTCTAAGGACCATTTTGTAGAATGGCTTGCACAACTGAAACCCAGTGCTGCACCGGATAGCAGGATGCTCTTGCAGCTCCAAACAAGAAACGAAGACCAACAAGCCCAGGAAAAAAGAAGTCTTCCTGACTACTGAGCTGAAAGGTCAACCCCCAGACCCCCCAGCAGATACTTGATTTCCTAGTTATTACTTCCTGGCCTGAAGTTCCAGGAAATGGGCAAATAAACTCCATTCCTTGCAAATATTGTGCTTGACATTTGTAGAGGCTCTGATGGTGATGTGGGAAGTAGATAAACTCCAGGCAGAGATGTTTCCTGCTGAAAGAATCTCAAAGATGATTAAAAGGTCTACAGTGGAGAATTTCGGAGGAATAGCCTCAGAAATCATCAGAAGAGAATGGAACCTTCTATTTTCTGGCCAGAAGTAAAACTTATCAGTATTCCTAATTTATAAGACCATATTCTTCATTGATAATGCCTTCATCTGTGGATGTTTTGTGTCTGTTATGTTTTATGAATTTCCCAGTTTGCTTGTGGTTTCACAGCCTCTTGATGTAGGCTTTCTAGCTGAAGCAGGGAGCCTCACATGTGTTCTACCATAATTTTTCCTTTAAATTTTTTCTAACATAGATTTTCAAATTTATAGAATTCAGAAAGTAGGCAAGGCTCACTTTATACATCTTGAATCCTGAACTTAAGAGATTTTTCAGATTTTCTTTTGAGACTACCTTGAGTCTTACATTCTTGGAGAGAATGGGGTGGAACTAAAATTCCAGCCTTGTGAGAGATGCGATCAAAATGAATGTCAGGTGCAAAGTGAAGATGGAAGTATCTGCCCTACCATGGGAGGATGGAAAAGACTAATGATCATGAGCAATCAGCTCTAAAATACTCAGCAAATAGTAGCTGTGAGTAGTGGCATTATTTGCAAAACTGCAAGGAATATGGAAAAGAAAATTAAGTTGTAAGGCAAGAAACTTGACGTTACAACGGGGGCCATGATGACTAACATGCTCCAGGGCTGGTCACTTTCAAATGCTCTTTCCTGCCTCAAATTCACAGCTTACAAAGGAAGTGTCATTACCAGTGACTGGCAATTTCATACTGAAAATCACCTGGAAATAGGATATGTTCTTAAATAATTTATTTTGCAACCAATCTCATTGAAATAAACCCATTCTCTAGAATTAAAAAATACAACTCTTAAGGGTTGGAGATTTAGCTCAGTGGTGCCGCCACCTGCCTCTCAAGCACAAGGTCCTGAGTTTGATCCCTGGTACAAAAACCCCCCAAAACACAAATAAAGCAAAACAAAAAAAATACAGCACTTAATATTCTTACCTGGTAACTATTAAATGTGTGTGTGTGCGTGTATGTGTGTGTGTGTGTGTGTGTGTGTGTGCATGCAGAAATTTGACATATTTGTTGAGTAGGATTTCAATTCTAGGTTTTGTGACTTGAAGTATGATTTGAAGTATGTTCCTAGCCAACATGTGGTTTTACAAAGCATTCATTCATTTATTAAATAAAAAATGTACTGAACACTTGTTATGTACCAGCTATATACTCTTTGCAGTTTTAGAATTTATCTCATAGTTATATTGACTATAGTATTATAATATGTTATAAGTATATAACATAGAAAGGAGAAAAAGTAGAACTTAGCCACCATCTGGCCAATTATTCAATGTTTTCATGGGTCAACTGAGGTGCAGGCATATTTAGTAGAAGTTCTCAAGGACCCAAGTAGTAGAGTAGCTATAGCAGGAAACCTTTTACACAGTTCCTCAGCTTTTGCCATCATTAAAATTATGTAGGGAAATGTCATGATATTGATGCCCAGGATGCACTGCAGACAAATTAAATTAGAATCTCTTGGTGCTGGCATCCAGGCACCTGTGTCTTTTAAAGCTCCTCAGATTTCCCTAATGAAGAACCTGAGGCTCTAACCATTGCTCCACTGCCATCTGAAAGACTCAGTGTTTCTCTCAGTGCTTTGTGAGGTCCCCAGTTCATGGAAATTCAGATTCACACATAAGGTTGCTTAAAGAAATCAGAAGGAAGAAGGCACAACTGTCATGCTCATTAAGCCTCTCTTTTCTTTCCACTGACAACACTTTCAGAGCCTCACTTCCTGGAGCACATTTTCTTGCATATAAACTCCTCTCTCTTCCTTAGTATCGGCTGCCAGCCTAATGCTTTCCAGTGTTTCTTCTGTAGGTTTCTACACAAGCATATTGTCTGTGAGATAAGATCCCAAAGGCCTTATTCTAGCATTTATGTCTACTCATAATCTAGACTTCGTTTATATTTCCAGCTTACTTATTCACTCTGCAGCCAAAATACCTACTCTCTTGCTTCCTCTCTCTCCACTAACTTGTACAGAACTTCTTTGAAATAATCTCTTCCCTCCATATCTGAGCAAATTCTTCCAACCTTTAACTGCTGCAGTTTCAAATATGGTCTTTTCTGTAGTTCCTTTTGTCATCTGTCCTCCCTTTATTTCTACGGCATTTTATTAGTATGTCTTTTTACTTTATTATGTTTTTATTTGTTTAACATATACATATTGGGCTGTATGACATAGTGTTCTTTTTTGAAATTTATTCTTTCTTTATTAGGTTATAAGATAGTGGAATACAGAGGCTAAATTTCATTTATTCATATATTTATCTATGTAATAAGTCCATGATATATGTTGACTGAATGATGATTTCTAGTAAGGTTGCCATTTGTGTAGTAGGAAAGAATAGGATAAGGAAGGAAAAGATAATTCTTAAATAAGTATTTAGGCTTCTATCTTTACTTCTCTCACAAATGCTTCTTTGACCACTCAGTTGCTGTATGATCTCCAATCTTCAAACTAGAGATTTTCTTAGTACTTTTCTTTTCCAGGTGAGATGCATAAAAGTGCAGAAAATAAGATATGTTTGGAATAATTTAGAAGGACAGTTCCAAAAAATTGGGTAAGTTGTTTTAGAAAGTGCATCTAAAGAAGAAAAATGTTAGCTCAAAAATATTATTGCTAAATGCATCCCTCTCATTATTATTTTAGCTCTCTGGAAGACTGGCTCAGTTCTGCCAAGATACACCTAAAATTTGGATCAGGCCTAACAAGAGAAGAACAAGAGATTAGGTATCATGCATATTGTTGTCTATATTAGCTCAAAAGGACTGTTATCTGCCAAATATAGAGCCCAGTGAGTAGTTACCTTAGTTGATTGATATCAAAAAGTGTTGCAATGTTCTAGTTGGCATTATTAAATTAAATCCAGTCACATCCATTATCTCACACCTTTCAGAGCCACCTCATGGGAGAGATAGAAAAGACATCATGACTGTCTCGACATAACAGGTTGAAAATATGAGGGTCCAAGAGGTTTAATGGCCTGAACAAGGTCATACAGAAAGAGATAGAGGAAGAACTGAGTCCCCAACTTAGGGCTGTAGGTTTAGTGTTCTTCCTTTACACAATGCCTCTAAAAGTTATTGTAATAATAGGCCCAAACCTGTTTTGATTATGATCAGGAAATACACAGACATCGGAACAATGCTATGCAAGATGTGAGTTGCTCCACAGTTCCAGATCAATAACTAGGTAGTGGGAAAGGTTCAGGGAGGGCCTGGGAATATCAAGAGTCCGTGTGGTTTTCAGTAACTATCTTCTTTGCCCTGGGCCTTAGTTTTCCAGTTTAAAAAAAGGAGAAGGACTCTGAAAAGGCCTTGCTGGATTTAAATTTCATGCACCTGTGCCAACCCATCTCTAGCACTTCAGAGAGACCTAGGGTCAAACAGCATCAGCATCTTGGGCAGCTTGTTAGAAAGAAAAAAAGGATCTTAGACCTGCAGGATTTGA
This sequence comes from Heterocephalus glaber, assembly GCF_053883595.1. NCBI lineage: Eukaryota > Metazoa > Chordata > Mammalia > Rodentia > Bathyergidae > Heterocephalus > Heterocephalus glaber. The sequence goes on from NW_028258324.1 coordinate 62,368,147, forward strand.
TCCTACCCAGTCAGAATCTTCATCTTAATGAGGCCATCCAGTTTAAATGAAAGTTTGAGGAGCCCTTCTCTAGCACATTCAGCAAAGCTATTTGATCTGGGTGTCTATGTGAAAGGCACAGAGAGAGAGTGGTTTGTGTTCTAGACAGCAAAATAACCCATGCAGTGCAATTCCTCCGCATGATCAAAGGAGCACATCTCTGGGTCTTCAATTAGAGGGATGTGTGATTCTGCAGATTGACCTATTTCAGAGAGCTCAGGACCTGTCCACTAACATTAGAACACATTATACAGCCTCCTAGAACTTCTGAGAAGGGGAAGGAAATAGGTACAGTATTTGTGTATCAGTAAAACTATTCCCTTTTAATGACTTCCCTGGTTCATTTCCATGGAACTGGAGTTGGGACAGCGTTTAAAATATATCAATCCTAATTATTGAATGAGAAAAGGGTAACATTAAATATCCAAATTATCATTTAGGAAAATGTTTAGACCCAGGGAGGTGTTAACTAACAAAAGAGCCCAGTTGCTTTGAGAAGGATAGGAATGTCGTGTAACCAAGGAGATTTATCTAGAAGAAGGAGGGGGGAACATGGGGCAGACCTTTTTCTGAATGGGCAGAAAATGAGTTCATTTTCATTGTTAGTGACTGTGATCTCTCTTGGCAGGAGGCTAATATGTGGGCCTAATACTATTGATGTTGAAATCACACCTATTTGGAAGCTGCTCAGCAAGGAGGTAATTTCTCCAGTATCTTCTCTTGGGGTTGGATGGAAAATGAAGATGTTTAGCTCTAACCAAACAATCAGTAATGCAACTTGTTAATAAGTAACTATAAATGGAAGGTATTTTAAAAGAATGCTTGATATAGTATTCTTCCTATTTCTCATCTACTCTTTTTCTTCAAGTTTCTCTCTTGTACACTGCTGGATATAATACAGGGTATAATGCTAATGTGTGTACTTTTTATTTGATGATTGGATGGACACAGTATTTCTTTTCTTGTTCTTTAATACTATGGTGCTTAGCCTGTTCCAACTTTGAAACTAATACAGTAATTTCTTTTCCTTTCTTTTTTCCTCCCTCTCTTTATTTAGAAAGCCAAATTTTTAAGGCAACATATGCAATTTCCTCAACATGCAAAATTATAGGGAGAAAAGTACCATCTGTTCAGCCTTATAAAGTTCTACTGATCTCAATGTATGTGTGAGAAAGACTTGATCATTATTTACTAAATTAAACTTTTGCTGCTAGACTGTCACACTGGACTTATTTTTCAGACCATATCCATAAGGCAGTGCCCTGTTTACCACCTCCATACCTCCTTGCCTTGAAAAATAAAACAGCTTATTACATTCAAGGTACTTTCTCAACATTTCCAGAAAGCTTTCAAGGGTGAAAAAAAGCAAATCACTGATAGGAAAAGTTTCCACTAAGTTTTTTCCTAACCAGAAGCAAGAATAACCATTCCTGTTTTAACAGGGGGAATTTGAGTGAGGGCACACAATGTTTCTCACCACAATGTTGACTCAACAATTGCACCAGGAGTGTAGTTGTTGGAGTCAACGCTCTCCTCTCCTACATTGTTCTAGATGCTCAGTTGCCACTTACTGCTTTCATCTCAGTTCTCTGTGGGAAAATGTCAACTCATCCATTAATATAAAGTTTTCCACTGACTTCACATATGGCAGCTCTTTCATCCTAGGGAAAAGTAATAGACTAGAAAGTGTTTTAAATTTGTAAATGTGAACTTAACACTTCACCTTTCTGAAGTCCAGTATTGTAAATGGGAGATAATATCAGCTCTTACATGATATGGTGGTCAACCTGTTGAAACACAGATGCTAGTGTGTAAATTGTAAGGGGCAATAGTGGTTAAAAGCAGCGCCCCTAGGGGTCAGATTGCCTGGTTTTTAAGCCTTGGATCTGTGACAGTTACGGGTGTATGACCTCAGGCCAGTTTCTCAAGATCTAAGGCTCAATTTCTTCATTTTTACAATGGAGATAAATAATAAATTCTGGTTGCTGAGGTAATTATGGGAATGAAATGAGCAAATTCAGGTAAAGTTGCTTAGTGTAGTGTCTGGTACATGGCAATTGCTGAATAAACAAAGAATAGCATTTTGGGTGGGATGATTTACCACATAGAAATGGTTATGGAAACAAGTCAATGAATAGTTATGTGTGAAGCCTAAATATTTCCCATCTATCTTCTTTGTGTCTGCCAACAGGTTCTAAATCCCTTTTACATATTTCAACTCTTCAGTGTCTGTTTATGGTTTAGTGAAGACTACAAGGAATATGCTCTTGCCATCATACTCATGTCCATCATTTCCATATCTTTGACAGTGTATGACCTCAGACAGGTGAGTTCCCTCACTAATCTTGTGGTCTCAGAAAGAGATTATTAGTGACTTCACTGAAATTTTCTTAGAAAGGAGAATTATGATCTTGTCATTGTCCAGTACATGATAAATAAAACCATGTTTGTAATTATCTAACACAATAGTCAATGCTCAACAAGCTAGTCTTTTCCCTTCCCTCACATCCCAAAGCCTAGTCTTTTAGGGTACTTTTGTCCCTGGTGGAAGGTGGAGGAATCTGTTTAGTATGCACTCCTTTGGCTTTTGTGTTTGTTTGATACTCACTGGTCAAATCTCCAATTCAACTCTTGACTTTCTAATTGGAAGAAAATCACACGGAACAAATTGGGTGATGGAATCTCTGAGAGCCAACTTTGCTTGGGAAGCGTATTATACATCTCTGATCAAAGTGCTTGCCCATTCCCTGAGATTAAGATTTCAAATAACGCCTTTCTTCTGGTTTCTGAGAAGCCCATCTTTCTGTATTCTACTTTCCTCCAATTTAGCACATAATTTAACCATTTATTTCATAAAAATGGTATAAGCCGTAAGACAGTGGTTTGTTCACCTCCCACTCTCCAATTGCCAAATGACCCAACTCTCCAGCCGGTGCCAGGCCTGTCTTCTCATTGCAGTGGAGGAGGTCTCTTTGTCTATGCCTGACACACCATCCTCTCCTGTCTTCCTGGGGTCATTAGCAATCCGCTAATGACTTCTTTCTCTCTCTTCCTAAGAGACTATCTGACAAGGGTTACCATTCTCAACCATTTTCCAACTTACAAAGTTCAACAAGGCAGTCCTTTCCTTGACACATCTCTTCCTTCAGCTGTTACAGTAGCTCTCTTCTTCCTTCTGCTGTACAAGTTCTTGCATCTTTATGTCCACTCGCATTGTTCTTTATTTTCCTCTCCCTTTTCATTTGCTGACCTGATTTCTTCTCTCATGACTCCATTTATACAACTCCTGTTAAAGTTATCGCGACAACCCTAAAGCCTATTGTTTTAAAAGTTAAAAAAAAAATCTGTTTTAATTAGCAATTCGTAGGGACCCTGAATTCATAGGGCCACAAAGAAACCTACTCCAAATGTGTCAGTTGCACCACTTGAACCTTAGAGAGAACCACAGATTATATATATGCACATTGAATATTTAAAATTGACTTCTTTGCAAACCTGTGTAATTGATGTAAAAAGTATGTTATAACTTTTCAGCTGAGACTGTTGATGCCATTATCATGATTTTAGAATAAATTCTAAGTGAGTGCAAAATAATAGAGGCATATACAGATGTAATTAATTTTACATATAATTAATTTCATGTATAACCACTTGTGAGATCCAGACTCATAAATCTAACAACCTATTTGATATCACCTACCTTTGAGTCCCCAAATTACCTTAAATTCAACACATTCAACACAGACCTTAAGAATTCCTCCTTAGATCTCTCTTTTGGTGTACCTGATTTGGTAAAAATACACCACTGGTCATTTCGTTGGTTTAAACTGGAAATCAGATTGTCACCCTTGAAATTTTCTTTTCCTTCTTTCACAGTCACGCAACAAGTTCTAAAGGTTGTTCTCCCTAAATATATCTTGGTATCATTTACTTTTTTCTCATCCTACCGCTGCTGTGCTTCAAGTTAACATTACTGTATCTCCTGTCTGGCAGTCAGTTCACAACCTGTTCTGTTCATCATTCTTGTGACATATTTATTAGATTTGTAAATAATCTGAAACCAGGAGATTTAGAGAATGTCTTAAATGACAAAAATCAGAAGTAAAAATATGAACACATTAAATGAGAATTTTAACTCCTCAGAACCTGCTAGGAGGTTCCTCACACAATATTTTCCTCCATTAATGTGAAATCAAATACAGTTTTATTATATATTTCTTTTGTCTTCTCTTATTAACTCACTCTCAGTGACCCATGTATTTTATATATTAGAACAAAAAGTGCTACAAGGATATAATGAGAACCACTAAACTCCTTAAAAAGTTATAGATTGGGAACTTTGATATGGAAGAGCCCAAAGAGAAATAATGCTTTGTTAATCAAGCCATTCAGGTATAAACACATATTAAATGTTCTTGATGTTATCTACCTAAAGAACTGCACCCAGATTTGCGGTTTTCATTTTGAGTGGAAAGAGCATGCTGGGAAATACCTTTCTGCTAAAGAGTACATACTTGTTAATGCTGAGGAAAAAGCCTTTTCAGTTGCATACTAGACTATTCAGTCTTTGTTTTTCGCCAGTACATTCATCTTCACAGAAGGCTAACACCTTACTGGATAATTCCTGGGACTATACTCAAACAAATAAACATTTTCTGTGTTCCTTTCTTTTTCAGCAATCTGTAAAACTCCACCGTCTAGTTGAAGCACATAATAGCATTACAGTCTCTGTATGTGAGAGAAAATGTAAGTTCCATTATTTTAGATCTGTGTTTTATCCATATAAAATCAGAAAATGACTTGAATTTGTATTTCTGATTTCTGGTTGCTCCTTCTACTCCTATCTTCATTTGCATTTTTCTTGTACATTTGTTTATAGGGAAGAAGAACTTGAGATCTTTTCACTTTAAGGGAAAAAAAACCCCCTTACTTTACTGAGGTGGAATTAATATATAAAAAACTAGACACATTTATAGTGTACAATTTGACATTGCTTTGACATGCACTCATAAAATCCTCACCACCATCAAGATAATAACCATCTATTGTCCCCCTAAATTGCTTGGTGCCTGTCTGCAATCTTTTCCTACTCCTTTCCCCTCCCCATACCCAGACAGTCATTTGCTTTCTGTTCATAATCCATAGACTGTAGATGAACTCCTGTGTTTACAATTGTATAAAAATGGTACTTCACACTCTGTATTTTTGTCTTTATTTTGACTATTTTGGGTTAATTTTGGGGCCATCAAAGTTGGAATGGTTTTGAGATTCATTCATTTTGTTAAATGTATCAAGAGTTCATTCCTTTTTATTCCTGAGAGTATCCTGATGTATGGGTATACCAGTTTGTTCATCCATTCACCTCTTGACAGATATTTGGGTTGTTTCTAGATTTTGTCTATTACAAATAATGCTGCTACATACATTCAAGTATAGGTCTTTCTATAGCCATGCATATTTTTTGAGAAAGTACTCACCTGAAAAATGGGTGGGTATGTTTAACCCTTAAGATGTTTAACACTTCCAGAGCTGCCAAACTGTTTTCCAAAGGGGTTGTATCAAGTTACATTCCCACCAGCTGTGTATGAGAATTTCAGTTGTTTCACATTCTTGTGAATCTTTAGTAGGTCAGTCTTTTAAATTTAAGCCACTTTCATATGGAAGTATCTCATTATTGTTTTAATTTGCATTTCCTTAATGACTAAAGACCTGAATATCTCTTCATTTGTTTATTTGACACTTATCTATCATTGTTTTGATGAAACATCTATTCAAATCTTTTGTTTATTCCATTGCTTTCTTATTATCAAAATTGAGTTCTGGCTACAAGTCCTTCATGAGATATATGATTGGCAAATATTTGCTCTCAGTCTGTGACATCATGTCATTGTATATACAACACCTTTCAAAGGACAGATGTTTTCACTTTTAGTAAAGTCCAGGTTATCAGTTTTTTCTTTTGTGGATCATACTTTTGATCTAAGACATTTTTGTCTAATCCAATGTCATCTATATTTTCTATATTTTCTTATAGAGTATTGTAATTTTTATGTTTTACATTAATTTTATATTATATTCTGAATTTTTTTGTTGAAGTTCATTGTTTGCTAACTGGTATCTAAATACTAACACTATTTAATGAAAATTTACCTTTTCTCTAGTAAAATGTCTTTCTACCTTTGTGAATAATCATTTGTCTGCATATAGGTAGATTTAGTTCTAGATACCTATTCTGTTCTAATGGTCTATTTTCTTCTCTTAACACCAATGCCACATAAAGTCATTTTCTAATAAGTTTTGAAATATTTGGCATCTAGCCTTGTTCTTCTTTTTAAAAATTATTTTGAGGTACATTATTGGGACCCATATAATTTTTATATGACTTTTAGGATCAACTTATCTATTTCTAAAAAAAAAAATGACATTGTGGTTGGGTTTGTGTTGAATCTATAGATCAATTTGTGGAAAATTAACATACTAACACAGTTGGATCTTTTGTGGTATAATATGGTATATATACATCTCTCGATTTATTTCTCTTGGCAGTGTCTTGCAGTTATCACTGTATGATGAGTCTTACACATTATTTCTCAGATTGATTCTTAACTATCTCATGGTTTTTATGTTATTGTGATCTTTTTAAGTGCAAATACTCATTTGTTCATTTTCTCGTAGTTCCCTCATGTTCAGGTTCTGGTTTGTAGTCTGCAGATGCACAGGAATGGAGTCTGGACGCCTCTGTGGCTCTCTGTGGGTCACTCTCTGTCCCATGCTCTGCTCTGGAAGCTCCAGCTCCCACCCCCCTCCCACGCCGTGTCATCTGCATTCTGCTCCCCTGGGAGCCCTCTGGGCTTTGGGCCAAAACTCTTCATGGACAGCAAACTGAGCCAATGCAGAGCACTTTCACTTGTTGCTTGATGTTCATTGTTTAAAAATCATTTTTTGAATATATTTTGTAGGATTTTTGATTGTTTCAGGTGGGAAGATAAATGTGACACTTTTTATTCCATTTTTATTTGAGGCAAATTTGTTGTTGAAAGTATCCTGATCTTTTACTTTCCTTATTATTTATGATAAAATATTTTGAACATACACAAAAATAGAGAGAATCTCATAATGAAACTCCATCACCCAGATTCAATAATGATCAACTCATTGTCTCTTTATATTTTTAAATCTGTTTTATTAGTTCTGTTACTCTGGATTATTTTAGAACAACCCAAGATATCATTTTATTTGAAAACTAGGTACATAGCTCTCAAATATAAAGACTTCTTTTAAATTCATTTATCATATCTTTAAGAAACCCATAATTAAAAAATGCATCAATTATATGTGCAATGTCAGATTTCCTCAACTGAATCAAAGTATGTGCTTATATTCATACGTATGATACATATACTTATTGTGTGCACAATGAAACAATTGGAAGAATGGGAAAGTAGATACATTTTAATTTCAAATTAGGATTTCCATATCTTGTGAATGATCATGTCTCAAGTTTATTTCAATCTACAAATTCCCTCTTCTGTCTCTTATTTTTTCTCCTTGCCATTTTTTTGTTGAAGAAAACAAGTGGTTTGTCCTGTGGTTTTCTACTTCTCTCATGCCATTTTCACATATTATGTGAAATATTTCTATAAGAAAAACACTCCTCAACTATTCAGTTTAAGAAAGAAAAGATAGATATCTGATTTTTTTCTCTTTATCATCTTTCAAAATAATAAGCTGATTAACATCTTCCAAAGGCTTTTTTAGTGTCTCAGTGTTGGACATGGTTAATATTTATCGTCCATCACCATTTTTACTCCTGCTTTTCACAACTGTCTCATCTTTTGTTGGGAAGAGCCTCTTCTGGTTAGCTAGCTCCAGAGTTCTTTAGACATGACCCTAGTTGCTACTGAGTTTTATTTAGTTTATCTATTTGAATAATTCATGCCCCAAAGCTAGACAATTCCTTTTTCTGAAACACCTGTAAATAGGATACTTAGAAACTTTAATCTGAGCATTTGGAGCGCAAGTTTTTATGGTGGTCACGACTGCTTCTAGGCTTTTTCAGAAGGCACACTGATAGAATGCATTATGCATAATGATATTTTTAGTGCAAACTTAGAACTGTAGACTTTTAATGTAACTTTGCTGATTGCATCTCTGTGTTCCTTTCTCTCTCCTAAAAATTTCAATTCCAATGACAGGAACAAACTTATCATTTGTTTTATCTCACTATAGGCAATAATCTCAGAATAACAAACTAACACACTCAGGAGTCAGTATGATTCCTAAAACACTTCAGATGTTTTTAGAGTTCTTCCCCCCATTTATGATATTTCATTAGAAATGTACAAATTATTACAAAATTATGCTTTAAAGTCACTCAAAATAGTTCTCTATATGGTTACGCCAACAACTTGGTAGGCTCATTTCACTCATTTTGCTTTAGATTTTTTTTTTCTTTTTGATACCGGGGATCGAACTCGGGTCCTTGCGCTTGTGCAGCAGGCGGCGAAACCACTGAGCTAAATCCCCAGCCCATTTTGCTTTAGGTTTTAATGTTAGCCTTTCAAATTTATTTTTGTATCATTTATATAGCTAGTACGGTAAATATCTTCATGGTATGAAAATCAAATCCACAAGAAAGAAGATATTTGGGGAATCTAGCTCCTCTCCCTCTTTTTCTGTCTTGTATCCTACTTCTCTCTATATCTCTAATTATCTCTTCACATTATTATTGATGTGTTCTTACATTTAAAAATAAACTTCAGTCATTTGTAGCAAAGTGGCTGCACCTTGAGATCATAACGTTAAGGGAATTAAATCAGACACACGAGCTTAAGTATCACATGGCTTCTCTTATATGAGAAACCCGAAATATAAATAAAGAGCAAAATAAAACATAGATAATAGAAAGTAGGGAGATAGATATTTCTCAAATGGTAAGAGGATCAAAAGATGAATGGAGAAGGGAGGGAAAGGACACAAAAAAGGGATTAAGATGTGTTATGCACATGTATCTACTCCACATAAGGAATGTGAACATTATGTGTTAAAAACAAGGACTAATAAACTAAATAATTTTACAGAGATATAAACAAATTACATATGAAAATAATAGCTATATATTATATATTTATACTGTAGTTGAAGCAGTATACAAATCATATTTAATCACAATTTATTTAATCATATTTAATAATATTTTCCATTGTATATAATTTACATAGTTAAAAATATTTTCAGCGGCCCTTCAATAGCTGTGTATAGCTAATCTTCATTCATTATTTCAGCTGCATAGTACTCTCTTAGGTGAAGGAACCATCCTTTATTCAATTTTTCCTCTTTTGATGAAATTTTTGTCAATCTTTTACAAGTAGTGCTGTAAAAAAAGCCTTGTGCATATGTCTATCATGTTTTGCCAGTATATCTTTGGTATAGATATTTGAGAAGCAAAACTGCAAGGTTAAAGAATAAATGCATCTGTTCTTTTGCTAGATAAATATTGCCAAATTCCTTTCCAGAGAGATTATACCAGTTTGCATTTGCACTAGAAATGTGTGTCAGTTTCTTCACAGCCTTGCCAACTGAATAGGCTGGCAAACAGATTTTCTAATCAGGTGAGCCATATTACCTCATATATGTTTCTCCTCTGTTTTAGGAAATAATTTGTAAGTTAAAGCAAAGTTGCAAGAATGGTTCAAATAACTTTTTTCCAGCACTGTTTAAGAATAAATTTCTGACAGGTGTCTCGATGACAGACACCTGTGTATTAGTGTGTATTTCTTAAGGATTAAGATATTCTCGTATGTAAGCGACAGGGTGACCAAGAAGTTAATATTGACATGTTAGCCCTAAACAATAGTCACATCCTACCTGTATCTCATAATGCTCTTTGCAGGAAAGGGATCCAGGATCAGTCAATGTGGTTGTTTTCTTTTTCTTTTTTGGAGAACTGGGGATCGAACTCAGGACCTTTTGCTTGCAGGCAGGCATGGTGCCACTGAGCTAAATCCCTGGCCCTCAATGTGACTGTTTTCCACGTTTCTTTAGTAGTTTTTCAATCTTTTTTTGATGTGCATGACCTTGACTCTTTTGAACCAGTTATTTTTGTAGAATGTTTCTCAATTTTGATTTGTTTGATTTTTCCTCATAGTTAAGTTCACATTACACACAGACATGATATCGTGATGTCATATTTTCACTGTTTCTCTTGGATGCCACATAATGTACATTTGTTCTATTACTGGGGATGTTAACTTGTTAATTTCTTAATTAGATTGGGTCTGCAAGGTTTCTCCTTTGTAAATTTTGCTCTCTTCCCCTATGTAATTAACAGTTATTTTGTTAAGAGAGATCATATACTAGACCATCTTCATCACTTTCATCTACTAGTTTCAGTATACATTGATGTTTCTTAACTAAATCATTACTTTAATACTTGTCAAATAATGATTTTCGAATTTTATCTTCTTAATTTTTAATTACCATTTAGCTGTAAGGAATAGCTACCTTTTCTTCTTACTTATTTATCCATTTACTTATGCCATTGGGGATTTATGAATTTCTATTTCACTTCATGGCTATTGTTCTTTTTATCATTATTTACTTTGATGTTGACATTGTTACAGGTTTAGGCAGCAAGGGCCTTTTAAATTGGCTTTGACATCCTTTTAATATGTCACCATTGTTCTTTGAACATTTTCTGACCTAATCTTTTTTTTTTTTGGTACCAGGGATCAAACTCGGATCCTTGCGCTTGTGCAGCAGGTGACGAAACCACTGAGCTAAATCCCCGGCCCCATCCTGACCTAATCTTACAATAAGATTTCCTAGCTTCTATTATACTCTTTATGGCTCAGCCTCATAGCCAGTCATAGCCAGTCACTTCCCCAAAGAAACTTCATTCTTTTTTTGAGGCGGGGAATGGCATTTAGAAGCCAAAATTTGGCCACCAGGGGTGCTCATTAATCTTGGTGTTGCACTGCTTTTCTGCCCTCTCTGAAAGAAGAATTGGAGAATATTCCTATGAACAAACAGACCAGCAAACATTTGTATGTTTATCTCTGTATATATATATATTCTTATATCCTTGCATATTGACATCTATCTTACCACTGTCTAGTACACTAGTATCCCCGATTTGAAGCCACAATTCTAGTTTAGTCTGTTTTCTGTCTTTGTAGCTTCCTTGCTTCAGTGAGAAACCTCGTTCTCATTAACTTCAATAGAGCTCCTTACTGTAAGTCCTGCTCAGAAAAGACCAGACTTCTAGTGTGACTGATGCTCACGCTGCTCCCCACTTCACTCCCATGTAGACACATTTTTCACAGCATCAAAAGCCAACAATCTCACAGCAGGCCACAGCCACTATAAGGGCCTTCTCCCCCTGCTGGCTCTGCTGTGTCAAAGCCAAGGCCACAGAAAAGCCTCCCCTCCTCCTCAGGCCTGCACACCCTGTGCAGCCTGCGCCCTTGTCCCCACTGCCCTCTGTGTGGATGCCTCTCCTGCTCAGCCCCCTAGTAGTTTTGGGACTGAACAAGGAAGGAAAAATGTAACTGCAACCAGGCAGAAATCAAGAAGGAAAGAAAAAAGGAAGGATGGAAGAAATGTCCTTTCTCTTATTATTGGGGTAAAAATGAGCAGCTTTTCAGACATTTACAGACCACTCAGGTCTGTGTCTATGTGTGTGAATGTTAATATCTAGCAATTTGTTATTAGGTAATTGCTCCTCGTCTCTTTGTTAAGGCATCTTTCTATGTTAGGAATATGAATCTTTTGTCTGTAAGTTTTCTGCGTTTGTCAGTTTTTTCTTAGCTTCTTTTGTTGCCACACACAAGTTTTCAATTTGTGTCATTTCTCACTTTTTTCTTCTCATCTTCAGATTTTGAATCAGTGTTGAGGGACAGCTTCCTTTTTTAGATGCCTTGGCTGCTGTCTCTTGATACCCAACTTAGATAGATGTTAGAGTGTGCTTTTGGGCGGCGGGGGGGGGGGGCAATCACCTGACTCAACTCTGTATCTTCACATTTTTAGCTGGAGTCCGACAGCTGGAGTCACGCTTCTTGGTGCCTGGAGATTTGTTAATTTTGACAGGGAACAAAGTGCAAATGCCGTGTGATGCCATCCTGATCGATGGCAGCTGTGTGGTAGATGAAGGCATGCTGACAGGTATGGGTCCTCCCCACAGCTTGCAGCCTCAGTGGGCTGTCCCAGGCTCCACTCTACCGTGGTCCCTGCTCTTCCTCTACCTCAATGACAGTGGCTTACTGCAAAGTGTGGGGCTACTTTGTAACCCTTCCTAGTACCTTAAATCCCATTCCATCCTGCTATGGATGGATCTGAGAGACCAAATTAAAGCTGCTTTCTCTGTGCTAAGTTTACTACAATCATAACTTTTCTAGTGTTTTGTAAACAAATAATCACTAGAATCTTTTCACTTTACCTCACAAATTGCATTGCTCATTAGATCTTTCGGAATTGTCTGTGACTCTTCTATCTAGTATTTCATTGTATCTAGTATTTAAATGTGCAGTGTATCTTCAGATGAAGTTGGAAGGTCTGAAATTGAGCCATGACATCCTGAGACCTACAGGGCCAAATCCAAGCTCATCCTAGTCTGGTTTAAAAGTGCTTAAAAGTTCATAATGGAGCATTTGGAAAATTTACTGCTTCTAAGATGCACCCCGGGTATTTTGGACTTATTGTATTGAATGTTTAAATAGCATGCTGAGGTGGGAGGGCCCTCAGGACACAGCCACTGAGGTCTAGGGAGAAGTGATGTCGTGCTCCAGCCTGTACTACTTTGATTTCTCACTTGTGCGGCATCAAGAGACATTGTGCCAACCTTTCTGAAAAATAAAGAACAATCTTTTTCAGAGAAGAAATGGGAGGCAGTGAAAGCCAGTGATGTCTTGTGCTTCCTATTAAAGTCTGTATCTAATCCATTTCTCCCAGCTAGACCAGAAATGCATGGAATGGAGATGAGAACACACATCTCCCTCCTGTGTGAACTTACAAGTACATGGCAGATCACGGCGGGTTGGGTTCCTCTCCCTCAGAAAAGTGTCCCTTAATTCTAGGACCTTTGCAGTGGCGAGTACTGATTTCCTAATGAAAGGAGCCATTGCATACCAGAATATAACTCTGACTTTATACTGCTTTCTCTGCAAAGACCAACAGATGGCTTGCAAACTTCCCTCAGAGCAGGTCAGAGTTACCTTCACCCCTTCACCCCTTGCCTTGTATTAGCACTGAAAACCACTGAAGTATGGTCCTCTCACCCTCGCTGGCACAAGTCACTGAGATCCCAGTTGCCAAGTCCAGTGGATTTAAAAAATTTCCCACCTTGTTGACTTCTCGGTTACATTTGGTCTTCTAGAGTATCATTCCTTCTGAAAGCCCTCTTCTCCCCAGCTCTCTAAGACAATGCTCTCTCTCCAAATTCTTCTACCATTGACCACACTGGCTCACTTTCCTCTACTGTTACTCTTCCTCCATCTCCATGATTTTGATGCTGGTCAGAGCTATGATTTTGTCCTTTCCTCTTCTCACACTCCACTCACATTCTGTGGCTTTCTCATTTATAAGCTGCTGAGCTCCGATTAAATATCTTTAGTCAAGACTTCTCATCTGAGCTCCGGGCTCCCGTAAATGTCTAACTACACACAAGGCATCCCAGGAGTTCAACGCACAGTGGCCGAAGGTGGTCCTTTCTTTCCTCCTCTCCTGTAATCCCTGCTTTGATGAATAATGTTGCTGTCAGCTCTACCTCCCAAACCAGGAACCAGGAAGCTGTTTTAAATTCCTGGATCCCTAGACCTGCCAATATAAAATTTTCCTCATGATTTGTAGCATCTTACTTCTTTAATTTTTGAATCCAGTACTTCCCCTCTATTCCCATATTCAAAACTCTTCCCCTTCTGCCTGGGCTCTTGTGGTCCTTTCCCAGCCTCCAGCCTTAACCAGACTTCAACTTATCCCATGTACTACGGACAGAGTATTTTCTCTTCAACGTAAGATGTTGCTAATCTTCTGATCAAGGGAGTTAGATATCCCCCATCTTCCTCCAGTCATCAGTGCCTACAGGAAAATGTTCAAACACTTAACTGAGTTACACATGGGGTTCTCCGTGTTTCCTCTCCTCCGTAGCCCATAGGGCCCATTATTTTCCCCACACTTCATATTCTAGGTACAGTTTGCTACTCTCTTAATGGGTTATGTCCAACCTATCTTAACATCCATCCTTGATTCACAGTACTCACAATATTATAACATGAAATTCTACTTATTTCCTTATCTGTCTAAGCTACGTTTATTTTGTATCCCCAATACCTAGGGTTGTTTCTACCATGTAAATATCTGCGGCATGATGAGTGGGCACAGTCCCAATTTACATGAGCGAATTCATCTCACCCCATAAAATGAGGTGCTTGTTTTCTGTAGGAGAAAGTATCCCAGTCACCAAAACTCCATTACCCAAGACGGATAGCCCTCTGCCCTGGAAAACACAGAGCGAAGTGGATTCCAAGCGGCACATCCTCTTCTGTGGGACAGAAGTGATCCAGACCAAGGCAGCTTGCTCCAGGATGGTGAGAGCCGTGGTGCTGCAGACAGGTTAGCATCTCCTCCCTCTTCTCTGATATTTTTAATGAAATGGTTCTGCTCGGGTGCCTAGTGCCTTGCATTTATTAGGTAAGGATCAATCTTTGAATAGCAAATGAAATGTATGTAAATCTAGTGTTTTAAATGCCAATTTTCCAATTGAACTATGGCATATGCATAATGATATGGATGATAATAGTCACTATTTATGTGTTTTGCAATTTATAAACTATTTCTGCACATCAAACTAGCAGAGCAAAGATGATGAAAGTTTTCGCTCTTTACATGAATAGAGTGAGGCCATGCAATTCAAATGAATGTTTAAAAAATGACACAGCTAGTAACAGGCAGAGCTGGATCTGAATTTCAGGTCTTATAGTTTTTCTAGGTAGAGATAGAGATGGAAAACTTAACTCTGGAAAACATTAGAAAATCTAGTTCATCAGTATTTTTTGGAGCACTTAGTTTTAATTCAAATGAAAGGTGTGTGTGTGTGTGTGTGTGTGTGAAAGTGTGTACTCGTGAACAATTTCCTTAAGATAAATCATATTTAGAAAAGTTGTGCTCTACTCTCAGTATAGTGGTTTCCTGAGATGTATTGAAATTGGAAGGAGGGAGGTAGGGAGAGGAAAAAAGGAGAGGGAGAGAGAGAGAGAGAGAGAGAACATATTTCCATTCTATCAATTATGTATTTGCCCAATTATTGCCTTTGGCTTTGAACAATGTTTAAATATCCCTAGAGTAAAACAAAGGTAGTATTGAGATTTAGAAGAATATTAGCAATAGGATTTATCATCCTGAAAAAAATGGGGTATTATTTTCCATTTCAGGATTCAACACTGCAAAGGGGGACCTTGTGAGATCCATTCTTTACCCCAAAGCAATGAGTTTTAAGCTCTACAGGGATGCCATCAGGTTCCTCCTGTGTCTCGTGGGGACAGCCACCATTGGCATGGTCTATACGCTGTGTGTCTATGTGCTCAGTGGGGTAAGCTGTCTTTGCTCTCCCATCACATGAACAAATTCACTCTTGGTATATTTTAGGATCAACATGTTGACCTTATTCATGGACATGGTTTACAACTCAGGAAACAAAGCCACACAGACACCTGCTTACGGGCTCAATATAAACAACTGATCATTAAGTCCCTTGGTAACACTCAGATCTTGTGGGATAGTGGGACAAGATGATTTGCTGACTGAATATCAACATGCTTTATATCATTTTTAAAAATTTCAATCTGAAATATGTTTCAATAAAGTAGTGTTTTATAGCTATTAAAATGAAGAATTTTAAATAAAATCAGATGCTCAAAGTTGGTGCAGTCATAGTAACCTGGTACATTCTGGTAGCATTATTGTTACAAACTTTTTTATTACACTTTTCAAAAAGATGTGTAGAGCCAGAAACATGACCATACCCTTTCACCCACTGATACCATTTCTCAGAATTCGACCTAGAAAGGAAACAGAGAAAGGAAAAATCATACCCACAAAGCTGTTCATTGTTGGCGTCTCTGCGAGACCTGGGGACCACTGTCTTCCAGGAATCTCCAGAGGATGTGGTGAAGAAAGCTCTCGATGTGATCACCATCGCAGTTCCTCCTGCCCTACCTGCTGCCCTGACCACAGGCATTATCTATGCCCAGAGGAGACTGAAGAAGAGGGGCATCTTCTGTATCAGTCCTCAGAGGATCAATGTATGTGGACAGTTAAACCTTGTCTGCTTCGACAAGGTATGTGAGCTTCATCGTTTATCATTGGCACCATTGGGGAAAGGTGCTTTGATCCTTTCATAAAGCCAAAAACATCTGACTTCATTTTTTTCTTGGTTGAGGGCATGATCTGGAACAGACTGAGTTCTCAGATTCTGGGCTTTCGAGAAGGGGAATAAATAGATACTGCATAGGTGGATTGTGTAAGGTCCTTCCAGCTTTTTAAAAAAAATTAATTTTATTGGTACATTTTAGGTGTACAATATAATGACATTCATCATTGAAAATTTGTACCTTTACATAATCTCTCTTGGTTCTTATTTTTCCTCCTTCCCCTGCCCTCCCTTCAACCCCTCCATCCCTCCCTATTTACAAAGACTTTGTTTCCATTTTTCCATTTTCTCATATTAATTTCATTCCTTTCTTTTCTTTCCCCTACCCCTCACACTTCCCCTTCCCCTTTGCCCATTTTCTTTTTTTTTTTTTCCCCATTAAGTTTATTGGTACACTTTCAGTATACAATACAGTTATATTCATCATTGGGATCTTGTACCATTACATGAGTCTCTTGGTTCTTACTTTTTTCCCCTTCCCTTGCCCTCCCTTCACCCCCTCCACCCTTCCCTATTTGCAAAGAACTTGTTTCCATTTTTTTCCTCTTCTCATATTTTTTCCTTTCTCTTTTTTCCCTTCCCCTACCACTCCCAGTTCCCCTGCTCTTTTAAACCTTTTCTTCCTGTTACACAATATCAGTTATACATTTTTAAAATTATAATATCAACATCTAGGAGACATTACCACAAATTTTACAGAATTTAAAAGGATATAAAAAGCATATTACAAAAGTCTTTTTTGAAATAAATTTGACAACTTCTAAGAAGTACCTTGGAAGACAAATTAATGAAACTAACTCTGGAGGAAATATAAAATTGGAATAGCACGTATTATAGAAAGTATATTCCTAGCTTGAAAACTTACCTATATGACAACAGCAGGCTCATAAATATTTTAACTGATAAATTATATCAAACAATTAAAGCAGAAAAAAGAAGGAACACTTCTCCCCTCATTTTAGGAACTCAACATTGGGCTAATCCTAAAACTGGATAAAGATAATAGAAGAAAAAAGTATGAACATAGATAGAAATTTGTTTAACAAAACAAACTCTTAGAAGTCAGATCTGGCAGGATGTAGAAAGTGGTTTTGTTATAGGGATGGCAGTGTTGGTTCAGCATTGGAAGATCCACCCCCCCAAATCATCATTTTAACAGAGGAAAGGAAAAAGCCATATGATCCTGTCACTAGTTGGAGAAAAAGAATTGGACTAAATTCTACAGCTGTTCGTGGTAAAAGCTATCAGGAGACTAGAAGTAAAACAGAAACTTCTCAGCAGATTAAAGACATGTACTCCATACTTCCAGTGAGAATGCCTTATATGAATGGAGAAGATACAATGCTTTCTCCTTAAGGTGGAGAACAAGGGCAGATATGCTTAC
Source organism: Heterocephalus glaber (assembly GCF_053883595.1). Classification (NCBI taxonomy): domain Eukaryota; kingdom Metazoa; phylum Chordata; class Mammalia; order Rodentia; family Bathyergidae; genus Heterocephalus; species Heterocephalus glaber. The sequence continues at coordinate 62,385,993 of NW_028258324.1, forward strand.
TCTTTATCTGTGCATTAAACTTTGAAACCTAGGCCCCACCAAAATAGTCTGGCAATAAAATGACACAATTAGGATAGGATTGGCACGGCAGAAGCAAAATCTTTATATGTAGATGAAATGATCATCTACAGAGAAAATACTAAGAAATCTCTAGGAGCCCCTAGAACTTGTACTTGAATTTAGCAGGATTAGAAAACACAAGGTATATATAAAAATTCAGGTCTGTGTATACTTGCTATAAAGGAAGAATTGGATATTGAAATTTAAAAGCTATGTAGGAGTACAAAGGACCTAGAAAAGTTAAAAACAAAAACATAAACAGTGTTGGAAGACGTTTAGTACCTAATTTTAAGACTTCTTCTAAAGCTACAGTAATCAAGACAGTGTTGGTGTAAGGAAAGACATATAGATCATTGGAATAAAACAGAGAATCTAGAAATAGAAACACACATATATGGTCCACTGAGTTTTGAAAGATTATTTAACATTAGCATTTTATAGAATATAAACTCAATTCAAGAGCCGAGGAAGAGACAGTGTTTTCAGCAAACGGCACTAGAACACCTGGTATCCGTATATAAAAAATTAACCTCAACCCTTTTTTTCCATACATGGAAATAACTTGAAGGGATCTATGAGCCTAAATAAGAAAGCCTAAAAGTATAAAACTTTAAGAAGAAATTATAAGGGAAAATGTTTATGAATTCAGGGTAGGCAAGAACTACCTAGTATACAAAAGACATGATGTATAAAAAAAAATTGATAAATGAGATTCCATCAAAATTTAGAACTTTAAATGACATCATTAAAATGAAAAGTAGTCCTTAAACAGCCCATATTTACAATGCATAAAACCTATGAGCAGAATATAAAGAATTCTTAGAGCTCATTAATAGCCCAATTAAAATGTAGACATAAGAAGATGATAAATAGCCAGTATAGCAAAAAGAATGGTGTGCAACTCTAGAAGCAGAAAAATACTAATCAGTACAATAACAAGATTGAATTATACACTCATTAGGGAGATGAAGTTAAAAGTTTTAAAAGCCTTGTCATGACTTTTTCTTTTTGTTGGATTCTCCCCCTTTGCTTTTAATTTGTCACATTCAATGGATTCATTCTGCTGGGTTTCCTGGGGTTGTGATCCTCATTATCTTTTCCTAGGGTATTGTCTAAAATTTTTTAGAGTGCCGGTTTGGTGTTCATGAAGTTTCTGAGGTGCTCTTTATCATGAAAGTTTCTTATTTCTCCATCAATTTTGAAAGATAGTTTTGCAGGGTACATCAATCTGGGTTGGAGGCTGTTTTCCTTTAGGGCTGGAAATACATCATTCCAAGCTCTTCTTGACTTGAGAGTTTGCATTGAGAAGTCTGCTGTGATTCTGATGGGCTTTCCTTTGTATGTGATTTGTTTCTTTTCTCTCACTGCTTATAGAATTTTGTTGTTCTGTTGGATTTCTGGAATCCTAACTATTATATGCCCATGTGTAGATTTTTTTGATTAAGGCTAGCTGGAGTCCTATATGCCTCCCTTATCTGTATGTCAAGTTCTTTCCCTCTCCTTGGGAGGTTTTCTGCCATCACTTCTGTGAACAGATTTTTTTATGTCATCTGCACTCTCTCCTGTTTCTTCATTGACTCCAATCAGTCTTATTTTATTCTTCTTTGCATCATCTAGCAGCTTCTGGATTGATTTCTCATGTTCCCTTACAATTTTCAAGCAATTTTTCTTTTCCTCCTCACTAATTGCAATCTTATCTTCTATATGTGAAATTCTCTCCTCACATTGGTTCATTCTGCTGCACAGACTTTCAACGGAGTTTTTAATCTCTTGGAAATCTGTTTGTATCTGTTTTATGGATTCCATTTGTTTCCTATGTTGGGATTCCATCATGTCCCTCAGATCCTCTATTTTTTTTTTATCTGTGTCCTCTCTAGATTTATTAATCATGTCTTGCACCATGAGCAAAATCTTTGCTGTTATCTGAGTAATTATTTCTGATTTCAGTTTTCCCAGATCCTCTTTTGTTGCCAGTTCAGAGAGTCCAGGTGGTTGAGTATCAGATTGTTCCATCTTGTTTCCCTTTGGGGTTGCTGTAGGTGATCTGGAACTCTGTTTTTGAGGCTTGCTTATATGTTTTCTCATTTCCACGGGGGGCGGGGGGTGTGCTTCTGGTGACCACGAGGCTCACCTTCCCTGGGGAGCTTTCTTCTGGGTGTTGGGAGTGGGTCAGCTTCTCTGCCCTAGGAGCCTGGGATGGCAGCAGGGGAACTTCCTTCTGGGTGCTGGTACTGGCTGAGCTTCTCTGCCCTAGGAGCCTGTGATGGAGGCAGGGATCTTCTTTCCCGGTTCTGGGACCGGCTGAGCTTCTCTGCCCTTTGGGCCGGGAGTGGAGGGATTCAGTACTGTGGTCTGGTGGTCCGGTGTCCTCTGTGTCTTTGTAATGTGGAACCAGGTGGCTGTACACAGGAGTGGGGGGTGGAGGGTGTCCAGTGGATTGTTGCCGGGGCACAGGCTGATTTGGCGAGTTCTGCGCAACTCGCGCCCTCAGTAGGGTGTGCCCCTTTGCCTATTTGTTTCCTATTTGACATTATCTATTATACCTTTTAGTCCTTATTTACACTTTCAGTCTCTCAAAGTAGAGAAACTATTCAGTATTTACACGTGTGTCCTATTTATTTCTCTTAAGAGTATTGCCTCAATGTCCACCCATTTAGCTATAAATGTCTCTAATTTCTCATTTTTTATGGCTGAGGAGTACTCCATTTTATTAAAAAACCAAATTTTCTTTATCCAGTCTCCAGTTGATGGGCATTTGGGCTGCTTCCAAGTTTTAGCTGTTACCAACTGTGCTGCTATGAACATGGGTGCACATGTATCACTGTGGTATGATTCTTTTAAATCTTTGAGGAAGATAACCAACAGGGGAATAGCTGGGTCAAATGGGACTTCCAGTCCTAGTTCTTTGAGGTATCTCCATTCTGATTTCCACAGTGGTTGCACCAGTCTACACTCCCACCAGCAGTGGAGCGGGGTTCCTCTTTCCCCACAGCCCTGCCAGCATTTGTTATTGGTTGATTTCATGATAGCAGCCATTCTTTCTGGAGGTGGAATCTCAGTGCTGCTTTCTTTTGCCTCTCTCAAATGACCAATGATGTTGAACCCTTTTTCATATGTTTATTTGCTATTTCTACTTCTTTGTCTGAGAAATGTCTTCATTTCAGACGCCCTTTTTCGGATTGGGTCTTTAAATTTGGGAGGTCTGATTTTTTTTTTTTGATACCAGGGATCGAACTCGGGTCCTTGCACTTGTGCTTGCGCAGCAGGCGGCCAAACCACTGAGCTAAATCCCCGGCCCTAGTTCTGATTTTTTTAAGTTCTTTATAGATTCTAGATTCTAGACCTTTGTCTGAGGAACAGCAGGTGATTTTTTCCCACATTGTGGGTTGTCTCTTCACACTGTTGGTGGTTTCTCTTGCTATGCAGGTTTCTAATAAGAAGAGATCCCACTTGTTGATTGTTTGTGCTAGGTCACAGGCAACTGAGGTTTCGTTCATAAAATCTTTTCCTACACCAGTGTCTTCAAGAGTGCTACCTAACCTCTGTTTCAGCCAGTTCAACATTTCTGTTTAAATATTTAGATCTTTAATCCATTTCAATTTTAGTTTAGTGCATGGTGAGAGATATAGGTCTAGTTTTAATCTTTTGCAAGTTGAAACCCAATTTTTCCAGCACCATTTTTTAAAGAGGCTATTTTTCCTCCAGTGAGGGTGTTTGGCTCCTTTGTCAAAGATGAGGTGGCTGAGTGTGTCTGGAGTTGTTTCTGCATCTTCTAATCTGTTCCACTGGTCCTCAGGTCTGTTTCTTTGCCAGTACCATGCTGTTTTTATCACAGTAGAGTTGTAATATAGTTTCAAGTTGGGGGTTGTGATACCCCCTGCCATGTCCTTGTTGCCTAGAATTGCTTTTGCTATTCTGGGTCTCTTCTTGTTCCAAATAAATTTTTGGATTGTTTTCTCAAGGTCCATGAAGTATGCTGCTGGGATCTCAATTGGAATTGCATTGAATCTATATAGCAGTTTTGGAAATACAGCCATATTCACTACATTGATCCCTTCTATCCAGGAGTAGGGGCTGTCTTTCCATTTTCTGATATCATCTTCAATCTCTCTTTTCAGAGTGCTATAATTTTCAGAGAAGAGGTTTTTGATTTCTTTTGTTAGGTTGATTCCTAGTTATTTCAGTTTTTTGGATGCTATCGTGAAAGGAATTGTTCGCCCTATTTCTTTCTCATTGAGTTTTTGTAGAGGAAAACTATTGGTTTTTTGTGTGTTGACCTTGTATCCAACTACTTTAATGGATTTTGTTAGTAAGCCTAGAAGACTTTTGGTGGAGTTCTTGGGGTCTTCTATATACAGTATCATGTCATCTGCAAATAATGACAATTTGACTTCTTCATTTCCTATCTTTATTTCTTTTATTTCTTTCTCTTGCCTAATTGCTGTGGCTAATATTTCCAAGACTATATTGAACAAGAGTGGTGATAGTGGACACCCTTGTCTTGTTCCTGATTTTAGTCCGAAGGATTTCAGTTTTTGACCATTTAGTGTGATACTGGTTTTTCATAGATGCCTTTTATCAGATTGAGGTAGAGATTGTCTATTCCAATTTTTTGTAGGGTTTTTATCATAAATGTGTGTTGGATTTTGTCAAATGCTTTTTCTGCATCCATTGAGATGATCATATGGTTTTTGTCCTTTGCTCTGTTGATATAGTGTATTACATTGATTGATTTGCATATGTTGAACCATCCCTGCATCCCTGGGATGAATCCCACTTGGTCAGGGTATATGATCTTCTTGATGATCTATTTGCCAGTATCTTATTAAGGATTTTTGCATCTATGTTCATTAGTGAGATTGGCCTGTAGTTCTCTTTTTTGGTTGGGTCTTTCTCTGCTTTGGAGATCAAGGTGATGCTTGCTTCCAGAAATGAATTCGGGAGCATTGCTTCCTTTTCAATTTCATTGAAGAGCTTAAACAGTATTGGCAGTAGTTCCTCTCTAAATGTCTTGTAGAATTCAGCAGTGAAGCCATCAGGGCCTGGGCTTTTCTTAGTTGGTAAGTTTTTAATTACATGTTCAATTTCATTGATATTGGATTGTTTAGAATTTTTAGGTCTTCTTCATTCAACTTGGGTAATTCATATATATCTAGGAATCTGTCCATTTCTTCTGCGTTTTCCATCTTATTGGCGTATAGGTTCTGGAAGTCGGTATTGATGATCCTCTGGATTTCTGCTGGGTCTGTTGTCATTTCATCCTTTTCATTCCTAATTGCATGGGTTTGGGTCTTTTCTTTTCTTTTTTGATAAGTTTGGCTAAGGGTTTGTCAATTTTGCTTATTCTTTCATAGAACTAACTCTTTCCTTCATTGACTTTTTTGTATCGTTCTCTTAGTCTCCATTGAATTGATTTCTGCTCTGATCTTTATAATTTCCTCCCCTGTATGAGTTTTGGGTTTGTCCTGCTCTTCTTTTTCTAGAAGCTTGAGGTTCAGCATCAGGTTGTTTAATTGGGCTCACTCTGTTTTCCTAATATGAGTATTCACTGTATGAATTTCCCTTGTAAGACTGCTTTCATTGTGCTCATAGATTCTGTATGTTGAATTGTCATTGTCATTTAATTGTAGGAACTGTTTGATTTCTTTTAATTTCCTCTGTGACCCATTGGTTATTCAGAAGTACGTTGTTCAATTTCCACGTGTTTACAAAATTCTTGTGGTTTTTTTTTTTATCTGTGTCTGCTCACCTCTTGGGCCCTGGGGGCAGTGGTACAGTGGCCTGGAAGGTTCACCTCCTCTGTGCTGGGGCAGCTCTGTTCCTGGGCGCTGGGGGCAGTGGTCAGGTCTTTCCAGCTTGATCGCCCATGAAAAATCAATGAATTAAAATTGCATCTTGTCCTTTGCAGTCAAAAACCTTCATACAAAAAATAAAATTTAAGGCCATGGGTATGGTCACTCCTTGATTTCTAATGCTAAGAATTTTGCCTGTATACAATGCTCCAAACAAATTTATTGACTAAGTGAATAAAAAGGGAAGACTATATGAAACTATCTTACTAAGAGATTTGATTACAAGAAAGCCCCACCTTTACTACATGTTGCCATCTGTAATTTATTGCTTAAAATTTTTGTTAATGATTTACCAATTCCCAAGCCTCTTACACTACCATCTCTTGAGTGTATTTGTTTAGTCTACACACCTGAGTTGGGATCAAGGTGGGGTGAAATAGGATAAGATAATAATAAAGGGCACCACAGGCAGGTGAGTATGGTGTGGCATGGGCATACTTGAGCAAGGGACTGTGTGGCTTGCACAAAGGCAGGATGGTAACATTGGAAGAGGATGTTTATGGCCCTAGATGCCTAGCTAAAACAGTTGTATGTGTGCTTTAGGCAGCAGAGAGCCATTAAAAGTCTTCGTCACCTTCACTGACTTCTTTTTACTTCTTTATTGTGGCAATATATGTATTTTATAATAAATTTTACCACTTTAATCATCTTATATTTACGATCCACTAGAATTCAGTGCATGCTCACTGTTCTGCAGTCATGACCATCAGCCATCTTGAGAAATCTCTTCAGCTTCCAAAACCAGAACTCTGTAGCCAGTAAACAATACATTGAAGGTTTTGGTGCCTGAGAATTAAGGGGATCAGAGCTTTATTTTATAATTAGTTGAGAATCTGGAAGATATACCAACCACTGAAGGTTAACATGGCTTTTGCTCCCCATCATTTAGTATTATTTTTTGATCACACTAACATCATAAGGAAGAATGTTCTATGTATATCAGATCATATCTGTGGACTTGGATAAAGGAATAAGAGTGGGGGAGGTAATCATGACATAAATTTAAATGAAAACGAGCTTTTACTGTATGCTAAGTACTAAAATAAGCACTTTATATTATCTCATTTAATCTTCACAACAAGTCCATGTGATTATGACCAGGTTGCAAGAAAGAGCTCTGATATTTAGAGGGACTATAATTTTTTTCACCACAAAGACAGCATTTTGAACTTACTCCGAACTCAGCCGTTATAGTACACCAAGGAAAATAGCACCACGTAACTTTTTCCCAGTTATCACATAGGAAACCATTTCTTTACAGTCTTTTCACTAACAGTGGCCTGTAGGTAAAAATCCTATTCCACCGCTTATTTCTGATGACTTGCTTTTAATTTCTACTGTAAAGACTGGGACTCCCCTGTTTTATAGCTCTAAAGGCTCACCAAGGACTTTCCCATTCATTCCTTCTACCACTACATCCTCAAACACTCCTCTGAGGTGTGTGAGGGAGATACTGCTCTCTTCTTTTTATCACCAAGGACACAAAAGTTCGCAGAGATTAAGTGCTGGCTTGTCTTACAATTGCTTGGAGGTCATAGAAGCTTCAGTCCATACTGTAGATACTCAGCTTATTTCGGCTGTCTTTAAAGTGCCCATTTTGATCATACGTTTGTGACTTGAATTTCTCTATTAAAACACCCATTTTCCTTGGCTACAGGGTCAGCAGCCCTTCAGAGTAACTGGCTTTGTTTCTGTTTAGACAGGTACCCTAACTTGTGATGGCTTGGATCTCTGGGGAGTTGTGCCTTGTGACAAGAACGGGTGAGTACCTTGTGCTAAACAAATGTCATTCCTCTTTTTCCAGAACTCGTCCTTTACTCTCAGAACTACTAATGGAACTTTCTGGGTTTTGGATTTGGTAAAGAGTGATTGCCAAAGTCTGTTCATTTAATTCCTGCTCTTGGATTCTTCCAGGTCTCCCCAAAACATGCACTCACAACCCCCAATGCCAAGTCCATTCCCAGCCCCTTGCCATCCAAAACCCCAGGAGATGAAAGGGAAGTTGTGATAACACAGGGGAGTCTTTGCTGAAATGCCATTTGTTTTCAGCACGTTCGTCAGAGGCCCGACAGTGAGCCAGTGTAAGTAACCAGACAGTGCCAGGACACTGTCCTTCAGAGCGGTGATATTCCGTGAATAAGCTGCAGCCGTTGGATGGGTGAGGAGGAAGGAGGAAGCGGGATTTGCACGCTGACTTTCTGGGAGAGGACCGTGTGTGGGACTGCAGCTGGCGTTTTCACTTTCCTGGGTATTACGGCTCTGGGAGCTCTCCCTCTTGGCTGCCAGCAAATCCTCGTTCCAGTCATAAGACTCCTTGTGGCAGTTTTCAACTTGGGGCAGATGAGCCTGTCGTCCTCCTGCAGCCCCCTAGTGGCCATAGGCGAGCTCGCTCTTCCACCTGCTGTTTCTCCCCAGGGCGGCCCCCAGTGCGATGGGCAAATGTGACGCATTTGCCACTTAGGTTTTGTTTGAAAATGAAAGCATTTTCTACGCAGCACTTACACCCAAAATCAAAAAGCTTTTTATATATAAAAGGTAAATTGGAGTTCTTTTCCGTTTGGCAGACAACATATAATTTATCCACAAAATATTTTTAATTGCACATGGTGAATGTTGTCACAGTAAATACCATTCATAAACAAATCTATTTTATAGGTTAAAGAATAATGCTGGTGTTTCTAACCATTTTAGTCTACAGAAAGAAGTGCTTATAAGTGTTAAACTTTCTACCATTCTTTGCATTTTTTTCCCCTAGAGGATGAATTTGAATATGTACCAGGTCTCCTTGTTTATTAGTGTTGTTCTGTTTCAGCTTTTACCAAAAATGTATGCATTTATGCAAATATGTGAGCATCTTGAAAAACAGTCTGTTTCTTCCTCATTTGTTTCCCTAACGTTGTAACCGTGCACAAGGCAGGTGTAGAAGGTGCATAGTAAACGCTCCCTGAAAGGCACTAAGCACACCTGTGTTTTGAATGTCCTACTTATTGAACTGATAACATATTATTCACAAGACTTTGGGGAAACTTATATTTCTAAAAACAACTTATTGTGTTTGGCTAAAAATCGATACAAGCTTTAGGTTACTGACTGATCGATTAGATCTGCCTCCCTTGCTCCCTTTCTCCCTTTTCCTTCCTCCTTTCCCCCTTTTCCTTCCTCCTTTCCTTCTTTTAAAAGAGTCAAATTTGGCTTCAAAAGACAAAAATAGCAATTTAAAGCAAAATAAATTGACAACTCTACTTCATGAAATGAGACAAAATATTTAATTCTAGGTAAACAGTCAGCGCCTGACTTCTAAATTGTTAAACCTCTTCTTGTCAAAGGTGGGTCACTCGTGTCTGATAATTCTTATCTCTCCTGCAAAGGGCCTGACCAGTGCTTCAGTTATTTCAAGCCACCTGAGCTTGATATTGAAAGCTGCCTGGGCTTGATAAATCACAAATAATCAAATAAAAATATAAGGACAGGAAGGACAGAGCTCTATGTATTTGTTGTGATAACCAGCCTGGCCCAACCTGCTGGCATTCACAGTTATCTCTTCAGAATTACAGACAGATGACAAGAACATTTGCCATCGTAAAAATAAGGGTTTTTTTCTGATATATACTTTGCGTTTTATTTTGTTCTATTTTTTCCTCTTGCATTGTCTCCAGTGCCTTTTTCTCTTTTTTAATTTTTATGTTTATTAGTAAATGTTTTCAATACCCAGTGATTACATTCCCTGTGTGCAGCTGGTACACGTATAGGACACATCTTCATTCTCCTTACATCCCCTCCCCTCCTCTCCTTACCCGCTCCCTCCATCTCTGGGTTCTCTTCCCTTTTGCAAAAGATGCCTCCCTTCCTATAATCTATCTTTTATGTAGCTCTTCAATTTATTTATACTTCGGGTGTCTCATATGAGAGAAACCATTTGATATTTAAGCTTATTTGTCAGATTTATTTCACTTAAGATTATTAGTATGAGCTCAGGCTACTGTGCTAACAATACCACTGGTGATCTCTTCCTTTTAGATGTTTAGTGCTGTACAATGGGGGATGTTGTAAGCCACTGAGATGACTTGTTATTGTGATGGATAATAATGGGTAAGACTAGAAGAGTCAGCCAAGAAGTTTTTGAGCTCAGTGTGACAAAAGAAAGCAAAACCCAGGAAGGAATATGGTGGAGTTGTGAGTTAATACTGTGATATGGATCCTTTCAAAAACAAAAGGCTAGGTAGGACTGGGGATGTAGCTCAGTGGGGCAGCGCCTGCCTGGCAAACGCAAAGCCCTGAGTTTGATTCCCAGGGCCAAATACAAAATGGCTAGATCAACTGAAGACTGTATTTCAAGAAATGCAATGAACATATTATTAAACATAAGAGTCTATTCCTTGGGGTCACATTTGAGACAAACAATGACAAAAATCTTTCCAAGACAGAGTAACTGGGAAGGTGAAAGTTCTGTTGGAAATGATGTTGAGAAATAGCTAGAGGTTCCAATGTCATCCAGGAGTTAAGGAGGATAAAAGTTAGGGGGATTATGGCAGAGATGATTCACAAATCTAAAAGAAGTGGACACATGGAGGAGAGTAAGCGAGTAGATGCTGACGGGCTCCCCACAGTAGATTTTACTTCTCCGTAGGAAGGAACTCCTGCCATTCCCTCTCCTCCAAATGTGAGTATTTTGTAAACCAAGTGCTGCGTTACACATGTAAGAAGGGGCTGACCAATAAGGTCGCAGAGAGCATTTCTCCAGGGAACCTGAGACTGAACTCAGGAGCTTCCATTCTGAAGTAGTGAAAGAATCCTGCATATGACATTTGGCTTGTATTTCCATAGATGTTTAGATGATGTAGTTTTTCATAAGAGTTTATGGGGACAATAGTAGCAGTATGGATCTAGGATGCTAAGGCAAGGGATACAGTGCCCTTTTCAAAAATATTTTTATTGCTCATTTCTTCACCATTATGACCTTGCAGATTTCCAGCAACCAATGCATTCATTCATTCATTCAGTCGTACATTTATTGATTGTCTACTGTGGGCCGAACATCAAGTATGTTAGGAGAAGGGTGCAGAAGTCTCAACCCAACCTGAAGGATTGACTGAAGGAGCGGCACCTTCACACAGATAGAGTAGAAACCAGTCTTTTCTGTCCATAAGGTTAGAAAACAAGTGGTTCAGAGTTGGGGTAGGAGTGGGGGAGCTCAGAACCGAGGGCCATACATCCAGTTCTTATGATTTCTCTGAAATCAGTCTGAGGAGGAGTAAGGAAAACCAAGGAAAAAGAGCTTGGAAAGCACCTAGAGACCTTTCTGACATTCAGTAAACTTAGCTAAGGAAGATGACTACACGGAGCAGTATTAATGTGGGAGGATCGGCGAGTGGGTGTCTAATAAAACAAAGCATATTAAACTCCTCTTCTAAAAGAAATTCATCTCCAAGAAGTTCCACTTCCATCTCCAGCAGGTGGGCTCAGTGCTGAAGCCCTTTCTCTCTCCTGCTTTAGCTTCCAGGAAGTGCACAGCTTTGCTTTGGGCAAGGCTCTGCCATGGGGCCCCCTGTGTGCAGCCATGGCCAGCTGCCACTCTCTGATCCTGCTCGATGACACCATCCAGGGGGACCCGCTGGACCTCAAGATGTTTGAAGCCACTGCCTGGGTAAGCCTCTGTCTTTCAGGGAATCTGAGAAGCTTGTTCAATGTCAGTGCAATGCAGACCTCATTAATACTTCCAAAAATACGAGTTTTCCAAATGGAACAAAGGGCAAACCAGTCCAAGCCTGGTTTCCTCATCAGTACAGTGCAGCTGATAATGCTATCTATGTTGTAGGATTATTGTGAAGATTAAATGAGATGATGTATTAAGAATTTCTTGGTACAATGCCTGGCACATGTTATAAGTTCAATAGTATTAATGTAATTACTATATAATTATTCCCCAACTCTTTGTACTATTCTATGAGCAACATTTGATTTCAAAGTCTTCAAAAATTAACTTAGTGTGAATGGGTACATTAATTAGCCTGATTGAATTTTCTATGGTGTGTACATAAATTAAAATATCACATTGCACTCTGTAAATACACACAATTATTATTTGTTAACTAAAAATAAATACATGAATGAAAAATTTTTTTTCAGAACATGGGGATTAGGAAACGGCACGGTCTATACTGGCTCATTGTGACGGAGGGTTTCACTGCTCTTAATTTTTTATTGATTTTATTTCTAGACAGGAAGTAACAAAAAGGATAATCATTATGGAGCTCTTCTTGAAACTTTGAACAAGATTTAAGAGCAAATGCTACAGTTCAGGAATCTGGTGCCTCCAGTTCTAGGTTTAGCTGTGCTCTAAGTGCGTGATCCTCCGAAGTTCTCCCTTCTGTTGGGACTACAGCTTCCATGACTATAAAATGAAGGGACTGAATTAGATCCCTGATGTACACATAAGACAAGACAAAAAACTAGGATATTTCCTTAAAGGAAAACCTTATTCAGAAGCTGTCTTTAAAAACTAAATAACTGGAGTTGCTCTGGTTGAGACAGAGGGTGGGGGCGCAGGTGGGAGTATGGGACACATCCCCAAGTCTTGAGCTACAGCTCACCCTTTCCCTGCAGCTGCTTGCAGTTCTAGGCCCTGGAGTCACACTGTGTGCATCACGATCTTTAGGGCCCTTCCAGCTCCAACAGAGCGTGATTCTGTAGCGATCTGATGCTACTTTGCCAATTTTCCATTCTTCCTTGATTACAGCTTCCATATCTTTAAGTAGAGATTACAATTTCCTCTCTGAGATTCTTTTCAGCCACTCAATGAGATGATTACAAAGCTCTTTGATATCTTTAGGTGAAAGGTTCCTTTGGCTATAATTTGGAGTCATTATTACAGCAATTACTGAACATTTACCATGCACATCTCAGTTCTTGCCCTGCCCTGCCCCGCCCTGAGGACCATCAACCCAAATTACACAGACCACAGCATCAACAGTCAGTGAGTGCTAGGAAAGAAAGACAGCAAGGTACCCGCTTTGCACAGTCTGTCTATTCACGCTCACCATCTTTAAGTTAAGCTCTTCAGAAATAGAGAATGAGCCTTTCTTTATGCAGCACATTCCAACAGAGAAAGCACGATAAGATAAATTGCATGAATAATTCAGGAGAGTCTGCCCTTCAAGTTCTGTAGCATTTCCAATGCACGACCCTATTATGGGAAAAGCCTGGTTCCTCTCCATATAACATAGGAAAGTAACGCACAGAAAACACTGGGTGGTCCGAGGAGTTTGTCTCAGGGAGGGTTTGAGCATAGTGTCAGTAGGTGAGCAATAAGCAAATCCCAACAGTGAAATACTCCATTTGTGAAATAGGAAATGACTGTGTCTGAGGATGATTTCCACCTCAAGGGAGTGCCAGCGCATGCCATGGTAGTTAAGCCCCGAAAACCCGCCAGCCAGGTAAGCCCTGCCTGTCACACTCGGCTCCCAGCGCCCAAACTCCAAGGGAAATGGCCTTCTGGTGCTCAAGTTTTGAAAGCTCACAGAGGGGTCTTTGAATCTCAGTTGTGGAAAATGGGGAGACATTTCCTCCTTCTTTGTCAAAATAAGGATCGAGAGAGGAGCGGTCAATTCCCAACTGCTAGAAGCTCTGCCCTGTTCCTTTCCATTCTCCGTCCCTCCTCCAGGTCCCCGTGGAAGGCATGGTGATTTTGCACCAGTTCCCATTCTCCTCAGCCCTGCAGAGGATGACAGTCATTATCCAAGAAGTGGGCGGTGACCGACTGGCATTCATGAAAGGCGCTCCAGAGAGGGTGGTCAGCTTTTGCCAACCCGAGACAGGTTAGTGCGTGGCCTTGCGTTAGGACAGGCAAATCTCTCTTTCTTGTCACGTATGTCTCCACAGTCTGTGGAGCCTCTTGCCTGCTGGTCATCGCCAGCTGGCTGACTCTTTGGCATTCCAAACTCAATACCAAAATCAAGCTTAATGTTCCCACTTCCTGTATTTTCCGATTTCCCATCTTGAGTAGTGGTACCCAAATCTCCTTTCCCTACCCACTCCCTCCCAGCTTGGTATTGGTGGCACTGAGTACTTCTGCCTCCCCTTGCAGCTGCTTGGATATCAGCAATGATCTCCAGTTATATTGTTAGTGTACCTTTTACCCAATTAAACAGAAATCCTTAGAGAAGTGCTTCAAGTTTAATCTTTGCTTGGCCAATGTCTGGCACATAGGAGACCTGGGTGAAAAGAATTCCACACATTCTCTCTCTTTTTTTTCCCCTTTTTTTCAAATACTTCATTATCAGTTCAGCTGCACTGGATGCTAAGAACTCAACCTTGACCTGTACGTATATTATAATTCTCAATGACTTGTTTGCATAACTTTTTGGAAGTGTATTTTTTTTTTTTTTTTGGAGAGAAGTTGAGTGTCTGTAAAGAATTTCTCTGTCAGTATTAGCTAAGTAAAGATTGCATGCTATTAATCTTATGTTATTTTTCTCAACAGTGCCAACTAGTTTTATTAGTGAACTTCAGATTTACACGACACAGGGGTTCCGGGTGATAGCGCTCGCCTACAAGAATCTGGAAGCTGACCACCACACATCTGCCTTAACGAGGTAAAAGAGGATTGCGATGCAACAGAATGGTTGGTTGAGAAGAACTGCAAGACTGGGATGGGACTCAAGGTTTCTGGGTGGGACATAGCAACATATTGCTCAATTTTTGCACATGAAATGTCTTTAAACATCGGTAAAATGTTGTATTAGCTACTTTCCTGTTGCTGCTGCAAAACCCCCAACACTTAAAGGAGGAGAGGTCTATTTTGGCTCTCAGTTTCAGTCCATGGTCAGCTGGCTCCCAGGGCAAAACAGGATGACAGAGAGCCCTAGCAGAGGAAAAGCTGCTCAGCCAATGACAGCTGGAAAGCAGAAAGAGAAGGGAGGCGAAGGGGACAAGGATATACCCTTCCAGGTGACACTGACTGTGACCTGCCAGTGACCAGAGCAAGCCAGCTATGATTAATTATAGACTGATCTACTGATATCCGTAGTGCCCCCAGGATTCAGTTACCTGCCAAACACACGGGACTTTGCAGGGACATTTTAGGAATGCTTTTTGGTTTTTTTTGGTACTAGGGATCAAACTCGGGTCCTTGCCCTTGTGCAGTGGGCAGCGAAACCTGCAGAGACATTTTAGATCAAAACCGTAGCACAGGTGTATAAGTCAGGCATCCCGGCTCCGCCCGAACCACAAAGCTGATGTGGACACTGATCAGAGAATTTACAAGAAATATCCATGGAAAATGTAAAACATAATGCTATTTTACAACTTTACAAAAACAGATATCTGACTATAACCAGTGTTTCAGAGTTTGAAATTGTGGTCGTGCCCTTATTTTATAAGTTATAGTTGGTGAGTTTGTTGAAAGTAATGAAACATAACAGTATCCTGAAAAAATCTTTAGAAGAAATACACAGTTTAATGAAACAAATAAATATAACTTGAAGTTACCTAATGTAGGCAATGTTTGAAGAGATCCACAAAAAGCTTCTAAGGGACCAGAATAGGGAAAGCTTTGATAAGCTCCATTAAAGTAGGGATGTTATTAGCTAAAATGGACTGTAGGATAGATGAGTTTAACTATATTTGTTGTGATTTTACTTTCCATTCTTTTTAGGTTACCTTGTTGATTTTACCTTCCATGGCTTTTCTGATACTCTGTTAGCAGTCACTATAGTTACATTGCTGTGGGGAAAATCACAGCTCATATATTTTTATTGAGAATTTTCAATCAGGAAGGTCTAGCATATTTGTTCTCAACATTATCATATTCAGCACTCTCTAGTTGAAACCGTATTTTAAATTCTTCCTGTAAGATACTAAAATAAAATTTGTATGTGATACTATGTGTACATCCTCTTTGCAAAAAGTAAACACAACGTCCTCTGATATAATTAAATAAAAGCAAAACATGTATCATGAAAGCAGTAGTTCAAGAAATACTCCACTGATGGCACTGAAACAAATTGAGTACGTTGTTTGGACCTGTGTACAGAAACCTGGGGGCTGCAGTGGCTGATATGGGGGGTGCTCCTCAGGGTTGTCTCAGCTCCCACAAACTGTCTCGCTGTCAGCAAGATAACTGTGAGATGGTTTACAACTCTTCATAAAACTTGGATAGAAAATAGTACAATCTCGTCTCCGTTTACATACAATTTACAATTCCTGCACAATTCAACAATGTGCAAAAATATAGAAACATTGCTAGGGGGAGAATAATACGGTTTTATAACTTTCATACAGTAATGGATATAATAGTATAGTATACTGTATAGTCAAATAATGTAAACAGTGTGAGTTTAAACTGACTTAGCCAAGCACAATTGTGTTAATGATGATGAATATCCAGGAAAGACTTCCAAAGGTATGTGAGGTGTGGGATCGTTCTCTGTGTGTTGCTCATATCCCCTAGAGGCGGCTCTGTCTCTGGGAGTGACGATGTGACCAACCTTCTCACTTGGTGGCTGGGTAGAATGAGGTGCAGAGAGGAAATGGCTCCTTTAAAATCACTGAGTGTTGGAATCCGGGGCTCATTGGACCACTTCCTCTGGGGCCAGCATACTGTGACCCCCTGAAACTTTGGTGAGAAAAACCCTAGATATTTCTTTGAACCTGATCAACTCTGTTTTTGTGAGTTCTTGAGGAAATTTCACTCAAGTCAGAGAACTCAAAGTGAGCTTCAAATGTCACACTTTTGGTGAGTGTGTGGTCCTGGGGATTGGACATGGCTTCACATTGATATCCACAGCCCTTTTTATTTGGAGACAATTTCTCACTATGTTGCCAAGTTGGCTGGGAATTTGCAATCCTCCTGCCTCAGCCTTTTGAATAGTGAGTGGCTAAGCCACTCACAGACATGAGCCACCATGCCTGGCTAAATGTCACATTTTGTAGAAGAGCACATTTGAGTCCGTTGCCAAGGATAGAGCATGATTCTGGCTACTATGCTGCTTCGGCTTATTATTATGAGATATTCGCACAGGAGAGCGCACCCCCTCACCAAAGGTGCTGACTACATTCTAACTTTTCAAAACCCAGTAAAGGCTTAACCCAAGTTTACCAACAGTATCTAATGTTAAGAGTCAATTAGCTTCCTGTCTCAAAGCTGCATCTTCACTATATATACCCCTGGATAAGTGCATTGTCCATCCTTTGCTAATCCCTGGCTAAGACAGAACATTCTTTCTGTTTTTTGGTTTTGTTTTGTGGGCCTGTATGGGTGCATGTACTGATATCACAATCACTTTGAAGGCTATTAGCCAACTTTGTGCATATTTCTTCCTTTACAATTTCCTTGGATTGTAAGAACATGAAGCACAGTCAGAGGGATGACAATTCTCCCTTTAAGTACATCACCTTTCATTGTTAGTTTTAGATGCTTCCATGGGAGTCATAACATCTGTGCAGGAAGCAGAAAAAGAGCCTGAGATGCTAAGTTGCAGAACCTGAGATCTCTCAAAGATGTGCTCCTTCTTTCCTGCCCCAGACTGAACACCATGAAAAGAACAGCAATGAAATGTTAGAGCTAGCAGAGACCTTGAGACCCAGAGATGAAATAGATAACCAGACAAAGAGAGCAGTTAACTCATGGTCATAGCAAGGTGGTGATTGAAATCACAGGGCTGAAATCACAGTGGCAGTTTCCTAGTTACTGTGCATCCAACATGCAAAAGGCCATAGCCCAGAGGAACTAGAAGTTCTAGTGCTAAGGTGGGCCAGGGCCAACGTCTGATGTTTGGCTTTACAGCAATTTTCTTGGCCTCATATTGCACTCGGTGGTTGCCTCATGTCACTGCATCTCTACAAATATCTAAAGCCTGAGGCCTAAGCATAAGGTCTACAAGAAAGATCACAGGACCTTAATCAGACATCAACTAAGTTATCCTACACAGACCAGCGCCCATGGCTTTCCAGCAAGGTTTCCCCAGTCACTACCCAGAAATGGTTGTCTGCTCCTCTCTGACTCTGTGGGACTCTAACTCAGGCATCTGTCATGGTTCTGTTTCCTGGCTTCCCTATGAGCACGGGGTCATGTCTGATCGCTTCCTCCTGGCTGAACATGAAATCTCTGGAGTCTGGGGCTGCCACCGTCTCTGCATATTCTCTCCCAGTTTTCCTCCATCCCAATCCCTTCAGTCATTAGGTGCTCAGTAAGTGCAGATAGGCCTGATGGACTGAGTTCCCAGTGAGAACCCTGGGAAAGGAAATGAATTTCCTGGGCTACATGAGCAAACACAGTCACAGCAGGCACCGGCATTTGTCCAGGCATACATTTGCTGAGCACTGCCTGTGTGTGGGTGCCATGTGGGCACTGTTGAACACAGTGTTAAATCAGGAAGTCTTGCCTTCCAGCGGTGGAGATGGGGAGGCAGGTGAGAAATCTGACAGTGATAGTATATGGACAAATAAAAATGAGCTAAGCTGATGTAGAAATAATACACTGAGGGAGTGATTCCTCCACCTGGAGAAGCCTTTAGGAGGGAGGAAGGGTGTGAACTGGGCCTCAAAATACAGGAAGGGTTTCAATGAGTTATCATGGGAACTTATAAGCTTTTCCATGAAATAAGGAAGAAAGCCTAACAGCAGTGTGGAGTAAATGTGTGGACATGGCTAACCACACAGCATATCCAGGGAGAGTGGTCCAACTTGGCTGGAGGTCAAAGTGGGAGAAAAGTTGAAGGATAGATGATGAAGTGGGAAAACTAATTTGAAATAAATCATATGAAGATTTAAATTCCAGGCTCAGAAAAATAGGAAACACTATTCTTCCAATTTTGCTCTGAGGCGAATGGCTGAAACTGTCACTTTTGCAGCCTGGTGGAGGTATTAATTCTAGGTCATGGCCCTGGAGATGTGAGATCCAGTGTTGGAGTGCATGGGGCAAATTTGGCAGGAGAAGGGTTTCAGTGGGTGCTGCTTTCATCTGTATTTCAGCCCAAATTGAGCAGAATTGCTGTCTTGTTCTTGAGTCTGTGTCTAAATAAATGAATCATGGAAAAGTCAATGAATTTAACTCCAACTACACTCTCATGTACTTGATCCACTGGAAGGTTCCTGAAGATGGGATATAGGGCACCTTGGGGACCTCACTACTTGCAGAAACATACACACTCATAAAGTCTTTTCCTACACCAATGTCTGCAAGAGCTCTACCTAACCCATCTTCCAGTTGGTTCAGCATTTCTGTTTTAATATTTAGATCTTTGATTCATGTTGATTTTAGTATAGTGCATGGTGAAAGACATGCATCTAATTTTAATCTTTGGCAAGTTGAAACTCAGTTTTCCCAGCACCATTTATTAAAGAGGCTATCTTTCCTCCAGTGAAGGTGTTTGGTTCCTTTGTCAAAGATGAGGTGGCTGAGTGTGTCTGGAGTTGTTTCTGCATCTTCTAATCTGTTCCATCGATCTTTAGGTCTGTTTCTTTGCCATTACCATGCTGTTTTTATCACAGTAGCTTCATAATATAGTTTCAAGTTGGGGATTGTGATAACTCCTGCCTTGTCAATTGCATGGAAACTAGCACAAAGAATCAATGACTGGGATATCATCTTATTAAAAAGCTCAGCACAGCAAGAGAAACCACCAACAGAGTGAAGAGACAACCCACAATGTGGGAAAAAATTCTACCAGCTGTTCCTCAGAGAAAGGACGACTATCTAGAATATATAAAGAACTTAAAAAAATCAGACCCCTCAAATTTAAAGACCCAATCCAAAAATGGGCATCTGAAATGAACAGACATTTCTCAGACAAAGAAGTAGAAGCAGCAAATAAACATGAAAAAATGTTCAACATCACTGGTCATCTGAGAGATGCAGATGAAAACAACACTGAGATTCCACCTCACTTCAGAAAGAATGGCTGCTATCAAGAAATCAACCAATAGCAAATGCTGGCAGGGCTGTGGGGAAAAAGGAACCCTTCCCCATTATTGGTAGGAGGGTAGACTGGTGCAATCACTGTGGAAATCAATGTGGAGATTCCTC
This sequence comes from Heterocephalus glaber, assembly GCF_053883595.1. Classification (NCBI taxonomy): domain Eukaryota; kingdom Metazoa; phylum Chordata; class Mammalia; order Rodentia; family Bathyergidae; genus Heterocephalus; species Heterocephalus glaber. The sequence goes on from NW_028258324.1 coordinate 62,405,928, forward strand.
AAAAAACTAGGATTGGAGGTCCCATTTGACCCAGCTATTCCCCTTCTGGGTATCTTCCCTAAAGAATTAAAAGCATCATACCACAGTAATATATGCACACCCATGTTTATAACGGTGCAGTTTGTAATAGCTAAATATTGGAAACACCTCAATTGCCCAAAAAGAAGATGTGGGTTTAAAAATAAATAAATAAAATAAAATGGAGTACTACTCAGCCATAAAGAATGATAAACTAGAGACATGTATAGCTAAATGGATGGACCTTGAGACCATACTCTTAAGTGAAATAAATGGGACACACATGTGTAAATAGCAAATAGTTTCTCTGGTGTGAGAAACTGAAAGTGTAAATGAGGACCACAATGTGTAATTGACATTGTGAAATAGGAAGAAAAGGTTCAAAGGGTAAGGGAACCTAGGGAGGGGGCTTGAGGGTGGGGCACAGGAAAGAAGGGAAAGAAAAAAATGAGAAAAGAAGGAAACATAGAAACCAAGCTTTTGTAAGTAGGAGGGGTGGAGGGGTGGAAGGGAGGGCAGGGGAATGGGGAAAAAACAAGAACCATGATATATCGTGTATAGGTACAAATTCCCAATGATGAATTCGATCATAATGTATACCTAAAATGTACCAATAAACTTAATGAGTAAAAAAAAGATAAAATAAATAAACTTATGCCCTTAAAAAAATAAAAAATCATACAATCTCTATGCAGAGACACAATGCTAGCAGCAGAAGGGGAGGGGAATAAGTGTGACCTTAGTAACGAGGTCTACTTGTTGACCTGTATCAAATCACATGCCTCCTTGGGCTAAAATGGTACAGCACTGCTTTCTGGAGAAACATATTTTATCTTTCTTTTGCCTCATTTATTTGTTATGATGTTTTGTACCAGAACTTGAATTCTTCTTGGTGGCTAAAGGTGAACTAATAAAAATCAGATAAGCCATAGTGGATTGGAGAGGGCGTACACTCATTTAGGTCATTCTCTACGAAGGCTAAAGCCAGATTTCTGTTTAATAAGTACTCCCTTCCTCTTGATTCAATCAGAATAAACATTCATTGTGTCTCCTCCTGTTTTCTTTCTGGATTATTTCTGGCACATAATCGTGCCTCAGGAGTAGAGGTTTGAGTTGGTCACTGTAACAGGGATCTTTTGTCTTATTAAAGCCTGTAATACGGAGGCTATAATGTGCCATTCTTTCTTCTCAGAGAGAAGGTAGAATGTGACCTGGTATTTCTGGGATTACTGATCTTGGAGAATCGACTGAAGGAAGAGACAAAACCTGTCTTGGAAGAGCTCATCTCAGCACAGATAAGGACTGTAATGATCACAGGTATAGAACAAAGTGGGCAATGAAGACAGTGAGAACCTGGTGTGGGAATAGACTCATTTAACAAATAGGGTTGTTTATCCACTATGGGGCAAGGCATCATTCAAGGTGCTGCTTTCCTTAAGTTTCCCCTGCAGCAGGGTGAAAGAAAATCAATCAGTCAATCATTCAGTGAATCAGTCAGCCAGTCAAATAGTGTAATAAATGTTTGGAGGTACACAAAATCGGGTGATGTAATGAGTATCTGACATCTGTTTTGGATGAGGCAGTTCAGAAAGGCCTCTCTGAGCAGTGACATTTGAATTAAGACCAGAATGACAAGAAGATATGAGCCACGCAAAGACGATGATTTTTATTGTCAAATGTTAGAAGATGAAAGGTGCTTAGTCAATATGATCTATAAACTCCACTGAAGGCCCATCAATAAGAGAGTCTATAATGTTGGAGTTAAAAGAAAATGCTGCCCTCTTTATTCCTAATCCCAAGCTCTGGATCAAACAAACAAGGGACCAGTGAGAAGAGATTGCTAAGGGAAATGTATGGAATTGTTTAATGAATGTTTTTCCAAGGTAGGAAGGTCATGGTGGAAGTGTCTGGTGGAAGACAGTTGAGCATGCAATGGCCAACAAACAGGAAGCAGAGAGAGAAATGGTGAGCCAAGGAGGGAGACACGCTGCTCCGGCTCCCACCCCAGTGACTCACCTCTTCCACATCTTCCAACCTGGCACCATCCAACAGCACAGTCAGCCCTGGATTAGTCCGTGGAGGAATCCACTGTCGCGCACAGCACCCCCATGGTCCAATCGTCTTCTGCACACATGAAAACTGGGGGTGGAGGGGCTTTTAGATCTAAGCCTTAATAGGGACCCCTTAATTGTTATAGGTTGTAAATGTCTTTGTCAGATAACTGAAGCTCAGTCTGGGCTGTACTTCCTCCATAGTGGTCTCTCACCGGTAGTGGGCCAGCGGAAGTGGTGGGCTCCCTGCTGAGCATGTGCAGAAGCTTCTTAGCGCTCAGGGTTCCGTTTGCCCGTCCAGCTGCAGGACCCTGTTCTTTGCCACCAGTCTCTTGCTTTGAGGGTCTTCCTATCTATTATGCTGAAACTTGGGAGAAGCCAGCTAGGGACAGTCAGACCGGTGCTGTATTATTTACTTTTTAGAAGTTGCTCTAGGAAGCAGTGTATGTACCTATCATTTCACGAAGCTTTAAACCAGGAATGTCCCTTGCCTGTCCCTTATGTTATAAGCGTCATAAAGGTAACAGACCTTGGTTGAGAACCCCCACTGAATGTTACAGTACTGTATTTACTTTCAAGAGGTGGGAGTTAGAGATCGTGAGGGAAGAAAGTGGTCTTTCATATCTACCCAGAGCTTTGTCATTTTGGTTGCGCTGTTTTTATTCCTTAAGTACAAATTAACCTCTGGTATCATTTCCTTCAGCCTCAAGAGCTGCTTTTAGCATTTCCTTTGAACACATCTGCTGGCAACAAATTATGTTAGTTTTCTTTCATCTTAGAATATTTTTATTTATCCTTTATTCCCTAAGGATGTTTCACAGCTGTAGGAGTCAGAGCTGAAGGTTCTTTTCTTTTCTTTTTTTCCCTTAAATTCTTTTATTGGTACATTTTAGGTATACAATACATTTACATTTATCATTGGGTGCTTGTACCTGTACATGATGTATCTTGGTTCTTATTTTTTCCCCATTACCTGTGCACCCTTCACCCCCTCCACCCTTCCCTATTTACATAGACTTTGTTTTCATTTTTTTCTTTTCTCATAAATTTTCCTTTCCCTTCTTTCCTTTCCCCTTCCCCTCCCACCACCCCTACACCTTTGGACCTTTTCTTATTTCAAATTATCAGTTATTCATTTTAATCATTTTAATCCTTATTTACACTTTCAGTTTCTCACACTAGAGAAACTATTTGGTATTTACACATGTGTGTCCTATTAATTTCACTTAAGAATATTGCCTCAGTATGCATCCATTTAGCTATAAATGACTCTAGTTCTTCATTCTTTATGGCTGAGTAGTACTCCATTTTATAAAAAAACCACATCTTCTTTATCCAGTTTCCAGTTGATGGACACTTGGGCTGTTTCCAAGCTTTAGCTATTACAAACTGTGCCTCTATAAACATGGGTGCACATATATCACTGTGGTATGATTTTTTTAATTCTTTGGGGAAGATACCCAGCAGAAGGTTCTTCTCTTAGAGCACTTTAAAGATGTAGTTCCACTGCCTTCTTGACTCCATGGTTTTTGAGCAGAAATGGGTGACAATTTAAATCACAGCTCGTTTATCTATAATGTGTTCTTTTTCTTCATCTGCTCTTTTCTTTAGCTTTGATTTTAGTAGTTTGATCCTTATGTCTCTGGGTGTAGACCCCACTGAATTTTCTCATTTAGGGTTCACTGAGGCTTCATGCATCTGTAAAGGTAGTTTTTTTTTTTTTTAAATCATATTTGGAGAGTTTTCTATTATTATTTCTTTTAATATTTCTTTCTTATTTCAGTCTTTTTCCTCTCCTTCTCAGATTCCACTGACCTGAATAGGAGTCCTTCTGATACCCTTGAACCTCTTTATGTTGGCTTACTTTTCTCTTTTCCCCATATTGTACAATTGTCATTCATCAGTCTTTCAGTTTGGCCCTTTCTTTTATCACCTCCATTCTGCTACTGAGTACAACCTCAGATTTAAAAAAAAAAATTAAATTCTGTATATCTAGTTCTTTTTTTACCATTGGTATATTTCTTTGTTGAGAACATCTGGCTTTCAATTTGTTCCATGAATATTAACATCTACCATACAAAGGAGACTTTTAATAGCTACTATCTGATGATTTCCACTTCTGAGTCATCACAGGGTTGGCAGCTATTGATTTTTTAAAGTTGAAAATTGGTCAAATAGTCCATATTTTTTGTATGTGGAGTATTCTCAGCATGTTGGCTATTGCTCCACGAGACTTTGAATCCTGCTAAAACATTCTGGAGAAAGTTGAGCGTTTTTTTTTTCCTAAACAGGTGATCATCTCAAATCCTGTTGTGCCTGTTGTAGGAGGTGGTTCCAGAATTCACTTAGATATTAAATCTTTTGCTGTGATTTTGGGTTTTCCCTATGCAAGGGTTACTCTGAAGTGATTTATAGTTTAGTTTAGTTCTTGAAACTTCTATCATCCTTCTTTGGGTCTGCTCTACATGTGGGTTGAGCCTGAGATTTACAGAGTTCAAACACTGAATTAGTCCTCTTTCGCAGCTCTCTTATTCTCAGAATTCATTTTATCAAATTATACAGCCTGCAGGGGATCCTTTTCTTGGCTCCTCTGCCCTGAGAGATTGGGTTTCTTTAGCAGTTTTAGCTTCCTGAACAGCTCTGGGGTTAGGGCTTACATTCAAGTCAAATATGAGAGGAAAGAGAAGCAAAGCTGAGAAACTCACCCCCTGGAGGGTGCTTTTCCAAGGCTGACTCCTTTTCACAGTCTGCTCATACTTGTTTACTTTTTAAAGTCTCTTGGGTAGTTGCTTTTGGTTTTGTGTTTCGAGTTTGCAATTGTAATAGATGGGAAAGATAGTTTATACTAGGCTTACTCCACCTCGATCGGAAGTAGATCCACGATACACTATTTTAACTCTGTAGGGTTTCCTAAATGTTCACAAAGCTCTTAACAACTGAGAGAAATAGATTTGAACTTTGTTTTCTTATTTTTTACTCTTCTATTCTGGCAAAAATCCACCATTAGATCAGGAAGTAACCTGATGAAAAGGAGCAGGAACCAGAAAAGGGATTGTGAAATGATAACCCAGGACTGAAAATGTCCATAGAGATGATTTCTCTTTACCTCTACAGTAAGGACTGAACTCTTCAGCTGGCTTTCCAGGCTCTGCATGATTTGCTTCTCTCTTCAGTCTCACCTTGGGATCTCTTCCTGTCTTCTAGGTGACAATCTTCAGACCGCGATAACAGTGGCTAGAAAGTCTGGGATGGTTTCTGAAAGCCAGAAAGTCATTCTCATTGAGGCAGATGAAACCCCTGGATCCTCATCAGCATCTATATCTTGGAAATTAGTAGAAGAGAAGAAACACATTGCATGTGGAAATCAGGTACACCCGGAAGCAGACCTTCTGCCATGTCACCTGACTTGTCGCATGGTGTTGGTGATCCACAGCCGTGATTGGCAGAGGTGTTGAGGTGACTTGGAGCACACACACTTCTCCAGACATCTAACAAATATGTAGTTCGATGAACCCAATTCTATCAGTTTTTCACACTGTTCCTACTGCTCTCCAAGGCACAGGCTTTCTTGGGTACTGGAAATGATCCATTCTTTTACACTTAAAGAACTTGTTAGTTTTGTGTGAGAAAGAATATACTAAGCAGAGCTGTGAATCAAATTTCCCATTTCTCCCCTGGCTTGTCAGCCACCCCATGGGTTCCAAGGGGATTTAGTTCCTGGGAGAGACACTGCTGTGTGCGTTGCAAAATCAGACTATGTCTTCAGGGTGGGGAAAAAAACCCATTTTATTCATGTATCTCTATTCTTGTCAGTAGTCTATTTCTATTGTGTCCTTGTGGGATGATATTAATTCTGTAAGAAAAAAATAGTAAGCTCCCATTTCAGGGAGAGAGCTGTTAAGCTGCAATACTTTTATAGTTTACACTTGAAATGTGTGAAAAGTGCTGTTCTTTGGGACTCACCAAGATCAAATCAGGATGAGAACAGGACACGAGGAAGTGTTATTCTCCTATTCACTATTCACTGTGATGTGTGAAGATTGATCTAGCAAAGAGGAAATACTTCTCTGAGAAATCAGGGCTGGCGTGTGACTTTAGAAGAGGTACCCTGGTCTGTCTGCATTCCTTTCTCTCAGATGTGCATGTCTTACCCACTCTCTCAAGTGGAAGAATCTGAAATAATCGTAAATTACTTTGCAGGACAATTACATTAACATCAGGGAAGAAGCCCACGATAATGGCAAAGAAGGAAGTTACCATTTTGCCCTAGATGGAAAGTCCTTCCAAGTTATAAATCGCTATTTCAGCAGCCTCCTGCCAAAGGCAAGTTATGAGAGGGCAGAAGTCCCTCAGAGAAGATACTTGATGGCATTTCTTGAATATAGTCCTCAACAACTTCAAACTTCTAAATAGCACAGATCCAGTTAGTCCTGTGTATCGTAAGAGAGGCAGATATTTTTTGGAGAGGTTACTATCATTTTATTTCCTGCTAGATTTGTAATAAATAAACTTGATTGGTTGTTTTTCCACCATCTAGAGGATTGAAGTATCAGTGATTTATTAAATCATAAGGATTGATTTTAGGTAGATTTCACTATGTTGCCACAATGAAGGATCTCATAGAGAAAATCCTGCAATTGTATAGGAAGACAGGCCAAGAATGAAAGACTGCCTTTTTTTTTTGCCATTTGGTTTTTAATAAAGGAGCTCTATTCTGAGGAGAATGAAATTTAAAGCTTTTCTGATGAAGAACGAGCCCATGGCAGATAACATATCTGCCAAAGAATAAAGATTTTCAGTGCACACTAAGCTGAATTTACTGCCAAGAGGAACATGGAACACATACATGAAACACAGAAAAATTAAAACTCTATAGAAAGCAGTTGAGGAGAATAGAGCTGGCATAGGTTTTTATATCCTCAAACAATCTATGTTCCATAGCTCAAAGTAGATGTGAGTTAGTAGCTGAGTTTCATAGTTGCTCAAGGCTAGATGATGATATTATTAAGTCAAAGGCCACAGATAGTCATGAGGCTGTTCTTCACAATTTCTGGACAATTTTTTGAGAATCAATTGGTCTTTTTCTTGTCTTAAAAACCTGACCTCTTGCTTTGCTGCAATTTTCGCAAGTCCACTGCTTCAAGATTTCATTAAACTCTTGATTTTTCAAGACCACCTTCTCCGTGGATGCTGGGCTAAATTCCTGTCAGTGATTATTTTTATACAGTACTTTAATTAAAAATCTTTATCTTTACTAATATTTGGTATTCCCTGTCATGTATCCGATGACAAAATCTCAAAGTCTGTCTTAAAAATCAAAAGAGGATCCCGTAGAAACAAACATCTTTTTTCATTCACAATCACCATGCCCAGCTAGTGTTCTCTTGTCAGGTATTTCATATATGACCAGCTTACATCACAAATTTCCTTTGGCTTCTTACAGATACTGATCAATGGGACAATCTTTGCGAGAATGTCTCCTGGGCAGAAATCCAGTCTGGTGGAAGAATTTCAGAAACTGGAGTAGGTTCTTTGACAATTCAGACAGTGTGAACTGCATGGGGGGTTGGCAGTAATGGGAGCATCAGAGGTTCAGGGACTCAGTTTGGCTAGGGCAGTGGTTCTTGCCATGGCTTCTCATCTAGGGAGCTTTGAAAAAATAGCAAAACCAGGACCCTGCCTCCCAGAGATCCTAATTTAATTAGTCACATGGGGCTTGGCTGTCAGCATTTAAAAAAAATTGTTCACATAAGTCAGTTTTGAAACCAAAGTTAAGAACCACTGGACTAGAGCATAGGGGTCTGAAAAGGTATAATGAGAAATAACACTGGATATGTGATTTGAGCTCAATTCTTAAAGGTACAATGAGAATATAGACTTTATTTTTATAAGCTATCATCATAGTTATAGGGAGATTCACATGGTAAGAAATTCATAACCCCTCAGATATTAAAATATTCTTAAGCTAAAGCATCCTTTCCAGCTTGAATAAAAACAAATCAAAAACATTAACACAAAGGGTTTCCATTTATTAGAATAGGCAACTCAAATGAAGTGACTTTCATGCAGAGTGCTGTCAAATGCTTGTCCTCTTAGAAGCCAACTTTCCAAAATCTTTGTCAAAAGCTCCACAGGGAAGTATTCACCTGACCTCAACAAACCACCCTCAACTAGCGTGGTGCACACCTGTAATTCTAGGTACTTGGAAAGCTGAGACAGGAGAATCCCAAGTTCAAGGCTGGCCTGGGCAACTCAAGGAGACCTTGTCTCAAAATAAGATTTAAAAAGGCCTGGGGATATAGGGTAATGGTAGAACACTTACCTGAGTGAGGTCCTGGATTCAGTCTTTAGTACTAGGAGGAAAAAAGCCATCCCAAAGCAGGGGTGTGCTTTTTTTTTTCTTTGGCTTTTTGACCTGGTACGTCATTTTTCAGCTGAGTGACTGCTGGCAGGCTGGTGTTCCTCTTGTGTTACTATTAACAGTACTGACAACTAAGAGTTGCTTATCATTTTAGACTTCATAAAGTCTTTGCCATATAGCGTCTCATTTTATACCCATAACATTTTGTAGAGGAGAAAAATGATGGTCAGAACGGTAAGATGATCAGGTCAAAATTTAGATCTTCTGGTTCCAAAAGCTGTCCCTTCTCCTCTGCTTTGTGGTATCTCATCATATGGTCACAAACGCCCTTACTTTGCAACTCAGTAACCAGCTTCCTCAATAGCACAGTGGAGCATCTACATGGACAGTTGGAGCCAGGAATGATGGGCTGGATTTCTCAACACATTGTAAAAGCTGCTGAGTCACACTTTACTTTCACTCAGACTCTAGGGAAACTCCCTTAAAATAAATAAATTTAAACCCTAAGAAAGGATGACCACCATGTCCTTTTTAAGTTAGGAAAATTAGGTGGTAAGATAGCTTTGATCCCTCCTATTCACACGGTTCCCTTTTAGTTACTTTGTAGGTATGTGTGGAGATGGCGCCAATGACTGCGGGGTAAGTAGCGGGCAGCCAGAGGGGCCATCGTCCCCCATCAGTCCTTACTTGGAGCTCTTTAGAGAGAATCCCTGCTGGATTACACCCCATTTTGGCTCCGCATGATGGGTAGATGGATGCTGAGGATTTGGGAGGGTTTCACCAAAGCCATCAAGTGACTCTTCAGTGGTCAGGAGAGGGTAAATGAGGTGGGACTAGGTTCTGCACTTCCCTTCTTTAGCTAGGTGGCCCAGTGCCATTTCTTCCTTGTGTGGCAGGCAGGGTAAAGTCTGGATGTCTTCTGGTTGGTGTTGGGGCCCACAAGCCAACTTGGTGGCCAACTCAGTTGGCCTTTTCTTTTGTGGCCTCTGTAGAGATGTGTGGGAGTCTGCATAGGCGACAAGCCAATTCTTTGCTTTCAGGCTTTGAAAATGGCCCATGTGGGGATCTCTTTGTCAGAGCAGGAGGCGTCTGTGGCCTCACCTTTCACTTCCAAGACGCCGAATATTGAGTGCGTGCCTCACCTTATCAAGTAAGTAGCATTATTTTCCCTCTCTTGGCTTTTAGTCACAGATAACACTGTTCCACTGGAAAAGACCAGGGAAACTATGTGTTCCTAGGTGAGGAGGGTGCTCTGCAGGAAAATACAAAAGTTCTGCTACTGCCTAATGGACTCACCAGCAGATACAAATGCCCTTGGTGGAGCATTGCCATTTCTAGTGAAAATCATCAATGAGATTATTTTTAGAGGATTGGAATCAGAAGAGTGCTGCTGATCTGACAGTGTGAATTATCCTCCTGCTTTTAAAGTGCATCTTCTGAGATCTTCTTTTCCTCTTGCCTCTTTCTGCATTTTTGTGGTATCCTTCTCATCCCCAGCTTTCAAAATTTTATTCATTTTTAAAATTTGCCTTGGTGCTTTATCTCCTCCTTCCCCAATATGAGCTTCTGCTGCATTTTGTCTGAAAGATGCAGATAATTAGCATCGTGGCCACTCTTGGTTATTATAGACATCTCCTGTTTATATTTAAAAAGTGATTTAAAGCCCATTATCTTAAAACAACCCGAAGATATAGGAATGGTTATTTCTTTTCTTTTTTTTTTTGGCACTGGGGATTGAACTCGGACCTTGCTCTTGCATGGCAAGCACCAGAACCACTGAGCTAAATCCCTGGTCCCTAGGAATGATTATTTCTTTTGCAAATAAAGAAATTGAGACTCAGAGAATTTAACTGATATGCCCAAGCCTACTCCTTTAGCTCCTTCCATTTTAAAATGTTTGTTCATGTATTTGACAAACATTTATTGAATGGAGACTTAGTACCAGGATCTAAGGGACATAAATAAGGCAATACTTAATGGTTTTGATAAGTGCTATCAAGGAAATAAAAAGGATAGTGTGAAAAATAGTGAGGTGGTTCTGAGGAAGAGTTGGCTGCTTCAGCCAGGGTGACTTGGGAAAACCCCTCTAGGAGAAGAGGAAGGAGAAGACATCACTTTCTGGGCAGCAGCAGAAGTAGCAGCAGCAGCCTGATACAGGAAAAATCCTGGTTGTAATCTCAGGAAATAATTATGACCATAAGTAAATTAAAACTCTATTTTCCCCCAAATGAAGCAGAAAGAAGTGATTTTACAAGTCTCCTATTTTATGCTTTAAATATGCACTATTTTGTCAAAGTCAATCAACAATGGTACAAAGGAACAAATTCAGTGTGTCCAGTCTATTTCAATTGGATGAATGACTCCTTTGAGCATGTGCATAAATTTAGTTTTAGTTTAGAAAAACCTGGGACTGCCAAAATGAAATTGGAATCAAATGTTTGCCAAACACCTGCATGAAGATAGCTCCCAACCTGCCATCTTATTTATATCCCTTGGTTCCCACAGAGAAGGTTGGACGAGGGAAATGACCTTCCCAAGCAGATCAGTATGTAGGTGTGAGTTCTGGGACCAACTCCTGAGTCTACTGGCTCTGAGAGCAAGAGCTGAAGCAAAGCTTGCAGAAGGGACAAGCATAGCTACAAATCTGGGCTCCATCACCAGGTCAAGGCTGTGGACTTCGGCCTAGGGAATTGGTCTTTCCTGAACATCTAGTCACTTAGTGTCCACAGCCCACTTCCATTGCCTCATGCTGTCTGGGCTGTCAAACAAGCACTCCTAGTGTCAGACTTTGGATTGTTTTTCTCCTGAGCTCAGCTGAACAGCACACAATAACTGAGCCGATTTTCCTTCATCACTTTCATTTCATTCCTTTTCTTACACAGGGAAGGACGCGCGGCTCTCGTCACCTCATTTTGCATGTTTAAGTACATGGCTCTGTACAGCATGATTCAGTATGTTGGCGTTCTGCTGCTCTACTGGGTATGACTTGGGACCTAGCCTCTTGTTTAGTGAGGACCAAAGCAGGTGGTAGTTCGTACTCAATTGGCAATGTCTCTTCAAGGAAGGGTGCGTACAGGATACCTAGGCATCAAGAGCCTCCATGCTTCTCAGGAGGCTGAAGCAGGAAGATCACAAGTTTGAGACCAGCCTGGGAAACTTAGAGAGACCCTGCCTTAGAATAAAAAATAAAAAATGTAGGGCCGGGGATTTAGCTCAGTGGTTTCACTGCCTGCTGCACAAGCACAAGGACCTGAGTTCGATCCCTGGTACCAAAAATAAATAAATAAATAAATAAATAAATAAATAAATAAATATTTTTTAAAAATGTAGTAGTTGAGCACTCCTGGACTCAATCCCCAGTACTAGGGGATATACATACGTATATGTATTCTATATATATATATATATATATGTCTATGTATATCCTGAAAGGTTTTTTAGTACGTGTTTACAGTATGTAATGATTGCATTCCTTGTGTGGAGTTGGTGCATGCACATAACACATATTAATATCCTTTTTCATTCCTTTTCCCTCCCCTCCCTGCATCTCTTGAACCCCTTCCCATTTGAGAAAGATTTGTGTCTCTACTTTCTATGACTGGTCTTTGATCTTGGTCTTTATAATTTGGGTTTCTCCTTAAAGTTTTATAAGATAAATCAGAAACAGATGTACACAGGAAAATCTGTTGATGTCAATTGTCTGACTCTCTGGCTCAGAAATTCTTTATCTGTGGTAGCCAGAGATCAGAACTGAATGTACTTCTTCCATGCTCCCTGGAGCTTTCATCTGCTTGGACCAGGCCTCCCCCTCCAATACTAGAGTGGCTTTAATCTAGAATACCATTCATAAAAGGGATAATTCTCTACATTGGCTTCTAACCAAGCTTCCCACCTGGCTTTCCTTGATTATTAATATTTGCCAACTTCAGTGGTATAAATACTTTCCCACAGCCAACTTCAAGGTATTTATGTGTCACTAACTGAGGAATAGGAAAGAGATGTACTCTAGCAGGATGCCGTTATACAGTGCTTGCACCATATACATGCAAGAGTTGCAACCTCAGTATGGGTAACAGGGTGTAGGAAAATAATTAGGAAACACTGAGCTCTGAGTATTTATTTACTTTATTTTTAATACAATTTATTTAACAATGCATTTGTACAATTCAATTTTTATGTTGGCTAGATTAAATAATCAGCTCAAAACTTTGCAAAAAGTTTAGCAATTGATTTTCAGGAGTACAAGCCAGTAAACTTCTGGTTATCTGAATATAGGTATTTGGAAATTGGCATATCATGCTACAAAAAATACATATATGTTGTGATGGCTTTTATTATTTAATAGGATATAAAAGGAGAGTTGATGCTTATTGTTGGTAAATCCAATATGTGAGCTTATTCTTAATACTAACATAAAGAAAAAGAGTTTCATTTGTCATGTAGCGATCTAGATTCATCTTTATTTTTTGCTCTCTTTCTCTGAAGCTACAGGTTTTAGTTCTGTTGCTTTCAGATCACCAGTGTGTTTTCATACCAATGGGTGGACTAGAGAAGGGTTGGGTATTAATGGGAATGTGGCTCTATTTTGGAATCTCAATAACTCACTATGCTCAAAAGTCAAATTAAACAGTACTTGGAAGAAGCACATTTCTTGAAGTCATTAACATCTGGCCATTTTTTTCTCAAGAGTATCAATTTGCTTTATTAGGACTTTCTCATATCTCATCTAATAATACTCAAGTCTGTAAGTTGGGTTCAGTTATTCTCATTATCCATCAGTAAAAATAAGGCACAATCACCACGCACTCACCATGTCTTACCATTGGGGATGGGTGCTTTTATTGTGTGAGGTAAACCCCCAGATTTTCTGGTAACAAACAGAAAAAGAGCAGAAGTGGCTGTAGTAGCGGGAGATCTTCTCTTCCTCAAAGGGGACCTACTGGTGCACAAGGACCCCAGCCTGTAAAGCCCTCCTTGCTGGTGAGGTTTCCACAGGCTTGAACCATTGCACAGCACCAGCCCTCACCGAACCACACAGGCTTTTGACCGCATCATCTCCTGGGTAAACTACTTGAATGATCCTGTTTTGTGGTGAGAATATGAATGCAAGTCATGTCAGACTTTATCTAGAAGGTCACAGCTGTTTTGATCTGCTTTTCTTTTCAGGAGACAAACAGCCTTTCAAATTACCAGTTTCTGTTCCAGGATCTGGCCATCACAACCCTCATTGGTGTGACAAGTAAGGCACTTTTAAAACCTTCTTCCTAGAGGTGCTCCTGGAAAGGAGGGAGGCAGCAGGGGAGAGAGGCAAGGAGTCACAGAGCGATCCTCGTGTTTGGTGATAGAAACGCTAGTGATTTTGCTCTTTTCCACAAAATACAGAGCTTCCATAAATGGACATTAAGCATATAAAATGAACAAAGTACCAAAAAAAAAAAACCATTTTGAAAATAAGCAAAGTACCTTGAAGATCAGGAACCCTGACTTCAGAGTGCTTTCAGGTATAGTTGTATTTGGAATGTGCCCAGTTTATAGACACTAAATGGCCTTCATGTTTCTGATTTGCAAATCTTAACCTCTTGGCCCTGAGAATGGACCTTTAATGTAGTCTTTCCATTTTACTCCTCCTACTTCCCACTTTCTAATGAATAAATGAGTTGTCTCTCCAGTTTCCCTGCATAGGGAAATTTTAAATTTATGACATAATTTTCAGACCTATTTTTGGTGCACTTCAAAACTGAGAGGAAGGTGCAGAGATTTCCGATATAGTCTTTCCCCCCAAACATTCATGTCTCCCGCATTAGCAGGATCTCCTTTCTCCAGTGGGGTACATTTGTGACAAGAGACAAACCTACACTGACTCATTAAAATCTCCCAAAGCCAATAGATTACCCTAGGTTCAGTTTTGGTCTTTCCATTTTATGAGTTAGACGTATGTAATATGACAAGCATTCGTGATCATAGTGTCATACTGGGTATTTTCACTTTCCTGAGAATTTTCGCATTCCGCTTATTTATCCTTTCATCCTCCCCATACCTCCTGGCAACCACTGTGACCCTTTCACTGTCTCCAGAGTTTTACCTTTCTCAGGATGTCCTAGAGTTGGAATCATGCATTGACTTCTTTCACTTAGGGACATGCATTTGAGGTTCCCTCATGACTCTTTATAGGATGTCAGCTCCAGTCTTTGTAGTGCTAAGTAATATTCCACTGTCTCTATGCTACAGTTTATCTGTTCACTTACTGAAGGACATCTTGGTGCTTCAAGTTTTGCAATTATGAATGAAGCTGCTGTAAACATCTGTGTGCAGGTTTTTGTGTGAACTTCTCCCCAGCTCCACAGACTTCAGTCTTCAAAAGCAACCACACCAGTTTGCTTTTTCAGCAGCAGTGGATGGGAGTTCCTGTCTTCTATATCCTCAGTAGTGTTTGGTGTTGACAGTGTTCTGGATTTGGGTTATTTGAATAGGTGTTTCTTGGCTCCACTTGTGTTTTCAATCCTACTTCCTCCTACCTTCTCAAGGATTTTGTTCCTGTAGAAATTTTTTTTTCTCAATCATCCAATTATCTCTGGTCTCCTGGCTCATTAGCATCAGCCTATAAGTATGTGTCATATATTCTTTCCTTAAAAACTCTCCCTTGAACCTAAGCCCATCACTAGCTACTGCTCCTTTATTCTTAAACATCTCAGTATTGCATATACTCACTTTCTCCATTTCCCATCTCTAATGATTTTGCCATTCCAGTTCCTTCTGTCACATTCTAATGTCCAAGGGTGTGAATTTGAATGATATACTTGTGTTGTTGTTTGGTCGGAGGCAGTGGTGTGCTTGCTAATGTTTAACAACTAGCTTTCCAGAAAAAAATTTGAACATATATATATATATATATATATATATATATATATGTGAGTTTATTATAAATTTTACTGAAAAGATAACTGTGTAATGTGAAATTTACAAATAATAAAAATATGTAATACTCTTTATTTCAAATTGTACTCTGCCAATTGATTCTCACAGAGTGTTTTCATTGAATTTTCCCAAACTCTTGGGTCTATAAAAAAACCTATGGTTGCAGTCAGTGACTGCATTAGGGTCAACATGCATGTTGGTTGGTACCATTCTTTGATTGAATGTGGAAGATAAAAGCCAAACAGCAAAGGCTTGTGTTGAAACTCCATCAGTGACGTGAGCAACTTATTTATTGAAACAGCCAGTTCTTGAATACCAGAGGTATATTTCCTCAGTATTTAAAAAAAATATTCACAATACAATGACTACTAACATGATACATTTTTTATTTTAATGTTAACCTCAAACACATAGGTAATACTAAATATAGTAAAATAATTAGAAAGTTTTGAGTTTTCTTTAATATGTATATATTTACAAGTTTATAGAATTTACTTTTTTAGACTCACAATGAGCATGGTATTTTTTAAAGTTTAAAAAATGTTTAATTTTATTCATACATGTTTGCAGTACACAATGATTGAATTCATTGTGTGGAGCTGGTGCACGCATACAACACATCTTAATTCGTTTTACATCTTCTCCTTCTCCTCTTCCTCCCCCTCTCTCCATCACTTGGTTCCCTTCCCATTTGCAAAAGATCTGTCTCCCTATTCCCTATTGTCTATATTTTATTTTACTCTTTCATTTATTTACACTTCGGGTTTCTCATATAAGAGAAACCCTGTGATATTTAAGCTGGGAAGTTTGTGTTGTATCACTTCACATTATGGTTAATAACATCTGGGTTTAATGACTGCCTGGCAGTTGCAGCAGCAATTGGCCCTTCAGTGCCAGCTCCAGCCATCACCATCTGGAAGGGTACCCATTACTGACACAGCACAAAGGCTCATGTTTTTCATCGCCTCTTCTTTAAGTCTCCTGGTCTTGGTGTCGCATGTTCCCTCCTCAGTCTTCTCATCATAATCTTAAGAGAGATCATGCCAGTTTAGTTTAAAAACTTGTTCCCAAGCTCAAAGGAACACACTCAAGTGGACCAACCGCTGGCTGAACTTCAGCCTCCCCTTCTCTGACACTGCTGTGTCGAGGTTCACCAGTGACTGTCCTGCTACCAACAACAATGGTCCTTTATCCTGCCGTGTTGTACTTGACTCTCAAGAGCACTTTTCCTTCCTCAAAAGGTCTCTCCTTCTGGCTTTTGTGATACCACACTCCTGAATTCCTCTATATCCATACACTCCTCTATATCACTTTAATGGACACAGCTTTACTTGTCCTCTAAGCTTTTGAATATTTCAAAGCTTGTTTTCAGATGCTCTGGTTTTTCATCCTTACCATCTCTCTAAGGGATCTCAACCACTTGAGTGTCATCTACTATATGATGATGAATCCCAAATGAATATCTTTAGCCTTGATGTCTGTCTAGAGCTCTAGATACAGAGCCACTTAACACTTATCCTTGGATATTTAACGGGACTCAAACTTAACATGATCAAATAGAATTCTCAATTCTACCAGATCTGATACTCAATAAAATAACATGTGCTTACTGAGTCCCTCTTGTGTGCTACTTACTGCTTCCTTGAAACAAAAAGAAGATTCCTTTCCTCTTGGAGCTTACATTCTGTTGAAGTAGAACTATCTACATAGTTGTCCAAGTCAAAGATCTGGAGTCATCCATTTTCCCCTTCTCTTCACTCTTTATATCCAACACATAAGAAATTTCTATTGGCTTTGCCTCCAAAATATATCCTGAGTCCCTTCTTTCAATCTTCATTGTAACCATTGTCACTAAACAATGTCACCTCTGTGGGTTTCAAACAACTTCACAACTGACCTTGCTTTCAGTTTTCCATTCCCATCCTTACCCCCTGGACTTTTCACAGTTGCCAGAGTGTTTTGCTAAAATGTAAATAATAGTATGTCATTCTCTCACTTAAAATGCTTCAAGAGCTTCCCATTTCCACTAAATCCGAGTCTTAACACAACTGGGACCTGGCCCGCTGTAGGTGTACCTCTAATCACTTCCCCACTTCGTGCCTGCCATGGTGGCCCTTTTGAACCTTGAGCATGGTCAAGCTGTGGTTAGCTCAGTGCCCTTTGTCCGAAAGACTCTCCCTTTAGAGCTACATGTGGATTAGACTTTTTCCTGTGATTCATTTCTCAGCTTAGATGTCACTACCTCAGAAGATCACTTTAAGTAGTGACCAAGACAGTAATTCTCTGTTGCACAACTCTGCTTTATTGTTTCACTGGCTTTTCCATAATCTGAAATTATGGTATTTATCTTTCTTTTCGCTAGCTTTTTGCTGGCCTCCCTTACCTGGAGGGTGTTCTTCATGAGAAGGGTCTTGATTGCTGGTCTATTCCCAGTACCTGTAACAGTGCCTAACATGCCAGAAGAGCTCATTAGGCATCTGTCAAGTCTACTGAAAGAACACATTTGGACAGTCCCTACTGTTAGCAGGGCTTTCCTTCATGCAAAGTCAAATCTACTTCTGTGTAACTTCATGCACCCTGCTTCAACCATGTGAAGTGATTTTCCCTCAAAAAAGTTTTTTAGATCATTGAAAACACCTCCCATTTATCCTGTCATCTCCAGAACAAGCATCTAGCTCCGAGCTTTTCTCTTTTTCTTAAATAACTTTGTTATTTTCTATTTAGCACACATTAATCAAATATTTTGCTAACATATTCATTGTGAGGAGGATAGAAAACATTGTAAGATACAACAAAGAGAAACCCATTTTATTTTATACTATTATTAAGAGTTAACCACTGAAAGCATTTTGATGACTTTCTTTCCAGTCTTTTTCCTACATAAATGAAGAAATTAGAATTATGTTCTGTGTAGTTTTATACATTGTTTTCTCACTTAAAAAGTTAAAACTATGTTTTAATGTCATTAAATATTTTAATTAATTTCATTGTGGTAACACGCATTACGTAAAATATTACCTCCTCTTTCTTGCTTTCTTGCTTGCTTTCTTGCTTTCTTTCTTCCTTTCTTGGTTTCTTGCTTGCTTGCTTTCTTCAGGCTGTCACTATATAGTTCAGTCTAGCCTTGAGCTCACTGTGTAACCAGGCTAGCCTCAAACTTGCTGTGATCCTCCTGCTTCAGTCTCCTGAGTGCTGGGATTACAGGTGTGCGCCACCATTCCCGGCCTTACTACTTTTAAGTAAATAATTTAGGGGCATTAATTGCATTCACAATACTATGAAGCCATCACCACTATGTATTTCCAAAACTTCTGCATCACCTCAAATAGGTTCTCTGCCTATTAAGCAATTTTCCCTTCTAATCCTTAATGACCTCTACTTTTTGTCTCAATGACTTTGCCTGCTCAACTTATATCACGTAAATAGAGTCAGACAGATTATCTCTTTGCTTCTAGTTTCTTTTATTTAGCATAATGTTCTCAAGGATCAGCATTTTGCAGCATGCATTAGAACTTCATTCTTTTTTATGGCTGAATCATACTCCATTATATGTATATAACATATCTGTTTGTCTGGTGATGAATAGGTTGCTTTTACCTATTGGCTACTGTGAATAATATCATAATGAAGATTTACATAAAAGATCTGGCTGAGTCTCTTCGTTTTCAATTCCTCTGGGTATAGAGTTTAATATTTGAAGAATTTAATATTTGAAGAATTGCTGAAATACTTTCCTAGCAATTACATAATTTCACAATCTCACCAGCAATATGAGGCTTGCAATTTCTTTATAGCCTCATCAACACTTGATATTTAAATCCAAAAAATCATTTTAGCCATGTTAATGGTATTTTATTGAGGTTTTAACATGCATTTTCCTAATAACTAACAATGTTGAATATATTTTCTTGTGCTTATTGGCCATTTGTATGTCTCCTGTGGAGAAATGTTTATTCAAATCTTTTGGCTATATCTTCATTGGATTTTTTTCATTACTGAGTTCTAGAATTTCTTAATATACAGTAATACCTTAGTTCATGAACACTTATGTTCATGAACAATTTGGTTCCCAAACAGAAGCATTCAGCAAAATTTTGTTTCTGTTTGTGAACTTGGCATTAGGTAACAAACATGAACGTGGCCGTCTTCCCCAGCATCGTGGAATGAATTAAGTTTGTGAAACAAGGTACCACTGTATTATGGATATTAAGGCCTTATCAGACATGTGGCTGCAAATATTTTTTCTCCATTCTACGTTCTGTCTTTGCACCTTTTTGATAAAGCTCTTTGACGTAGAAAGGTTTTAATTTTGATGAAATGTAATTTGTCTATATTTTCTTTTGTTGATCATGCTTCTGATGTCATTTTGATGTCATACTAAGAATCTATTGCCAAGTCCAAGATGATGAATATTTATCCCATGTCTCTCCTAAGAATTATCTATCTCTATCTATCTATCCATCCTTTTCTGTGCTTAGGTCATTGACCCATTCTTGTTCTAATTTTTAATGTGGTGTGAGGTATAGAGGTGCAGCCTCATTCTTTTGCATGTGGAAATCCAGCTCTCCTACTATCATTTCTTGAAGAGACTATTTTGCCCCCTTTTGAATAGTCTTGAAACTCATGTTGAATATCAATTATCTCCAGATGTATAACTATTTTTCAATTTCAAATTCTATTCTGTTGACCTGTATGTCTTTCCTGCTAGCAACAGGCTGTTTTGATTACAGGTTTTGTAATGAGTCTGAAATTTGAATTTGGAGTCTTCCAACATTGCTCCCTTTCTCAAGGGTGTTTTAACTATGAAAGCCCCTACAATTCTATATACATTTGAGGACCAGGTTTTCTATTTCTGAAAAAAAAGCTATTTAAATTTTGATGGAAATTACATTGAATCCATGTAGCACCTTGATGGAATTGACATTTTTAACCATATTCTGTCTTCCAGTTCATAAAAATGAGTGGCTTTCAATGTATTTAAGCCCTTTTAAATTTCAGCAAAATAAAAATTTGAATTTTCAGTACACAAGTCATTTTTTTCTTGATGAAGTATATTCTCAGGTACTACCCCTTTTTTGGATGCTATTGAAAATGGAATATTTTCTTAATTTCCTTTTTGATTTTTTCATTGTCAATGTACAGAAGTATAACTGCTTGTTATGTGTTGATCTTGGCCTTGAATCATTGCTAAATTCTCCTATTAAGTATAGTATTTTTCTTGTGAACTCTTTGGAATTTTCTATATACAAAATCTTGTCATCTGCAAATAAAGATAGTTTTATTTCTTTCCAACCTGCATGATATTTATTTCTTTTTTGTTCTTGTCTAATTTCTTAGGGGTAGAACTTGTAGTGCACTACTGAATAAAGTGTTGAAAGTGGACATCCTTGCCTTCTTTATAATCTAAGGGAAAAAGCTCCCAGTATATCACCCTGGAGTATGATAGCTATAGGGTTTTTTTTTATTACATGCTATGCAGTCATGGAGATTACATGTAACAGCCAATCCTTGATGCTCTAGTTTAAACTAATAGTTTAATTTTTAAAAGCATGAAAAAACTGCTCTTTTCTAGTTCTATCTCTCCTTTTATGTTACTGATGTCACAAATTACATCTATATCCATGGTGTACTCAATAACATAAATGTATAATTACTTTTATTATGCACTTGTCTTTTAAATAATGTAGGCATAAAAAGTAAAATTACAAACCAAATATATAACAACTCAGCTTTTATATTTACTTATATTGCTACCTTTATTGGGAATTGTTTTTCACAAGTGTTTGAGTTGTTGTCTAGTGTCTTTTCATTTCCTTTATGTAGGTTTTGTAATAACAAACTAATCCAACTTTCATTTATCTGAGGATTTCTTAATTTCTCCTTCAGTTTTGAAGGAAGTTTTGCCAGATGTAGAATTCTTGGTCACTGGGACTTTTTTTCTTCCAACATGTTAAAAATGTCATCATGTCAACTTCTGGCCTCAGTGCTCTCTGATGAGAAATTAGTGGTCAATAAGTAATGAGTGGCTTCACCCCTAATGCTTTCAAAATTTTCTCCTTGTCTTGGTTTTCATCGTTGAATTATAAGGCCTGGGTGTCAATCTCTTTGGCTTTAACCTTTTGGAATTCTTTGAGCTTATTGAATGTGCACATTAATGTCTTATTGAATTTGGGAAGTTTTCTGACATTATTTCTTCAAATATTCTTTCTTCCTCTTTCTATTATCGCACTTTGAAACTCCCGCCATTTGTGTTAGTCTGCTTGATTTTGATCCACGAGTCCCTTAGACATTCACTTTTTCTATTCATTTTTCTTTCTGTTACTCAAACTGGATCAATTCAAGCCCCATTTTCAAATTCATGGACTCTTTTTCTTGCCAAGAAATGCTTTTGAACCCATTTAGTGCATTTTTACTTCATTTGTTGAACTTCTCAGCTCCAGATTTTCTTTTGGCTCCTTTTAATAATTTCTGTAGCTTTATTAACGTTCTTATTTTGTTTACATGCTGTTGTCCTGCTTTCTTTTAGATTTATTTTTGCCTCTGGCTTCTTTAGTTCTTTGAATATATTTAAGAGTTATTTTAAAGCCTTTACTTAGTGATTTTAGTATATATGTTTCTTCAGGGAGGATGTCTTTCAGTTTATTTTGTTTTGTTGAATATTATAATATGGTAACTGTGGAACTCAGATTCTCCTCCTTCCCCAGAGTTTGATACATTTTTGTTTTGCTCTCCATTAGAAACTGTAGTAGTCTGTTTATTTAGTGACTTTCTCAAACTATTTTTTAAAGTCTTTGTAAGTTTCCATGTATAGTCACTGAAATCTCTACTCCTTTAACTTTTATTTAGGTAGTATTTTGACAGAGATTTCCTTGGACTCTGGATGTAAAAATCAAATGAACGAAAACATCTTTCCAAGTTTTTGCAGATGGGCCCTGAGCTGGGATGCTTATATAACACTTAGCCAGGTTTGCACTACATCTAGAGATTATCTAGAGCTGAAAGTTTAGGGTCTTCTCTGAATATTCATCTTGCCCTGGGCATGTGCACGGCTTTCTATATTTTGCAGTATACACAGGTGTTTTTGAAAACCTTAATTTCTCAAAAAGAAAGCTTTGGTAGTTTTTCCTCCCAGGCATTAGGTGAGTACTTTAACCTTTATTATAATCTTTTGCCCCAAGCAACTGTGGGTTGTTAGATTCTGTTTTCAAGTAATGCTTGTTGCTGCTGAGTGATTCCGTATTAGGTGAAATGGAGATGAGTGATCAGTTCCACAGGAAGCTGGAGGGCAGAGCAGCACAGACACCTGGAGACTTGAGAACAGAGCCTGCTGGGCTTCCCCTGTACGCAGAGGGACCGACTCCCTCCCTGGGAAGCCAGGCTTCATTTTCAAGATTCCTCCTGAGCGGTTGAGGGAGTGAGGCCACAGAACTTTCTCAACATTTTTAGAGCTGACTTCTTGGTTCAGTGTTCACTTTGCTGCCTATTAGCTTTTTTCTGTTTTTCAGATTTCTGGCAAAGTTGTTTCTGACAGCTTCTTCTGCGTGTGTTTCAGTATTTCTCTGGAGGGATGGGAGCTTGGAGCTGTACACTTCCTGTTTTGCCTTTGTCATTCCTCATTTGTCATTATTTTAGAACACTGCTTCATAGTGAATGCGTGTTACTCCATTGTAAAGATGTACATAATTTATTGTAGATCATGCTGTGGTGATTATCTTTCCACATTTTGATTTTTTAGCTTAGGATAAATTTCTTGAAGTGAAATAACTGTCTAAAGCTATGAATATTTTCCATTTTTTCATATTTGTTGTCAAATTTCTTGCAGAAGATTTGGATCAATTTACATTTCCACAAGCAGTGCCTGAGAGGGTGCATTCCACTACTCCATTACCTATTCTTTAATAGTTTTTTCTACTTAATAGACAAAACATGGCATCTTGTGATTGTCTGCTCTTTTAAGAATTTCTCCTGTGACTTGGGTTAAAATCCATTAATTGTTTTCTTCCTTCAGTTTGTGGTGTGTCCATTGCCTCAGATGAATAGGCCAAAGATGTTATGCCATTCTTCTGGTAAGGATTACATTTTCTTGTTCTCATAAACGTGAAACTTGAATTTATTTTGTAGTGAATCTGAATGGTGCCTATCCCAAGCTGGTGCCTTTCAGACCTGCAGGAAGGCTGATCTCCCCACCTCTGCTGCTCTCTGTCATCCTCAACATCCTTCTCAGCCTGGCCATGCATATCGTGGGCTTTGTCCTGGTTCAGAAGCAGCCCTGGTACTCCATGGAGTTGCACAGGTACCATGAAAGCCTCAGTTCCACCCTCACATTCTAATTTCTCTCATCTGGCCAACACGAAGAGTAGCAAATGAATTTTCATCTTGCCAAAACTTTTGGCTTCCTTAAGTCCTTTGGTTCAACTTACAACACTTCTTTCTTCTCCTTACACAATTTAATGGTATCATTTATTGGCACATGTCTTTGCCTGGGCTGCATGATACTGACCAGTGACCATCTATTATATTTAGGATGGCCAGGGATTATAGTTTGCTTTATCTGCCCCAGTTTGAGCAGCCCAGATTAAGTGAAATTATTAATGTTTTTCCTTTGTACAACTGTCCTTTTCAATGACAAGTTATAGAGTCACTCTACTTATGAATTATCAGAGATCATAAGCCACTCAAGGAAAGAATCGTAACTTCCTCATCCCTTTATTATATAGCTTTCAATGCACATGATGGGTACACAATGTGATGAATAAATAATTGGTTGAATCTATCTGTCTATATATCCAAAATATAGGTAAATCTGTGCTTGATTTTTTCTTCCTTGTTTTTTCAAAATATTCATTACCAAAGTACAGGCAATTTAGAAATGTCAAGTGCTTTCTCTGGACACTAGCATTGAGTCTTGTGGATACAAATGCTTCCTAAGATCTTTTCATCTTATTTCATTAATTTTTTGTTTGTTTCCTTTACAGTCCCTGCACAGTGCAAAATCAAAATGCCTCAAAGTTAACCATTTCTCCAACTGCTCCAGAAAAAACTGGAGCGAATAGTCCCTATACAAGTTTTGAGAACACTACTATATGGTTCTTGGGAACAATCAACTGCATTATTGTGGCTCTTGTATTCTCTAAAGGAAAACCATTTAGGCAGCCCACCTATACAAACTGTGAGTAGAATTGTGTGAGACCAGAGGTGAGAGATCATTAGAGAGAACAGATCTGTGCAGACCATGCAGGAAGCAGCTGTCGAGTTGGTTCTCATCTTGTGTCTCCTGACTTCCACTCGGAGCTCTGTAAAACACCTTCTGCTGCCTCATTCTCATAGCTTTTTGCTCCTTCCTTCAAAGCGGCATTAAATATGAAGGTTACTTTCTCCCTCCCATATCTTCACCAGAAATTTGTCTTTAGGTGACGTTTCTTGGGACAGTTAGGAAGATGGACTTATTGTTTTAGTACTTGTCCAAATTATCCTGAGAGTGGTGAGGAGAAAGGTCACAGTACACAGTTGGAACCTGTCTCCTGTCATGAAGATGGTGGTCAGGATGGCTTTGTGTGGCGACCATCCTGGAGGTGCTTGCCTAGAGAGGATTATGGACGGTCTTGGCTAAAGGATCTCTTATCTTCTTATGTTCTGGGGTGGGGAGGTGTATTAGGAGGAGAAGTAGTCCCTCATTTAGTCTCTGGATCATGTTTTTGTATACTGTCACTGTTCAACTAGTTGAGATAATTCAGAAACACAAGTTGAAGAATCTGCATCCTCATAAAAATTTGTTGGCTCCGGGGATATTATTTTGTCCCTAGCCTTCTTAGGATAAGGAAGCAACCAGATGCTGCTGACCTCTACATAAATACAATTAAAATTGTATTTATTTGCAGTCTTCATTTTTTTGTTTTTCCAGAAAAGGTTTTGAGGCAGATGATTTGTACTAAAGAGACTGAGGTACTCGGATGTCTTCAAAACACTTATGAAAAATGTCCTTTTCCTGTTATTCTCTCTATATTTACCACTTTTATTAATTGAAACTGATAACATTCATTTGAAAGTTTCTGCTTGTGGCAAGGACATGTATATAAATTGGAAAAGTGATATGCATTGCAGAGAAATGAGTGCTTTCCATCTATTCTGCTGTGTTTGGATTTAGAAATCAAGTAAATTTAATCAGTGTTAATCTAGGGTATGTCTGTCAACAGAAGTGACACTTCATATTCTGATTTCTTGCAATGATAGCTTGTGTTCTTATTTCCTCAGATATATTTGTCCTTGTGGTGATTATACAGCTGGGCGTGTGTTTATTCATTCTATTTGCCGATATTCCGGACATGTACAGGCATTTGGATGTAAGTCTCATCTCTGGTATATTACGATGTTTTACAGTTTTGTGACATGCTAACTTCAAAAAGCAAGTCACACTTGCCACTGACACAGGTATCCGACACCAGTGATGAACTTTGGTGATGGCTGAGTTTAAAAGAATGGTGAATTCAAATCCACTTTTTATTTAAATTGACGCAGAAATAAAATTCCATCCAGTCTTGATTTCCTGAGACTAAAGAGAGCCTTTGAAAAACATTGAACACTTTTCTTTTAAAAGATCCACTATTAGAATGGGGAAAAAGAAACTATTTACATGTTCCTCTTAGAAGCTGTTTAAAGCAGTTTTGCCCGTAACACATTGTCGGTTAATTCTCAAATCTGTATTAACATTTTTTACCTTTTTAAAAGCATATTTTTCTGTACATTCATGCTTAATGTCTGAAAGTTTACTCAAAGGGCGCACTCTCTTACATTTTGTAATATTGAGACAACTTTGAAACCCTACCATATAGGCACAACTCTACATATTCAAGCAAGGCAAAAGCATGCATTTTGGTTCCTCTAACCTATTTATTTTTGAATTAAAATATAACCATTGCTGAATGCCCTTTACACCAATAAACACAGTACAGAAGAGGGGACTAAAGAAATTGAGCTTTCTCAGCTTTGTGCTTTGAGTATCTGCTTTCCATCTCAAAGATAAGTTTTAAAAGGGCCAAGATGAGGCCTCATTCATTCTTATTTTACCCTTCCTTGCACATCAAATGGCACAGAAGGGCAAAGAAATGACTGGCGAAGAGCATGCATTAGGTTCCTAAATACAGAGAAGCAGTTATAGCTTACAGTGCGGTTTAAACCAGGAAAACCTTCACAAGCTCACAAGGACATTGAGCCTGCTAACAAATATCTACATTCGTTTCTTTCTTTTTATACTTGTATTACTTTGGCTAACAGTGTATTTACCATTGTTGTTCAGAGGCTTCATTAATTAGAGTAGCTTCTCGTGGAAATAAATAACTTTACCTGATGCTTAGAACGTCTTAACGTGGCAGACATTAAAGTTAAGCCACGTTGGGTTTAATTTGCTCTTTAGTATCTGCAAACTCTACAGAGTGACTGGATGCTCTCGTGTAACAAAGCAGGGAACATTCTTGGTTGTTGGGAGCCTCCATGGACTCACTAACTGAGGGACACAAAGGATCCTGCGAAAAAGAATTGTACACATTTTTAAATAATCATGTTTGTTCTTTTCATATACAAATATGAGTTCACTTTAGAAAATGTAGAACATTCAGGCAAAAAAAAATATATTACTGCATTCTTCAGTCTTTTAAAATTCATATGTTATAAATGTGTATTGACTAATTTATGAAGTTTATTTCATTTTAAATGAAATCCTGCTGTTTTGCCGCCTAGATATTGCTAACTCTTAAAAAATTATATTAATTCACTTAGTAAGCATATATTAATGTGGTTTAAATTAAAAAATTAAAAGTTAGTGAAAATCTCCTACCCATCAAAGCTCTTCTCTGGGGTCAGTTGGTGACACCAACTGATTTGAAGTACTTCCACATTTATTTCATACCTATGTACAGAAGTATGTATATAGCTCCTGTGTGTGTATGTCTCCCACTTTTTACATGAACAATGACAGCTATACATTTGTTCAGTGTTCTGAGATGTCGATGTCAAGGTGGACTGCATTGTGCAAGAGATTATTTGGAGGAGATGCTGTGGGGAAACAGTGTAGGAAGCCAGGGCAGGTGGGGAAAGGTGTGACACTGTGATGTGGGGCTGACCCTGTGTAGGAGAGAGGCAAGGAAGGAGTGCTGGGTGAGCAGAGTCCCCGTCTGCCCTGCAGTTCTAAGAGCTGAGCCAAACTTGCCTCTCACACATGTCTGCCGTCTCACCAGAGTGACTCTCATGAGAACCCCAGCTGTCCTCACTTACAGACTTTGAGCTGCCCATGAGAAGCAGGGCTTTGGGGTGGACGTGGTGGTGATCATGAGCATAGCAGTGAGGCTATCTGTTATTTATCTTCCCAGCAGCAGGAGATCTGAATGGAACATTTTCATAGCTGCATGTATTTATTTTCCCAGCAGCAGGAAATCTGAACGGAACATTTTCGTGATTGCTACAACCACATACACAGTCCTGCACCTTGCTTCCTGTGTGTGGCAGTATATTTTGGTACTTGTTTCATATCCGCACATAATTCTGCCTCACTCTTTTTAAGGATAACACACTATTCTATTCTATTTATTATATTACATGGTGTATGTCATGCATATACAATACTTTATACGTTGATAGACATTTAAAGTTTTTCTCCCAATTCTTTACTATTATAAATAAAGATGCAGTAAAATAACCTTATTCATACATAACAGCATTTAAATATATCATCTCCGTCATGCACATATATAGTTCTGGGATGAATTCCTAGAAATGCATTTGAGTTTTTAATTTTGAGAACACCGTTCTCCATAGACTTTCATCAGCTTTGACTCTCACCAGTGTATGAGGCAATGTCCAAGATGGTGCTGGGTAGAGAAGAGTGGACTTGGCTTTCTCCATCCATCCATCCATCCATCCATCCATCCATCCATCCGGCCTATATATCAGGCATTGTCCCTGGGCAAAGGCTGAGGAATACAAAGAAAGCGGGGAAAGTGACAGGTGGTGACGAGCTTCTATCCAGCCCCACTTGCTCTTTTGGCACGTGTCCCTGTGAGGGCACAATCTGAGTAGCTGTGCTCACCGTCTACAGGGTGAAGCCCCGGCTCAGTGCTCAAAGGCAAGATGTGGTACTGAGGAGAGATATGGTACTGGAGACAGAAGGGCAGCCCTGTCCAGTGTTCTGTTTTGAGACATGTGTCTCAGGGCCACTCGGGAATAAAGCCACAGGCCTGCTTTCCCTCTTCAAAAGGAATCAAAGCAAGCTGACAAAAATGTTTTTATTATTATTTATTTTAATTTTAAAGTGACCAAAGTTATTTTAGGAGATTTGGAAATTATAGAGATGTGAGAGAAAAAGGAAGAAAGAAAAAAAGAAAGAAGAAAAAAGCAGATGTGAGAGAAAAAGGAAGAAAGAAAGAAAGAAGAAAAAAGCAAAAATCATAATCCCCAAATCATTGGATTTATTCAGTATAAATTTTCCAAACCTTTTTCTATATAAATATCCATGAACATTCTTTATATGTGTGTATACATGCATTCATGCATATATGTACACATACATATATATGCATTTTACATGTGATTTATGACCTATGAAAATGTGCACTGTGAAGATGTGGTCATTTTCCAGCATGTATTTGTTCTTAGACTAACTGGGCTTTGTCATCTCTTTCCAGCTGCTCTGTACTCCTACCCTGTGGAGGGTCTACATTGTCATCATGCTGAGCTCCAACTTCCTCGTGTCCCTGTTGGTGGAGGTATGTGCCTCAGGCTTCTGATCGCTGTGTGACAGTGGGGAGGCTCTGAGGAGTGTGAAACTGTAACAACTTTAGTGGACAAATATTCGACACTGCAAGTGGCTCCCTGCCTTCAATACTGGGACCAATGTGCTTTGCTCTGATGAGTTTCAAACAAGCCATTAGCTTTCTCATCTGTAAAGTGGGGCCAGGGAGAATGGAATTATGATCTTTAAGATCCTAATCATTTCTAAAATTACCAAATAGAGACTCAAACACAAATCACATTTTAAAACCTGTGATCTGATTCATGTATCAGTCAGCTCTTCCATCACTGGGACAAAAATACCCAGCACCAGCAACCTAAAGGAGGAGAGGTTTATATTGGCTAACAGTTTCAGTGGGTTCCATCCATGGTTGGCTGGCTCCAAGGCAGAAACAGCATGGTGGTAAGGCTCAGCAGTAGACAGCTGCTCATGGCATGGTGGCCAGGAAGGAGGGGGTGAGACAGAGGACCCAGGTCATGCCCCCAGTGATCCTTCCTCTTCTGACCAGACCCACCTCCAAGCAGCACAGTCAGTAATGAACTCATCAGTAGACCACTGCTGATTACAGTGTGACCATGATCCAGTCACCTTCCAAAAGTTCCACTTCTGAAGATGAGACTTTTGGGGGACATTTTAGATCTAAACCACAATTCACACACTATGAAATTTTCCTTTTCAATGTATATAATTCAGTGACTTTTTAGTGTAACACTGAATTGTACAGTCATAAATTCCATCTACTTCTGAAACATTTTCATCACCCCATAAGAAATCTTGTACCCATTAATAGTTTCTTTTCATCTCTCTCCTCCCTCCATTGGGTGAATAACAAAACTCAGCTAACAGTAGCTTAGACAGTAAAGGCATTTATTGACTCAACAAGAGGAGGGAAAGTATGTGGCTTCAGGACTCAGTGATGCTGTTAGGGATCAGCATCTTTTTGCCTGTATTCCCAGCATCCTTAGATGCGGCCTTTCATGCTTGTGCTTGTTGTTTGTGGTGCTCCGACAGCTTCCACATAGCCCTATGATGGAAATGTTTTCATGCAGGAAGGAAGTGAAAGCCAAGGTGGCAGTAAGCTTTTATTCCCTCAAATCTGCATTTTTTAATTAGGAAACTAAAATTTCCCTGGAGCCTGATCCAAGACTTCCTTTTATGCTTCATTGGTTTGAAGTGTCTTTGTGATGCTGAGTAGAGGAGGATTCTGGGAAAGGGAATCCATGCCAAAAGTTAGACAGATGGACTTAGACTATTTGTTTTCCTTTCAGGTGGACAGGGAAGAATTTAGGGAATGAGCCCTAGGGTAGTCAAGTATCAGAGTCTTCTTAATCACCTGAAAGGAAGCCCTTCCCAGGTTTGCATGTCTTTAGTGAAAAGCACAAGCTCCATTAATTCACGTGGATCTGAATCCTGTCTCCAGAACTTTCTTACTGTCTGCTTTTTGGGCAAGTTACTGTATTTCTCTGTCAAATGGTGCTGGTGAAGGCACCTTACCCCATAAGGCTATTTAGGCCTAAAAAATGAACAAGGAAAACATACAATAGATATTTAAAATTATAAGCCATCACTTTTCCAGTATCTCTTGTGGCACTTACTACTTCTTACTTGTATCTATTGATCTTTCTGTCATTCCTTATTCATTCATCTTTCCACAGGCCTTTGCTTCCCATGTACCGTGTCATAGGCTACTATGTCTGGGGAAGAAAGATGACAGAGGAATGGAGCTTACAATCTCCAGCGAGAAAGAGGATATCTTAGTTACTTTCTTATGGCTGGGACACATTACTTGACATCCACAACTTAGAAGAGGTTTATTTTGGTTAATAGTTTACAGAGGGTTTAGTCCATAGTTGGCTGGCTTCAGGGAAGGGTGGCATGGTACAGGGGCACAGCAGAGAAGAAACAGTTCAGGGCATGGCAGGCAGGAAACAGAGAGGGGTCATGGAGGAGGAGGGACACACCCTTCCAGGCCACGCCCACAGTGACCCACCTCCCAACATCATATCCAGCTGTAAAACCATCAGTGGACTAATCCAGTGATGAGTATCATACACATGACCCTGTCACCTCCCAAAAGTCCCATCTATGAGGGTTTGAGGGACATCCAGATAACAGAGAACAAGTGTTACTTATTTTTACAATATTAAATGATGCTGGCAAGAGCTCATGTTGGAGTGTACTGCACCTAAAGCCCTGCTGTATTCTAGTAGTGGGTGAGTAAATTTTTATTCAGGTATTAAATATAAGAAATGACCCTGCCCATCACCAGCAAATAGAGAGGGTAATTTAATGTCATGAAAACCAGTTTCTTTGTTTTTCATGTTGAGCAAGAAATAGAGATGTACTCATGAACATTTAGTGTTTGTTTCCAGTGGCTTTTAAATTGAAAAGTAACATAGAAGGATACCGACCCCAGTGCCACGTCCCTCAACTGCCACCTCCAGCCACTCAGAGTTCCATTCCCTGAAGCTTTGGTGAAAGAGGCTGCAATTGAGAATTCCAGACACTTTTCCCCCTTCATGCAGTGAGCCGAGCCGAGCAGGAAAGACCAGCTAATCCTGAGCAGGAAGGATGTTTTCCCTGGATGGCTCTGGGGACATGTATCAGAGGATACTAAGGCTTTGTGGGAAGGGCTGTGTTGATCCCACGCTGTAGGGCCAGCCTGTGACACAGGTAGCCCACAGAGGTTTCGAAGAGTAGGGCCCACCTCCTTTTGCAAAATTCTGACTCTCGTCAAGTTTGCTGAGGTAAAACTCTAACCCCAACCCAAATCAGCCAGAAAATAAACCGCTTTAAATGAGACCTTGCTATGCCCAGTCTCACCATCTGTCTACCGAAATGGTGGGAGCTAATGTGGAGGGCTCTAATGATTCCCATCGTTTTTTACTACTTCTAAGTGTGTATGTGTAAGTATATGAGTATGCATGGGCCACTGGAGTGGCTAGTCAGAAAAGCTCATGTAGAGTTTTCCTAAGGAATAGAATCTCCTGCAGGTTTTCCTTTGGTTTCCAGCCCTGCATGTAATTTACAATGTAGAATGACAGGATGGTGCCCTCTCAGTGCTCCCATTTCCCCTTCCATACCAGCAGCAGGGTGACAACCTTATCCCAGCTCTAAGGAGAATTCCATTTCTCTTTAAAGGAAGGGGACAAAACCCTTTGTTGTGAGAAAGTAGAATAACAGGTCCAGCCAGGTGAGCCCTGAGGTTGGCAAGAAGCTGATGCTGGCCAAGTGGGTCTTCAGCAGGCTGCCAGAGGATGGTTACTTTTCAGAGAAAGATTTGAGCTATTCTCTGTTCTTTCCATGGCAATGAAACTCAAACAACAAAGATCGGTGGATTTTAGGAAAATTGTTATCTATTGTAAAGTTCTTTTAGAATCCCATGAATTAAACTCTTTCTATGTAACAAAGATGCTACTGTTGGACATCAAAAGCACTCTAGTTCTGTGGGACAGCTTGGATCCTCATGTTTTTGTCCTGTTTCTTTCATGGTAACATTTAAGGTGCTCAGCTTTTGTGACCAACTGTGATTAAAATGGAAAATTAATATGCTAACCTCTCATGTACTCTGTACTGTAAATTATAACTTGGGCTGTGTTCAAGGCCTGGTCTAACTCATGAAATGCAGTGGTAGTCCAAAATGTGTCTAGAGATGCATGTGTTTTTTTAAATCTTAAAATGCATTTCAATGAAGGGGAAGGTTGGCGGCATGTGCGAATGAGGTGTGCTCTGTTTGTTCAGTGAGTCGTTCAGAAATGTATTATGCCTTGCCCTGCATTGTATATAATCCTCACAACAAACTCAAGGAGAGGATTATCATTTCTAACCACCGAGACTCAGATGGGGTCATTAATTTGTTCATAGTAAGTGTGCGAGCTGGGATCTGAATCCAGCTCTAACTCAAAGAAGTGGAGGCTACGGTTCCAGTTGCACTGACCCGTATCCAGGACTGTGGGGCGACACAGCCAAGACAGCACAAATGTGGCCCAAGCTTTTGAAGAGGTAATACTATTTGGTGGCATTTTAAAATGTCATGTCATAGTAAATCAAATATGGATGTGATATGGTACTGGATATGGAATTTGAATGATTTTAAATTCACATGTAAGATTCAAAAGAAATTTCATCTTTGAGATAGGCCACCTCCAGCTTGATGTCCAGGTGCTGGAAATTATTTCTTCTTCTCCCAGAAGAGTTACTTAAGTAGGAAAGCTTGAGGCACCAAGACCTGTGCCCCGAAATCACCCTGGATCTGTTCAGGGCTCAAGTTCTCTGTCAGACTGGGTCCAAGCAGATAATGCAGAGGTGCGTGATTAAGACTTTTGGAGTGCCGTAGCCTCCCAGCACTTGACTTCCAAATGTAAAAAATAACTCTTTATTTTGCAGGAGGCTATTATTGAAAACCGAGCTCTGTGGATGGCAATCAAAAGATGTTTTGGCTATCGATCAAAAAGCCAGTATCGGGTATGGCAGAGGAACTTGGCAAATGATTCCAGCTGGCCCCCGCTCAACCAGGTCTCCTACTCTGAAGTGCCGGGGTGTGGCAGGGCAGTGTCCTACAGCAATCCCGT
This sequence comes from Heterocephalus glaber, assembly GCF_053883595.1. NCBI lineage: Eukaryota > Metazoa > Chordata > Mammalia > Rodentia > Bathyergidae > Heterocephalus > Heterocephalus glaber. Next base: position 62,439,624 of record NW_028258324.1, read on the forward strand.
GTTTGAGAGCAATGAGGAACAGCTTTGAAGGAAGCAGTTGATCCGACAGAGAAACAAGGGAAAAGGGACCTGACTGCATGATGTTAAAGCAATGGGGCTCTTACAATATCACCTGGACTTTCAGGGCTGCCTAGCAAATCACAGTGACAAAATTAAAGTCTGTTTGATAAAATATTTCCTAAGAGAAGAACACTGCCCCCAGAAGAGTGGTTTCCTCTTAGCTTCCAAATGTATTGGAGGAAGCTACTGAACCGTGAGCGGGCTAAGGACTGCAATGGGCCAAGAAATTGGGAAGCAAAGGGAGGAAAATATGTACTTTCTTTTTGTTTTTGTTTTACTTTGTTTTTTTTCAGTGCTGGGGATTTGAGCATGCTAAGCAAGCACACTGTAACCCAGAACCACACGGCCAGCCCATGTAATCTCTCATTTTGGGATAACCTTCTTTCTAAATGAGTTGAGGGGAGTCATACTAGGCATATGCATAGAATTGTAACATGTTAAAGATCGCTGTGAAACTTTTACTTCACTAATGGAAAATTAATTCATGGGAACCATCACATCAAGTTTCGCTGTCTGGTTTCCTTTCCTTGGTGGTACTTTTCAGGTTTGAGGCTTTTTCTTCTCTTTCTGTCCTTCCCTTGCATATTATTAAGGATAAACTCAGCCTATGCTACAATAACAAACTCTTAGCTCAGTGTCCTCACACACTAGAGTTTTCTTGCTCCAGGTTACTCCAGGACAGCTGTCCTCAGAGCAGCGATTGCTTTGGTCTGAGGCTCCATTACCTCAGCCCAAGAACTCTGTGTGTAGCACGGCAGGGAAGGAAGACACTGGAGACCACACGGATGACCAAGTGACACCCTTGTCTGCCCCCGTTCTGATCTCATAGGCAGGGATTTAGCCAAGGAGCTGGGACATGCAGACTCTGGTATGGAGGGCCGCTTCACAGGGATGGGACCCGGGACTACAGTGGGTCTCCTGCTTACCAGGGCCTCACACATGGTTTAATGCTCTGCTCATTCTGTTTTGCAATTCTGAACAAAGGTAGCCACATTTTTCATTTTACAGCAGGTGCCACAGGTGTTACCAGGTACCATGCGCACCACCAAGTAAAGATGATGGAGTTGTCTGGCTTGTATTTTACACTAAGAAAGCAAAGTGGCGTATTGAGGAGTGCTTGGGTTGTCTGCTGGTCTCTTCTCCTGACTCTGTGTTCTCCTATGTTTCCTCTCATCTCACATGCCCAACTCCGGCTGTTTTCACGGATGCTCATGGGGAGGTGGGCTGCAGAGCAACATCCCAACTCCTGGTATGGTGTGGAGCTTCAGATTTGGTGGCTTTGTGCCCTAGGAGGGAGCTCCTGATGGAGCTAAGCATCTAGCAAAGATGCACAGAGTGAGGAGTCATGAATTCCATATGGACAGCTGGAGGAATATTTCAGATGCATGTATTTTCTTAGAGATTTTTGAAAATTTTTGAGTGAAAAAGGATGAGAAAGCATCTTACATGTAAGTGCAGAGCTACCTGCCACAAATACTTTGCTGAGCAGGACTTGGAGGAAAAGAGGACATAGTTTCATAATCCACATTCCTTGGGGGATCCCCTGTGTGCTGAGCCCCAGGTACCCAGCTCTTACATACAGAGGCACCCTGACTATGACCTCTGCCCTCTAGATGTAAGGATCAGAGAACAGGATAACTCCGTGTTCTGAGGTGTTCAAAGAAGTGTGCCTTTACACACCGAGGATGGGAAAGGGATTATTTATTCAGAACCCTGTATTTAGTTAACGTTATAGTAAATTATTCTGCACAAAAGAGGCAGGTGAAGTCTATAATCCCATTTTGTAAAATCTACCTCTCTTTCTCTCTACATCTCTCTTCTCTCTCTCTTCCTCCCTCTCTCCCCCCGCCCCCCTTACTCTAACAAAGTCGTATGGTCTACTCTAGTAATGTTGAATCAAAATAACATCTTTACAAAATTCCGGGCATTTACTAACACTACAGAAGGCATTTTTTCTTATTTCCTGCTTTATATACAGGGCTTTACCATTTACAAATACTTTTATACTCATTCTTTCATTTTAGCCTCAAAATGATTTTAGGAAGAAAGCAGGGCAAGGACAATGATCCTCCTGTTTTAATGTGGTGCCAGACCCATGTCTTGGCAACTTGGCAAGGACACATAGCTAATGGGCAGAGGAGATGGCTCAGATGCAGGTCCATCAGCAAGTTCCCCTGCTGTGTCATTCTTCAATGTTGTTTTCTCCTAAATGAAAAGTTTGTAGTACTGAGAAACAAGCCCACAGCAAGGCAGCTATCTACTGCAAATGCCACCGTGAGTATAATTTCCCCTGGAAAGAGTTTTTAGTTTCTCATAGAAGTTCCCCTGAACCTGACCATCAGTCACATGAAAGGTTAACTCCCACAGCTGAGGGAGTAAAACCATAATACTAGAGTCCTGTGAGTCTATTTCATGTGATCAGATAAAGCTCTGGTTTCTGACTACAGCATCCAGAAGTAGAAACTTGTATTTCTGCTTGAAATTTGTCTGGCCCCTGCTCTGTACAGCTTTCCAGAGTCGTATAGATTCTCTTTCGGCTTTCAACTATGTTCCCTCCATATGCATAAAAAAATGGAAAGCTCCTGTCTCATACAACATTCAGTCTGCCTTTTGGTTTCCATGAGACTTGTTAAAGTGACTATGTAAACTTTACCAATAAAATGATTTTTCTTCCAAACTGGACAAACATACAAATAAGGACAACAGGACACAGCTGGGCTGGAGGTGCTGGGAGTGAGTCCCCAAGGTTCCCAAACTCCCAGAGGCTATGGTTTCCCCAGGAAGATCAAATTGGCTGCCTTCTCTGCCCTGATGCTCTGCCCCTCCAGCCCTGTGCTCAAGGCTGATTCCTACTTCAGATTTCGGCTCATTCACTGCTTCTTCCAAGGAGTCTTCCCTGACCACTTTATCTCATGTTGCCCTTCCCCACTAGCTTGGGTCATTTCTTCAATCTTACTTCTGCAGCTTTTCAGGTAATCGAGGTTTGAAAGGAATTGCTTGTGTAAGATCACATCCTTAGGAAATTGGTGAGCTGAGTCTAAAACCTGGGACTACTGACTTCTAAATCAAGGTTCTTTGTAGTCTTTATCCCTGGCTAGATTAGTGAACACATTAGTGAATCCACTGAGAAGAAGGATGCAGAGCATTATAGAGCCTTATGCATGGTTGAATGAAAAGCTCTCAAGGAGGCATCCAGACGCTCACAGCTGTGTTTTCTTGTTCTCCCCTCTGTCTTGACTCCCCCTCCTCCATGTGGCAGCTCCACAGACATTCTGATGAGTCACTGTCCTGTGATAAAGGCTGACTTGGAGACTGCTGAGTTGGAAGTCAAGTTAAGGATTGTTAGACTGCAGGGAGGCCTCACATAGGTTGTGTGTGTTGCACTGTGCAGCCCCGGGAACACCATCCACATTGTATTGTCAACCCAAAGTGGTGTCACCACAACACAGGTACACAGCGAAGAGGGCCTCCTGCCCAGTTTCCAGTCAGTTCTTCAGTCCCCAGAAGGACCCTTTCCTGGACATGTCTCTCATGCAGAACCTTCGGTTCTGCAGGCCCTTGGTTACCACCTGGTGATTACATGAGCTTCTTCACTGCTCTCCCTGGCTCAGGTCTCTCTTTTCTCTTTTCTTCTCAAGGTCTCTCTGAATTCTATCACCCAAATCTGATGTGATGTCCCTGGTCAGAAATCCTTAATACTGCATTCTAAATGATCTACCACAAGAAGTCCACGTTGCTTAGTAAGGAATTCGAGTCCCTTTGCCCTGGCTACATCTAGTCTCAACTCAGACTTTTCCCTTTGTGCAGTTTCCACTGCAGCAATTAAACCTTCTATTATTGCTATTTTTCTTCCATGATACTTTTGCTCATGTATTCTCTCTATTGGGGCACCAATCATTCTTATTCTTATGTCCATACAGCCAACACTTCCTATTTCCCAATATCCAATTAAAATGCCACCCACTCTGTTAAGCCAAGAGGAAGAGCTCCTGCGCCTGCCTACCTACCACACTCTCCCCAGCCATCTCGTGCAGCTCTTAAAACCTTGCATTGCGGTCATATAGTGCTTCAACTGCCCTTGCCTCCCACCCACCTCACTTGGATAGCGAATACATTTTTTGAAGGGAGGATTGAGAGTGAGTCATTTCAACTTCCTATTCTGCACCTAGCACAGGGCCATGCTTAGGGGCTCAGCAAGCAGCTGTGACATGATTGAATAAAAAATATAATCACTGGGATATCTCGTCGATTTGTCTTCCTTTGTCTGTGAACATCTGTTTTCTATCCAATACAAAGAAGCTTCACTCAAACAATAGTGTTATGAATAAAAACAACCAGAAGTACAAAGTGTAATGATTACAATATTGTGTGTAGTCAGTTTGCCTGTCCATTTATATAGTGAGAGTGTGGGCACATGGTGTGGAATTAGAAGAGTTAGGTGCATGCTACAAAGGCTATCTCAATGTCTTTGCTTCTTTCAATGTCATGCTTCTTTTATGAGGATGTGAGGACTTTCATAGGGAAATGCCCCAAGGGAAGAGAGTTGAGGCAAATGAGCTTGTTTAAAAAACAAGAATTGGTTATGAGGAAACAGAGGTAAAATTGGAGTACAACATGGGGGTTTATTTTTTCTTCTTTTGGTGGTTTCATCCTTCTTTTAAGTTCATTTGCAAAGGTCCAGAGAAAAAAGAGGTACAATGGAAAGAGGGATAGGCATAAAGATAGAAAGGTAGCTGGGTGAGTGAGAAAAGTGCATCTGGGAACAACTTCAGGCTAAGAGGAAGATAACTGCCCTGACAACCAACATGGAGGAACATGAAAGCTGGCCTCACAACACACACACACACACACATCCTCTATGTCATGTGTGCTCTGTATATCATAGTGTAATAAAAGCAGGGTGGAGGGAATCTACCCATGACTCTGTCCCCAGGCAGTGGCATGAATATGAGAACACAGGTGCAAAATGCATGTTGTTAGTGGCTGGTGATGTCACATGGAGATACATTTGTGACACAAAGAGTCTGAGTATGTCTCCAAGTAGCTAAATTAGGAAAAAAGAAGTGGCTAAGGGAGACAGAGAATAGCTGAGGGTGACATAAAGTGGCTATGCACCTCACAGAGTCCTGGGGTCCCCAGAACCCATCTCAGAGTCAAGCAAGGTCCACAGAAGACCAGCTATGGAAGCTACAGACACCATCTCAAAGTGGTGAGTCATGGACATCTACCACAGGAAGGAGGAGGAAAAACATCTTGTAACCAGGAACACTGCATGCTGTATCACAGGTTGGGGACATCTGTGACCTTCTGAGTGACTCAGGAGGGACTACAGAGTGGTGGGACTTCTATGGTCCTGTTTTTGACTACTGTCTCAGGTTTGTGTGGCTGAGGGAACATAGGTTATAGATTGTAGGGAACAGGGAAAGGGGACATTACCAGAATCCTTGCAGTGGGTCCTGGCCTCCTGTGAGCCAGGACAGCACAAGGCAAATTAAAGAACAAAGACAAGAAACGAGACTTAGAGAGGAGGCTGGGTTCTGAGCCTGATCATTGCTGCTCTGGGCAACAAAGATGAAGGCACCCAGAGCTTGCCACTATTTATTTGGTTCATAGAAAATTACAGATGACTTAGAGGGTGGCGATAATCCTAAATTGACAAGGATCTTATAATCAGAGGAAGTATCAGGTGTCTTGGAGGGTGGCGGTAATCTTTTGACCATAAGGATCTTGTGCTGATAAGTATCTTAGGTTGATAAGAAGCTTATATTGAGCAAAGATGACCAAAGGCATTCTTACAACCATAGGTGGGATGAGTTAAGCTGATAAGGAATTCGTCCTTCCCCAGGTGAAACCTTTCTCTTACTACTTGGTTCTCAAGGAACCAGGATATCTTCAGCTGATGTAATCTTGCCCTTGAGTAGCACAGCATCATGGGACCATTGAGGTCTCAGTTACGACTGGAGGCAAAAATGGAGTTATGTTTTGGCATGTCATAGCTGGCCTGTAGGCAAGAAGACTAGGCCTAATAATAATTCAATTTTGAAAAGATTTTCCCCCAAAATTATGTAGAATGGATCCTGACAATAGGAAAGAAACCTTCCCACAGCATGGATACCAACCTGGGGAAAGCCCACAGAGGAATACTCAGAGGGAGAATCCTCTGAGAAATCACAGAAGAGCCCCAAGGACACCTGTTCCTTGTCTACTCTGGAACTGAACAAAGTACAAGATAACATGACACAACAGCTGGGTGGATATTGTTTCTTAAAACCTGAGCCAGTTTCTTCTTGACCAATCCCAAGGTTTGTCCTGAGAATTTTCTATAGGCTTAAATAACCTAAAGAATTCAGCCACAGTGCATGGCTAATCAGAAACTGGTTTGATCTAAGGGTAATGGGTAGGCTTGAATCCTCCCTGGTTGAATTGTAGAACTCAATTTGTTATGGATGCCATGTCTTACTTGGGAAACTTCAGATTGTTGTATCTTCTCACACCTCAGGGACAGTGAGCCTCACAGGTGACCCTAGGCACAGTGAGTGGCTTGGGAAGCAGGAATCTGGAGGGCACATGCACTTGAACAAGGACAGAATTGACCCCTCAGGGGTCATAGAAGCAGCCATGCATCTGAAGTCTTGGGCTTCTACCAGGATACTGTGTCAGACCTTATCATTCAGGAATGTCCCAAAAGGGTCTCTTCTGGGCTGTGGTGAATGACAATTAAGAGTACAATCTTAGGAGTCAAAGAGGTCTGACTTTTAATTCAGACTTCTCTGACTTGTAATTGGATTCTATTTGTATGCTTGCTTAATTTTCTTAGCTATTGGCATTGGAATATTATTTATTACCTCATTCATAATTGCAAAAAATCAAAGATTAAATGTGGCAAATAATTTACTTTCTTCTATCTCTCAAGCTATAAGGAGACTTTTAAAATCTTGGCCTTGCACCTAGTATAGCTATTTTATGTATTGTGTGAATGAGTGAAACAGTAAATAAAAGAATCCATCAGAGAATGAATGAACTAATGAACATATCACAAACTTTCAGAAATTGAATGCATGTAATTCTACTCTAATGAAAATGTCATTATCCAAGTTTTATTGGTTGCTTAAAATTATTTTAATTGAAAAAAATTTAAAACTGAAACATAGAAACATAAAAATTTCTACATGTAATTTTTGATACATACATACATACATACATATATATTATATATATATATATAGTACACTGTTTAAATCAAGTTATATATTTGGTACCCTCAAACTTTTACCATATTTTATGGTGTAAAGTTTCAAAATCCTTTCTTCTAGCTGTTTGAAATGTATAGTAGTACATTGCTTTGATCCGTGTCACCATACTGTACAATAGTAAACCAGCATTTCCTTCTGTTACTAAGTACAAGTGGATAGAACTTTTCCCATCCTGCTCCCTGCCTCTTCTCCCCTAGGCTGGCCTCAAAGTCACAGTGGTCCTCCTACTTAGACTCTTGAGTACTGGATGTAGGCGTGTGTCCTCATGCCTAGCTTGATTTCAGTCTTCAAAAATTCGTTAAGACTTATTTTATGGCATATCATATGATCATCCTGGAAAATGTTTTCGTGCAATGAGGAAAAATGTGTATTTTATGGCTGTTGGATGAAATGTGCAGTCAATAAATGTTACGCTCATTTAATCTAGGGCACAATTAAATTACAATATCAAGATCTAGGAGACATTACCACAGATTTTACAGAATTTAAAAGGATATAGAAAGCATATTTCAAAAATCTGTTTTGAAATAAATTTGACAACTTCTAAGAAGTACCTTGGAAGAAAAATTAATGAAACTAACTCTGGAGGAAATATAAAATTGGAATAGCACCTATTAAAGAAAGTATATTCCTAGCTTGAAAACCTACCTATATGACAACAGCAGGCTCATATACAATTTACCTGATAAATTATATCAAACAATTAAAGCAGAAAAAAGAAGGAACACTTCTCCCCTCATTTTAGGAACTCAACATTGGGCTAATCCTAAAACTGGATAAAGATAATAGAAGAAAAAAGTATGAACATAGATAGAAATTTGTTTAACAAAACAAGCTATTAGAAGTCAGATCTGGTAGTATGTAGAAAGTGGTTTTGTTATAGGGATGGCAGTGTTGGTTCAGCATTGGAAGATCCACTCCCAAAAGTCATCATTTTAACAGAGGAAAAGAAAAAGCCATATGATCCTGTCACTAGTTGGAGAAAAAGTATTGGACTAAATTCCACAGCTGTTCATGGTAAAAGCTATCAGGAGCCTAGAAGTAGAACAGAACCTTCTCAACAGATTAAAGACATGTACTCCATACTTCCAGTGAGAATGCCTTATATGAATGGAGAAGATACAATGCTTTCTCCTTAAGGTGGGGAACAAGGGCAGATATGCTTACTCTTTATCTGTGGATTAAACTTTGAAACCTAGGCCCCACCAAAATAGTCTGGCAATAAAATGACACAATTAGGATAGGATTGGCAAGGTAGAAGCAAAATCTTTATATGTAGATGAAATGATCATCTACAGAGAAAATACTAAGAAATCTCTAGGAGCCCCTAGAACTTGTACTTGAATTTAGCAGGATTAGAAAACACAAGGTATATATAAAAAGTCAAGTCTGTGTATACTTGCTATAAATGAAGAATTGGATATTGAAATTTAAAAGCTATGTAGGAGTACAAAGGACCTAGAAAAGTTAAAAATAAAAAACAAAAACAGTGTTGGAAGATGTTTAGTACCTAATTTTAAGACTTCTTCTAAAGCTACATTAATCAAGGCAGTGTTGATGTAAGGAAAGATAGATAGATCATTTGAATAAAACAGAGAATCTAGAAATAGAACCACACATATATGGTCCACTGAGTTTTGAAAGATTATTTAACATTAGCATTTTATAGAACATAAACTCAATTCAAGAGCCGAGGAAGAGACAGTGTTTTCAGCAAACGGCACTAGAACACCTGGTATCCGTATATAAAAAATTAACTTCAACCCTTTATTTCCATACATGAAAATAACTTGAAGTGATCTATGAACCTAAATATGAAAGATTAAAAGTATAAAACTTTTAAGAAGAAATTATAAGGGAAAATATTTATGAATTCAGGGTAGGCAAGAACTACCTAGTATACAAAAGACATGATGTATAAAAGAAAAAAAATTGATAAAGAAGATTCCATCAAAATTTAGAACTTTAAATGACATCATTATATGAAAAGTAGTCTTTAAACAGACCATATTTACAATGCATATAACCTATGACCAGAATATATAAACAATTTTTGGAGCTCATTAATAGACAACCCAATTAAAAAGTAGACATAAGAAGATGACAAATAGCCAGTACAGCACAAGGAAAGGTGTGCAACTCTAGAATCAGAAAAATACTAATCAGCACAATAACAAGATTGAATTATACACTCATTAGGGAGATGAAGTTAAAAATTTTAAAAGCCTTGTCATGACTTTTTCTTTCTGTTGGATTCTCCCCCTTTACATTTAATTTGTCACACCCAATGGATTCATTTTGCTGGGTTTCCTGGGGTTGTGATCCTCATTGTTTTTTCCTAGGGTACTGTCTAAAATTTTTTGGAGTACTGGTTTGATATTCATGAAGTTCCTGAGGTGCTCTTTATCATGAAAGTATCTTATTTCTCCATCAATTTTGAAAGATAGTTTTGCAGGGTACATCAATCTGGGTTGGAGGCTGTTTTCCTTTAGGGCTGGAAATGCATCACTCCAAGCTCTTCTTGCCTTGAGCGTTTGCATTGAGAAGTCTGCTGTGATTCTGATAGGCTTTCTTTTGTATGTAATTTGTTTCTTTTCTCTCACTGCTTGTAGAATTTTGTTGTTCTGTTGGATTTCTGGAATCCTAACTATTATATGCCTATGTGTAGATTTTTTTTGATCAAGGCTAGTTTTAGTCCTATATGCCTCACTTATCTGTATGTCAAGTTCTTTTCCCCTCCTTGGGAAGTTTTCTGCCATCTCTTCTATGAACAGTTTTTTTATGTCATCTGCACACTCTCCTCTTTCTTCATTGACTCCAATCAGTCTTAGGTTATTCTTCTTTGCATCGTCTAGCAGCTGCTGGATTGATTTCTCATGTTCCTTTACAATTTTAAAGCAATTTTTCTTTTCCTCCTCACTAATTGCAATGTTATCTTCTATATCTGAAATTCTGTCCTCACATTGGTTCATTCTGCTGCACAGACTTTCGATGGAGTTTTTCATCTCCTGAAAATCTGTTTGCTTCTGTTTTATGGATTCCATTTTTTCCTGTGTTGGGATTCCATCATGTTCCTCAGATCCTCTATTTTTTTATCTGTGTCCTCTCTAGATTTATTAATCATGTCTTGCACCATGAGCAAAATCTTTGCTGTTATCTGAGTAATTATTTCTGATTTCTTTTTTCCCAGATCCTCTTTTGTTGCCAGTTCAGAGAGTCCAGGTGGTTGAGTATCAGATTGTTCCATCTTGTTTCCCTTTGGGGTTGCTGTAGGTAATCCAGAAGACTATTTTTGAGACTTGTTTACGTGTCTTCTCATTTCCACGGGGGGTGGGGTGGGGTCCTTCTGGCGCCCGCACGGCTCAGCTTCTCTGCCCTAGGAGCTTTGGATGGCTGTGGGAGAGCTTCCTTCCGGGTGCTGGGTCCTGCTCAGCCTCTCTGCCCTAGGAGCCTGGGATGGTGGCAGGGGAACTTCCTTCCCTCTAGGGCACAATTTAACTCTACTGTTTCTTTGTTGATTTTCCATCTGGATGATCTGTCCATTGTTGAGAGTGGGATTGTATTGGAGACTGTATTCCCTTTAGGTTTACTAATACTTGCTTTATACATTTGAGTGCTTTAATATCAAGTGCATATATATTTACAATTGTTACTTCCTCTTGATGAATTAGCCCCTTTCTCATTATATAATGATCTTGTCTTTTTTGTTTGTTTGTTTGTTTGTTTTCTGTTTTGGTTTTTGAGACAGGGTCCCAGTGTGTAGTCCTGGCTGGCCTTGAACTCACTGTGTAGCCCAGGCTAGCCTTGACCTCATGACTATCCTGCTGTCTCAACCTCCTGAGTGTTGGGATTACAACATATACCACTATGCCTGGCTCTTGTCTCTTTTTATGGTTTTTGATTTAAAGTCTATTTTATCTGATTTTAATATGGCTACTCCAGTTTTTTTTGTTTTGGATTCTGTTTGTGTGGAAAATCTTATTCTAGCTGTTCACTTTTATTCTGTGTGCTTCCTTAGAAGTGAAGTAAGTTTCAACATATTGAGTCTTTTGTTTCTTTTTAGAAAAATTATTCAGTCACTCTAGGTCTTTTAATTGGATGATTTAATCCATTTACATTCAAGACAATTATTGATAGCTAAAACTTTACTACAATCATTATGTAACTTGTTTTCTAGTTTTGTTGTACTTCTTTCTCTCTCTTACAGTGGTTAAATGAATTATATTAGCACTGTGTTTGAGTCCCTGTTTATTATTTTTGGTTTACCTACTGCAGATATTTGCTTTGTGATTATCATGAGGCTTACAAAGTCATTTTTTGATTGTAACAAACTATTTTGAAATGATAGCAACTTAACATAATAGTAAAAATAAGAACAGAGACATCAAAAGAACAATATTAGAGCATTCTGAATTTGTATGATTACTGTTAACAGGTTTATGTTTTTTCTATGTTTTCTTCTTACTAATTAACATCTTTTAGTTTGGAGAACCTTTTTAGAATTTCTTGTAGAACAGGTCTGATGGAGATATATTACTATGTATAGTATTCTCAGTTGATTTTTTTCCCCTTTTTTACTGTGAAAATTTCATGGCACTCTCCTCTTCTTTAAGGTTAATGCTGAGAAGTCTGCTGCCAGGCAAATTGGAGTTCTCTCACATGTATTATTTCTTTTCCTGTGCAGTCTTGAGAATCTTCTCTTTAGCCACCATCTTTAGTTGATAATAAGATGTCTTGAGAGAGACTCATTGAGTTGAAATTGACCAGTGAGTTTGGCTTTTGTGTACCTGGATATGTGTATCCTTCTTTAGGCTTGGGAAATTTTTGGTTGTTTGAATAAACTTTCTTCTTCCTTGACATTTTAAAATTATTGAACCTCCAAAGCCCAAATATTTGCTCTGTCATTACTGTCTCAAATTTCCCATAAACTTTCTTCAATGTGTATTTTCAGGTAGCCTGTTTTGAGCTCATTAATTCTTTCTTCTGTTTGATCTATCCAGCTATTGGTGCCTTCTATAGCATTTTTTATTGCACAGAGTGTATTTTGTAGCTCAAGAATTTGTGTTTGGTTTTTAAAATTCCTCTCACCTCTTTGTTATGTGGCTCTGTTAAAGTATTGAAATATTTCTCTGTATTTTCTTCAAGATCATTGAGTTTCCTTAAAATAGTTGTTTTAAATTCTGAAGCCTTCCCCCATATGGATTATTGCCTGGTGAGTTTCTGGTTCCTTATTTTGAGTACTAAGTGTGGTCATGGTTTTCTGAAAGCTCTTAATGCTTGTTAGCATCTGATACCATCTGGGCTTTGAAGGATTTGGTATTTTTTCCAGTCTTCCTAATCTGACTTTGTGTCTGTCTTCGCAGAAATTCTAAGCAGGCTGCTTTTTTACTGTAAGCTTACAGTTACTTCTACTATTTCAGTGTAAGATGGTGCCCAGCTCCAGATTTTCCAGGAGTCTATTGATAACGTATTGTCACTGATTATGTACTAGAGGACAATCCCAGCTCAGGTTTGTCTCAGATACACTGTGGTCTATTCAGGAAGGAAAAGGAGAACACCTAGAAATAGTAGTCTTTCTGCATAAGCCTTTCCCTGGCACCATGGTAGGCCTGGATTTCTCATCCAGTTACTAGACTGTAGTCAGACACTGCAGAATTCTGCACAGATCTGGGCAGAGTCACCAAAGATACATAAGCCCAAGTCTCCTGCAGCCACTGAAGCTGCCAAGCTGTGTCACACCCTGAGCTTTACATCCGGTCTAGACCAGTGCAACACTGGATTAGGACTGAGGCCCACTTGGCTGGGCACTGCTTGTTGTTTTGGAGTACTTGTGTCCCAAGACGAGGGCAATCAGCCACCGATGATCCTAGCTGGAGTATAGGTCTTATATACTGGGGGCTGTGTCTTTCCCTGGCACTAGAGCTGTTTCAGAAACTCCCCTGCTCAGGCTGACTTGAAGATGGGCCTGTTAAGATCTTCCCAGTGTTATCATTAACTAGCTCAGCACTAAGTTCCATGACAAAAATCTTATAATTCTGCTGTGTCATACCATAAAGAAAAGCAAATTTTCACCATGTTATGCCACCCAAAGTTGGGTCACTGGTGGTTAAGGCAACTGCTTGGCCATCTAGGATGATGGTTAGCTAGGGTGCACCTGAGCCTCCCAGACACAAGGACCTGAATAGTCTCAGGGGTGCACTGTGGCCCACACTGTAGCTTATGGTGATGCAGGTGAAAACAGTCCATTGCTGTGAGACACAGGTCTCTGCCTGGTGCCAGGGTCATTCTAGAGCCCCACATGTGAACACTGCTGTGCTGCCTGAGGTTGGAGGATGAGTGGTAGAGATAGTCCTTTGGCTGCCCAAGCTGTCACTAAGCATGGTGGTACACAGGTCTCACAACTGCATGGGTCTGCACAGTATTAGGAGGACAGTGGGTCTTCTCCAGACCCACCCCAAGGCTAAACCTAATGTGATCAAAACTCAGGTCTGTCCCATTGGCAGCCAGGCTCTATCTGATACTGGAGCTGACCCAGAGGCTTGGCCTGTGATCTCTGACCTGCGTGCAGGGGCTTCAGTTTCCGCTGGGTGCTTGATTGCACTGCAGCATGCCTGAGACTGAGCTGAGAGACAAAACCCTGTACCAGATTTCAAGGCCTGCTCTCCAGGAAATGGAGTCCTGCTCCTGGCAGCCGTGGTTAGATGAGGACTCATGGAGGCCTCAACTGCCTTGCCTAATGCACTCCTAGGCACTCAGTCCACAGGTACTGGCGTGGCAGTAGGGACCATGGCTTTTGCCCAGCACGGTTTCACCATGGGAAGCCTGATACTGGGTTTCAAGTCTAAAACCTGAACTTCATTCTCTCTTCCCATATGGGAAGTGTCTCTGTATCCACTGGGCTGCTTAGATTTAGGGGAAGAGTTGTGCAAGCAATTCTTTCTTTGATGCTTTCTTCAATGCATCTTTACATTTTCTTGTTTTGAAATCAGGCACTGCGTCTCTCATCTCATTTCCTTATCTCTTATGCGGGTAATTTGTACATGAATAGCTATTCAACTTGGTGTGCGGGTGGGGAGATGTCAGGAGAAGATCTTAGCCACCATCTTGCTCTGCCTCCACAAAAATTATTGTTTTTAAAATTTCACGTATTTATTCTTATTTAAAATAATATAGTGACCCTCTTGCCTTGTCCTTGTTTACAGGGGCAATTACTTTCCCTTCAAAACAGTTGTTTTCCCAGGCCACATTTTGCAGCCTTCTCCTCCTGTCATCTGACTACCTTGAAGAATTACTTTTTCAATTGCCCTTTGTGGATAATTTCCAAGTCCATAAGGCATCCTATGAGAGGAAAAGACCTGTGCGAAGCAGTCCATATTTGCACATATTTGTAGGTAATGTTTAGTTGGTGTTTTTGCTATCACATCCTAGGTTCGCTTTTTCTCTGCAGGGAATACTCCAAGCCATTCACAACCTTCTCTTTGGAACAGGGTTCTAAAATTTGACCCATCCTGAACATCTCCAAGGAGCTTATTAGAAATAAATTCCTGGGTCCTGCCTCAGACAGGCAGTCAATCAAAATCCCTGGGATGGGTCCTGGGGAGCTGTATCTTTATCAAGCTCTCCAGGCAATTCTGATAATAAATCAAATTTAGGAACTACAGACTCAGAAAAATAAATTATTTTTTAAAAATATGCTACCTTACACTGGTCCCCTTGGAGACTTATTTACATTTTTTTCAGCTAACTTACCCTGGGTTGAGAGAACTTTGCTTTAGAAATGCTATTACTAAGCATTCTTTGTATTGTAAAAGCAGCCCCAAATGGGAAATCTTGTGGAGAGAATTTTTCCTTGATGTGAGTCTGTGAATGCCTGTCCATTGATACAGCTGTAAATACTGCAGTCTTGAGAAAACAACCACTTGGTGGCTAAGTCCAATTTGGAAAGCATTTCTATAAGCTAAGAACAGAACAATGATATGAGACCTAATATCTTATACAGAGTCCACTGAAAAAAGTATATACACTTCAGGAAAAGCAAAACGTATAAATATTTGAATACTAAATTTATTGAGACATCATGAGATTAATACAAGTTACCTTTGGCCTCTACCATTACAAGAGGTGCTCAAAGTGGTGGCCATGAGCTTCCAGACATTTATTAGTATGGCGAACTGCTCCTTGGGTAACCTTTGGTCATCGAGATTGCTGCACATGCATTTTCAATTTCTTCCCTAAGGGCTGGTGATGTAGTGGGTTTTCTGTGGTACATGACATCCCCTAGGGTCCACCGAATGAAGGTAACACATCTGTTGAAAAACATCACACTAGTTTTCTTTTCCTGAAGCATGTATATATTTTTTTTCTTTTTTGGCAAACTTTATTTTTCAAGCTAGTAGAAAAATTGTGCAAAAACTCCAGTCCTTAAGCTATTCAAACTAGGCCACCTTTCAGAGGAGGGAGAAAAAGAATAACTGTTCTTTGACCATCCTCAAGTTTCAACATCTTATGGAAATCTTCATTTCTCCAACCAGTTTGAATCATCTACAATTGATTAGTGAGAAATCAGTTTACCTCAAGATACCATCATAGAGATTTAGTCTTTTTTTGACAGATCTTGCAATCCAGCTCATTTTGGCATGCCTATGTCCATTCTCCAACTTTGTTACCACCTACTTCATCCTAGCTGTTTTCTTCTTGGGGAAGTTTTCTGAATCAGTAAATGTAGTTGAACCCCTTTTCTTTCAAGGGTGGCAGCACCAGCTCCAGAAATCATATTGGCCTTCTGTTCATCCCTCTTCACCGCTCTCAATGGTTGTTGGCACTTTTAGCAGCAAGGAGAGCAGAGATGGGTTTGGTGTTCACCATGGTACTGACCTGATAGAATGGGGCCAATGTCTTGGCCACTAGTCAGTCTTGGGTTGCTGACTTATCTGAAAAATACAGTTAACATTCGACAGTCACCCTCATGGGCATTTACTGCTCTCATTAGGCAAGTCATGCAACTAGAAGTCTGTGTGGATTTGTTCTGTGGCCAGTCATTTGGAAAGTCCCCTAGAATATTGAATTAAACCGACATTTTCCTGTGCAACTGAATACAAAGCTTGAGACAATGTGGCATTAGCTTATGGCAGGCATACAGTCTCCCACAATAGTCAATACATTCCCGGCAGCAGAAAGTTAGCTATTGAATTCTGAAACAATTGCATGAAAAATTTTAACTTGGGGAGAGAAGAAACCTGAGGTTTTGAAGCGAGTGAAAGCCAGGAAAGAGAACACGAAGGTGAAAACTCTCTGTAGGGTAGGTGATTTTCCTTCCCAAAGAGAGAACGGGTTGATGGTGCTTATCTAAATGGAAGATACATTTATTAGGAATATTTAGGGTTTTTTTCTGAAATTGAGTTGTCCAGAAGTAGATATTGGTTCATGGATTTATGTGTAAATATTTTACTAAGGAATTGTTCTACCTTTTGACAAAGGAGCAGGGCTTTAGACTTCTGGCTTTGTCAGTCACTGGCTTGGGCTACTTGGACAGAGTGGGGAAGGGGAACAAGGGTCAGGTGTTTCGAGTTCTTGTGAGGCAGAACAGGGATCTAGAAGTAAAGGGATCAAGGGTAATTCTCCAAGGAGATTCACAGGGATAGGTCTCTAGAAGATAACACACAGCACCTGTGCAGGCATTGAAGGCATCTAAGAGAATCCAAGCAGGTGACAGACAAGAAACAAGGGCTACAGTCAGTTTTCCACTTTGCCTTTGACTAACCCAAAGAAAAAACGGATTCTTTACACAGGAAAAATGATTTATTCATTCACACACAGTAATTTTGAGTACCTATCATGTATCTTTTGACCACCTTTTCCTATGCTAAATGCTTGGATTTGAAGATGAGTGGATTTTCCCCTTGGATATTATTAGCTATTATTGGCTTATGTATGAAATTCTATGAGAATAATTCTCAAAGCAAACTTGATGGATGAGGACACTGAGGGCCACCATGCCTGGGATAAAGACCTTAAAAAATAAAACTGATCACATAAAATTATATCAATTAACACTTATTTGATAACTGAAGAGGCAGTGTTTTAAAATTTCAGAACAGAAACAATTAAATAAAAAGAATACTTGCTTCATTGATCCACAACAAATTAACAGTACCTGCAATGCACAAAGCCTCATTACAAGTAAAATCAAGTAGAGCATAGAACTTAGCCCAAGTTCTGATACTTGGCTCCATATGGGACATGGAAGAGTGAGCTCAGCTGCCTAAACTTGTGTCTCTTCTCCTATGGAGGACACTGGGGGGGCAGCCATGCCCAGAAAGGGAACAGAAATGAGAGCCCTGGAGAACACCTAGTAGCAGAAGAAGGCGAGATTTTGCCTCATTGACCAGGAGTTAGCTACCAGTGGGTACATTGGACTATTGTTACCTTTTATCTCCACATGCTCTAATTAGCAGTCCCTAGGGTTTCTTAATGTCTATTAGAAGTAGCAAATATTTTAATGCCCAATCACTTTCAATCATCAAAACTTTTGTCAGAAAATTCTGAACCATTTAATTTCTATAGGAGTAAGAGACCGCAAAAAGAACCATCTACAGCATTGAATATTACATACTGATATATACATTATCTATATCTCCATCTATCTATGTATCTATTTATCTATCCATTTGGGATAGGGTGTTAGGAGTTAGGGTTAGAATTAGGGTTAGGGCTACATGTGTCAACGACACATACATATATCAGTGATGAGCCAATCCTGGTCCTGGCAATAAGAGGTGAGCTTGTCAAAGCCATATTTTGCAAACTTGGAGGAAAAGTGGACTATGAAAGAGATGGATTCAGAAGTGATCCAGCAATTCTACTACCAGGCATATATTGAAAGGCATTGAAATCAGAATGTTGAATAGACATCTGCATTCCCATGCTTATTGAAGCATCATTCAAAATAGCCAAGAAATGGAATCAATGTAGGTACATGTCAACAGATGAATAAAGAAAAAAGATATACCCCAGAACTCTTGCATTCTGCATGCACATAAAATCACCACCATGTGGATGATGCCAAGATCTGGTGCCAGCTTGGGCAGTAGTCAGGCTTTTTTGTCTTGGCTTTAGGGGTGGAGAGCTTAGAGGGCTGTGCACTATGAACCCAATCCAGAGGAACAAACTCCCTAGGCCACCATCATTCTGGAATGTGATCCTCTGGGGCTCTCTTCTCAAAGCAATATTTCATCTTTGCAATTTTGAGGCTGCAAAGGGTAGAGTCCTGTTTATTCTTCTGATGTTCTCAGGCCATTTTTTTCTATTGTCCTGTTCTTTCTCAGCAACCATGTTCTCCTCTGCTCCTTCTTTGCAGTCAACAACTTAACTGCATCTTCCTCTATACCAAACTCAAAATGTTTTAAATCATTCTGCTGGGCCCTTTGCTCTTGATTGTCAACATAGATCTGTCTAAAAGTCCCCAACAGTAGCCATGCCACTGCCTCAACATTAGATTGCCTTGAAACTTCTTCCACTAGGTTAATTAGTCTGCTGCCCTTAATCTCCATTTCAGGCAAAGTCTCTGGGAAAGAGCAAAATACAGGCAAATTTTCTGCCAAAGCATAGTACACATAATCTGGAGTGCAACAGCCAACACAGTCCTTGTTCCTAACTGACACCTCTTGAGCGTGGTCTTTACCAGATGCACTTCTATCAGCATTCTGGTCTTTTGAACTTTGATCATAATCTCCCATCAAGTTCAGCTTATAGCATTCCAGGGCTAATTCTTAAGCTAGTATCTCCAAACCTTTTCAAACTCTTCCTGCAAGCCAATACCAGAGGCTTCTGAATGACATGATCAGGTAGCATCATAGCAACAACCCCACTCTTGGTAGCAAAATCAGTCTTAGTCACTTTTCTTCTTGCTGAGACAAAATACTTGACATTCACAAGTTAATGGAGGAAAGCTTTATTTTGGCCAATAGTTTGTAGAGGTTTCAGTCCATAGTCAGCTGGCTCCAAGACAGGGTGGTATGGTAGAGAGGCATGGCAGTGGCAAGAGTCCACAAGTGACTTTTTCAAACACCTAATAGAGAAGATTTTGGATGATCTCAAAATGAAGGAATGATAAAGGTTTAAGATGTTGAATATGGCAGTACCTCTTATTTGTTCATGACACACTGTGTACATGTATTGAAATGTCACTCAGTACCCTATAAATATTTGCAATCACTATATGACAATTAAAAATAAAAATATATTAAAAAATCTTAGGTTTAGGAGCCTGTCTCTAGTAGAGTGAGCTTCTTTGCTGGGTTCTCATTTTAGGACCTTGAATAGCATTTTATAGATGACAGTTTTTCCCATGTGGGCAGAATTGAACGGAATAGAGTTGAAGAGCTTGGTGAAGCACTATCACACTTCATTTGGCTCCCAACCATATAAAAATCTAATTCCTTCACTAAACAGTTCAGACTTCCACTCTTTGGCTCTAATTTAGTTGTCTAATTTTTTTCTTCCAAGGTTCTTCCTCAATAGAGTAATATTTCTGTATGTTAAGTGCACTCTTCACATCATATTTGAAGTATACACCTGAATTTGAATACTACTTTTAAAACTGAAAAATTTTCCCCAAATTTTTCCTGTTTTTAAGACTAAAGAATGAGTTAAGGAAATAAAATGTTAGATCAACAGAACAATTTAATAATTGCCTAATTTACCTTTTTCAGGTGTTTTGATTTTATTAAAGTTCATTTGTCACTTACTGCAATGTTACTATTAATTGCAATGCATACATTTTTATTCTTTTGTGAAAAAACCCTAGTACAATTACAAAGTATTAATTGTTTATGTATAGTGATGGTTTATTTTTATTTTTAAAACTTCTGGCATAGTTATGTAAAAATCTAATAAAAACCATTTCCCATCTATTTTTTTTTTTAGTTTTTGTTTTTTTTTGGTACCAGGGATCAAACTCTGGACCTTGCACTTTCAAGGCAGGCAGTGGAACCACTGAGCTAAATCCCCAGCCTCCCATTTATGTTTATTTTCTGGCTATTGTTGTTATTCATTTCAAAGTTTTTAATCATCTTTTCTGTTGATGGACAAAATACTTAAAACCCACAGTTAAAGGAGGAGAGATTGAATTTGGCTCATTGTTTCAGAGCATTCAGTCCATGGTCAGTTGACCTCAAGTTAGATATTTCACAGTGGAAGGGCATGGTGAAGGAAAACTGCTTAGTTCATGGTGGCTGGGAACACAGGAGGGGAACAGCACCAGAGAGTAAGGGGCCAGGGACCAAGTATAGTACCCCAGGTCATACCCCATTAGTGGTAGGTCTGACCCCTGTTCATCCCCAGCCTCCTGAGTTCCTGATCTCTGAGGACAATCACAACCCATTCCTACATCCTGTAGCCCCCTGCCTGCACTGCTAGATTAAGGTACACTGGCAAAATAAAACACTAGCCACTGCTATGACAGCCAATTCCCATGTAACCATTGCCACTCAGCTACCCTTGCTTCACTGAGTTTTCTCAGCTTGTCAATAGAAAGGCCACTCAATAAACTTGATTCATATTTTCCCCTGAAAGCCATTCTGGGGTGGTCTCATTTGGAATTCCAAATTCAGGCTGGAAGTGTGTTCTTTTACAAGGTCATTACTATTTACCTAACAGTCATGCCCCACCCAGACCTACCCAGACACACCTGGAAATGTGTTTTATTAATTCCCTGGTTGGTTCCCAGGCCAGCTGAGTTGAAAATTAAGCATAACCACACCATTGCATTTTTTAAGAAAAAAGTTTTTCCTATTGATGAGAAAGGTGTAATGACTTAGTGAGACTCTACTCTCCCCCACCCCAAGAGTCTGGATATATAGCTGAATGTGAGGGCACTGAAGTTTAATCTCCAGTAACACACACACACACACACACACACACACACACACACACAGAGAAAGAGACAGAGACAAAGAGACAGAGAGAGAGAAAGAGAGAGAAAGAGAGAGAGAGATCTTTCTTGAGTGCCAAATTAGCTAGATCACTGCCTCAAATCCTATGACTTTATCTCTTACACCCACAGTCCTGGTTTCTTTTCCAGTCCTCAACTTCAGGGTTTTGACACTTGATACTCCTCTTACTTGGAACCCTCTCTTCCAAGGTAGCAAAGTGGACAAAGCTCTTTAACTGTGCTCTTAGCTCTTCAGGTCTTTGTGGAGCCTTCCCTGATGACCTTATTTAAATTGCAGTTGCACTTGGCCTTCTTCCCCCTAACTGCCTCACTTTCCACCCCACCAGCATTGTCTATTTACACTCCTAACCTTATTTCCTCCCAGGTAACATCACTATCTGCTTAACTGTGCATTCTATTTGTTCTGTCCATTAGTCCCTCCCCAATGAGTTATCAGTTTCCTGGGGGCGTGACTTTTATCTTTGATCACTACTATCCTCCGGACACCCTGAGCAGTGCCTGATACAAAATATGCCATGCATATTTTCAACAGATTAATGAAGAACTATGAATGTAAGGATTGGACCAGATAAAGGGTAAGTAAAACTTGATGTAAGTACAAATTTATGCATATTTACATTATTTTTGGTAAAGAAAAAATTTATAACAGCTCCCAGTGCAGAGGAGGCTTCTGGGTTGGTGTGTCACAGCTTCCAGTGCAGAGGAGACTTCTGGGTCAATGTGCCACAGATCCCAGCACAGAGGAGGCTTCTGGGTCAACATGCCACAGCTCCCAATGCACAGTAGGAGGCTTCCAGGCCAATCTACCACTGCTCCTAGCACAGAGGAGGTGAGACATGCAGGTGCCAGCAGCACCCTGACCCCTCCCCCCACCAACCGAAATGAGAGGACACATAAACAAGCCTCAGAACCAGACTTGCAGATAACCTACAGCAACCCCAAAGGGAAACAAGACGGAGCACTGTGATACTCAAACACCTGGACTCCCTGAACTAGCAACAAAAGAGGATCTGGAAAAAATGAAATCAGAAATAATTTCTCAGATAACAGCAGAGATTGTGCCCATAGTACAAGACATGATTAATAAATCTAGAGAGGACACAGATAAAAAAATAGAGGATCTGAGGAACATGGTGGAATCCCAACATAGGAAACAAATGGAATCCATAAAACAGATACAAACAGATTTCCAGGAGATTAAAAACTCCATTGAAACACCATGAAGCAGAATGAGCCAATGTGAGGACAGAATTTCAGATATAGAAGATAACATTGCAATTAGTGACCAGGATAAGAAAAATTTCATCAAAATTATAAGGGAACACGAGAAATCAATCCAGCAGCTGCTAGACGATGCAAAGAAGAATAACTTAAGACTGATTGGAGTCAATGAAGAAAGAGGAGAGTGTGCAGATGACATAAAAAAACTGTTCACAGAAGTGATGGCAGAAAACTTCCCAAGGAGGGGGAAAGAACTTGACATACAGATAAGTGAGGCATATAGGACTCCAACCAGCCTTGATAAAAAAAAAAATCTACACATAGGCATGTAATAGTTAGGATTCCAGAAATCCAACAGAACAACAAAATTCTACAAGCAGTGAGAGAAAAGAAACAAATCACATACAAAGGAAAGCCTATCAGAATCACAGCACACTTCTCAATGCAAACTATCAAGTCAAGAAGAGCTTGGAGTGATGTATTTCCAGCCCTAAAGGAAAACAGCCTCCAACCCAGATTGATGTACCCTGCAAAACTATCTTTCAAAATTGATGGAGAAATAAGATACTTTCATGATAAAGAGCACCTCAGGAACTTCATGAATATCAAACTGGCACTCCAAAAAATTTTAGACAATACCCTAGGAAAAGACAATGAGGATCACAACCCCAGGAAACCCAGCAGAATGAATCCATTGGGCATGACAAATTAAACGCAAAGGGGGAGAATCCAACAGAAAGAAAATGTCATGACAAGGCTTTTAAAACTTTTAACTTCATCTCCCTAATGGGTGTATAGTTCAATCTTGTTATTGTACTGATTAGTATTATTCTGATTCTAGAGTTGCACACATTTTCTTGTGCTATACTGGCTATTCATCATCTTCTTATGTCTACTTTTTAATTGGGTTGTCTATTAATGAGCTCCAAAAATTGTTTATATATTCTGGTCATAGGTTATATGCATTGTAAATATGGTCTGTTTAAAGACTACTTTTCATATAATGATGTCATTTAAAGTTCTAAATTTTGATGGAATCTTCTTTATCAATTTTTTTTCTTTTATACATCATGTCTTTTGTATACTAGGTAGTTCTTGCCTACCCTGAATTCATAAACATTTTCCCTTATAATTTCTTCATAAAGTTTTATACTTTTAATCTTTCATATTTAGGTTCATAGATCACTTCAAGTTATTTTCATGTATGGAAATAAAGGGTTGAGGTTAATTTTTTATATATGGATACCAGGTGTTCTAGTGCCGTTTGCTGAAAACACTATCTCTTCCTCGGCTCTTGAATCAAGTTTATATTCTATAAAATGCTAATATTAAATAATTTTTCAAAACTCAGTGGACCATATATGTGTGGTTTTATTTCTAGATTCTCTGTTTTATTCAAATGATCTATCTATCTTTCCTTATACCAACACTGCCTTGATTACTGTAGCTTGAGAAGAAGTCTTAAAATTAGGTACTAAACGTCTTCCAACACTGTTTTTGTTTTTGTTTTTGTTTTAACTTTTCTAGGTCCTTTGTACTCCTACGTAGCTTTTAAATTTCAATATCCAATTCTTCATTTATAGCAAGTATACACAGACTTGACTTTTTATATATACCTTGTGTTTTCTAATCCTGCTAAATTCAAGTACAAGTTCTAGGGGCTCCTAGAGATTTCTTAGTATTTTCTCTGTAGATGATCATTTCATCTACATATAAAGATTTTGCTTCTACCTTGCCAATCCTATCCTAATTGTGTCATTTTATTGCCAGACTATTTTGGTGGGGCCTAGGTTTCAAAGTTTAATCCACAGATAAAGAGTAAGCATATCTGCCCTTGTTCCCCACCTTAAGGAGAAAGCATTGTATCTTCTCCATTCATATAAGGCATTCTCACTGGAAGTATGGAGTACATGTCTTTAATCTGTTGAGAAGGTTCTGTTCTACTTCTAGGCTCCTGATAGCTTTTACCATGAACAGCTGTAGAATTTAGTCCAATACTTTTTCTCCAACTTTCCTCTGTTAAAATGATGACTTTTGGGAGTGGATTTTCTGATGCTGATCCAACACTGTCATCCCTATAACAAAACCACTTTGTAAATACTGCCAGATCTGACTTCGAATAGTTTGTTTTGTTAAACAAATTTCTATCTATGTTCATACATTTTTCTTCTATTATCTTTATCCAGTTTTAGAATTAGTACAATGCTGAGTTCCTAAAATGAGGGGAGAAGTGTTCCTTCTTTTTTCTGCTTTAATTGTTTGATATAATTTATCAGTTAAAATGTTTATGAGCCTGCTGTTGTCATATAGGTAGGTTTTCAAGCTAGGAATATACTTTCTTTAATAGGTGCTATTCCAATTTTATATTTCCTCCAGAGTTAGTTTCATTAATTTTTCTTCCAAGGCACTTCTTAGAAGTTGCCAAATTTATTTCAAAACAGATTTTTGAAATACGCTTTCTATATCCATTTAAGTTCTGTAAAATCTGTGGTAATGTCTCCTAGATCTTGATACTGTAATTTAAAAAATGTATAATTGATATTGTGAAACAGAAAGCAAAGGTCTAAAGGAGCAGGGGAAGTGGGAAGGGTAGGGGAAAGGAAAAAAGGGAAAAGAAAAAATATGAGAAGAGGAGAAAAATAGAAACAAAGTCTTTGCAAATAGGAAAGCATGTGGGGGTGAAGGGAGGGCAAGGGAAGGGGAAAAAATAAGAGCCAAGATACTCATGTAATGCTACAAGATCCCAATGATGAATGTAACTGTATTTTATACCTAAAATGTACCAATAAACTTAATGGGAAAAATAAATAAAAACAACAACAATAACAAAAAAAAAACCCAAAAAAACTGGGACTGGAAGGCCCATTTGACCCAGCTATTCCCCTGCTGGGTATCTTCTCCAAAGAATTAAAAGAATCATACCACGGTGATATATGTGCACCCATGTTCATAGCAGCACAATTTGTAATAGCTAAAACTTGGAAACAGCCCAAATGCCCATCAAATGGAGACTGGATAAAGAAAATGTGTTTTTTTTTTTTTTTATAAAATGGAGTACTACTCAGCCATAAAAAATAAGAAATTAGAGACATTTATAGCTAAATGGATGCACATTGAGGTGATACTCTTAAGTGAAATAAATAGGACAAACATGTATAAATACCAAATAGTTTATCTGGTGTGAGAAACTGAAAGTGTAAATAAGGGCTAAAATGTATAATAGGTAATGTGAACTAGGAAGAAAAGGGGCAAAGGGGAAGGGGAAGTGGGAGGGGTAGGGGAAAGGAAAGAAGGAGATGGAATTAATATGAGAAAATGGAAAAGTGGAAACCAAATCTTTGTAAATAGGGAGGGGTGGAGGGGTTGAAGGGAGGTCAGGGGAAGGGTGAAAAAACAAGAACCAAGAGAGATTATGTAAAGGTGCAAATTTCCAATGATGAATGTCATTGTATTGTATACCCCAAATGTACCAATAAAATAAAATTAAAAAAAACCCACAAAACAAGTTGAAACTCAGGCTGTGCAACATAGGTACTTAGTGAGGCCTTGTCTTATGTAAAAAACAAAATGGCTTGGAATGTATATTAGTGCAAACCCTCTTAAATTAGCTCCTAATACCACAAATAAAAAAAATCAATCAATCAATAAATGCCACTAAGTTCTAAGTTGTAGCTGGTGATCTCATTATTAAGTTTATTGTTAATGTAATTTTGAAACTATTACAAACATACAAATATACTACATAAATGAATATATTAGAACATATAAATAATCATAATAATATCATTAGGAACCGAGATTTTAGTATAAAAAGTTAAATCAAAGTTTCAACTCTATAATCTTCATTTGAATTTCAAAAGTAAGAATTGTCAATGTAGAACTTATTTTTCTATTACTAAAATGAAAAAAAATCTACAGATTTATCAGATTCTCAATGTTCTCAGTGGTCACGATAGTGCATCAGACTAGACACCCTCATCCTTTGAGCCTCCCTTTCCTTTTCCAGACTTCCTCTGGTCATCCCTTCTGGTGCAATCCATCATTTCTTCTGCAGTAGAGTTGTGTTCCATCTCGTTTCCTTTCTAGAGTCCTAACTCATTAAGGGTAGGATAGTTGTCTAATTCATTTCTGCTTCCTCTTCAACCTTAATACTGTTTGTTAAATTAATTCACAGGGCAAGAAAAAATTCGGAGGTAACATGGAAAAGCCCCTTTTTACAGTTTGGACATTTTCTCTTCTTTTTGTCCCCAGATGAGTTGGAATCTTACTTCTGTGCATGTACAATTTGACACATTTCACCAAATTCTCAATTTACTGATCCCTAAATTGAAATTTAAAGCAAAGAAGGTGAAAGGCTATTATCATCCTTTCCCCTTGAGCTGGGGAAAAGATTCTTTATTTCAATTAAAGGAAGTTCACTCTGCTTTGTTCATGCCATAGAGAATACATGGATTGTTTTGGTCCAGGGGTGGTTAGGGGAGGAAGAAACAAGGGATGGTTTGTTCTGTCTATGGTTAGCAGGTGTTTGAATTTGCATTTCAAATAGAGGATTGGTCATGTACCAGCACTCACGTATCTTTCTCATCTTTGTGGCTGTGGCCACAAATAATTATTTGTGGCCACAAATAATTCACTATTAATTGGATGTCATGTGTTACTCCATGCTCTCTCACCCACTACGGAGCTTCTTGGAAGTCCAAGGGGAGCCTCTCTCACTTCTGCTACGTATGAACAGTAACTTCTGCATGATTTTGCCCTTTCATCAGATTGTGAGTCCTTTGAGATCCAGGATGATCTGTTGCTTTACTGCTTGCTGAGATTATCATAGGGTCTATGTGGCAGTTTGGTGATCACCAAACTAACTGTGTTCTTCCTAGCATAACGTAGATCACATACTGAGCCAAATTTGGAGGTAAATGTGGTTATCTGACTGATTTCTAGCCAGTCTTTAGCATATATACAAAGTACCTCTTCTAGGACTAGTCCCTAGAAATTTTCGCTTATTATCTTTCACACATTCAAACTCTCATAACACCATACAGAAGCCTTGGAAACCACATGTTGAAGAAGGTGGAGACATAGATGGAAAGAAACAGGTTCACTAAAACACTGCAAAGAAGACACCCTACTTCCGTTGCTCCAGTAATGCCCTCTTACACCACAAACTTAGATCACACTTCTACTATGTTACACCACTGGAAATTGTTATAGGAGTCAGCTGTCTTGTGGATGTGGGTGCTAAACAGTGTTCATGAAGCAGAATGCTCTAGCAACCCTCCAGTGGTCAATAGAGCAAATGACAAGAATTTAAGTTTAGAGAAAATGTCCAGATCTAGGTTGAACACCTACTAGTTTCCCTTGAGACCATGGAAAGTGCAGATTAGGAAACTTGTCTTTGTCAAAGAGGAGGGTGAGGTGTGCTTGTAATCCACGCCACCATGCCCACTGGGTCTTCTTTTAAGAAGCTTCATGGACTAGGAGGTGAAGACACTCCCTCCGGTCCTACTCTACATAATCCCCATTGTACCTCCACATGAACTTTCAAACAAAGAAAGAAAGGAATGAATAGAAAACAAACACACAAAAATGTTCTTTCAGCCACAGGGTAATCTTTGCCTCAAGATCCTTGCCTAAAGCTGTCTTTACCCAATATTTTATTGTTTAAATCAGGGTCCTGTGCCCACTTTCGGGGAAATCATGATTCATCATTAGTACTTTTAGTTGACATCATGTTGTCCAGACAAAACTGATGTTGTTTTAGCAAGAAATATGAATAAATAGTTGATGGGTCAAAAATGAATGATAACATCACTCAGGTCTTTAATTAAATTTTGCTGAAACCAGAACTCATTTCTCCAAATCTGATCACTTCCTTAGATTTGATTGCAACATTCGTGGTAGCGTAGTTTTCTTTAGTATGGGCACCTCAGAAGTCTTACTGGTGTGAAAAGCTTAAAGCTATAGATGTCTCTGTATTCTCATCAGCCACACGTTCCTGCACGTGTCAGCACTTAGTCCTCTCTTGAGTGCCAGTGTAGACACTTAGGCCCCCTCAAGGCAACCAACAACAATGTCAGCCAATGGAAAGAATCAAATGCCATCCTTTAATAGTTTTCGCTCCGAGTAAATTTTCTACCATGGTCAAAGTTTTTAACATGAACAGTTCAACCCTAGAATGGCCCAGTTTTCTTATTTTTTAATGAAAATATTAAATTCAGAGGTGATTACATAGGTGTGGAAATGTGTCTTATATCCTTAATACTCAGCCTTTCTAGATTCTCCTTCCTCCATATACTTCACTTATTTGAAATCTTTTTTGTAAACTGTAAAGAGAAAATGAAATAAATGAATTTATTATAATAGTTTACTTTTGAAAAGCATCTCTTTTCATGATTAGCTTTAATTATGATGGTGATTACTTATCTCTTACTGAGTGTCATGGGTGTTACCGTTGGCCTTTTATAAATATCATCTTAAATACTGCTATCAACTTTATGATTATTATTGACATTTCATGCACTAGAAACCTGGAATTCAGATTCTAAGTTATTTTTTCAAGGTCACCAGTCATTGAAAGATTAGAAATCTGGCTTTTCTGATTCCAGAAGGATTCCTGATTCCTTGCTTTTCACAAACTGATCTCCCTTCCTTCAGTTCTCACTGCCAACCTCACTGTGGGGCTCAATTCCACAGAGATTTTATGTATCATTCACTAGTTAATCCTTTTTTCTCAGGTTTCTAGCAGAGTGGCCATTCCCATTCATTGGCTGAGACATTTATGGACAGCCTGTGAAATTATTTATCTTTCTAGCTCAATAACTTTCCCCCATCATTCCTTAAATCTGAGGCGCTCACATCTAGCTTAGTAAATAAACACAAGGAAGAAAAAACCCACATCAAGCGGATAGATGAACAGACCAATCCTGTGGCTGAGGAGAAAATTTCCTCTTTTTCCATTGTTGGTCTAATAGGCAAGGTGTGTGCCAACAGATTTTATAAGTACCTGAGCACAGCAGCGAGAAGTAGCAACCGAGTTCAAAGACACACAGGTGGTTTTGGTATTTTCCCAAGGAGTTGGCCAGGAGAGACCCGAACCAATCTGCTCTAGATGGAGGGGAACAGTAAGAAGGAGCATCGGGCTTTGCTCAACCAAGGAGAAGAGGATGAGCTGGTGAGTGGCCCCTTCTTTTCATTATTTTTCCCAAGGCTGTGAGCTGCGCTACACTCTCAGGTAAATGAGAGGACAGACTGCAGCTCTGAGGATGCTATCGTGGGCCTGGAAAGGGTGAAGTCTGGTAGGGCTTTGTGAGCTGCAAGACACAATCATACTGAGGGGGGATCTACAGGTGCTGAGGTGGTTGTGTCCTCTGGGTGGTAGAGCTCTTGCCATCTCCATAGTGGGTGGCCCAAGTGATGCTTCCTAGACATTTGCAGAGTCCTCAGAGTGCATGCTCACATGGTGGTCATCCAGGTGTGTCTCTGTGTCACCTAGGTCACCATGTATTCAGAGACGCAACTTCAGAGATGTAACTGGTAAAAATGGAAACTCTTCTTTTGCTGTGTCCGCATAACCTGGACTCAGGGTGCTTTGGGCTGAGGTCATGCTTTTCCCTAAGATCAAGAGAAGTTTTAAACACCAGGTGCTGAGGAAATAAATAATAATGCATTTCCTGGGATTCTAGCACATATTAAAAAGAAAGTTTCATGTCTTTGATTCTTTTTTTTTCTGCTACCACTTCTTCCAAACATATATAAATCTTTAAAAGAACATCATTAAATATTGAAGACTCTTACAGTGTCTATGTGGTGCTGAGGAGTTTGCATTTAGGATTTAATCCTCAGAACTCAGTAATAAAGGAACTAATTGTATTTCACAGAAGAGAAATCTGAGACCAGGGAGATTAAATAACTTGCCGCAGGTCATTAGTCTGCAAAGGACAGGCTGGGAATCCAGCCACTCTGTGATCCTTTCCACACCAGGGCACCCACTCTGCAACAGGGTCCCCAGTTAGACAATGGGAAAGGAGACAGGGGAAGGGACAGAAGAGTAACAGGGGCCAAAGAGAGCCCAGAGAACATGGCTTTTATATCAGAAGGTGTCTCTTTCCTGTCCGGCCTCGCTGCTTCCCTGAGTGCTGTGGGAAATCCACACCTGCTTTCACCACCTCACCTCCTCAGTTAATTTAGGAAAAACATGTGATGTCATGTAGATTACATCTGTTGCTGTGTGGTCCAGTAGGGCAGCCTCTGGCCTCCTGTGGTTTTTCGAGTACTGGAAAAGTAGCAGGTCCAAATTGAGATATGCTGTATGTGCAAAATACTTATTGGATTTTGAAGAACTTCATAAAAAATGGAAACTATCCTATGAACAATTTTTGTATTGGTTACATATTGAAATGCTGTTCTTTTAGATAGACTGTGTTGAATAGAATCAACTTTGAAAACTAATTCCATCTGCTTCTTTTTACTTCTTTAATGTGGCTGGTAGATTTAATAAGACAAATGTGGCCCATATTCCTGCATTTTTATGCATGCTGAATACTATGATAGTACAGTGCTTTACAATTTTCAGACTAAAGGGATTAAAAGAATTAAAATCTATTTACCTGTGCTCATTGAGGATCGCCTCTGTGCCAGGTCCGATATATTTTGAACATGTGGATGAGAGTTCATGGAAACCTTATCATGATCTTCATTCTCCTCTCTAATCAGTTGTAGTGTTGTGAGGATGATGGCTTGGTGTTTTAACTGAGGGAAGGAATTGGTATCCAAGGATTCTTCTTTCTTTCCTTTTCCTTTTCTTTCTGTGAGTGATCGAACATTTCTAGAGACTGCCACTGAAGTGTTCGATTTGGAATCTCAGCATGCTGACCTCACGCTCAGGGAACTCTGGGGAGTGGAGCTGGCTGCAGATTTCTCTCTCACAAAGCTTACTCTTGGGCACAGAGCACAGAGGCAAATCCTCCTCCAGCAGATTAGGTGACCCAAAGGGTCAGGTGGGCCCGTGGGAACTCAGGTGGCCTCAACACACAGGCTACAGAGGAAGCTGGGGCTCAGCTCCAGGCAACTGCTTTCCTGCAACCCAGCAGTGATCAGATCTGCAGCGTTTTGAAGGGAAGCCAGACCTTTGGGTTTTTATGTGATATAGTCTGGTTATGAATTTCAGAAATTAATTTTTAAAAATAATCAGTAGGTCAAAGTAAACGTGGACAGGGCCAGTCTGTGACTCTCACAGTCTTCCCCACATGCTCTTCATTCCCTGAAGGTTGCCTTCCATCTACCCTGACTTCTACTTGCATTCATCATTTCAAATGAGCAATCACTTGGGATGGTGTGAGAAGCTCTCAGGTGAGAACTAGACACTGTAGGAGCAAATAATAAATTCCTTCAATCAAACACCCGGGAAGAAGCTAAGCACATGGGGACAGCCTGTGAATTATTCAGGTGCAGCCTGAGGTTGTTTTGCTGAGCTCAGCACAAATGAAGCTTTGTGTTAGTTTCTAAAGCGGAACTTGAACACCCCGGTCTCCTGTTCTCAGGCCCTCACTCCTGGGTGGGCGGTAATGTTCCCATCCTGGGTACATGCTGGCGCTTGACAAGCAGTGTTTCATTCCACCTGCAGGACAGCCCAGAGGACGGACACCCTCACTTTACAGACCTCGATTTTCTTCCCAACTTACTCTACCCAACCCCACCTTCCCCAGTATGGTCTAGCTCTGAGGGTCTTCTTTTCCTTTAAAAAAAAAATTTTTTTTTCAGTACTTGGGATTGAACCTAGGGTTTTTGCACTGAGCTACACCTCCAGCCCATGTTTTATTTTTTATTTTGTGACAAGTGTTTGTTAAGTTCCATATGTGGGACTCAAACTTGCAATCCTCCTGCCTCGGCCTGGTAGAGTGCTGGGATTAGAGGTACCTGCACCCTGCCTGGTTGACTCCTCTTTTACCTAAAGCTTGTCTTTCCATCCTCAGACAGCTTTTCTCATCTTCTGTTGAGGTCCTCAGAAGACCAGCAGCCCCAGGACCCTTCACAGCACATGCTCTCTTGAGCCTGGAGCGTGCAGCTGGGGTGGATGTGGAATGGCTGTGGCCTTGGGCTGCCCTGGCTGGCAGCCCAGTTCGGTTAGACCAGTTATCCTGCCTGAGTTCCCAGGCAGGTGCAATGGTAATGCCTAGTGCTACTTAGCATTGTGGTGAGAATGAAATAAATGGACATAGCTTTTCCAAACATGTCTTCTGTGAAACAGTGTGTCAAGAGGTTTTCTAGAAAGGTCTCCTTTTTCTCCCTGTCACTTAGATTTGAGAAATAAGAGGAGGAAAATGTAGACAGAGAGCAGCAGGGATGCTCAGGGTCTCAGATACATCCCAGTTCTTCACATAGTCTGCATTTCCCACACTTACGGATCTCTGGACTCCTTCCTGCATGCGGGTGTGCAGGTGTGCAGGTGTGTGTGTGTCCATGTGGGTAGAGGCACGCACAGATTCTCTCCTGGCTGTTCCATCGAACTTCACAAGAAAGAAAGGACGGGCCGCTCTCAATGAGTGACAGGTGGTGTTTCACACCGCTACCCTTCTGGGGGGAACCATCACTGTCTCCTCTCAGCCAGGCTCACCTGGAGGTACAACGTGCACGTCAGCCTCTGCTCCAGGCTCCTCCCTGGCTATGCGCACTCACACATTTCTTTCCTGCAGAGGATCTTCACCCTGGCCCCACTGAACCCCGAGGGCTGCCCCTACTCACATTAGTTGCAAAGCCTGGCCAGGCCTGAGTGCCTGTTCTGTACCTAGATACCCAGTGCCCAGATGGGACCATTCCAAGTAAGAGTAGCAAGCAGCCCTAGAAGGAAAAATGAGTGCTTGGTGTATACAGCGCAGACTTGATAGGAGGGCATTTGGCTTCCTACTCCTTTTCTCCTGCAAACTGTGGAGGAGCCCTGAACTCTGAAACGGCAGATGTGGAGCTCAGCCGTGTGCTCTGCTTTATTCTGCAGCCAGCCATCTAGTGGTGGAAACCTTTCTGGACCTTGCTGGTTGCCTGAAAATAATGCCAGTCACCCTCCTGACTCACAGGTTTGGGGAGGGTTATGTACAAAATATGGAAAATGCTATGTAAAGGGATTTATTTGCCTTGCATTTATGTGATGAAAATTGAAAAATGCAGACATGCATACATTAGGTAAATGTGATGTTGAGCATATTTCCTGTTTCTCTGATGAAAACTTTGAGAATGATAATTGCTGGGGTTCTATCATTACAGAGAGAAATAGTATGTGATATGGAATGTTAGGAAATTTGAGTGTTTAGATTAAAACACATAATATGTATTCCTTATCTTCCATTAAAAGGCTCTTTCCCTGCTCCCCCAGCCCCCCAAAGTATTCAGGGATTAATATGAAAAGGTGAAAATTGAAATGGAAAAGCCAGCCCTATTGGCTCTCTCCTGTCAACATATATATTGCAATTTGGATGAAGGCAAGCTTAACAATCTTCAACTGACACGTAGCTGGGAGACAGAGATAACAATACAGTTTACAGGATCAAGTTTTAAAATCTTTTTCTAGGCTAGATTTTGGGAGAGAACAGTCAAGATGCCATACAATGAGCTCTACCACTGAGTTGTTGTTTCACATTATCATTAAGGCATAGAAGGAGAGTGTGAGGGACTCGGGCTTGGGGTCTGTCCATGAAAAGCTAATGGAAGTGCTTGACTTGATTATGACTAAATTGTTCTTGCAGCCTGATGCAGCTATGAAGTTAGTCCTGGAATGTCTTGATAGAAGTTTTTTTTAGCAGGCGAAATAAAAATAGTTCTGTTCTGATTTGTGCTTTTAGGGAAACCTCTAGGAAATTATAGCTAGTTCCAGAATTAGTGTATTTGAGGGGGGGGGTATCTGTTTATCACAAATGAAAACTGCAGTATTTAAAAGAAACTGGCGGTGGTTCCCCAAATAACAGCTATGGTGGCTGTCTTCCAGTCTTCCTGTAATGGAGTGGATGACATGGAGAATCAATAGAGGTCGGCAGACTCTGTCCTGGTTAAATTTCCTAACTGCTGTGCTGCAGGAATCTCAGGATGACACTCTACCAGTGACTTCGGCCCTTGTGTAATCTCCTCCACTTGAGGGTGGAAAGAACCTATAAAATATAAGCTATGATTCCTATGATTATGCTTTAATGCAGAGCCAAAGGGCTTCACAGGTATTCTCAGCACTGTACTCCACTGAGATCCTTAAAAGGGAGACTTAGTGGGCCTGGCCTAATCAGGTGACTACATTAGCCTGGACCTTTCTTAGACTCCAGAGAAACTGAAGGCAGGAACAGGATTTGATGCAAGGGAAGTTTTCTTTTGAAGGTGGAGGGCACAGTGTGGAAAGGAGCTCTAAGTGTTCTCTAAGAACTAACAGTAGCTTCCAGCTGCTAGCCAGCAAGAGAATAGGGGCTTCAGTCTGAAGATACAAGGAACTAAGTCCTGCCAGAAGCCATGTGAACTTGAAAGAGGGCACCGTGTGGCAGGAGGAACCCAGCCTGGGTGATGCCTTCATTTCAGTCTTGTGAAATGCTGAGTTAAGGACCCAGCTAAATGGACTCAGCCTGTGGGAACTGTGAGGTGTTAGTTTCACTCTGTTTTCAGCTGCTAAGCTCGCTCTGCATGACAGGAAACTGGTTCACCACCACAGCTGACCAGCAAAGGTGTGCAACCGTGTAAAGTTTTGAAAAACCTGTTTCAGCAGACAATAGAGCCACATTGACCAAGAACACTGTACAGGTCTTTCTTCATGGCAGGAAATTTGAACCAAATAATCTGAGGCTCCTCCTGATCAGTGGCGCTCTTATTCTATAGACGATCTTTAACCTTGTATGCCTCGTTGTCCCGTGCCCTTGACATGGGGCAAATTCTGGTTCCAGAAACTGTCCCTGTTAATCAGGTCAGATGTCACAACACTTTCTTTTCCACACCTACTATTCTCTCCCTGTTAGTCTCAGCAAGCAAGCACCCTTAGTTGCACTTTAACGTGCAGGAAGTTAACGTGCTAGCACTTCTGGTATGGTACAGCTCGATGTTATGGGAATCCTCATGACCACGAGTGATAATACATTCCCTTGGCTGGTATTGGGTTTTGATTCACACTGCTGAAGAGTGAGGGGTCTTTTTATTCCAGAAAGAAAGCACGAAGCGAAAATGTAACAGACTGAACTCAGTAATTATTTTGAATATCTTCAAGATTCAGTTTCTTTGAGCTACAAATAATAGCAATTTATAAATATCATCAACCATACTTATTTTAATGAATAATAAAGCCCAATTCATAGAGTTATGGTGAAGATTAAATGGCATCTAAGTAAGTACTCAAGGAAGATTTGTTCAGATTGTCAAACAAACATAAGTAAAGTGATTCAAAAGATCTTGTTCTTACACAGGGCATTCTACAGCATGAATTCAGGGCATATTATGTGAAACCATGAGTAATAATGGTTGCCATTTAGTGATAAATAGTAGCTGCAGTCAAATCAGTATAAAGAGTTAGGCAGTAATGGCCAGAACAGCATGATACGTTAACCAGGGACAATATTATCCTAACATTAAAGAGAGAAACCTTGGTGCACTGGGAGAGGTACAGAGAAGAGGGCAGAGTTGGAAGACGGTCCTCCCATCTAACACACAAAGGAATGCTGTTTGGCATGTCCAGATAGAGGAAACAAAAGGTGGATTGTTCATAATAAGTAGAAACTTGGTACTGTGATTGTCGCTTATAAAAAGATAAAACATAATGAATTCTAGCCTCATAGAAGGACACAGAGATATGATCTCCTTGGCTATGACTCAAGTGACTAAAAATTTGAACAGTTAGCAAGTTAGCAAAAGCTTAATTGTTCTAAGGCTGTTGGAACATTCTTACCATGGAAAAGCCCAACACATCACAGCAAAGAAAACACAACACAACTGGCACTGGCATTTACCAAAGGCCATTGTTTGGGTACTGAGAGTTATTTTTTGTTGTCTTGGTTGGGCAAATAAATTTATATCTTTCTACCAAAAGAATCTTGGACTGAGTAAGCTAAAATGCTATGAACTGTAAACTGAAATATCCATTTCCAAGGATTTGAATCACACACTACTATACCTATAGTGCTGGGTAAGCAGCAAACATTTCCAATGGCTAGACTCACAGGGAATGTAAGTATGAAAGGATTTTCAAAAAATTTTTAAAATCTCCGCAAGACCAGTCTTGAGCAAATGCTGAAAAATCAGTAGCAGATTAGGAGTTTAGGAGGATACAACAGAAGAGAGTTTTGGGGAAAATGTTTAGATTAAGGTTCACCCTATAATTCTCCTTTTCTGAAGGATTTGACCAAACTTAGTTCTACATCTGATGGCGAGTGTAGGAACGACCAATAAGAAAATGAAGGGAAATAATTTTAAAACATTTTTATAGGATAATTCGTGTATGTTTCCATTTAATTCCTATGAGGTGGTCGCTCAAATACTCATTTTATTATCGAGGAAACTGAGGCTTGGTTAAGTAATACATGTGGGATCACATTGCATAAGCATCAGAGGTACTGTATTATACTACTTTCCTTGTGTATAAGGGAAGAGAAATTAGTGTGTATGTGTTTGTGTGTCTCTGTGTGCATAGGCACACACACTCAGGTATACAGTTACTACATTTAGCTAATCTTTGAATGGATTCACATTTACCTTAAAGCACTTCTCTCCATTTTCCCATGCTCCAAAAGTGAGCAGATTTCTTTTGACAACTGGTACTCTTGGGGAACAGCAGAAACTCCATTTAAGCCATCAGATCAGTCACTTTTCAAAATAGCATCTCTTTCGGCATCTTGCCCGTGGTCAAATCATTTCACAATGAATCTGATGGGATTATCCAGTTTTAATTTACTGAACTTTTGTTGAGTTGTGTATTATCCAAGGCAACATTAACTCTTAACACATACTAGGTCCTCAGAATGTTTCAGGAACTGTGCTATGTGCTTCGTATGGGTTATCTTATTAGTTTCTCACCGTGAAAAATAGTTATTGTTTTTTTCCATTGGTGGAAGCATCCAAAGAAGTAAAATGGGTCACCAGAAGCCATGTTTTTGGTTAAATGGTGGAAGAATGAGTCGAGCTTTATTGTTTAATGTCACATTCCCAGCTTTTAAATGCCACACCAATCTACTTCTTTTGTGTTTTATAACCAGCCATGTTTTCCCCATGAGAAATCTAAAGTTAAGCAAATTTAAATCATAGTTGGCGCAATTGATGGCACACTGATGGTGCAAGGAACAGAGCGGCCCCAGGAGGCAATGGGAAGGGAATAAAGAACAGAGGCCATGGGCTCAGACCTGGAAAGGAACCTTGGCTTTCAGCTGTGATGTTAGGCATCAACTTCATTGCTACTTTTCATCATGCTTCTTTCTCCCTTTCCTGGGCTGAGAACAAACGGATTGGGCTGTGGTTCTTCTCCTGGAACCTGGAATACAGAGATTAGTCACAAACCAAAAAGGGAGAAGGACAACACTGCTTGGAGAGAAAACAAATCGAATCTATGTGACAGGCTCTGTGTTCTTTAGCTCCGGTAGTAGGTGGCATAGCTGGGTCCCTGGCCTGAGAGAACACAGCCTGTTTCCATTACCAACCTTGACCCCAGGTATTGACCATCACCTCTCTTCCCCTTTGACTGAACCTTCTCAGCCCCGGTGTCCAGAATGACAGAGCTTCCCCTTTGCTAACACCTCACCCCTCTCCTCCAGTCTGTACAACCACTCCAGGTGTGTGCTATTAATTTTCTCCAAGTACAGAGAAGAAAACTGAAGCTTAGAGAAATGAAATCCTGAGGTCACATAAGTAAGAGGTGGTGAAACTCACTTTACCACGAGGAACCGTGTATAATGGGTTGGACATTTTGATTCTCTCATTTTAGTCCCTGTATCTTTACATTTACACAACCCTGGGTCCTATTTATTTTCTTCTGGTGACATGAAATATTGCTCTTCTCTCCCTCCTCTACCTTGCCTTTCTCAATGGATTTTACTGGTAGTTTACAAATATTTAGGAGGAATCTGAGTGATTCTGGCTGCATCCGAAGAATCATCATTAAAAAATTAAGTTATACTTGCAATTAATTGGTCAAAATGAAACATACTGTGATGAACTCTAACCAGAAACACTGGTGAACCCATTGAGAGTATTTGATTAAAAGAATGCTAGATAAAGCTGTGATTCCTTAACCAAAATCTCAAGTCCCATACCCAGTCACATACCTTGGGGAAAACAGAAATGATTTAGAAAGGAGTAGTACCAAGGGTTACAAAGCCAATTTATCAAGGAAGCAAAAACATTGCTTCTATTCATCTTTACTCAAAGTACCACACATTTCAGGAAGCCACTTTGCCATTTACAAGCTTTTTCTTCTTTTCTTCAGTTTTTCTCCTCCTCCATTTTATCTCTCTCCTTCTTCTGTCCCATCCCTTCTTTCTTTCATTTTAACAGACAGCAAGGCATCTCCAGCCATGGGAGTGTCATTCACAGAAACCTTTGTACTTATCTTGGTAGGTTCTCTATTAGGGATATGATTTTACTTCTATCCCTATGAACAACAGCTCTTAGTAACTGTTCACACCAAGATGGGGGCAGCTACAGTCTTCCAACTTCACCAAACTTCTCCTTTCTCATGGAATTCTCTTCTGTGACTGTTCTTCTTTTACTAACTTCTAAATTTTGCTACAACTTTTGGTTCCTGATTTATCTCTATTCAGATAATTAAAATCTGGTTTATCTGCATGGAACAAAGTATCTTACAGACAAATACTTCCCACTGTCTTTTTCTTTTTCTTCATTGACATATATAATAAATAAAATAGTGTCAACAAAGTGCAGTCATTTTAAGTGCACAGTTCATGTGACTTCCATTATCAATTGCTTTTACTCATTCTGACTTAGTATAAGGGTGTACTGCTTTATGGAAGTTCATTTACTCAGTATTAATGTCAGAAAATTGTCCGTGTTGGTGTATGCATCAGGGTTCTTCTTCTTTCTAAAAAAACTGTTTTGTAGTATACATTATATAAAAACACAGAATGTATTTATTTTTCTCCTGCTGATAGATTTTTGGATTGTTTCTAGTTTGGGGCTTTTATGAATACAGCTAATCTGAATATTTTTGAATAAATCTTTTGGGGGGATATTCACATTCATTTATCCTGTCTAAAAATCTAAGAATGGAGTAAAGAAGATAGTCATGTCTTTAAATAGTACAGTTTTTCAAGGTATTTTTATCAATTCACACTTCCATCAACAATATAGAACAGTTCTATTTGTTCCATATCTTTACTGCCACTTGATAAATTAAATCTTAATTTTAGATATTCTTTGACTGTATTGTGTCATTGTATCATTGTGTAGCTTCAGAATAAGTCCTCCAACTTGATTGTGTAAATCTTCCAACTTCATTTCTTTTTAGGATTGTCACAGCTATTGTAAACTGTGACATATTACAAGTTTTTTTTTTTTCTCAATGATATGATAACGAATAGTTTCTTGATAATATAACTCATCTTGAAGTCCTCTTTTATAAAGTGCTTATTCAAGTCTTTTGCCCATTTTATTTTGTTTTTAATTATTTTTAATTGATCTGAAGCAGATTTTTATATAATCAAAAAATGAATCCCTTTATAAATGGGTGTACATATACACATATATATCAATAACTAAATTTATATCTATAGTTATATATTTATGTAGAGATCTGTGTATACATATCTATATCTCTATGTCTATCTATATCTGTATCTGTAGATATAGTATATAGGTATATAATATAAATACACACATCCATATATATATACATCTCTATCTCCATCTTTATCTCTGTATCTAGCTAATATCTTCTTTATAAAGCCTTTGAACAGAAGTTTTTAATTTCAATGAAGCTAAAAATATTTTTGTCTTTTTGTTTTCTGTTTAAGAAATAGTTATGTACTTAGTATTTCTGAAAAAAATTTCTCCTATATTTTCTTTCAGATGATTTATTTTTTCAATGTATACATTTACCTATGTGTGCTATCTCAAATGAGGAGAAAGCTCCTTTTTTTCCCCAGAACTGTTCATTTTGCTCCTCCAGTATTTATTGAGCAAAGCGTCTTTCCCCTGCTGATTGCAGTAGTTCCTTTGCTGCAAGTAATGTGATCATTTTTGAGTTCCTTTCTGGACTGTTTTGTTTTGTTGCCTTTTCACGTATACTTTGTATATCTTGATTTCCTAATGACTGTGGCTTTGTAGTAAGTCTTCACCTCTGATGGTGTAAGTCCTCCACATTTGTTCACTGGAGTTATTGTCTTGACTATCCTAGGTACTTGGCATATCCATACCAATTTTACAATCAGCTCATTTATTACCACAAAAAATGTCTGATGATATTTTACTGGAAATTTAATGTCTAATTCCCAAACTTAATAAAACTCTCCATTTACTTATGTCTTTACTGTGACTTAGCAATAATGTGTAGTTTTCTGTTTAAAAGTTTTTCACAACTTTGTTAGATTTATTATAAAACTTAATTTTTTCTTTGCTATTATAAATATTAATTAATTTTCCAATTGTCTGTTACTAGTAGATACAAACACAATTTTTTTCTATACTTATGTAGTATCCAGCAACCTTAATGTATTCACTTATTAATTGTTATAATTTGTTTGAACATTCTTTTGGATGCTTAAGTGTATATAACATTATTTACACATAGCGTTTTACAGTTGTTAAAATCTTCATCTCTTTTTCTTGACTGATTGTACTGGTTAAGACTTCCAGTCCTAAACTGATGAATGTTAGTGGTGACTGTTGATACTTTTGCTTTGTTTGTGGCCCTCAGGGAGAAATCTCAATATTTCATCAGTAAGTATGGTATGAGCTGAAGGATATTTCCATCTAGTTATAGTTTGCTGAGAGTTTTTCAAAAAATCTCATAATAGTGGTGAATGATATCTGTCTTTTTTTGTATCTAATGAGGTGATGTTCTGATTTTCTTCCTGATAAAAGCGAATTGTACGCCTTTTATTATCAAGGCGAACAATCTTTGCTTTCAATTATAGTATTAAGAGCATTTACATTTAATGTAGTTTCTACATAGTTGGGTTAAATGTATGATGTTGGTATTTGGTTTCCATTTGTTCTGCTTGTTCTTTTGTTGTTGTTGTTTGCTGAACATGTATCAGAATGCCCCAGGTTTCTACATTAATAGCCTACATTGGTTTGTTTTCAATGGTACAATCACAGCCCACTGTTTTGGTGTTTCATAATTCATTGAGCTATTTATTAGTTACCATCTAATTCTCCAAATTAGAGATAATGCTGCATTGAAAGTTTTGTAGTCATAACTTTTCTTGTATATTTCATTAGAGCATATTTTCAAGTGAGGAATTATTGATTCAAGGGATAGAAATATCTTCATAATGCTTGATACCATTTGTAGCCTTACTTTCCCTAAAGAATTATTATAATTCAAAAGGTTTTAGCAATGTGAACCTATAATGATTTCATTGCAGTCTTGCTAAAATTGTGAATTCTTTTATAAAATTAAGTTATATAGAACTGAAGGGGTACCAGAATTATGATGACCAATACCATGCTGTGTGTAAATACACAGAAAAACAAGAAAGTTGTTTATGAATACACTGATTTCAGCCACAAAGTTATATTAAAATTTTAAATTGTTCGGCTTTTTTTGCACACACTTGGGCTTTGACAATAACCCCTCATAAATGCTTAAAGAATATAAGAACATATATAAATGCTTAAAGAACATAGTATGTGCTATGTTTTATTTGAATCTAATGAAACCATAATTCACAAATAAAATTAAGGTTTATAGAAGAAGCATAGGGAACATAGGAAGAGAAGGAGAAGATCCAGTTGAAAATATGCTTGAAAGCACAGTGAACAAATGTTTCTGAATCAAATTTCAATTTTGCACGAGTAACCTCAAGACAAAGTGACTGCATCACTAAGCTTAACAAATATTTTCCCCCAGATTAGTGACATTGTTAAGTACTGGTGGACAGGGACTCTCATGATTGTAATTAGTTTATAGTACAATCCAACAGACGTTACCTTATTTGAGCACAACTTCCCTTTAAGGCATATATTTCTAGTTGTTTTTGTAGAGGAATAAAATGGGATCCCTTACAGGTGAAATGGGTTACCTGGGGTCACATAGCTGAAACAGAGAAGAGTAGTGATTCCAACTTACAGCTTCTGGTTCTTATGCCCATGACCTTCCCACCACCCTTAAGGGTCACTTTCAACAACTGTTATTACAGTCTTTATCTACCATAGTGTTATTAGGAAAAGTTAATGAAAGTGGCACATGGGAGATGAAAACTTTGCCCAAGAATGAAGCCAAGAGCTCTGCTGTCCCACAGCATGATCGAAACTAGCATAAAATTCAAGAGGTTTCCTCATCAAACGTGTGATAGAAACTCAATAGAAATCAGTTTCCATGACTTTACAGCTCTGTGATTCAGACATGGGAGTTCAGAGTTAGAAAAAAAGAAAGCAAGCAAGCAGTGGAACCTCAGGCAAAAGACGTCATCCACAGTCAGCATCTCTCAGGGGCTTCAAACTACACTAAAATGTTAAGTTTTGAAACTTGTAAAACAATGCTGTAAAACTTCATTGTAGAAATTAGAAACTATAAATTGGCTTCAAATAACAGAATCTATTTCCCCCGTAAAATCATACTTCAAGTCTACTCAACTTATGACAAATACTTACTAAACTATTACAAAAAGTACAAATATTGCAGCACCTTACTCTCGAGGTAAATAAAGGTAAAACGTGTTTTGAAAGTCTTTCATGTCCATGGGTGATCTCTTAATTTATATCACACTTATAGTAAGCAGTACTTCTACCGATACCTTTAATCATTTAGAGTCATATTTACAAAACAATTCCAAATCTGGATAAGGCTAGATATTGTGTGGATCATATCAGTTATAAATTTATCTTTCTTCAATAAAATAATGCAAACAATTTTAAACATATTTTATGCTTTAAAATGTTTGGTTCAGAACATGAGGTATTTTATAAAAATCCGAGGTGACTCCTATGAATACACTGAAGGAAAAAGAACTGCCTGCTGCTTGCTCCTCCTGGTAATGTTTTCACTTTACAAACCAAGGGAGTAAAAGGAGACCTTTGCTTATTCTATCAGCTGACAGTTGCAAGCAGTCAACCTGACTCGACTATTTGATGCCAAATTTTTCTCCCAACCATCACTCATGCTTCTAAAGTTTGTGTCTGTTGAAACAAATGATGCGTTTATGTGA
The DNA here is from genome assembly GCF_053883595.1 of Heterocephalus glaber. Taxonomy (NCBI): domain Eukaryota; kingdom Metazoa; phylum Chordata; class Mammalia; order Rodentia; family Bathyergidae; genus Heterocephalus; species Heterocephalus glaber. Next base: position 62,483,432 of record NW_028258324.1, read on the forward strand.
AAATGGAAAAATAGAATGATGTGTTATTTACCGTCCAGGAGGTGTTTGGCTACAATACCCAGACTCTGCGGAGAGCCGTGAGCCTCGTAGCATCTGTGCTGACTGCGGGGGTCCTTCCGCTGGTGTTCTACTGGAGGCCCGAGTGGAGGGTGTGGGCCAACTGTGTCCCATGCCCTTTGCAAGAAGCAGACACTGTTTTGCTGAGGACAACGGTGTGTGCCCCTTTGTTATGTTTCGAATGCCATGATCGGCACAGAGAGACAGATGCTACATGCCCTCACTTCCATGTGGCACTGTGAAGCTCACAGAAGTAGATCTTACGGAAGTAGAGAGTAGAATATTGTCACCATAGTCTGAGAAGTGTGTGGGGAGTGAGCGACAGAGGGAGGATGGTTAGCTAACAGGTGTAGGCCTGCAGCAGAGTAAGAGGAATAACTTCTAAAGCTCTCCAGCACAGTGGGGTAGCTATGGCTGGTGACAACTGACTATTTCATTGCAGCTTGATGAGAAGATTGTGAATGTTTCCAACACAAAGAAACGATAAACATCACAAGTGTGACCCTTCCACATATACAGCTACTATGTGGCAGTTAAAAATAAAAATACATTTAAAGAAAGAAATGAAAAGCTACAATCATGTCTTCTATACTGCATCTGTGGTCTACTGACTGATGAGCCAGAATTCCTAAGTTTTCCTAGGCCAGACAAAGGAGATGGAAAAACTATCAATGCAACAAGCAAACTGTCTCTTTTCAGCCCAGGAAGGAAGACACTTCCTTCACTTCAACCCGGGGAAGTTTCTAGTATGTCAGGGTATTGGGCAGTGCTCCTAGCCATTTTATGGGCAGCTGGTGTTAGAGTCACAACTCTTATGCAGTAATATAGGAATAATCATTTGTTGTTTTCAAAAATATGTATTTTGGAGAATATTAAACATTTTGAATAATGAAGTGTTATTTAAAAATAGATAGAAACCCTTTTCTAGACATAAAGCCTTTTCTACAAAGTAGTTTTTTCCTCGATGATTTTATAGCCCAGTGGTTCTCAAATTATTGCTCAAATCAGAATCCTCTGGATTGAAACACAGACCGAGCCCCCACCACCAGAATTTCTGATTCAGTAGGTTTGGGGTGAGGCTGAGAATTTGCATTTCTAGTAAGTTCAAAGATAATGCTGATGTTCTTGCTTGGGAACCACTCACTGGTCTAACATGTGGTAGGTATCTTGTTAATTGAGCACCTTGTGAAATAACACTGGAAAATTTCAAAGGCTGAAATGACTTTTTTAGGACGAATTTCAAAGATACATGAGGAAGAAAGTGCTCTGTCTCTACTTATCCACGCTGAAGTTTCCTATAAGCAAGAACCCGGAAGACACCCTGGTGGCTGACTGCCACTCTGTCATTAACCGAGCCATACTGAAACCAGAATTAAAAGTAAGTGATTGTAAGAGTGCCATGTTATTTCAGAGAAAGAATAAAATAAGTGTTTGTGGTTGGAAGCTCTGAATACAATGCTATCAGGCTGGGAATGACAGCTATTACCAAAGAGGGTGAGAGGCACCTAGACCTGCATTGCACAACCCCACTTCAGTGAACTTTTTTGTGAATGACACCTGATGGATCCCATTTGTGATTGCAGCTGCGATGCATCCAAGTGCAGAAAATCAGGTACGTGTGGGATCACCTGGAGAAGCGTTTTCAGAAAGTGGGGTAGGTATGACTTTTGTTATCACTACCTGGGGGTATAAGGGAAGAACACTGGCTTGTTGCGTGTCATGAACTGAAGTGTGGCTCCTGTCCCAACCACATCCTAGGCTGCTGGAAGATAGCAACTCCTGCTATGACATCCACCACACGTTTGGCTTGGGTCTGAGTAGTGAAGAGCAAGAGGTCAGGTAGGATGTACAGTGCCCGTGAGAGTAAACTATGCTGGTAGGAAAATGAAGTACTAAATGTGTCATCCCCCTTGCGTGATTGGCATAATGTTTCATCTCCTTGATAGAATCACAATTCATGTGTGGACTTCTGAGTTTCTGAATTATTTGTTAAAGGGAACTTATTATAAAGAAAAGGCAAGAAGGGAAAGATGGTTAAATACAATTTGATCTTTGCTCCTGGGCTTGTAGAATAGTCTTATTTATTTCTTTCATCCAAAAAATCTTGGATCAAATCATAAATATCAGCCTCTTAATGCTCCACATCGTCTGAGGTCAGAAGGAGCGTAAGGTTGCATTTTCAAAGAACATATAGCCTTGGAGGTGAGGATGTTGTCTGTCAGTCATGTTATTCACCACTGTACCTGGAGCACCTAGAACAGTTCCTGATTCATGACAGGAGCTCAGTAGATATTTGTATGTAAATGAATAAATGAACATATCTGTTGACTTATGAACTATATGCCTTTAATATGTCACACACTTTGTGAGGAACCAGTAATGTAAAAAGAAACACTTAGTCATTGTCCCAGAGACATCCTCTGATGGGTGGTAGAGGGAAAAATAGTGGCACACCTAAGACTGGTACTTGCAGGTTCACATGGATTAGGACATGCTTAACTGACTCACCCACAGTGATAGAGTCCTGCTTCCTTCAACTATGCTTTGACATGGCCAGTCCTGGCGAACCCTTACAAAGCTCACCAGAGGCATAATACTCATTTCTCAGCCAGTTTTAGGGACATTATCTGTATAATCTTCTTAATAGCCAGCCATTCTCAAACTAAGAAGAAATCTGCTACAAATTGGTTTGGAACTCTACCGCCAAAATTCTAAACATTTCTGTAGGAAGAAATGATTACTTCTGAGAGAAAGAACTCTGTGTTTTTAGCAAGCACACCATATTGTTACACAAAACAAGCCTAAGAGTTAACTGATTTGCTGTTTCAAAGTTTTTCCTCTTCTAGAACAGTATAAAAAATGAGCCAGCATCTAGACCAGAACAATGCTGCAAAATGCCTTTGAAATGGTGTCATTATATAAGATTTCAGAAGTAATGCATAATACATTTAAATACAAAAAGTTTTCAAAGTTATTAAAAAATATTGAGTTAACGGCTTTTAGGTACAAGGATTGATCTTAGGCTTTTATGAAATCTCACTGATAGATGTAGGTAACACTCTGCAGAGGAAACCATTTCCCCAGGAAAGCTTGCCCATCAGCGTAGCTACCTCGCATTTGTCCTTATTTATCAAGTGCTGAGCTTTAACAAACATCATACACAATTAAATTGAAATCTGGCCCACACAATAAAGAACTTGACAATCCAATAAGGGAGATAGAGTATGGTTTCCCAAATATGAAAAATAGAGGAGATCAAGGTAATCTCATAAACACAGGCATATTTTGTTTCATAGGGATATCTTAATGGTGGGTGAAAAGAAAGTAAGTAGAATGTGGAGCATTTTCCCCTTCATTTTTTAGGGTAAGACTATAGGATTTTAAAATGAAATCTAAATGTGACTGATGGGTTGGTTAAGTGATAGCTTGCCGATTGCCTAAATGCATGTGAACTTGCTCGTATTAAAAAACAAACAAGTGTGCAACATGAGAAATAAAGGACAGGGATACCCGAGAATCATACATGATGAAAAGCTGCAACATCTAAATGAGGGGAAAATGTAGAGATCTACATAAATCTTAGTAGGGGAGTTAATTTTATCCCAGAAAGATATTTCCAGAAGGCACAAGGAAGAGACCAAGGAAATTGTCCCAGAAGGTTCCATGTCCCAGTCTTCACTTATCTTGAGCTGAACTTAACTTTGTATCTTAGTGTCTCTCCCAGACAGGTTCATAGGCACTCAAAATCTTTTACTTCAAATGAATGGGATCCTATGGACAAATACAGCAAGAGAGTAAAAGAAACGTACCTGATCCTCATCTAGGCAAGCAGTCTTCCTATCAGGACAGTTGAAAATTTGGGCATCCCCTCACCTTTTCCCCTCACCTTTTCTCCTGTCCTTTGGTTCAGCCTCCTGAGAACAGAAGCACATGTCTCTGGCAGCAAATGAGGCAGGCACCCTTACTGACTAGTTACCTGGAAGAAAAAAATTCTACCCTTGGGTGGGTAGAATTTGCTCATCTCTGTGGTGAAAATGCTCTCACCAGGGCTGACTCAGTGCAGCAGTGTTCTGTTGCCCAAGGAGAAGTTGGGCAGAAATGCTCATGGCAGGCTCAGGAATTCTGCAGGGTCAAACTTAGTCTTTAACCTATGCCATGCCACCAAGGAAAAAGGCATGCTTGTCGGTGCCAGAGGAAAAGCACCCGAGTGAGGGGCAAAAAGAGGGTACATTTGCCATCAATGCACAGCTCCAAATGGCAGAAGCTGTTCCATGAGAAAATAGAACATCAAAAGAGAAAGAAGCAAACTTCAGGTGAGAGAGAGGGTTGCAAACACAGTGAGACTCTACTTTCTTACTCCTCAGGTCTCAGGGAAACAAAATTCAGAAGAGAAATCATGCTTATGTACCATGCTCTCTATAACCCTTTGAAAGTTACACTCCTAGAAAACAGAGAGGTATGGGGTTTAGGGACTTGTGAAGTCACACTACAGCACAGCTGTTTGCCCTCTTTTCTTTTCTTTTGGTACCGGGGATTGTGTGCTTGTGAGGCAGGGGTGGTGCCACTGCCCTCTTTTCTTAACACCATCAAACTTCAGTGTCTCCATGGGATGCAGTCAGAAGATCTTAGTGTGAGTTCTCTCTACCTTTTGGAAGCAGTAACTAGTTGGAAAAGCATGGCGCGGAAAGTAGATGAACTTGGGCTCAGCTCTCTGGTCTACCTCAGTGCCACCCAAGATCCCTCATGCAGATTCTCCCCCTGGGACTGGCTGAGGTGGAGTTGTGCAGTAGAATCACAGAGACCATGTTAGGAAGCCTGGCACTGTCTCTTTCTAGTTCTGAATCCTGGGACCGTTACTTAATTTATCTGAACTTCAATTTTCTTTACAATAGGGGATAATAGAAAACCTCAGAGGATAATAAAATGATTAAAGAAGTGAATGCATATAAAAGGCTAAATGCACTTTTGGACACCACCTAAAACTTGTACTGTTGATATTAACAGTAGCTGTGAACCTCTGTGACTGAGCACCCACCCTAAACAAGTTTCTCCATTGGCAAAATGGGGACATGAAGCTTTCCTATGGACTACCATGAGGATCAAATGACACTTGCAAGAATTTAATAAATTGTAAATTATGATATAAACTCGAAGACTTCTTTTTGTAATGTACACACGACTATACCTTGTAGGTAATGTATACACTGACAAGGTGGAGACTATATGTCCTATTTCAGTACCTCTGCTCCTTCATTCAGTTCGCATGCTAAGGGCCTGACCTAGGTGCTGGAGATACTGAGGCAAGACAGACATGATCCTTAGCATCAAGAGTGAGCTATGTGCTGGACAAGTCTAGGAGTACCCTCATATCTGTGTCTTTTTCAGTTGCTCTTAAAATGTAATCATATTATTTTAAAGAATAACTAAAAATGTTGTTATAACTTTGTTTTGACCCTTTGAGTTGTGCCAAAAACATTTTAAACTAATACATATTTTTACCATCTTTTATTAGTACATGTTTATAGTACATAATGTTTACATTCCCTGTGGGGAGTTGGTATATGTACACGATACATCTGATGACAGAAAAACAACTTTGTTCGTCATGAGCTGACTTTCATTTTAAAAATATATTAGTTGGTTTGTGTTTCAAAAGTACCTGCAAACTGTGTTTTGTTTACTTGAAGCCACAATGTCTCTAAAGAGCAGAAGTGGCTTGTGGCCTGCCTGGTGGTCACTAGCCAGAGCTGTAGGTGTGACACTCACAGCCGATTCATCTTCTACAGAAGACTCGTGTGTGGGCCCAACGCCATCGAGGTTGAAATCCAGCCCATATGGAAGCTGCTCGTTAAACAGGTAACTAGCTGTTTTCTTTGTCTTTTGAAAAAATAATTTTCTTCCTTTACTTTTAATTTCCTAGTACACAGAGGAAACTTAAGCAGCACATAAATACTTTAATGTGAATGAAATCTGCTTTTAATGCAACTTCTTTTTGTTACTGGTACCTTGACTCCATTTTTCTTGTCTATTAAGGTTCTTTTTTTCTGATTGATGGTCCTTTCCAGCAACCACTTATCTGAAATTCCAATCCACTTTAAAATCTTTTCCCAATTTCAGTGTTCCTCTTCACTGGAATAAAATACCCTGCACTCACAACTTACAGAGGGAGCGGTTTATTTTGGCTCACAGTTTGTAGAGGTTTCAGTTAGTGGTGGGCTGGCTCCAAGACAGGACAGCAAGGTGGGGGGCACAGAGACTTGGAAGCGTAGAGTGAGGGAGGATGGAAGGAGGGGGCAGACCCTCTTAGGCCATGCCCCAGTCTGAAACCCACCTCCTCCGACCAGGTTCCACCTCCCAGTATCACATTTAGCTCTCAACTCATCCGGGGAACGAATCCACTGACAAGAATCACCCCCCATGACCCCGTCAACTCCCCAAAGCCCACCATGATCACCTGAGGCTTCAGTGGGTCATCTAGATGTAAACAATAAGAGTGAGAGATAAATTTCAGTTCTAGAATCTCCTGTTTGTTCTGTTTTTGGTTTTGCTGATGGTGGTAGTAGGATGTCTTCTCTCCGGCTACTATGACAAAATAGCATAGATTGGGGAACTTCAAAAGAAAACCTTCATTTCTCACAGTTTTGGAAACTGGAACATCCAGGATCAAGGTGTCTGCACGGTCAGTTCCTGGTGAGGGCTTTTGCTGGCTTCAGACCACCACCTTCCTACGGTGTCCTCTCAAGGGAAGAGAGAGGTCTGGTCTCTTCCTCCTCTTGTAAGGATCATCATGGGGGCCCTGACCTTTTGATTTCACATAAACCCAATTCCCTCCCAAAGTCCCTGCCTCCAAATACTAACACACTGGAGAGGAAGGCTTCAACATATCAGTTGGGAAGGGGGCACAACACTGGGGCAACGTTATTACTTCTATGACTTTGGAGGATTTGAAATGTTATTATTTTGGTCTTTTCCAAATTGCCCTATTATCTATTTTCTTGAGAGTGTCTTCTTTTGTTAGTAGTTTTTAAAAAACAATATCTTTGTATGTGCTTTGATGTTATTATTTTTGTAATCTCATCCAATTAGGACATTTTCTCTCCCCCATTCCCTCTTCCTCCCTGAGCCTGATATCCTCTTTGATGGCTCTGTGTTTGTCTCCAGCCTGTCCCCACGGGGTCCCTGGTTCAGAATCAGGTCTGTATTGGAGGTGTGAGTCGCCTCCTCTACTAGTCAGATGGGGGCATGTGCCAGCTTGGGCCTTGACCATTCCATTGTTGTACCACGCTGTTGTACCACAGCTCTGTTTTCTCCCATTCTACCCTTAGCTACTGAGCCATCCCTGAATGCAGAATCTCCAAGCCATACACGGTGGGAAGGAAGCCTGCTAACCTCTGTTTATTACCACAGGCCTAGTTTCTGTCTCTCATCCCTTGTGGATCACATTTGGTCTCTGTTGCCTCTGGAACTGAGCTCCACCTGCCACTGTCTAGCTCTTTCTTAGAAGTCACTGGGCAGGTAATTTTAGTCCCCAACAAATGCTGTAGATTTTTAGTCTAATCTGTGAAGATGATCATTTTGTTTTGGAGCATGGCTATATCATTCTAGTATAAAAATTTTTTATCCTCTGGTGTTCTGTCTAGAGCAAAAGCAATGCTACTGTTTTTTAACTTCATTTTTTAGAGTAGTTTTAGGTTTCCAGCAAAATGGAGTAGAAGGTACAGAAGCTTTCTGTTTACCAATATCCACCCCTATATACCTACAGCTTCCCCAGCTATCCAAAAGAGGCTGCTCTTTAGACTTCGTATTCAAGTACATTGTCAAACTGCTAAAGATTCTTATAGGTGTCAATTTGATCTATTTGAAAGGAGTGTTAGTGTTTTCTATCACCCATGTATTAGCCTCTTTAGAAGAAAAAAAGATAGTAAAACTCCTTCTTCACATTTTGGCTTCTAAAGAATATTGGATAAGAAGGTAATTAATTATGATGTTGCTATTTCTTCTACAGAAAGAATTTAACCAAATTTCTACTAGATTTGTATAAACACAAAATCACGTTACCATTACCGCACAATCTACAATTAGAGGGTTTTATGCCAAGTAAACACAAGATCTGTTATTTGTAAGTAGAACAGTTTAGATGCAAATAATAAGAAACATTAAGAAACAAAAGCTTTTTAAACTTACAAAATATATCCACAGATTCAAGAAACTCTTAAGATAACAGCCTATTAACCTATTTCCCAGATGTCATTTGCTTTGGGGACTAAAGTAAAATTGTATTTGTTATATTAGGGAATTATAGAAAGTGGAGGTAAGAAAGAGAATCATTTGTTTTAGCTAACATTTCATCTCATTTATAAAAATAAGAGGCATTCCCCCAAGAAAAGAATCTTTTCTCTGTTTCAATGGGCCCCTTAATTTTCATTCTGGCTGTACCTCATTTGACCTTTCTCTAGTTCCTTACATTTGTCTTCTCTGCTATAATTACCAGTAGAAGACCACTAAGACCGAGATGGAGAATTGAGGGAATGAAAAATTGAAAGTATTACCAAGAAACCAAAAATGTGCACACATGGTTGGTCATCTGTGGGTCTTAGTGACACTGTCTGCCTGTGACTGCCCTGCAGCCTTTGGTAGAACATTGCTTTAAGGACCATCTTTGTTCAAGGAACCAGATGCCCCTCAGACAATCTTGCTACACCTGTGACTTTAAAGAATATGTCACTTTAAAGTGATCTGGATAAGAGTAGAATCTTTCATTTTTATTACACAACTTGACTAAATCTGCAGCATATAATTACATGAAACAATGTAATAAAATGTTCAAAAATCAAAGTTCATTTTTAAAAGAAACTGAATCATGTTTCTCCTCCATGATAGAAAAATCTCTTTAGAAAACTAAACCATTAGATTTTGGTACTGATAAATATTTTTGAAAAGTCAAAATACGTAAGAATTATCAAATCGTAGGCATGGCTCTGAGTAGTAAAAATAATTATGTCTCCTTCATGTTATATTCTATGTGCCTGACATTGTCTCTGCTCAAATTAGTGGAGTTCTAAGTAAATTCTTCAATATTCAAGGTTATTGTATATTAAAAATGGGAAAAAACATTTTGTGAGTAAATTATACCAGACTGCTACTGAAGTCTATAGAAAGTGACTCAAGTGCTATTTTTGTATCTGCAGGTTTTAAATCCATTCTATGTATTCCAAGCCTTCACCCTAACTCTGTGGCTGTCTCAGGGTTACGTAGAATACTCTGTGGCTATCATCATTTTGACCATTATCTCCATTGTCTTAAGTGTGTATGATTTGAGACAGGTAAGCGACAACAGTACGGTTGGATCTTGTTTAGCTTCCAGATAAAGAAACAAAAGCTTTAGAATTTCCAAAGAGAGCAAGGAGTTGCTTTGTCAAACAAAAGCTGTAACAGAACAATAAGCAAAGTCTTATGAAATGTAGAATCTCAGTAAGAGGACTGATGAAGACTTCATGGAATAGGGTGCGTAGAAAGACTGAGGCTGTGTGAGTGTGCTGGGAAGAATGCTGTGATGGATTCATGGTGTTAGCTGTGGTTTTCGGAGAATGGGAAGTAGGAGCATCTCAGTTGTGGGTATTAATCAAGACACGTCCCTTAGAGTGACTTGTCGGCCGATGCCTCCACTTAAATACTCTATTTGTTCTACACATCTACCATCTAAATATTTATGAAAATTTAAGTCTTTCCTTAAGATTCCCTTATAATGTCTATTTTTTCATTTGGAATGAAGATTTACCTTCATTCAGAATGCAGAAAAATTTAAAAGAAATAGAGGAATTTCTATGTGGGAGTTTGAGGAAGGTTTATAGAATAAATTCGTTTTGATTCTCAACTCTGTGTGGGACAGTGTGTCAGCACAAGAATTGCATGAAATTTCTGGGCTTCTGACCTATTAAATAAAAATATCCAGGTAATAACAGGGACCTATAGTTTTAACAGATTCATAACAGGTGATTGTTATGCACTGCAAAGGCTTAAAAATTATTGTTATAGGGGAATCTGCAGAAATATAAATTCAAACACCAAGATTGTAAATATATGTATTTGTTTACTTGTTTATCAGTGTCATCATTAGGTGCACACATTTTTTTCACTTTTTCTTCTCTATTAGGTGCATATATAATACCTGTTTATATGGAGATTTATATACTTATTAATTTTTAAATTAAAAGAGAACTTTATTATGCATGTAATTAGGCCATTTTATTTTTACTTTACTATATCTATATATAAAATAGCAATCAACCAACTATATAAATCATTCTAAATCCTGTCATACATTTCATGATGTATCATATATTATTCAACCATTCTTTTATTTATTGGAAATAATATTATTTTCCTCCAGTTTTCCAATCACAAATAATGTTGAATTAAACATAACTACAATGTAGGTATATGCTTGCATATTAGTATTTGCATTTTTTAGCCTAGCAACCAAAAGCCAGGTTGCTGGATAAAAGGATAGATATAATTTGAATTTTAATAGATCCTGTTATATAATTTTCTCCCAGTGAAATAATTCCTTCTGTCAGCAACACACAAGAGTATAATTTCCTCAGCTCCTCAGCAGCACTTGCTGTTATATAGTATTGATATTTAAAATTTTTACTTTAAAAGATTTTTAAAAATCTGATGTTTTAATGTATACTTCCCTGATTACTACTGAATGTTGACCTATTTCCATTTGAGTTAAAATTTTTCTTTTTATTAATGGGCTTTTTATATACACTATATATGTGAAAAGTTTTATTTTTAGTCTATCTTTTTCCTCTTGATTGTAACTTTTGCTGTACATTAACAGTTATGTACAGTTAAATGTGTTTCTCTTTTCCTTCATGGTTTCTGGGTTTCCTGTTTTGTATAAAAAGGTGTCCCTTCCAAACTTAGGTGATTTCAGGTTTTTCCACTTGTAATTTGCTTAACATTTATTGTAAAATCCTTAATGGAATTTAGACATTCAAGTTCTGTATCTTAACTGAACCCCTAAATTCCTTTGCCAAAAATAATGAGTAACATGGGAACTTTAGACTTGGTGACCATATTGGGAAGAATTTCTTTTAGAGAAAGAAAAGGAATTAGAAAAGACACTAATCTCATTAGCAGCTGGTATTTGTTTTAAAAGGTCATCTGACCCAACCTGTAAGGCTTCCATACAAAATGTGCCAGTTTCCTGAAACTGTATCTTTGCAGCTGCACACTTCCATGATGGGGGCATGATTTATACGTCTTGCTGCTGGGCGGCTTGAACCACCATTGGCACATGCATAACTGTACCATGTGTAACTGCAGCACTTCTACTACCAAAGGTAGAAGCTGCCCAATGGGACAGTCATGAATGTACCCCAGTGGTACAAACCAGTGGGAACATGTTAAATTATAAATCCTCAACAATCAATACCTGTTTAGTACTTTACACTTTACAATAGGACCCCACATCCTCAGTGTATGTGTTTGCATGGGCATGACAACTTGTAAAATGAAACACATACAATTGTTATGTCCTCCTTCAACCTGAGAAGGAAGGACAGGGACCAAAGGGAGGTGAATTGACTTGCTCTCATACCATCTAACAGTGGCCATAGACCTGAGCCCCAGGTTTTCTGCTTCCAAATCAAGTATTTCTCATGGTTATGTTGAGCACATCCTCAAAGTGATCCCCACACCTGGTTGGGACAGTAAGATTTGGGGGAAGGAAGTTGGTGGGAATGAAAGGAGGAACATCTGTTTCCACCTCCAAATCATTTTATTGAGATCTGGGTACAATGGCACCTACCTGCAAGCACAACTACTTGGGAGGCTAGGGCAGTAGGATCACAAGTTCAAGGCTAGCCTGAGCAGCTGCTTTAGACTCTATCTCAAAATAAAATTTAAAAAGACTGGAGATGCATCTCAGCACTCAGTGAACACTTACCCAGCATGTGCAAGGCCCTGAGTTTAATCCTCAGTAGTGAAAAACTTTTCTATCGAGTTATATTGAAATTCATCATTTCATGGAATTAAAGATTTAGCTAAACCAACACAGGCTTTTAAAAATTGTAAGAGAGGATATGTTTGCAGAACAAACCATCCTGCACCTACTCTAGCAGCAAATCATGCTGCACGGAGTTGACCTTGCCTAAGGCACTCACACTCTTGCTGCCTCCCTCAAGAGCAAGCTGTGTCTCTCAAGGGTGTTGACGTTGAACACTATTTCCAGACTCTGTGCCTGGGTCTACCACAGTGGCTGTTAGAGCTGGCACCTAGCGTCCCTGGTCCACAGTGTTTTGCCTTCACTCAGGACTGCACTGTGCTCCAGCGACACCTGAGTTAATGCTCTCGTTACTCATCTCTGGAGAAAATCCAGCCACAGCAGACCCAAGCACACCAAGCAACAGATACTGCATAATAGCATATGGAAATTAGTCTTGTAAACCAATCCCGGTCCCATTGGAGAGGGACTGGAGAAACCAGAGGGAGTCTAATGAAAATCAGGCAACGAGTTTTGCAGTCATGGCAAGCGTCACAGGACTTGCCTGTTCCTGGCTGGTTGGTTGCCATAGAAACCTGCACTTGTAGAGTTTCTGAGTACATTAGCTCAAAGAGGACACTTACATTACCCTACTCCAGCATTGTTGGGAGAAGTACAATAACTTAGTTCTGTTAGGTGCATATTTGCTGAGGGCCTACTATGTGATAGACTCAAGGATGAACACATAGATCCTTTCTTCTGTGGACTTTCTGCCTCAGCTGACAACAGATAGCTCTAATGGAACAGGATCAGTTCACCAGCCCACGTGGAGACACAGGGAGAAGAACAATGCACTCTTCCTGCAGAAGGTGAGGACTGTGGGGTGGAGATGACACTGAAGCAGGGCTTTATGTGAAGGATTAGAAAGAGTTTGCTAGGAGAAAACTGGGCTGAACATTCTGGGGAATAGACAGAGCAAAGGCATGGGAGCATGGCAGGTTACACAGAATGCTAAATCTGATAAACAAATCCAGCTCTACAGCATAATGAGGTCTGAGAATTACTGTCAAGCATTATTAACTCATACTTCCCCACTTCCAAATGGGTGGATTATCATCCTCTTCAGCTAGGCTAAAGTTATCATGGCATTGACGAAAAGTGTTTGGTGAGCAAGAAAATAATTGAAAGGAGGGAGGATGTTTATTCTCTAAAGAAAAATGATGTTTTCAAGCACCAGAAGAATACACTCATCAACAGAAAATGCTTTTGAGTCAGATGAGCCTTGGTTTGTTTGTAATCTTAATAAGTAAATGATGTGGGAAAGTCACTGGAACATTTTCAACCCTGGGTATACATTGGTGTTTTTGTTTTTTGTTTTTTATATATGTGTTGGAGAGACAACATTGTCATAAACTCTTGTTGAGATTAAAAAATACAAACAGTTTATTCCAAGTGCCTAAAACAGTGCTTAGCATGTAGTAGTCATGTAATGCTTTTCAACTATTGTAAAAAATGATAGTTTGAGTGATTTTCATGCCTTGTGTGTTTCTTCTGTGGTCTTGAGGGTTTCTGATAAGGCTCTGATATGTAAAATAAATCGGTATGATATAATTCTAGAGCTTGAAGGCAATTTGGAATTGATTCAGTTCAATGTAATCTATCTGTGTACAGAGGAAAAACTAGCTTGTAAGATGAGATTTCCTAGGTACTGCAATTGGCTGGTTAGTGGGTAGGACAAACCTACAATTCAGGAATTGGGGGTGATTCTAGTGTTCTTGCTATAGAACCACAGCTGATGGTCTCACTATTACCCATCATTTAAATGCATGCTCAAGCAGCCAAACCTCAGGAATACAATTAAGGACAATGAATCTCTACCCAAAGATGACATTACTTCTTCCACTCAATTGATCCTAGTTGGCAAAGTTTAACTTTTCATGGAAAACTAAAGGGAATAATAATTTTTTCCATATACATATTAACACTGAATTCATTATGTTCTCTCAACTAGAAAGTTGCATAATTATCTGTAATGCTTGTCTCAGCCTGGTGACATTTGTAACATTAAAACTCATCAACAGAACAGGTCAAAATGATTTAATATCTAAAAGAAAAAGAACTTCTATATTTGGCTTAGGTTAAGCTGCATTTGAGTGCTGCTGACAGTGTTCTAACCTATTCTACCTAGGGCTGTCCCAGTCCCTGCATTCAAACAAAAGGGGCAGTGCTGTCGCAAAGGCTCAGCCCTGTCCCAGCTGGCTCAGCAGCAGCCTCTCTCTGGCTGACGATGGCCCCCAGTCAGTATGGAGGTCCATGGGTGAAATCCCTCTCTCCCCTGCTTCCTGCTTTCTGAATTGTCCTAGGAGATGGTGCATCCACTTCCCCGGCCCCCTCCATTGTCCCCTTTGCGTAGAGCCTTATTTCAGTAAATTCTACTTCAAGCAAGTCTTCCTGGTAGATCTGTGCTCACAACTGTTTTTCTATCAGCAAATTTCTTACTCACCAATGTTCACAAGCTCTCAGCACAGTACTAAGTTCTGAACAAAGAAAGGATTTTATGAGAATTAATTAACTTAATAAAGCCCTATAAAATATAAACTTATCATTATCCCTCTCAGATAGGCAAAGAGGAATTAAACAAACCAAATAGCCTATAAGTGGTCGCACTAGGATTCAAAACAGCAGCAAGACTCCAGCCTGCAGATTCATGCAACCTGCAAATGCACAGTTGGTAGCACAGGGGATGGTTGTGCCTCATGCAACGAAAACACAAATGAAACAGCCACAGGCTCTTAGTGACAGAAAGCTACTCATGGGCCAATTTAGCTTGGTTATTTTGCACACAGGGAAACAGGCATTATGCACCCTCAAGAAGTGAACCCTTGGTATGTCAGTTTCCGTCCTTCTGACAGTGACGGTGTGCTGTTTCTCCTGGGTGTGAAATAACATCCAACTCAGGAATGCAATTGCTTCTCCAAGTGGTGGGCCAGATAGCCAGGGGTTGAGGCAGGTAAGCTGGAGTATCAAAAGTAGAAGTGCTTGAATCCTTTGCCCAGAGTTGTTTGGCTCTGGCAGTGGGCGTGTATGGCTGTATGGAGACAACGTGGTTTTAGGGTGTGGAGTGTCTGATATTGAAATCTTGACTTTACTTTGGCAGCAATCAGTTAAGCTGCACAGGCTCGTGGAAGATCACAACAAAGTCCAGGTTACCATCATGGTAAAAGACAAAGGTAAGTGATATGTTCTGCCTCTTCAGCATCTTACCACTTCAGAGTGGGATCCTTCGTGTTTGTTCTTGATTATTAGTCAAAGAGAAACAGTCTTTTCTGATTGAACCCAGGACTCAGACTAGCATGAGACAATTATGGCACCTGAGACATGAAACGCAAGGAGGCGAGTCTGTGCAAAAGCTGCTCCTGCTTCTGCAAGGCCTGGGAGCCTCTCAGTCCCCTCATGTGCCTCTGTCTTGGCTCAGCCCCATGGAGCCATTGCTACCCAATGTCTGGGTTACTTCAGATTCCCTCTGCCCTCCGTATTTCATTTACTTGGCAATTACTGAGTAAGCTTTTCTCCACTAACTAATCCAAAGACTCTGCAGCTAGAAAGTAGCTCCAAATGGGGCTTTTAAATGCTGGCTGACACTTCACATTGGCTCTCAGCCAGCTTGGAATGGAATAGCCACTGACTTTTTCAAGAAATGAAGAGCTGCCCTGGAGAACAGCATATAACACAGCAGATAACAGCTTACACGAGGTCCCAGTCTACTGAGGCAAAGGGGCCAGGGATCGGGCACAGGTGAAGAGCAAACAGCAGCCAGGGGCACTTCTCCTCCCACCAGTACCCTTGAGTATTCACTGTGGGTCGAACACAGACCTGGTACCAGACTCAAAATAGAATTTTGTTGCTGAGCTAATCCTTTGCTGTGTTCCAGGTACCTATTCCCTATTCCTGTTTCTCTTGGAATTTTCAGAGGAGTAGAAGGGGGTTTGAGCACGTAAACAGGTAGGGTAACCCTTAGCCAGCAGGTTGATAGGTGTCCTTAGTCCCCTTAGCTCTTATGTAGAAACAAGAAGATTGGCTAGTCATAGAAATTCTGCTATTACACAGGTTTGCAGGAGCTGGAATCCCGCCTCTTGGTTCCTGGGGATATTCTTATTCTTCCAGGGAAATTGTCACTGCCATGTGATGCTGTTCTGATTGACGGGAGCTGTGTGGTGAACGAAGGCATGCTCACAGGTAAGCACTTGTCACAGTACTTCCTCCTCCATGTCCAATATCGAAGCTACATGTTAGCAAATCATACCAACATAAACTTACTGACCTAGTACCAGGCCCCTGCTAAGACATGGAGAGTTAGATGAGAGAGACACACCCAGACTTTCATTGACATAGAGACACACTATACATGAGCAGGCAGTGTTCAATAGTAGGGTAATTAAGCCAGAATAAATACAAAACTATAAGAAACATTTAATACCATATATGACTAATTGTCCAACGTGTAGGATGAATAGGGTAAGTGGAAAGGGCTTGAACAGGCAAGCACATTGAAACAATCTTTTCATAAATAGGAGAACTGTTTATACCCATATCCAACCATAATACAACTTAAAAAGCCAGCAATTCCCACATTTGGAAGAGTGTAGAGATTTTATTCAGATCTGTACTCCATGGATAGAAAACTAGGTTTCACTGAAAAGTTTGTGTTGAACTTTAAGGCATAGACAGTACCAGCTCCATTCTCCTTTGAATTTGTATCTGCAATTGTTCTCACTGTGCAGAAAACTGATCTTCCAGTTATAGCTAGCATTGTCCTAGTTTTCATTTGTAGTTTGTAAAGTCTCATTGTGTTTATGTACGGCACTATTTATAAAATGTTCTTTAGGTACAGAAACCCCACAAAACACAGCATATTGTAATAAAAGAGCCTATATGGCAACACAGAGATTAAAAACTATTTGTCTTTTGTGCTTACAGATTGTTGAGTTTTTCTATTTTTCAAATGATATAAAGTCAGGGAGCAAAGACATACACAAAGCTTTAACACAACCTAAATGTAATGAAAGTTCATTATCTATTCCTGAATTGTTCGGCATAAGCAGATTTCATGTTAAAAATGGATCTGCTTAATTTAAAATCGAGACAAGAAAATGTGGTAAACATAAATATGTTTAGTATAATTACAAAATATCCCTTAAATGTGTTGAAATCTAACTGCCTTATAATGACAGTGATGAGGATTTGCACACTGATCACATCTTTTATCCAGAATGTTGCCATGGTACCAACGTGTAAGCCTCAAGCTCGAGAAAAACTGTCCTTCTCAGTCACATGCAGCAACTGTCTCCTGTCTCCCGCAGCCGCTGGTGCAGAATGGCTTCTCTCGCTGGCAGCGGAACACACAGGAGCAATGGGAAAACAGGGCAGGAAAGACAGAAAGGCTTCAGTCCTCAGTCTGTTCCTTTTCCTCTCTCTGACTGGGGTCAATGTACAGTCCCTTCCCTGATTCTTAGGAAAAGTCAGAGAGTCCCAAAGAATCAGTAATAGTAAATAATGCTGCCTTTCAACAAATGTACAAAACTGACCTAAAAAGATCTTAAGTGGAAAGTGTCTTTTTCTGATGTCCATTTCTGGAAAAATTAAAGTCACCAGCACTAAACTAATATCTATGTGACCAAAGTAAATTGTGGAGATGGACATATTAAATAGAATATATACATATATATGTATTTCTTCAAAAAATCTAATTCCCAGCATGCTTTAAATACTTTATTGCATCGACTACATAGATCCTTCTACTAAGGCACATAATACTGGCACAAAGGATCCTGGTTGAACAATCAAAAGATTAGGGTTAGATTTCTGAAACTATAAATGTCCTGGGATAATTATCCCCAAATATGATTTCAGATCTATTTTTCCATGTGCAAAATAGTCCTTTGCATCTACAGAAATTCTTATTTATATAAGAACAAAAATAGTAAATACTCCTAGCACCTCTGTAGCAACTTATGGTTTTTAAATAACCTTCCCTTCTGACTTTTTCATGGCACAAAGCTAATTAGAGTAAGAGCCACTCTAATACCAATTTATACATGAGGTTGCAGTTGCAGTGAAAGAGACCCAAGTTGCTCAGCAGGTGAGTGAGAATCAGAAGTGAAGACGGTGTTTGTTCCAAACATGCAGGACACAGGAGTGAGGAAGAGGATTCCAAAGGTGCAGAGGCTGCCTTCACCACTGGACCTCATCACTTCCCCACTCTATGTGGCATTCCCACAGCGCCACCTATTGCTGGGACCTTCCTTCTGCTTTGTCCCACTGCCATAAACGCCTATGCAATAGGCTCAGCTTTATTTTAAAATTACATGAAATTTTTATTTTCTTTCCAAATGTTCGCATTCTGGAAAGTGTCCAATGGGAATACCTGGGGTACCAGATAGTCCTCCCAGCATATTGGCAGTCTTTCCAATCCTTGTTCCCTAGCCTAGGTTGTATAGGGCATGGAGAAGGGGAACGTGCTTTTGGGTATCTCCCCTGTAGGTGTTCCTGCTCTACCCTAACTGCCTGAGGCCTACCACTTGGAAAGACCCAGGTCTTTTCATCTGTGTTTCCAAAACTTGATCGCATGTCTCCTCATCATACCGTTCTTAGAGACACACATCATGTAAGTCTCCTCTGGATTCTCTTCCAACTCCAGTCCAGGGTCTTTAATTGAGGTAGAGATGCAGTAGAGGGAAGGCATTACCCTTAGGTAGCCCCTCAAATCCATGGTCTCATTTATGAATGACTTTTAAAACTCAAAAGCCAGTCAGTCATCCACTCCCCTGTCCATTTTTTCTGCCTCCTTTCCTGAGACAATGATCCTATTCAAGATCTTGAGCCACTCACAGAGGAGAAGTCAAGAATCAACAGTGACTGTCATGTGGCGGAGACTCTATTAATATTTTACAATTGCTTCTTGGCACAATAGCTATTTTCTCTTAGTTTTCCTATATATTCAGCTTTGTACCCACATTTTATATGTTATGTATGCAATCTGCATTTTTGTTAAGGTGTGGAAATCTGAGACCCAGAGAGGGTAAATAATTTGCTTACCATCAGGCAATTTAAGTATGGTGTAGCTGAGGAGTGGATTCATTTGTTAGCTTGTACCTTTGCTTATTTCACAGTTGTTTATTAGCAGGCACTGATTGGAGATACAGTGATGGACAGGGTAGTGAGACTTTTGCCCTCAAGGGGCTGACATTCTAGGGGAGGAAATGGAAAATACACAAATTGAGAATGAATGGGAATGATAGTACATAAATAACATAAATCACTAACAATTTTGCTTTATGAAGAAAACCAACCACTGAAACCCAGGCATTTTGTCCTCAGGTCCTATAGCTATAATCAGTGCTTCTGTCCTAAGGGATGGTGGGGAGAGGGGTAGCATTCACTCTGCCACAGTTCCCTCCCCTCCCTCTACTCATGAAAGCTTTGATTTATCTGAGTGTGTGGGGCCTGAGCTGGACACACGGGAACGCCCCACAATGGTTAGTTCACACTGATATCCTGCCAGAGTAGCTAGAATCAGATCCTTCACTCTTTTCTTCTTGTCCTCCCTTTCTTTCATCTTGCTGCCTTTCTTTTACTCCCAACATTTAGTACTCCCATCAATTTATTTAATAAAGGTTCAGAAATGCCTACTGTGTGCCAGGCACTGTGTTGTGTGTTGGAGTCACATGGAGATAAATCCTTTACAGTCCCAGAAATGTAAATAAATAAGGACATGATGTTTCAAACACAGTCCCCATGTGGAGGCACCCAGCTCCCTCGGGGAAGGGAAGGAAGCAGGTCCCAGGAGCCAGCTCTCCAGCTGACTGTGAATGATAACAGGACTCCTTTCTAAACTCAGCCCAGGCTCCTTAGACCCCAATCTTTTGTAGGTAAATCCATCCTTTCTTGGGCTCCTAAGAAAGTCCAAGCCATGAGATTCCTCATCAACATGTGGATAGTGTAAGAGACTTAAAAATCATTTCTGGATAAAGTCAATCAATTTGAACTTCATCTCTGGAACAGTATCCCCAGGTGGCTTTCATATTTGATTGGTCAATACCTGTGTGCCTCTAATTCCATTGAATGTGTGTGTGCGTGTGTGTGTGTGTGTGTGTGTGTGTGTGTGTGTAAACTTTGCTAATACTGTATTAGGTAAAGCAAATATTGTGGATTAGTATTCTGGAGGTGTGGTACAATGTGGTACAATGATTCGCAAATTTGTCAAAAGATTCTATTCCTTGTAGAACGTGATTTAGAATACCATTGGTAACTTCATACAACAGAGGAATATCATAATTGTTTTTAAAGAAAATGGCATATGGACAATGCTTGGAGAAAGGAATTTCCTGAGGAACATTCAAAGACCACTAATAAAAATTTTATAGCTTCTTATACCTTATGATATAAAAATAGTACCATAGTAGGAAACTAGTTTTAAAAAAAACAGTAATAGAAAAACCTGGATAATTGCTTTTATATAACTCATTCAATGCATTTAATAAAGATATATATTTTGAGCCTATTATATGCCACTTGGGAAAATGCAGAGTATAAATATATATGAAAAGTCTCTGCCCTCAGTTATTACCTAGAGAGATAAGACCTAAATTTGTATAACTATAATCAATATGATACTATTTCCAAATTGGAAAGATGACATATTGTTGTACTAATTGAAAGTTTAGCAAAAGATCGAAGGAATTTTAAATTCATATTAGTGTCTTTAAAATTTGGGAGCCTGGAAATATTCTTAACATTTTTATTTTGTTTCTGAAATTTATCTTTGACACTCTGAACTTATTTGTGTTTTGAAAATTCTGGCCTAAAGAAAAGGAAAAGGGAAAGGGAAAATGGGAGTCAATAAAGGTCAAGAAAGGAAATGCTTGGGAAGGGGAAGTAGCTTTAATGTTTGAATTGGGATGAGCTTTGATAATCCAGTGAGAGAGCTTGAGCTGCATTATCCCTTACATAATGGAAATGCCTAATGATTTTCTGAGAAGAAGAATGGAATAATAAAGGGAGGCTTTGATAGGGTTCACCTAGAAATGGGGTAGGATGACTATGATGTTCTAGCCTGGCTCCCTTAGCTTTGTAGGGGCAGTATTTTAATCTCTTATTTATTGCTATCTTCTCAGGACAGTTCTTGGCACAGAATAATCACTTAAAAGTACTTCTTTAATGAACAGGTACACGAATGGACAAATGCATAAATGAATGAATGAAAGGCAAATAGCAATAACTACCCATGTGCCACGTGTGCCATATTTCTCCTCCATTACTTGCAACAGTGCTGGGCTTGAGGAAATCTTGGGAGAATGGTTAAGTGACAGCTAACATTGGCTACTTTTTCAATCACAACAACAAATCATGCAGGTCAGGGATAAGAAAGAAAAGCTGATTTTTAAACAAAAATTGAAAGAGAATCAGGTCTACCATTGCTTGCCCTGCTAGCGTCCCTAAGAACAGATATCTGACTCAGAGGGTGGGCATTAAAGTCGTGTTAGTTGTGATCACATACTTTCAGGAAACTGTCAAGCACCAGTTCTGAGGAGCTATCTGAGTTTACACAGAATCAGCAAGATGCACTCTTCTTCAGGAGAAAGCATACCTGTTACGAAGACACCACTGCCGCATGTGGAGAACACCATGCCCTGGAAGTCCCACAGCTTGGAAGACTATCGGAAACATGTGCTTTTCTGTGGCACAGAAGTGATCCAAGTCAAGCCCTCTGGGCAGGGGCCTGTAAGAGCTGTTGTTTTGCAGACAGGTTAGTGGATGTCACTTCTGAAAATTTAGCTTATGCCTGAAGGTGGAGAGAGGTGGATTAGGGAAAAATTGTTTATTTTTTAGGATTTTGGAATTTATCAATTCTGGTAATAGCATTTGCATTCTTTTAAAAAAAATTTTATGTATTGGTACATTTTAGGTATAACATGTAATGACACTCATCATTGGAAATTTGCACCTTTACATAATCTCTCTTGGTTCTTAATTTTCCCCCTTCCCCTGCCCTCCCTTCAACCCCTCCATCCCTCCCTATTTACAAAGACTTTGTTCCCATTTCTCATTTTCTCATATTAATTCCATTCCATTCTTTCCTTTCCCCTACACCTCCCACTTCCCCTTCCCCTTTGCCCCTTTTCTTAGTATTTCGCATTATCTATTATACCATTTAGTCCTTATTTACACTTTCAGTTTCTCACACTAGAGAAACTATTTGGTATTTACACATGTGTGTCCTATTTATTTCACTTAAGAGTATCGCCTCAATATGCATCCATTTAGCTATAAATGTCTGTAATTTCTCATTTTTTATGGCTGAGTAGTACTCCGTTTTATAAAAAAACCCACATTTTCTTTATCCAGTCTCCAGTTGATGGGGATTTGGGCTGCTTCCAAGTTTTAGCTATTACAAATTGTCCGCTATGAACATAGGTACACATATATCACTGTGGTATGATTCTTTTAATTCTTTGGAGAAGATACCCAGCAGGGGAATAGCTGGGTCAAATAGGACTTCCAGTCCTAGTTCTTTGAGGTATCTCCATACTGATTTCCACAGTGGTTGCACCAGCTGACACTCCCACCAGCAGTGAAGCAGGGTTGCTCTTTCCCCACAGCCCCGCCAGCATTTGTTATTGGTTGAATTCATGATAGCAGCCATTCTTTCTGGAATGAGATGGAATCTCAGCTCAGCGTTGTTTTCATTTGCATCTCTCCAATGACCAGTGATGTTGAACCCTTTTTCATATGTTTATTTGCTATTTCTACTTCTTTGTCTGAGAAATGTCTGTTCATTTCAGAGGCTCATTTTTGGATTGGATCTTTAAATTTGGGAGGTCTGATTTTTTAAAGTTCTTTATAGATTTGAGATAGTAGACTTTTGTCTGAGGAATGGCAGGTGAAGATTTTTTCCCACATTGTGGGTTGTCTCTTCACACTGCTGGTGGTTTCTCTTGCTGTGCAGAAGCTTTTTAATAAGAAGAGATCCCACTTGTTGATTGTTTGTGTTAGTTCACGGGCAACTGAGGTTTTGTTCATAAAATCTTTTCTAACACCAAATGTCTTCAAGAGTTCTACCTAATCTCTGTTCCAGCCGATTCAGCATATCTATTTTAATATTTATATCCTTAATCCATTTCGATTTTAGTTTAGTGCATGGTGAGAGATATAGGTCTAGTTTTAATCTTTGGCAAATTGAAACCCAATTTTTTCAGCAACATTTATTAAAGAGGCTATATTTCCTCCAGTGAGGGTGTTTGGCTCCTTTATCAAAGAAGAGATGACTGAGTGTGTCTGGAGTTGTTTCTGCATCTTCTAATCTGTTTCACTGGTCCTCCGGTCTGTTTCTTTGCCAGTGCCATGCAGTTTTTAAAAATTTTTTTAAAATTTTTTTAAATTTTTATTTATTTGTTTATTTTTTAAAATGGGACCACTGCATTCTTTTTTTTTTGGTACTAGGGATCAAACTCAGGACCATGCGCTTGTCCAACAGGCGCCGGAACCACTGAGCTAAATCCCTGGCCTGAGTACCATGCAGCTTTATCACAGTAGCTTTGTAGTATAGTTTCAAGTTGGGGATTGTGATACCCCCTGCCATGTCTCTGTTGCCTAGAATTGCTTTTGCTATTCTGGGTCTCTTCTTGTTCCAAATGAATTTTTGGGATGATTTCTCAAGGTATGTGAAGTATGCTGCTGGGATTCCAATTTGGATTGCATGGAATCTATATAGCAGTTTTGGAAGTATGGCCATTTTCACTATGTTGATCCTTCCTACCCAGGAGCAGGGGATGTCATTCCATTTTCTGATATCATTTTCAATCTCTCTTTTCAGAGTGCTATAGTTTTCAGAGAAGAGGTCTTTGATTTCTTTTGTTAGGTTGATTCCCAGATATTTCAGGTTTTTGGATGCTATTGTGAAAGGAATTGTTTGCCCTCTCTCTCAGTGAGTCTATTGTTCGTGTCAAGGAAAGCTATTGACTTTTGTGTGTTGATCTTGTATCCAGCTACTCTACTGATTTTGGTTATTAAGTCTAGAAGACTTTTGGTGGAGTTCTTGGGGTCTTTTATATAGAGTATCATGTCATCTGCAAATAATGACAATTTGACTTCTTCATTTCCTATTTTTATTCCTTTTATTTCTTTCTCTTTTCTAATTGCTATGGCTAATGTTTCCAAAAGTATATTGAACAAGAGTGGTGATGGTGGACATCCTTGTCTTGTTCCTGATTTTAGTGTGAAGGATTTCAGTTTTTGACCATCTAGTATGATATTGGCTGTTGGTTTTTCACAGATGGCTTTTATCAGATTGAGGTAGAGACCATCTATTCCAAATTTTTGTAGAGTTTTTATCATAAATGCATGTTGGATTTTGTCAAATGCTTTTTCTGCATCTATTGAGATGATCATATGGTTTTTGTCCTTGGGTCTATTGATATAGTGTATTACATTGATTGATTTGTGTATGTTAAACCATCCCTGCATCTCTGGGATGAATCCCACTTGGTCAGGGTGTGTGATCTTCTTGATGATCTTCTGCATTCTATTTGCCAGTATCTTATTAAGGATTTTTGCATCTATGTTCATTAATGAGATTGGCCTGTAGTTCTCTTTTTTGGTTGGGTCTTTCTCTGCTTTGGGGATCAAGGTGATGCTTGCTTCCAGGAATGAATTCAGGAGTATTGCTTCCCTTTCAATTTCGTTGAAGAGTTTAAACAGTATTGGCAGTAGTTCCTCTCTAAATGTCTTGTAGAGTTCAGCAATGAAGCCATCAGGACCCGGGCTTTTCTTAGTTGGTAAGTGTTTAATTACATTTTCAATTTCATAGATTGATATTGGGTTGTTTAGAATTTTTAGGTCTTCTTCATTCAACTTTGGTAATTCATATGTGTCCAGGAATCTGTTCATTTCTTCTGTGTTTTCCATCTTATTGGTACATAGGTTCTGGAAGTAGGTATTGATGATCCTCTGGATTTCTGCTGGGTGTGTTATAATTTCACCCTTTTCATTCCTAATTGCATGGATTTGGGCCTTTTCTTTCCTTTTTTTGATATGGTTGGCTAAGGGTTTGTCAATTTTTTTTATTCTTTCAATGAACCAACTCTTGGCTTCATTGATTTTTTGTATCATTCTCTTAGTCTCTGTTGAATTGATTTCTGCCCTGATCTTTATAATTTCCTCCCTTGAATGAGCTTTGGGTTCGTCCTGCTCTTCTCTTTCTAGAAGCTTGAGGTTCAGCATCAGGTTGTTTAATTGGGCTCGCTCTGTTTTCCTAATATGTGTATTCACTGCTATGAATTTCCCTCGTAAGACTGCTTTCATTGTGTCCCGTAGATTCCAACATGTTGTATTGTCATTGTCATTTAATTAAAGGAACTGTCTGATTTCTTCTTTAATTTCCTCTGTGACCCATTGGTTATTCAAAAGTGTGTTGTTCAATTTCCATGTGTTTATGAAATATTTGTGATTTCTTTTGCTGTGGATCTCCAATTTCATCGCACTATGGTCTGGTAATATACAGGGGATAACTTCAATTCCTTTGCACTTACTTAAACACGTTGTATGAGTGAGTATGTGGTCTATTTTGGAGAATGACCTGCGTGCAGCTGAAAAGAATGTGTATTCTGAATTTGTGGGATGGAACACTCTGTAAACATCTCTTAAGTTCCTTTGTTTAAGAGTTCGATTGAGTTCTAGTATTTCATTACTTATTTTTTGTCTAGTTGATGTATCTATTTGTGACAGTGGGGTGTTGAGGTCCCCCACTACTATTGTATTAGTGCATATATGACTTTTCATGTCCATTAGTATTTGTTTTATATAGTTGGGTGTACTAGTGTTTGGTGCATAGATATTTATGGTTGTCATCTCTTCCTGTTGGATTGTTCCCTTTACAAGGATGTGGTGTCCTTCTTTGTCTCTCTTAATCAGTATTAGTTTGAAATCCACTTGATCTACAAAGACAATAGCTACTCCTGGCTTTTCATTGGGGTTCCTGGTCACATGGAATATTGTTTTCCACCGTTTAACTTTCAGTCTATGAGTTTCGTCTTGAATTAAGTGTGTTTCTTGTTGTGCAGCATATTGTTGGATCTTGCTTCTTGACTCATTCTGCCAGTCTATTTCTTTTGATTGGTGAATGGAGACCATTAACATTGATGAGTATAACTGATACATATTGACTTATCATTGCCATGACTTTTTCTTTTTGTTGGATTCTCCCCCTTTGCATTTAATTTCTTGTTGTGCGCAATGGATTCTTTCTGCTGGTCTTCCTGGGGTTGTGATCCTCATTGTCTGTTCCTAGGATATTATCTAAAATTTTTTGGAGTGCTGGTTTGGTATTCATGAAGTTCCTAAGGTGCTCTTTGTCATGAAAGTATCTTATTTCTCCATCAATTTTGACAGATAGTTTTGTAGGGTACATCAATCTGGGTTGGAGGCTGTTTTCCTTTATGGCTTGGAGTACATCACTCCAAGCTCTTCTTGCCTTGATGGTTTGTGTTGAGAAGTCTGTTGTGATTCTGATGGGCTTTCCTTTGTATGTGATTTGTTTTTTTTCTCTAACTGCTTGTTGAACTTTGTTCTTCTGTTAGTTTTCTGGAATCTTAACAATTATATGCCTATGTGTAGATTTTTTTTGATCAAGGCTAGTTGGAATCCTATATGCCTCACTAATCTGTATGTCATGTTCTTTTCTCCTGCTTGGGAAGTTTTCTGCCATCACTTCTGTGAATAGTTTTTTTTAATGTCATCTGCACTCTCTCCTGTTTCTTCATTGACTCCAATCAGTCTTACGTTATTCTTCTTTGCATTGTCTAGTAGCTGCTGGAGTGATTTCTCATGGTCCCTTATAATTTTAAAGCAATTTTTTTCCTGGTCACTTATTGCAATCTTATCTTCTATATCTGAAATTCTGTCCTCACATTGGTTCATTCTGCTGTGTAGACTTTCAATGGTGTTTTTAATCTCCTTGAAATCTGTTTGTATCAGTTTTATAGATTCCATCTGTTTCCTGTGTTGGGATTCCATCATGTTCCTCAGCTCCTCTATTTTTTTTTATCTGTGTCCTCTCTAGATTTTTTAATCCTGTCTTGTACTATGGGCACAATCTCTGCTTTTATGTGAGAAATTATTTCTGATTTCATTTTTTCCAGATCCTCTTTTGTTGCCAGTTCAGAGAGTCCAGGTGGTTGAGTATCAGAGTGTTCCATCTCCTTTCCCTTTGGGGTTGCTGTAGGTGAGCTGGAAATCCGGTTTTGAGACTTGTTTATGTGTCTTCTCATTTCAATGGGGGGGCGGTGTTGTTGGTGCCCACATGGCTCACCTCCTCTGCATTGGGATCAGTGGAATGGCAACCCAGAATCCCCTACCTCTGGGCTGGGAGTGGTGGAATGGCAGCCTGGAAGCCATTCTTTTCTAATCAGACCTTTATTATTTTGAATTGCCACATTTTAACTGAATGGTTTATTATTAAAACCCCTGTATAGGGCAGAAGATATACACAGATGATATAGGTTACCTTCAAGGCAAAACAGTGATATTGGGTTGGCTTATGCCCATAGCTTCTTCTCTTTTTTCTCAACACAGCCCCTCAGTGATTGCCAAAGTCACTGTCAACTACGGTCTGTTCAAAGAGTTGCTTGCGAGGCTGTGCATTAAACTTCCTGCTGGATACCTCCATCTGAGTGCTCTACAGACACTTCAAAGTCAGGCACCTGAATGTGAACTCATCCTGTATTGGCTCTCTGTGTTAAGAGCATCATCATCTAACAAGTCTCTCAATAGCGTCTCTAACTCCTCACTTTCTCTCAATGGGCACCAAATCCCTGTGATTGCACTAGTGTCTCCTGAGACCTGTCCGCCCTCCTTCATTCCCCTGGTTGCTGGTTTGTGTAGGTTTTTGTCTCCACACATCTAAGCTATTACAACATAAATACTCTTTTGACTCTTCCCTTTCCACTTTTGCCCCAATCTTTCTCTAAACTTTCACCAGAGTCACATTTCCAAAACATAGTCTGTAGTAGTCCACGCATACCATGCTCAAAAACTTTTTCATGGCCAGCTATATTAGTATCAGACTTTCACATGGCATTACACACCAAGGCTTTCCATGACCTGGTCCCAGCTCACTGTTCTCAGCCCCGACTCATGTTTCTGCCATGCCACATAGTCATAGAAATAAAACACACCTTGCACTTTGATACTGCTCTGCTTTGGTTTGCTCTATAATTTTGTTGTCTTGGCTGGTCATTTTTAATTAAATTTATGACTAGTTTACATTAAAATTAGTGAGTTTTAGAGCATTGCTAAGGTTGTTTCTTAACTGAAAACTCGTGGTTACAGATCATAAAAACCACTTGAGAACTTTAAAATGCCTAGGTAGCAAGTAGGAGGAAACTATATTTCTGTTCTCCAAAGGCAGGAAAGCCATATTTGAGAAAATAGGTGTCCATCCAGCAGTGAGGATAAGACATGTTTTATACTTACCAATGCTGACTCATATTTAGCATATACAGTAATCATTTTACCCAATAATCTGGAGACTAGTGAGTATTTATGATTTGTTATGTATTAAGGACTAAAGAAAAATTTGTGGGATGCACCTTTTCCTTAAAGAACTTTATAGTCAAATTTACAGCTGACTAAAACATAGAGTGGAGGTAGATGTCATATGACCGAGTGTTACAGGGACTCAAAACAATATGATAAGTTATTTTTGGTATAAAGTATGGGAGTTTAATTGCAGAAACCCTTATTTGATGAAGTGGCATTTTGAACAAAGGCTGATAGCACGGGTGAGGGTTTAACCAATCATATCAGAACTAGAAGGATAAACTAATTTAAATTATAAAATACAAAAGAAGGAATTTCCAGGGTCTTCTGAGACCAATAAATGATGACAAGATCAGTCCAGTAAGCTAGAGACAGATCAGATTGAAAATGACCTTGAATGCCATGCCTAGGAATTTTATTTCATCCTAAGAAAATGGGGGCTCTGGAAGGTTTTGGATCACCAGATGACATAATCATCATAGGCTTATACATATATAGTTTTAAGAAATTACTTCCTTGTGCATTATTTTTCTTTTAATTTTTAATTATTTTTCAACACATATTTGTTTCCAATACTTACTTGCTTTGGAGTCATCGCTTGTCATCTCATTTTCTCTGCTTGCTACATTCTTCAATTCCTCAGTCTAGTCTTTCTCAACCCATGGGGGGATGGGAAGCTATACCGAGGGGAGCCAAAGAGGCACTGTCTCCCAAACAAGAGAAAATGAATGGGGCTAAGTAGTGCCATTGACCCCCCCAACCTTGATGATTTGTAACAAGGAAGGCAAACGCACTATTGGGTCAGAGCAATGCTGTTTTTATTCCTTGCTCCAAAGACCCCAACAACAGTATTTCTGGTTTGGAAGGAAACTGCTATAGGGCCTGACTCCATCTCTGATTATTTTCATGTAGGTTATAATACAGCAAAAGGGGACTTGGTGAGATCTATCCTCTACCCCCGGCCTCTGAACTTCAAGTTATACAGTGATGCCTTCAAGTTCATGGTGTTTCTGGCCTGCCTTGGTGTTCTGGGATTTTTCTATGCCCTAGGGATATACATGTACCATGAAGTAAGTACTTGGGGTATGTATGGCTTCTCAAGAGCTTGACCTAACTCAAGGCAGTTAGTTAAGGGTACCTCTTGATCCTAGCATTCCCTGAATCAGTGTTGCCCAAAGAGCTTTCTTAGATGATAGCTCTATTCCTTATCCATACTCCCCAGCATGGTAGCACTTAGCCATATGAACTTACTGAGCACTTCAAATGTGGCTAATATGACTGATGAAATGAATTCTCATTTGTTTCATTTTAATTAATGTAAGTTAAACAGCCACATGTGGTTAGTGGCAATCCAATCATGTTGGGTAGTGCAGTTATGAGAAATTTTGAAGGTCGCTGATGGTTTCTACCAGTTGGTTTGGAATAAGGGGTTGATATTTGCACTACTCAACCCTCTCAACCCTAGATAACTTCCCATCATTACATATTTCTCAAACTGGATGAGACGATGGGGGATTTAGTCAATCAGGCCAGACAGTAAGAAGGGCACACTAATTTGTTTTGAGCAAACCACAAAGAAAAAGACCAGCAGGGTCTTCTGAATCTTATGAGTAATTAAGAGACAACTCCTGCAAGGTGGGAGTGGATCAGACTGAAGAGATCTTGAATGCCACATGTGACCTCAACTTTTCCCTGAAGTACTTAAAGTGTCCCAGGTAGTCTTCAACCCTTTCTCATGTTTTCTGCTTGGGTCCTGAAATGAAATTTAATATATACTTTCATAGCGCTCATTCCATCCAGGGATTCAATAATCTAAGATCCCTTTAAACTACACAGTGTCTGGTTTTATTTTGATGCCTCTTTTCACAGGATGACAGCCAGGAGGGAAGGATTGTCATTGATGACCTCTGAGGATCTTTCTGGTACTGCAGAAAGTGGTATAACCTAAGCATTCCTGTTGCCCCCAGGTTTCTCCAAGAGATACAACAACCATGGCCCTGCTCCTCCTGACTGTGACCGTCCCTCCTGTGCTGCCGGCGGCTCTGACCATCGGCATTGTGTATGCTCAGAAGAGGCTGAAGAAGAAGAAGATCTTCTGCATCTCCCCGCAGAGAATCAACATGTGTGGGCAGATCAACCTCGTGTGCTTTGACAAAGTAGGGTCCCAACTTTCCTGGTTGAAGGCAGGTGATGTTGAGGCCTAGAGGACAGGGAAGGGTCCTGGGTATGTCTAGTCTAGGACACCCACTGTACAGATGAGAAAACTGAGGCCAATGGAGGACACACCGTGAGATCCCATTCTGGAAGCCCACTCCATGGGTAGCAGTTGGACCATTGCATCAGGAAATTCTTTTTCCTGTGATATTTAGTATTTTTTGTGCCTGTTTTGTGTTTTCAAATATTCTTTTGCTCTAAGAGTTTTTATGGTGGGCTATCTTTTTCAGGCAAAAATGTGTGGAACATTTCTGTTTCACAAGATGCTTTGTCTAGCCCTTAAGTGAACTGCTTCCTCCTCCCCTGCTTCTTGTAATGAAGGGAGGGAGGGGACAGTGGCAATGACCTTTGCTATTTACACACTTCTGTCACTCTTCCGTCACTCTTCCTGCCTTGCTCCCCAGGACTGCAGGCTAGGGACGGCAGCTTCTGTCTCTGATGCCCAGAAAGGTGGTGGTGGTGGTGTGGGGGGGGGTTGTGCCAGCCTGGGAGGACCTGAGACTCGTCTCATGCTTCACCTGTAGGCACCAGAGGAACTTCAGCTTCGGTGACCATTGTTCAGATCCTGCTTTTGGCCTGAGAGTCCAGTCTGACTGCTGCAATGCCCTGGGCCTCGATGGGCCCTCCCTGTCTCAGGTCCGCTGCACTGGAATCACTGATCCAGGCTTTGGGCATTTTGTAGTTAACCCACATTGGCAGAGAGCGGCAGCTGGGCACAGTGTGGTGGAGAGTACTGCTAATGAGACAGTCTGAGCTCTTTAGGAATTCATAGTCCAGCTGAGGATGTAGGGAAAATGAGACCGCAGGAAACCAAGAGTTGCAGGCTTAGTGGAGGCCACATCTTCATTAAGCACCTCAGCATGGTTACCTGCTGTAGGCGAGAGGTCCCCTCGGAGCTGTACCTTTGTCAGACTCTGAAGTGAGCGGTTCACAGCCCAGGGTGTGAGAGCAATGCACATGTGGGGCAGAGGGCAGCGGGGTGTGGTCGGAAGGGCTGTCTGGAGGCTGGCTGATGTAGCTGGAAGGAGAATGGGGGCCCTATTATTTATTTTAAGGTGAAGAGGGACATTATTATAGATGTTTTATGTATTCCACCTGGGGTAATTGGGGAGAAGGGTTGGAACAGAAATAGCACAGAGGGAGGAGGCTACCTGGGGACAAGGCTACCTGAAGAGACCATTCATGATCTGCGAGGAGGAGCCAAGAACAGGAGAGTGGAGGACAGGCCGGAGAAGCCCCATGAGGAGGCCTGAGCCACCTGGTCCCCAGGCGGAAGTGGCACATCTCTCAGATTATTTCAGGCCTCTTTCTCTTCTCCTTGCATTGGGCAAAGAAGGTCCTCAACTGCTATCAGTCAGGAACTGGTATGGTTAATTTAGCAAATAGTTTCATTTTAGATTCAGGACCAGATAATAATTCTTTGCAAGTTTTCTGATAGGGATTCCTAATTACTTATCCAACAGTGTCACTTATGTCAGGAGGGCTATGTACAAAATATGTTCACTACCTCTTCATCTGTTTCAAACACTTATTTTCCTCAGAGGCTGCCATTTTACTTCCTGTATACAACTTTTGCCTCAGCCTCCTTGGCTCCTTGTTATGGGACTGTCTGAGGCTCCAGTGGCCAAACTTCTTGTGGAAAGATAGCATATTAGAGTGCAAAGAACTCTTGATTTGGAAATGGCAAAATGAGAAATCAAATCCTGAGTTAGACACCGAGTTTCTGTGAAAATTTTTTGAGATAAAATGGTTGAACTATAATTTTCTCCAAGGGTTATTTTCCAGTTTTCGTATTATAAAACTATATCAATGCAATGTTGCAATAAGAACCTCCACAATTAATTGAATTTCCATTCAGAGTATTTCAATTTAGAAGATGTCTATCACTGGGTTTTGGAGTACATTTATTCCCATATATGTTTCTAGTTTATATTTGTTTATTAGAAATCCTCTAAGTTAAGTTCTCTCTTTCTTTATTTTTCATTCACTTTGGCCCAAGCCTGGGCTTGTATGTATGCTAAGAGGCTTCCTTTTTCTATCTTATTCCCTTTAGAACTATAGCTATGGGTATGATATGGTTTTCTTTTCATTTATGGTTAATTTTCTTGTCTAAGGGTCATTTTCACATAGAGCAATAACATGTTCTCACTTCTGTTTTGCTTCAGAATCATC
This sequence comes from Heterocephalus glaber, assembly GCF_053883595.1. Taxonomy (NCBI): domain Eukaryota; kingdom Metazoa; phylum Chordata; class Mammalia; order Rodentia; family Bathyergidae; genus Heterocephalus; species Heterocephalus glaber. The sequence continues at coordinate 62,516,460 of NW_028258324.1, forward strand.
TCTGTTTTCTGTTCAAAATATTGATGTTTAGAAACATAATTTAATTATCAGGAAAACATTTCGGTTTGAATAATGTTGCTAAGTCTTTCTGAAGTGGAACAACCCAAGGCTATTTCGAAACTGAAAGCACAGGTTGAGGTCCATACATGATGCAGAAGGAAAAGGAAGCAAGCAACTTATTTTTAAAGTTGTTACTGTGCAAAACACATCTCACATAGGCATGCCTGCTCTTTTCTTCATGAAGTCCAAATAAATTAGTGACACAAAGGTTCCTTAATTCTTGAAAATGAAAGTTCAGAGTGGGCAGTGTGTTTCCACATGCCCCACAAAATTCACATAACATGTCTTGTGGCTCAAGACTGCAGAAGGGCTGGATTCTGGTCCTGCCTCGCCAACCTGCAGCCCCCTCCCCTCAGCCTGTTTCTGCCCCATCTGCTCACTTATAAGAATGAAAGGCATTGTAGGCACTGTGCTGTAAAGCTGTAAACCCTTATGAGAATGTGATGTGCTGTGATGATGGATGTGACTTCACAGGAAACTAGAAAGCTCAGCGTATCATTCAGAGATGACCTTATCATTCAGAGATGCTGGAAGAAACTATTCTGCAGTGTTTGGGAAAGCTCTGCCCCACCAGTTCAGCCTACTCTGGGTGGTGAGCAGGCCCGATGCTGTTCACCTGCCACAAAAGGCACCACGCTTGCGGTTAATGAATTGTCTAGAAGCAATGAGGAAATGAAAAGTGCTTCGGTAGTGGTCAGTTTCATTTCATGTTCTCTGTTACATTGTCTGGCAAATACTTCTCCGTAATACAGCATATCATGTCCCCTGACCATTTTCCTCTGAATCTAACAATAAAACCCATTAGTAGGCATTAATTAGTATTTATTATTAGCACTTAGTTCTCTCTATAGCCTGAAAGTCCTTTATCAACATTTCATTATCTATTTGGACCATCACCACATAACCCATATTTTTAGAAAATTATGATGAACCAGATGGCAAATTGTGAACTAAACAATCTTGGAAAGAAAGAAAAAAAATCCTGAGCTCTTCTTTGGACAGACAGCAGGTGCCCACTGAAGAGTCAAATTTGAGCTGGTCCTGGCTGAATTTCCACTTAGCTTCTCCCCTAACAGCAGCAACAGACAACAATAGACAAAATCAGCACAAAGTGATTGCATTTTGCCTCCAGTTAGTAACAAGAATCACCTGAGTTTCAACATAGTCTTTGGGGAATGATGTATCACCAGATTTAAAGTTCAATGCTCACCAATAGAGAGATTTTGACAGCTGCATCTATGGTAACTTTTTAGAAGCTTGGATTTTTGTCTCAGTCACAACATTATTAAAAGCTTTAAATCTTATGTTAATGTCAGTTCTTTTATTCAGACAGGCACTTTGACGGAAGATGGGCTAGATCTCTGGGGGATGGTCCCTACTGCTGACAACTGGTAAGTCCCTAAGTGAAGATGGGATGTGCAACAATGTGGTTGCCTTAGCAATACTCATGTCTTTCCTCCAGTGTTGAAGGATGAGAGTCACATCAGATATATATATATATATATATTTGACTAGAATCATTTATATATATAAATATATATATATGTTTGAGTAGAATCACCTCCCAATTATTCTGACTTATTTAATTAAATGAGTGCCACATTCTGAATCAAGCAGGAAAAGCAGGTCTTCACACTCCACGTAAAAAATGGAATTGAATGAGATGGATAATTAAGGAGCCAAATGAATAAATCAAAGCAGCAATGAGTGAAATCAAGACCATGCTTAATTAATGACTTCCAAGGCTTCCTGGGTGGCTAGTGCAGGCAGTAGGGAGGGGTGAACCCAGCAGAAAAGAGCCCATCTTTTCCCTCGTGGGGTTCACAGTCTAAGGATACAAATGTGCCACCATACTCACCTTCAATGCATGACATAAGCTGTAGAAATTAGTATTAAGACAAAAAGTCAGAACAGAGAAACAATAAAGATTGCCTGATACAACGCGCAGTCTTGATTTTTATAATAACAAGGTGAAAAAGGCAGAAATTCATTTTGAAATTTAATGAATCAATGAAAACTACCTTGAGGGAACCATCTCCAAGATCCTGCATTTTTGGTGAGTCACCCAACCTCCTGAGCAGGGAGGTTGCTGAACACCAAAACAGTAAAGATCCAACAAAAAGTGTGCCAAAGGAATGTCACCTGGAGGAAAAAAATCTCCCTTGCTTTCGCAGGAAGCAACATGGTCAAGCAAGGCCGTGACATATCCTGATGGCTGACACTGACAGAGGAGCTAAGAGGCTCTATGCATGGTTCCAAGACAGTGCCTGTGGAGACTTAATTGACCTTGTTAGATAACAAGAGATTGACTTTGTTTAATATAGCTCTCACTGTAACTTGGTCTTGAACATCCTGTAGAAAAGTATAACTATATAAGACAATAGCTACTTGAGTTCAGCAAAAGTTTTAAGTTTTTAAACCCAATGTTTAAAAACAAATTGTTAGATTTTTTAATCCTTTTACAGCCCCAATTAATAGAAATTATGCTTATAGACAGCTAAGCCAGTCAAACACACTATAGATCCTCACAATATATAGGGTCAAGGTATTGTTGGGTGTGCTCACTTTTCCTAAACACTTTCACATAAAACAAAAAACTGGGTGGGGGCGGCGGTAATCTAAGAACAATGAGGAACTATGCAGATGAAGATTTAGTTCCTCCCAGGAACTACACAGATGAAGATTTGGTTCCTCCCAGGGCATCTCCCACAGGTGTGGTCTTGTCCTGGAGGATTACAGCATCATGGGATCATTGAGATCTCCCTTGTGACCTGAGGTCAAAATGGAAGTATGTCTTGGAGTGTTATTGCTGGCCTATAGGCAGGAGAACTAGGCCTACTCAAATGATTTTTCCTTAGAATTATGTAGCATTGCTCCCAACACTACCTTAAAAAGGTGGTACTTGAGATAGATTTTGAAGGGTGTGTAGTTAGAAATTTTACAGATGTGGGCTGAAGGCTGGCATTAGGGACAGGAGAAGAGAACCACAGACACTTACCCCAGAGCTGAGCTGGAGTAGGAGGGAAGACCCACCCCAGAGAGAACCCTGAGCTCTGGCTCCTACCCTGTGGGGCTAAGCCTTACCGTCCAGGTCTGAGTGGTGAGGGTCTCTGCTAAGCTCTGCCTTTGGACTTCCAGCAGTGGCAGAGGCAGCTGTCAATCAGAGAAGGAGCCATGGAGATGGTGACAGGGCCAGAGGCAGGACAGATATAAAGTACAGCAGTCGTGAAGACATGATGGGCCTGAGACAGGGAACTCTGGTCATTTGCCCTGCCCTTGGTGGTTCAGATGTCCTGACCAAGCATCTGTCCAGACAGGCAGCGCTCTACAGGCCAGAGCAGCACAGGGAAAAGGATGTTTGTAGTTTCTAGCCCTTCGTCTTCTTCCTATGCACCTAGTACTCGTAGGCTTTTTTGGGGTGTAGAAAAAGCTAGACACAGTCACTAGTCAGGTTTAGGATGGGAGAAGAGGAAGGAAAACTATGACATTCTGTACTGGCAAAGAGGAAATTGGGCTGTATAGGCAGCATGTCTGTTTGGGAACTTCTAGAAATGGAACAAACTCCAAAGGGCTGAGTAGCGAGAAACTCTGAGAGCCCATGTATGGATTTACTTGCCTGGAACCACCAGGCATGCTTCTTGCCATCCATTTTACTATCCCATGTACCTAGGCACTGCTTGCTTAAGGTATGTGGTGTTTTAGAGTCAAGTCTGTAGAGTTCTGCAGTGTCACTGAGCAAAAGTCCTTGCCATTATATCTATGACTTCTGAAGTGACATATTTGACCAGTGGCAATCTCTACCAAGAAGGAAATGCATACCCAACTCAGGAGAAGGTTGTCTAGAGATCACTCTGCAGGCGGAATACTCTGGTTAAGTAATGAGGAAGCCCAGAGAACAGGGCTTTCAGGGCAGGGAATGCTCTAGAGAAGAATAGAAATGCCAATAAATTTCATCTGGTTCTAGAATCCAGGGTGAAAAGGACATCAGCGGGAGGTAGCAGCAGTAGGTGAGGTTGAACTGGAGCAGATGGGACCTTGATTACCAGGCTCGAGGCTGGGTGTCATCATGCAGAGCATGAGGAGCCATTGAATCGTTAGAGTGGAAGAGCTAGGAGACCAGAACTCCACTTTAGTAAGACTTAAGGTGGAGAGTGTGCAAAGTGATTTTATTGAAGACTTTGATTTCTTAATTATCTTTTCTACCAGTTTCCAGGAAGTCCACAGTTTTGATTCTGGCAAGGCTGCACCTTGGGGCCCCCTGTGTGCGGCCATGGCCAGCTGCCACTCTCTGATCCTTCTGGATGGGACAATCCAGGGGGACCCTCTGGACCTCAAGATGTTTGAGGGCACTGCCTGGGTAAGGTGACAGCTTGTTCAATTGAATGAGGAAAACTTGAAGAATCCTGACAGGGATTGCTGAAGCCTTTTCAACTTTGGTTAAAATTCAGAGAGATAGATTCATCATAAAGTATGAATCTTCTTTGTATGAATACTTGCCTGATTCTTCCAGAATTTCCCAACCTCTGCTCCAAAGAATGCTGTGAAGGAGTCCAACATAAAATAGGGTTCTACAACCAAATAGAGTTGGGATCTATTAAGCAAAGCTAAACTGATATTTTGACTGTAGAATTTTATTATTCTGTGGTGCACTACAGATATTCAAGATAGAATATGATACATTCAACATTTACCAAACCCATTTGACCTCTGAAATCTTGCTGCCATGCCATAATCTGGTTCACAGTTTCTGCAAATGCCCTCAGAGAAATGATCATCTAAAGCAGTGCCATTTGTGGCAATCCAGCACTTGAAATGTAGTAATGCAACGAAGGAACTGCCTTGTTAATTTTAGTTAGTGTTGGTTAATTTAAATTTAGTCACAGTGGCTGGTAGCTACTATATTAGACAGCCTTGGATAACTGAAGGATCCTGATTCAACTGTTCCATTTCCTGAGCCCAGTGTGAATGACAGTTGAAGGGTGTAATCTGGTCCTGGAGGTGCAGGCTCCCATGACAAATGGGGAGGATCTCTGCACTGTCCCCCTCTGTGACTGAGTGGCTCTGTCACCTTGTCTGCACACATGCAGTCAGGTGAATACTGAGACGATGAGCCGGAAGGGGTTATGAAGTGAGGAATGAGTAGAGAGGATTCATTAGTTAGCTAATAGATTACATTCCCTCCCAACCCTCCACTCTTCCAAAGTTCCAAAGTCACTCTCAGTAATACATAAAACACGGGACAGTATTTAAACGTGGTTGTAAAAACTGGAAGCAAATTATTTCAGGGGCATGGTGTATTCCTCCTGAAGAGCCCAACAGAAGAATGTTCAGGAGGAAAATGTTAGCCTTCTGGAGGTCTGATTAATGAGAGAGGAAATCTGGTAGAAAGGGAAATTTCTGAAATCACTCAGTTAAAATGAAAATGTTTGCTGTGGAGGGATTTGGGGCACAAAGACAAAATAGTAAGCAGTTTCCTGGTTCTGCTTGGAGGAGAATCAGTCTACTTATTACAGAGCAATACTCTTACCATCTTCATTGGAATTGACAAAATGAAGAGCTGCAGAGCCATTTATTACTTGTGACTTTGACCTGAATCCTAATAGTGTCCCCTTCTTTACTAGAGGAGGGTAGCCCACTTGTTCAAGTCACATATAAGTTTGAATCTTGTTTGGAACGTAAATCTTCATAATTAGCTCTCTGCGAACTGCCAGGGCAGTGTCTTATCTATCCCAAAGAAAGCATAAAAATGCAAGATTATTCATTCAGTTTAAAGCTGAGTCAGAAGCAGACTTGAGTTAAGTATCCTTTATTTAGTTAGGAACCTTCCACTAAACATAAGTGGGAGGGAAGGTGTCATTATAGACTCAAGAATTTTAGGTCTAAAAGGTTGTAAGAATATTTTTCCGAAAAAAATGAGATCCAGGAATTAATGGAGGTCCCCAAGGTTAAACATGTGACAGGGCGCAGTGTAATACCATCTCCCATTTTATGCTTCTACAATTTATATTAGATTCCCTTTCTGTAGTTTAATATTGATTAATAATAGTTTCTTGATGGTACTGATTTCTGCTCCAGAAACATCCTAATAATCCAGACCTTTTTCAAATGTGCTTTCTAATTTGCTAGCAGCTAACTTGCCAATTCTCTAACTCAATAAGGCTACTAGCATGGATATGGCATAAATAAATAATCTCATGTTTATCTCAGGTCACAATTCTAATTTATCCAATAACTTTTGTGCTCTACCATATTGGGAAATAGTTCTCCACGTGTTTTAGTTACCCTTCTCTCATTGCCGAAACAAAATACCTGACACACAAAGTTAAAGGGGGAAAGATTTATTTAGCTCACAGCTTGTAGAGATTTCAACCATAATGGGCTGACTCCAAGGCAGGTTGGATGACAGGCTTTGCAAAGGAGAAACAGTTCATGGCATGCACAAGATAGCAAAAACAACAAGGAACCTTAACAGCACCTCTCTGCCCCTTTTATCTTATCCAGCCTACTTAGGGCAGGTAGCACTCACACCCTTAATCCTAGTGCCCTTGAGCCTAACATTGCACCATGAATCCATGCCAATGTCACACACTCTAGGTCTAGCCCCCTCTGAAAAAGCCCCACCTATGACCACATGAGGCTTTGGGGGACAACCAGACACAAGCCATAACATCCCGTAATCCCTCCTGGAATTACTAGATATAATCATTTAATAAGAGCCGTGGACCTGGAGCTAACACTTTTCCTATCAGTTACTACTTAGAATAGATTCACAGCATTTTTGGCTTTTTGACCTTCTACAATAAGGTCCTTGCTATAAATCAATACGACAGAAATTTGACAATGACTATATTTGAAGATAGTTATCTTGGAAGATAAATATGTAAACAGGGCTTTGAAAAGATTAAAATTTTATGCAAAAAAAGAAAGATTTCCTTCTCAATTTTTCTCCAAGAAATATTCTAAATGTTTTCATTTTATAATAGAAACTGGAAGATTGCAATGTAGACTCCTGCAAATTTGGCATGTCAGATTCAAACACAATCATAAAACCGGGACCAAAAGCCAGTCAGGTACGATTTGCTTCTTTAAATCAGGATTTCTTTCTCCTTGAAACTGGTGAAACTTCTCTTTCACGTATTTTCATATGCCTATTATTTAGCTTTTTCCTAACAAATTCCATAGTTGGTTTGGTGGTTCCTTCAGTCCTGGATCTGTCCATTTGTTTATTTAAGTAGATACTCATTGAGTACCTATGTATGCTAGAACATTGTGCTAGATTTCAAAAACAAGACATGCTGTTGGGCTCATGTTGGAGTAGTGGTTAGCCTGTGGAAAATCAATACAGGGCCAGGGATATAGCTCAGTGGTGCCACCACCTGCCTTGCAAGTGCAAGGTTCTGAGTTCCATCCCTGGTACCAGAAAAAGAAAAGAAAATCAATACTGGTGCAAATAAGTACAAGGTGGGAGAGAGAAGCCTCACAGAGGAAATAAGCTTGGCTTGGAAGGGATCAAGATTTCTCCAGGTCCGCAAAGGGAAGGGACTTGCAAACCAGACAACTTGTTGAGGAAGTCCCCTTAGATGCAGCCGGAAATACATCAACATTATGACAAATACAGTGCTTCCTGATGTCGCCAGACTCATCACAGAGTAACCCCCTCTTTTTTAGTGTGTGTCTGCTAAATAGCACTTGAAAGCTGTTTAAACTCCCTTTTGTTGATGCCCATGCAGAGTACCGTGGCAGCCATCGTCATCTTGCGCCAGTTTCCATTTTCCTCAAGTCTGCAGCGGATGTCTGTGGTCACTCAGCTGGCCAGGGAGGGTCACTTTCATGTCTACATGAAGGGTGCCCCAGAAACGGTGGTCAGATTCTGCAGATCTGAAACAGGTATCGGCTCTTTTCTTTTTCCAGAGGCAAAATCTTTTTAAAGGTCAAATGTGAAAAAGCAAATGGTGGCACCACAAGAGAAAGGGAGGGGGAAAAGAGCAAATGAACACAGAACGCCCCACAGTAAATGAATGTGGAGGAAGTCCTCTTCTGGGAGGGGGAAGTGGGCCCAGAGATCGTGTGAAGTCAGGGGGATGATTTCAAGGCTCAGGGGCAGAGAGTAAAGTCTAGCCATGGTCTAGCCATGAAAATACATCACAACAGGACAGCAGGGAAGGAAACAGGGAGCGGGAGCGATGCATGGGGAGCCAGGCTAGGGAGCTACTCAAGGTCAGAGGGCCAGGGAGAGGGAGAAGGCGGAGCCTTCAGAGGGACCCAAGGGTGAGGTCTGCACACTGGACACATCCCGTAGGCAGGGTCTCTGTCAGCTGCAGCAGAGCTGGGCGGCAACACTGACTCTGTTTTTAGAGACTCAGACCAGTGAGAGGAGAATATAGAAAAGATAAAGCTTTTAGGAAAAAAAAAAGACTAGAGTACATTAGACAAAATTTCAGCATGGTAATTGATCATTTTCACAACAATTTTCTTTTTGGACCAGACATTGAGATGACTTATATTATTTCTTAGTCTTATAAACATGTGCACTTTGTAAGTGGCAGCCAGATTTATAAGAATATTGTTGCATCAAATGAGTTTATTTGGATAAAATTGGCATTTCTCTCCACCCCAATTTTCATCTGCATTTTCCTATGATTGCTGATAGCCATCAGTGTGTGCATGGAATTGATTTTCCCAATGATTGTTCTCATTTCTTTATTTGGAGTCTTTTTTTAAACCTTACAAGTGCCTTGTCTTTTCTGACTTTGGTCTTCCACATACTTCCAACTAACAGATGACAGCCCAAACTCAGCTTTGTTTTGTTCTGTTTTCAGTCATACAGTGAGCGTCTTTTGCCTCTGTTCTATCAGGAAGGGGTGAGTCTATCACCTGTCACTTTTTAACCTTTTAGTGGCCCTGCCAGTTCTTCCCATTGCCCTAACCTCTGATATTACACATATGCAAATGCCACCTTCAGTCACACCCTAAGGGTTTCCTTGGAAGCATAGCTCAACATCAGGAACAGTTTAGCATTACAGAAAGTCTGAGATAAATGGAGACACAGGGATCCACAACCCTCCCATCGTATGGGTGAGAAACAGGTACAGAAGAGAGACTTCAATGGCCAAAGTCAGAAAGCTATGTGGGAGCGAAGACCAGAGATGAATTGTTTTGCCACTAGACCCACTACATCTTTACAACTTTATCTCATTTAGTTCTGAAAGCTGAGATGTCCAAGATCAAAGTGCTGGCTGATTTGGTGTCTAGCAAGAGCTGTCTTTCTGATTTACAAATGGCAGCCCTCTTGCCATATCCTCATGCTGTGGAGAGAGAGATCATCTCTTGTGTATATGCTTATGTCATGATCCCATTTATTAGGGCTCCCCAATACTCCATCTCCAAACACAATCACATTAGGGATTAAGCTTCAACATGGATTTGGGGGCCAGATACTCAGTTCATGACACAGTCAATGACCAGCGTGTCTTTGGTGTTCATTTCCATTAGAATTATAAGAACACACTGATAGAGTTGCCTGTGGTCTTTGTCCAAAGGTATACATGTTCTGTTAAAGCAGTTTTATTAAGTGAAAGTCAGACAAGATAGGGCGCATTCAGGGTGGTATGGCCGTAGACTATTAAGTGAAAGTCAAAGCAAGGTCCAGAGACAGCGTCCTGGACCTTTAACGTGACCTTACACTTACCTCTTCCCTCTCTCCTGACAGTGCCCAAGAATTTCCCAGAGGTGTTGAAAAATTACACAGTACAAGGATTCCGTGTGATTGCCCTCGCCCAGAAAGTCCTGAGGATGAGGAAGCTTTCAGAAGTGGAGGATTTAGCAAGGTAAGGAGTCAGAAATCATCACTGGGCCAGGCTCTGTGGGCACCCAGAGAATGAACCCTGGAGACTGAGAGATAGATGGAGCACTCACATCACTGGGGGGCCCAGAAGATGGAGGGAGAGCCAGTCTCATCCAGTTCTCTGACATGAAGATGGGGAGGTGTAGGTGAGACTGGAGAGTACTCGCTCAGATCTTGATGCTGACTGGTGGCAGAACAAAGATGGCAGCAGGGATGTCGGATATGCTAATACCAATCATCTTAGTCTTAGCTGTCACCCCACCAGATGCAACCAACTCTCTTTCTGCCTCTGAAATGATGGGCCTGACTTGAGTGTTCCACAACTAAATGGGCTGAGAGAAAGAGACAGTAGAAAATTTGAAAGACTTCCAGAATACTTTAGATTTGTTTTTTTGGGGGTGAGTTGGGGAGAGGAACTCAACAGTGTACCCCCCTCAGGTCTATAGAGGTAGTGGGTACAAATTGATTCTTTATAAGAAATAAAATTCAATATTCTTAACTACATTAAGTGGACAAATAGCACTCATCAGAGAATAATCTATACACTATCTTTTTCTTCCAATGTTCTTCAGCCTTTAAAAGTTGTTTTCAAATTAACTGAGTAGAGAAATACTGTGACAAAATAAACAGCTGATAATCAGTGTATTACTCAGTTTGATATATTTGATGTATGTTCCTAATAGATTCTCATTTATATATAATTGGGCCCTTCATGTAAGATACTGACATTCTTGCCTTAAAATTAGTGCTCGCAATCTGAGTCTACCTAAAATAATAGTAATCATTGCCCCATCCTTACTCTGCATCTGTCTTTCCATCTACAAAATGTTGGACTGGGTGATCTCTTAGGAAACTTACGCCATAACATTTTAATATTTGAAATAGAATCACAAAGCTCGATTTGAAATATGTGAATGACAGTCTCAGATTTAACATTCCAGGTCTTAGCTGTTCTTAAGCAAGCATAAAGGCCTATACTGTGTAGGATTTTATAATTTTTCAAACACAAATTTAAATAACAAATGTTAAGGTCGCATGTGAAGAAAAGATTTATATAGCTAGTGGTGGAGCATAGCTGTCACCGAGCAACCATACACAAACACAGCTGGGTTCTCATTTAAGAGCCACTAGTGAAATAGACATTATTGTAAATGTAACAAAATAATAAAATGAGTTCTGACCACTGCAAGTTTTCCTCAAGGACTATCAGGAGCCCCGTGTGCTTCTTAGCATTTAGTTAATATTTTCAAATAGTTTAAAAGGATAGAGTTTTGATTTTTATTGGAATCAAATTATATTTGGCAAAGATTTCCAATTAAGAAAATCAAAAACCTCTAAAAACTTAAAGTAATGAAAAGGGAAGTAAAAGAGTTTCTTTGAAATAATTTGGAAACCAATATCATCTAAAACTAAAAGACAGAAGAAATACTTTATCAGGATTTTCTTTTTCATTGGTTTAACAAATTTCTATGGACCTTTACTATGAATTAGATGATCAAGTGAAAACCTTGCTCTCAAGAATTTTGTATTCTCGTTGGGGAAAATAGATAATAAAATAAATCTATGAACTATCAAGCCATTGGATTTTCTTAAATGTCCTTCAGGGAAATAATGGAACAGGTTAAGAGAGTTTAAAAACAAAAAAAACAGAAAGTACCATTTGTCATGAGGGGACAAAGGGAGTCCTCTGAGGACAGAAATCTGAGTACAATAAGCCAGGCATGTAGACATCCATAGTAAGAGCACTGCAGGGGACAGGGACAGTGAGTACAAAGGCCTCAACCCTGCACCTCTGAGACTGTTGTAGAGAAACAAGAGGCCAAAGTGCCTGGAGCAGTGCATGAGGGGAAAAGCTGTAAAATAGAAGCAGAAGCATTGGTCTATTTTTGCTTTTGTTGTCTGTGCTTTTAGTGTCATATCCAAGAAATCACTGCAAACTGTTGGCACGGCCAATGTTAGGAAAACTTTTCCCTATGGTTTCCTCTAGGAACCTTCATAGTTCTGAGGCTTATGCTTAAGACTTTAATCCAATTCCAGTTGATTTTTGAGTACAGTGTGAGATGAAGGTCCCGTTTCATTTTCTGTTTGAGGTTATTAAACTAAAAATCTCCTGCACAGATAAGAAAACTATCCAGTGTTGAATAGCAGCCCGTAGGATGGGAGAAAATATTTGCAAAACATTTACTTTTCTTTTCCATTAAGTTTATTGGTACATTTTAGGTATACAATGCAGTTACATTCATCACTGGGACTTGTATCTGTCTGTACATGATATATCTTGGTTCTTATTTTTTCCCCATTCCCCTGCCCTCTCTTCACCCGGTCCACCCTTCCCTACTTACAAAGACTTTGTTTCCATTTTTTTCCTTTTCTCATATTTTTTTCTTTTCCCTTCTTTCCTTTCCCCTACCCCTCCCACTTCTCCTACTCCTTTATACCTTTTCTTCCTATTTCACAGCATCAATTACACATTTTGATCCTTATTTACACTTTTAATTTTTCACATCAGAGAAACTTTGATATTTATACATGTATGTCCTATTTATTTCACTTACGAGTATGGCCTCAATGTGCATCCACTTAGCTACAAATATCTCTAGTTTCTCGTTCTTTATGGCTGAGTATACTCCATTTGATAAAAAAAAGCCACATCCTCTTTATCCAGACTCCAGTTGATGGACACTAGGGCTCTTTCCAAGTTTTAGCTATTATAAACTGTGCTGCTATAAACATGCGTGAGCATGTATCACTGTGGTATAATTCTTTTAATTCTTTTGGGAAGATACCCAGCAGGGGAATAGCTGGGTCAAATGGGACTTCTAATCCTAGTTGTTTGAGGTATCTCCATACTGACTTCCACAGTGGTTGTACCACTCTGCACTCCCACCAACAATGGAGAAGGGTTCCTTTTCTCCCCACAGCCCTGCCAGCATTTGTTATTTGTTGATTTCTTGATACCAGCCATTCTTTCTGGGGTGAGGTGGAATCTCAGTGTTGTTTTTATATGCATCTCTTGAATGACCAGTGATGTTGAACATTTTTCATATGTTTATTATAGAAGCTTCTACTTCTTTGCCTGAGAAATATCTGTTCATTTCAGATGCCCATTTTTGAATTGGGTGTTTATATTTGGGGGGGGTCTGATTTTTTTTGAGTTCTTTTATATTCTAGATAGTAGCCCTTTGTCTGAGGAACCGCTGGTAAAATGTTTTCCCCACATTGTAGATTGTCTCTTAGCTCTGTTGGTGGTTTCTCTTGCAGTGCAGAAGCTTTTTAATAAGATGAGATCCCAGTTGTTGGTTCTTTGTACTAGTTTCCATGCTACTGAAGATTTGTTCATAAAGTTTTTTTCCTATGCCAAGGTCTTCAAGAGTTCTACCTAACTTATCTTCCAGTAAGTTTAGTGTTTCTGTCTTAATGTGTAGATCTTTAATCCACTTTGATTTTAGTTTAGTGCATGGTGAAAGATAGGGGGCAATTTTAATCTTTGGCAAGTTGAAATCCAGTTTTTCCAACACCATTTATTAAATAGGCTATCTTTCCTCCAGTGAGGATGGTTGGCTCCTTTGTTAAAGATGAGGTAGCTGAGTATGTCTGGAGTTGTTTCTGCATCTTCTAATCTATTCCACTGATCCTCCTGACTGTTTCTTTGCCAGTACCATGCTGTTTTTACCACAGTGGCTTTGAAGTATAGTTTCAAGTTGGGGATTGTGATACCCCCTGCCGTGTCTCTGTTCCCTAGAACTGCTTTTGCTTTTCTAGTTCTCTTCTGGTTCCAAATGAATTTTTGGATTGTTTTCTCTAGTTCTGTGAAATATGCTGTTGGGATTTCAATTGGGATTGCATTGAATCTGTATATCAGTTTTGGAAGTATGGCCATTTTCACTATGTTGGTTCTTCCTACCCAAGAACAAGGGATGTCTTTCCATTTTCTTATATCCTCTTCTATCTCTTTTATCAGAGTGTTGTAATTCTCAATGTATTGAGAATGTATTCTCAATGTATTCTCAATGCCTTTTGCTTCCTTCTTTAGATTGATTCCTAGATATTTCATTTTTTTGGATGCTATTATGAAAGGGATTGGTTTCCTAATTTCACTCTCAGTGAGTCTGTTATTTGTGTACAAGAAGGCTATTGATTTTTTTTTTTTTTTTTTTTTTGGTGCCGGGGATTGAGCTCCAGACCTTGCGCTTGCAAGGCAGGTGCCAGAACCAGTGAGCTAAATCCCTGGCCAAGGCTATTGATTTTTGAGTGTTAACCTTGTATCCAGCTACTCTACTGAATCTGTCAATTAAGTCTAGAAATCTTTTGGTAAAGTTTTTTGGATCTTCTACGTAGAGTATCATATTGTCAGCAAATAATGACAGTTTCACTTCTTCCTTTCCTATCTTTATTCCTTTTATTTCTTTCTCTTGTCTAATTGCTGTGGCTAATGCTTCCAGAACATTGAACAGGAGTGGTGATAGTGGACATCCTTGTCTCGTTCCTGATTTTAGCATGAAGGTTTTCAGTTTTTGACCATTTAGTATGATGTTGGCTGTTGGTTTTTCATAGATAGCCTTTATCAAGTTAAGATAAAGACCATCTATTGCAATTTTCTGCAGGGTTTTTATCATGAGTGGGTGTTGAATTTTGTTGAATGCTTTCTCTGCATCTATTGAGATGATCATATGGTTTTTGTCCTTGACTCTATTAATATAGTGTTTTACATTTATTGATTTATGTATGCTGAATCATCCTTGCATCCCTGGAATAAATCCGACTTGGTCAGGGTATATGATCTTGATGACCCTCTGTATTCTGTTTGGCAGTATCTTATTGAGGATTTTTGCATCTATGTTCATTAGGGAGATTGCCCTGTAGTTCTCTTTTTTGGTTGGGTCTTTCCCTGGTTTTGGAATCAAGGTAACACTTGCTTCCAGGAGTGAATTTGGAAGTTTTTCTTCCATTTCAATTTCATTGAAAAGTTTAAAGAGTAGTGACAATAGCTCTTCTCTAAATGTCTTGTAGAATTCAGCAGTGAAACCATCAGGACCTGGGCTTTATTTGTTGGTAAATTTTTAATTATGTTTTCAATTTCACTTATTGTAATTGGAGTGTTTAGAATTTTTATATTTTCTTCGACATTTATCTTTTAATATTTAAAATGTATAAGAAACACAACTCTTTTTTTTTTTTTTTTTTTTTTTGGTACCTGGGATCCTATTTGGGACCTTGAGTCTGTGATGCAGGTGGCGGGAACACTGAGCTAAATCCCCAGCCCTAAGAAACACAACTCAATAGCAAAAAATAAATAAAAATGAACCAGGGACTTCAATGTGCATTTCTTTAAATAAAACATATGAATGGCCACCAGGTGTTTGAAAATGGACCCAACTTCACTAACCACCACTTATGTGCAAATCCAAACCACAATGAGATCACCTCATACCTATTAGGATGGTAGTTAAAAAAAAAAGAAAAAATGAGGCTGAGGATGTAGCTTAGTGGTGGAACATTTGCCTATCATGTGTGAGGCCATGGGTTCAATCCTCAGTACTGGGAAAAAAAGATAACAAATCTGAAGATATGGAAAAACTTATGTACACAGTTAGTGGGAGTGTAAAATGGTGCAACTCCTATGAAATATAGTTTGGATGGTCTTCAAACAGTTAAAAATAGAATGACTATGTGATCTAGCTATGTCACAATCCTCCTTCTGGGTATGTATCCAAAAGAATTCAAATCAGGATCTCAAAGGGGGCATCTGTACTCCCATCTTCTTTGAAGCATTATTTACAGTAGCCAAGATAGAAATAGACTAAATGTCTATAAGTGGATGAAAAGATTTTAAAAGTGTAATATATACATGCAATGGACTAGTACTTAGTCTTAGAAGAGAAAGAAATCCTGCCACATGAAACAGCATGGGTGAACATGGAGGACATCATGCTAAATGAAATACACCAGTCATAGAAAGACAAATACTGCATGATCCCACATACATAAAGCACCTGGATAGTCACACTCAGAAGTAGAAATAAAATGGTTATTACCAGGGTAAAGGGGAGAGGGAAGTGGGAAGTTGTTTAATGGGCATAAAGTTTTATCTATGCAAGGTGAATATGTTCTAGAGATTTGTACAACATACTGCTTATAGTTAATGATAATGTATTGTACACTTAAAATTTTGTTAAGAGGGTAGATCACAAATATTCTGGTCATAGAGCAAAACAAAACACAATGTAAAGACAAGAGCAGGAAGTTATAAGTATGTGTGGAGGTGACAGATATATTTATTATTTTGATGACAGTGATGGTTGCACAGATGTATGCATATTGTCAAAGTGTCTACATTCAATTGCATTCCAATTAAACATCAATAAACTATTAAAATAAATAAAATTTCTATGAATGTAACAAAATAAACAATGAACCCGTGAGAAGATTTTTGGTCTTTTTGGTTCTAGTTAGCAGTAATCTAATTTATAATAGAAAATAATAAAGTTAAATGATGGGAAGAGTCTCTTAAAAATTCCAAGTTATAGTAAATTTTTATAGCATTCTCTATCTCACTAAGACAGGATTGGTATTTGATTATTTGAATACTCACCAAAGTATTTAATACAAAGTATAATGGAAATATTTGGTCAATATTTAAATTAAAAAATTTATTACAGTGAGACCAATTGCTATTAATCCCCCTCTAAATACTACTCCTCCCTTTGAGCACATTTATTTCATCATTCTTGCCACTCTCTTAAGCAGTTCTGGAAGTCCTTTTTGGTGAGTGTCTTCAGGAGGTATTGTCAAAAATACACTGAATGTTGCTGCTAAGTGCCATTCAATAAAAAAGCAGGCTTCTAAAAACAGTATGCTTTGTCCAGATTCAACTTATTTACTGGATCTTCCACTGTGTGATTTCTAGCTCTTTCCCCAAGTCAAAATGACCATGAAAACGAAACATTCTGAATCAATTTGGGACATCAATGCAGCCACAATAGTGCAACTAAAGACACTCATGAAAGAAGACTTCCAAAATTGCTTCAGAAAGTGGAAAGAATGATGGGATCAGTGTGTTTGAAGTGAGGGAGATTAATGGCAATGTGTCTTTCTTTGCAATAACCTTTTAAAAAAATTTAAATATTCACTATTTTTTCTTTTTGTTCTTTATTTTATTAAGTTTATCGGTACATTTTAGGTATACAATACAGTTACAGTCATCATTGGGATCTTGTACCTGTACATGATGTATCTTGGTTCTTACTTTTTCCCCCTTCCCCTGCCCTCCCTTCACCCCCTCCACCCTTCCCTATTTACAATGACTTTGTTTCCATTTGTTTATTTTCTCATATTCTTTCTTTTCCCTTCTTTCCTTTTCCCTGCCCCTCACTTCCCCTACTCCTTTAGACCTTTTCTTCCTATTTCACATTATTACTATATTTTCAATCATACTTGTATAACTTCTAAAATACAGGTGTCCAACATTTGGTTTGCCTGGGCTGTATACACCCCCCCCCACACACATATATTATGCCATATATATACCATATATATATATACCATATATATATGGTATATAAGTCAAAACTTTCTTTTAAAGTGTTTTCTATTATAACAGAAAAAAGACAACATAAACAGAGCTATTTGACCATGTTTTTGTGACACTAATACAGTAATGTCTGGATTGATGGAAGTGGTTGCCATTCTTGGTTAATTCTTAAGATGCTCCTCAGAAAGTTTTGATTTAGTTTTATTCTCTATGGGCTCCATTTTTGAAGCTAGTCCTTCATAAATGTATGTGCTGCCAAAAAGCAATGGCATCACTAAGGTGTGATTGTGGAGGGGGATGTTTTCCTTTGGGAAGATGGGTTTTACAAAATTGTGATAGAGCTATATATGATCAAACTTTGATTTGAATGCCTGATTGCCACTCTATACATTGAGGCACTGAATAAGTAAGCAGCATTCACTTTTCTAGTACTAGTGATGTTATATATGTGATCATTACAACAGCATAAACAAAATACTACTTGGCACATTTTTTGTACTTCCTATACCAAGGCAGCAAAAAAAAAATTAACTTATTAAATTATGTTTCAAAATAGCACAAGCCCAGGTTTAATACTTAAATAAGAAAAGGTACATGTCTGCTTAATAACAATAATGTCTGTCTCCACAGGGGTGTGGAGGAGACAGGCTACTGGCTTTCATTGTAAGCACTGGGGTTCTTTTTCATTTCACATGTGCAAGTACTGTATCACATTAATAAAATGTAGAAAGAAATTTTAGGAAGAAGTAAGGTTAAGTGTGAAGAATTTTCTTGGCTACCCCTTAATATTGATTTTCTCCTGAATCCAAAGGGAGAATGCAGAGTCAGAGTTAACATTTCTGGGACTTCTCATAATGGAGAATCGCTTGAAAAAGGAAACGAAGCTGGTCTTGAAGGAACTAAGCGAGGCCCACATCAGGACCGTGATGATTACAGGTATGTTTTTTGGAGGTCTGACAGGTTCATTGTATTCTAGCTATAAAAAACCTAAACAAATGAATACACCCCCCCCACAAAGATGCATGAGCTGAGTGAGCTCATGTGACTGAGGCAGAAAGAAAATGTCCTTTTGCTGAGTTTGTTATCCCATGGGGCTGTTTCTTGTGTACGTCCTGCAGCAGAATCAGAAGCTTTGGAGGTATGGACCATATCTCCTCTCTGCCTAATGCATGCCTTGCTAACTGGAATATGCTCAGGGCAACTACAACGGTGAGAACAGATGTGCTGTCCTGAAGAATCCCTGTGAAATTTCTGTAAAGGCTGTGAGCTCTGGTGGATAGTGCTCAGAGCAAAAGGGCCAGGTGTGGTACATGCTCGCCAAACCCAAGCATGGCCTGGCCCCAGCCTAAGTATTCTTTTGTTTTCCATTAAGTTTATTGGTACATTTTAGATATACAATACAGTTGCCTTCATCATTGGGATCTTGTATCTTTACATGACATGTCTTGGTTCTTATTTTTTTCCCCATTCCCCTGCCTTCCCTTCACCCCCTCCACCCCTCCCTATTTGCAAAAAGTGTAAATAAGGATCAAAATGTATAATTGATAATGTAAAATAGGAAGGAAAGGTCTAAAGGTGTAGGGAAAGTGGGAGGGGAAAGGAAAGAAGGGAAAAGTCTAAGTGTTCTTTTCTCTGGTTGACTGGAATCCAGATCCTGAGAGTGGCTTCATATTATGTTCACAGGTATGAGCTGTCACCTGAGGGTTAGTCACTCATAAACTGCTTGAATATTTCTTTATTCATTTGTGCTTGTTCTGAAAATACACAATAGGCCAGATCTGATACTGATTATCATGGAAAAGAGATGTGAACATAGTGTTTGTCCACTAGGGGCAGACAGTCTTGGGCAGAGGGGAAGATAAATAGTTATAAAGCAGGAATTGATGAACACGCCCAAAGAGCATCAAGAAAGAGTGGAGAAGGGAAACTCAATTCTGGTTGGCTCTTAAGAGATTTGCACTTAAAACAAGCAGAGTTTCTTTACCTTTTAGGTGACAATCTTCAAACGGCTATTACTGTTGCAAAGAATTCTGAAATGATTCCTCCGGGCAGCCAGGTGATCATTGTTGAAGCTAATGAACCAGAAGAGAATTTTGCTGCTTCTGTGACCTGGCAACTGGTAGAGAAGCAAGAAACTGGACCGGGGAAGCATGTGAGCAAACATTAAGATTTCTTCCACAATCCTGGGCTGAGAGACTATGGAGCTGGCACTACACAGCCTTCTCTGGTATAGAAGTCATCACGGTCATAATCCCTCACACCCACCCATAGTGTTTAGTTTGCAAAGAACCTCCAGTGCTGCTCCTCAGCCTTGCTGTACTTCACAATCACCTGAGGGGGTCTCAAGCTTCCTAATGCAGGTGGTGCAATTAGATCAGAATCCCTGGGCTGTGAGTCCACATCAGCCCTTCTCTCAGGGATTCCAACGTGCAGTGAAGGCTGAGAGCTGCTGATTTATGGCCATAGTTCCCATTGATCCTCACAATGACCCTATGTAGTTGGGCAAGCTATTCATTTTACAGAAAAGAAGACAGACTCAGAGAAGTACGCTTGCCAAGATGGAAGCTGATGAGTTGCAGAGCAGAAACCAGATGTAGGTCTGTTTGATTCCATACAAATCCATGGGCATTTAGATTGCTCTGTGCCTGTGACATGAAGTTGACAGGCTTCTCTAGCAATGGAATAGCTCTTTCATATGATGAGACTGGGCCAGAGCCTGACATCCATCCCCAAAGGTGGTGTCATTCCCTTTGAATGACTTCAAAGAGATGGCCCTCTAGGTGATGAAGTACAGAAATGCCCCCTTACTCCAAGCTGAACTGCCTTTCAGATCATTAAATACAGAGTGCACCTTTGTGCAGGACACAGACTTTACAGCTACATAGAGAGGCCCTCTCTATGCCTGGGGAAGAGGTGGCTTAGTTTGATTCAAACCTGTCGCACATAGGCTATGAAATATAACCACACTCACGGGCAACCCACTTTCCATTGCCTTTCTGTCTCTCTTAGACAGAAGCTATCTTTTACTCAATAAATTTTTCCTACTCTTAAGCAAAAAAAGAAAGATAACGGCACTCTCTATACTTTCAACTGATTTCTGGTGCTAACTTCCCATTCAATTCACCTGCTTCTGCATCAATCCCTGCTGCCTGGAGTTCACTGTATTATATCACTCAGGGCCTTTGCTAACTTTAACAGAGCCCAGCCTCACTACTCATGGATGAGTTTAGTATCTTTACTGAAGATCTGGTTGTCACTGGGAGAAGTTCCATAGCAGGCTTAGCCTCTCCCTCTTCCTCCTCTCTGGCCACCAAACCTCCTCTCCCACCTTCCTAGCACAAGCAGGAAAGGACTTCTGCCATTGTCTTTAGAACATGTCTTTTGTCAGTGGTTTTGCAATTGGAAGAGGAAGTGAGTCTTTACTTTGCCTCTAAATTCAATAGAACAGATTTGTTTCTTCTAAATACAGTGTTTTCCTTGAGGTGAATTTCACTAATAAATAAAATGTTCTCCCTCCTATACTAGTTGAATTCAGGATCCTACACAAATGTAAGGCCCTCTGAGAAACATTGCATGAAAAATCATTATCAGCTAGTGACATGGTTTCCGTCAGTTGCTTCTTCCCTGTGATGGTTAAGCTTAATGGTAAATTTGATTGGCTTGGGAGCTACCTAGAGATTAGATACTTGTGGGTGTGTCTTGGGTCATGGAGGCATCTGTATCTAAGTGCTGGCCCCTATTCTTTGTCTCTGTTCTGTTTTGCTTCCCAGCTACCATTAACTGAGCAGCTTTGCTCTACCATG
This sequence comes from Heterocephalus glaber, assembly GCF_053883595.1. Lineage (NCBI taxonomy): Eukaryota > Metazoa > Chordata > Mammalia > Rodentia > Bathyergidae > Heterocephalus > Heterocephalus glaber. Next base: position 62,537,698 of record NW_028258324.1, read on the forward strand.
CCCCTCTGCCATGATGTTTCTGCTTTGAAAACAATTAAGAATGAACTGAATCCCCTGAAACCATGAGCCAAACTAAACCTCTCCTCCTTTAAGTTTTGGGTCTTGACTCTTGTGCCTTAGAGACATGAAAACTGACGAAAGCACTCCCAGCTTAGAACCAGGTGGGGCTATGATGGAACAGAGAGCAAAACTGACAGGTGGAAGATAGGAGAGAAGGAGTAGTGCTGGTGCAATAGGACAGAGGGCACAGAGGAGTATCTGGGGACCGTGATACTTGTTTTGGTGGGACCAGAACAGAGACCAAATCTCAGGTGTGGAGAGAAGTCAGGAACTGTCAAAAAAGAATCTGCCTACTTTACACTGAAGAATGGGAACAAAGAAGGGCAAGAGATCTTAGGAAATAGAAGGTTGTGTGAAAAGGAGAAGGATGGAATGGAAGAATGTTTTCTTTCTTCCTCATAATTATGAAGTGGTGCATTGGGCTGATTTTTTTCAGTAGACTGACATCACAAGTTTGATTTCTCAGGAAAGGATCCACAGTACCATGCTTTGGAGTACCATGTTGTCATTACCATGTATCACATGTTCGTGAGGTTTGGGGAACAAAGGACAATTTGGGTATCTTCTTCTCATGGGCCAATGTTCCATGAGCCAACTGCACATTTTGCTTGTGCTGCCCCTCTCCTTGTCATGCAGCTTGAATACACTTCCTTCTGTGAAGCATAGCAAAGCAGAGACATTCTTGAAGAGCTAGCTCATGTAGAAATGATGCCCTTTTGATTTTAGGAAACCTACATAAATATTGGAAAAAGTTCATTACCTGATGGGGGAAGAGGGAGCGGTTACCATTTTGCAATGACTGGGAAATCATACCAAGTGATATTTCAGCATTTCAACAGCTTGCTTCCAAAAGTAAGTACTGGAGACATGAAGTGTTTTGTTTTGCTTTTCACATTAGTGAGGCAAAATAGAAGAGAATAATGAGAGTGAGCATCACTGAAATTGTCTTAGAGGTACAGTGGTGCTCCTCAACCTTTTTGGAACCAGGGACTGGTTTTATGGAACGCGATTTTTTCACCAATGGGGTGGGTGGGGTTGGTTTCAGGATGATTGAAGTGCATTTTACATACCGTGCATTTTATTTCTATTCTTATTACACTGGATTCCTATAAGGAGCACACAACTTAGATCCCTCCCATGAGCAGTTCACAGTGGGATTTTTGCTCCTATGAGAATCTACTATTGCTGCTGATTGACAGGAGGTAATAGGAAAGCTGTAAAAGCAGATGAAGCTTCCTTCTCTTGCTTACCCACTGTCCACTCTCCTTCTGCTGTGCAGTCTGCTTTCTGGATGGGGACCCCTGAGGTAGAGGTTAAATACCCTAGAAGAGGCTCTGCTCTCACAGAAGGCACCTGGTCCTGCCTACACCTCCCTGGTCCTGCGTAGATACGTGGCTTTCCCTTCAGAGTTTGCATTATTTTGTCCCATCTCAATCTCCATCCTTCCTTCCTTCCCACCTAGAGAATGGTTTCAGGTATGCTGCCCACTTTGAGGATCAGCCTCTCTCTCTCTGAAAGCCACCAACTCATGTCAGGCTGAGCTGTATTCCCCTTCTATCTGGATTCATAAATTACAGCAGGAAGAACCAAAGGCCGCATGGTTTACTTTCAAAACCATTTGTTACCTTGTCCTCCCTGTGTCCTATTTTTAAAATAGTGCTGTGTGGGGCTGGGCTGTCAATGTGGAGGTGATAAATGGAGCACAGGCTGAGAGAAGCAACCATCTGTTAGCGGTGTCTTAAAAATTGTCACCTTACCAGTCAAGGACTGTAGATTCTACACCCCCAGAGATTTGAGAGAGCTCTTAGTGCAGTTCCACATTGTAGGGATGGGAAACGGAAATGGAGAGGTTAAGTCACTTGCCTGAGATATGCACAGCTGGTTGGGACACAGCTGAGAACAGAATCTTGTTTCTCAACTTCTGATTTTTGCTCTTTTCTCTGCCTGTGCTGCAACTATGGAGACAGTGTGTAGTAAAAGGCACGTTTATTCCTATGTTCTGTTGCTCTGTAGTTATTATTTTTAATTAGAGGTCACCTCACCTTGGAAAAATGGTCTGGAAAAAGCAATAGAGTTGTGATGGAGGGTCTAAAGTGAAAGTTCAATATCTAAGCATTAAATCCCTTATTTCCCTTTGCTGACATTAGGTCTAATGACATACCACCCAATGCTATATTAAATCAGTGCCCAGAAATGATTTTTCAAAATTTCTATGTTTATAAAGTTCTTCTCCCTAATCTTATTACAATCTTATTTTTCTCTTTAGATTCTGGTAAATGGAACCATTTTTGCAAGAATGTCTCCAGGGCAAAAATCAAGCCTTGTTGAAGAATTTCAGAAATTAAAGTAGGTGGTATGACGTGATAAGAGAATGCATTTGTTATCTATTGCCCAGTAACAAGTTTTGCCAATCCTTAGGGGCTTAGAATGACACCGTTTATTATTTCCCATTTCTGTGGGTCAGGAATCCAAGTGTAGCTCAACTAAGTCCCTGGCTCAGGGTCTCTCACAAGCTGTCCTCGGGGGTCAGCCAGGACCACAGTCATCTCAGTGCTTCATGAGGGATGGATCCAACACAAGCTTTACTCACATGTCGGATGCATTCAGTTTCTTGTGGGCAGTTGCACTAAGAGCCTCAGTTTCTCACTGGCTGTTGGAAGAAGTCGATGTCAGTGCCTTGACACATGGGCCCTTACATAAGAAAGCTCATAACATGGCAGCTGGCTTTCATAAGAGTGAGCTAGCAAGAAGAAGCAGGGAGGGAGGGAAACAGGCGGGGGGGGGGAGAGAATGCTGTTTTTCATATCTTAATCTCAGAAGTGACAAGTGACCTCCCACCAGTTTTCTGCCTTCTCTTCATTAGAGGCAAGACACTAGGTCCAGCCCACATGCAAGGGAGTGGACTTCACAATACCATGAGTACAATACTGGGAGGTGAAGACCACTGAGGTCAATTCGGAAGCTGTGTACCCCTGACGGAATTCATTTTGTGGCCCATAAAGCATATCTTAGAAGAAGATCTCCTGCTTAGATGTGGAGAAAAGAAATTGTGTGTGTGTGTTTGTGGGAAGGGGTTGTATAACTCAGAATGGGAAAAATGGGAAACTGTGCATTATACCCTGAAGTTACCAGTCTGGTTCGTTAGGAAGTGTGAGCAATGTCCAGCCCTCTTGGCAAGAAGTGAAATGGCACCTGGCATGGATTAGATCTGGAGACCAAAGTCAAGGGAATGTCCTTCCTTATCTCACTCAGAGCCACAGCTGACCAAGACACAGCAGAGTGAAACTATTCTTTAATAGTTTAATAGAGAAGAGATCCACTCATTATGTGCTGGGGGTTTTACAGTTTCTGGCCTGCAGATTTTAAAAACAAGTAAAGTGAAATTTTAGATAATGGCTGATAGGTGAAAGCAGGAGACTTTTACCATTGTATTTTGTTGTCCAAACATTCATAAGGAAAGTCTCAAATACTGCCTATTAACTCAAATAATGTTTCAGGTTAACTAACCTGCATCACTCACATGGCCATTGCGTGGTATTGGCTGAAGAAAGTAATTTACCTGTCTCAAATCTCTGAGAAATGTTGTCAACTTAAATGCTTAGTTCTGAAAAGCTATATTGGCCTAAAGCAAAATTAACTGAGGAAGACACATGCTTCCTCAGTAGGAGCTGTCTTCTTAATTTCCCTGCTTTCCTTTTTGTACTTTTACGGTGAACAATGTGCATAAGGGTTCCTGGATTCTTTCTCTGAGTAGAAGATGAAGGATTTCTGGTGTGATATAGAGGGCAGACATGCATTTTCTGCGCTTGTTGGGAGGCATGACAAGTCCATGCAAATATTGACAGGGTGATTTTCATCTATACTCATCTAACATTAGGTCAAATCATATGAACTTCCCCACATTTGAGCATTTTTGACCTATGAAAATTATCCTTTCTTATGTTCTGCTTAATAATAAGAATATGCTGTGAGAAATTTACTTTTTCACCTTGTTGATTTTATGGTTGTTTTAATAGCACATGTTTGCAGTACATATTTACATTTCTTTTGTGGAGCTGGCTCATATATACAACACATTTAAATTTGTTTCATGGTCTTCTTTCTCCTTCCCTCTCCCTCTCTCCATCTCCTTCCTATTTAAGAAAGGTCTACCTTTCTATTTCCTATTATGTGTCTTTTATTTTTCTCTTTATTGATAATTTGAGTTCCCAGTTCTATCTGTTTTTGTAAAGAAGCCCCTGAATCTTAGATCATGCTGCCTTCAACCAAGACCTGTAATGCATTGTTTACTTGTAATAGAAGACAGATTGTGTCTTGCATAAGAAATTCCTTTCCCCTGGTAGCATCTTTAATTGTTAGCCTTGTATTTATATCTTATTTGCATATGCATCTGTTATAAATGGGGAGCATATTATTTCATTGTCATTCTGAGATGCATCAAGAAGATATGTATATGTCTTTAGTTATACCTGTTAAACTATATCCCGAATGTTTCTCATCCTGGTGCCTGAACTGTAAGCTCTGCTGGGAAATGCTGTAATGGTGACGGCATACTCTTAAACTTGGCCTTCATGGATATAATTAAATAGGACTTCTTTTGGAGTGTGCAATGACTGTCTTTGCCAATGTCCTTGGCGATATCAGTGCCATTTCATTGTGATTGATTGAAACAATTTAAATAATGCAATGGCTTTTTTCCTTTGGGATTAGGTCTCTTCACACCATTTTTCTTCAGCCTGGTTCCACATGAGTTCAGGACACATATACATGCTCACACACACACACACACACACACACGTACACAAAGCACACACATACCGTGTCTAAGTTAATTATGATGGAAACGATCCCAATGGGCTATTCAGCTATGAATATTTTGTGTCCTTTCCTCTGCAGTTACTATGTGGGCATGTGCGGAGATGGAGCCAACGACTGCGGGGTGAGTAGGAATGACTTCTGCTCATATGCGCAGCTCAGTGTCCCTGTTAAGGACCCCAAAGTCTCCTGGGGCCTGTCTCTTCATCCTTGCATGAGCCACTACCTGACCTCTTTGCAGAGCATACCCACCTCTGCCTGAATATGAGCTAGAAGTGGAGAGAAGTAAGTGAGATGAATCAATATAGCTGTTTTAGGCAACCCCTGGAATTATAAAGGCAGGGGCAGCACCACTGAGTTTCCTGTATTTTAGACCCAGAAGGGGCTCAACATGATGAGGTGGTTTCAGTCTCTTGTATTTTCAATCAGGGAATAGAAAGAATTAAGATGTGTCATGCATCCGTGTACAGGTGCCAACTCCTCGCACTGAATGTCACTATTACGCCCTGCAAATGTGGACTTAAAAAAAGGAAATGAAGTCTCTGGGAGGGAGATGAAGTGTTTTTGCCTGAAGGCAAACAGGTGATAAAGTCTGCGTGAAGGAAAAGTTTGAAATAGATCATAAAATTTTGAACTATGTGTAAATTGTATCGGTCTCTACCAAATTTATACTCTGGGGGTAATTTTTTAAAATTAGCTTTACCAGAAACTCTTGCAGTCAGTGAAATCCTAGACTATTCAGTTATTACATACTATAGCACAACCATAATTGAATGATTCTCATAAGATTTCTTATACACAATAGAATAATACCTGTTTTCAATTCTGCATTCTAATGATATAGTTGAAGCAACAGTTTACTTTGAGGATTATATGCATAAGGAAATTTTTAGTAGCTAATTGAGAAGAAGTGAAGAAGTGGTAGAACACTTGCCTCACATAGGCAAGGCCCTTAGTTCAATCCCCAATACCACAAAAGAAAAAAACATTGAAAAGACTGGGAAGATCTGGGTATCTGTTTTACTTTTTCTTTTAAGTATTTTCTTGAAAGTCTTGTGGAAACTATGTTCATACTTAGAGATTTATCATAAGTTCTTCTGTGTGGTTTCACGAGAAGACACTAGAGCTAGTTGTGTCTGTTCCTTAAAACCTAGAATGAACACACATTATTGTTAATTATATGGATTTAGAACAAAGGTATCAAACACTAAAGAAGGCATAGTCTGCTTCCCAAAGAGTTCGTTGCTTGAAGGGAGAGAGAATCATGCACGAAGCTAATTCTGACATATGGTAGATGATCTTAAATTATGCAATATAAACCAGCCGTGGTACTAGGTAGTCTGTATTTTATTGAACTACATAAATGTAAAATCTCATTTTATGCCCACACAATTCTTATAGGATTTGGGCCTTTCTGGTCTGTCTACTGACTGGTCTGCTCTCGGTTTTAGTCTTGATGAGAAAGAAATTACCCGCTATGTCAGTGAAGCAACATGTACCCCGCTGAGTGTGTGAACGTGTCATCCGATCTCTGTCTCCAGTGGTGATGCTTTATGCCCCTTTCAGCAGTTAGCTGGTTAACTAGTGCAGGCAGAGTAGAGAAAGGTGGAGACTAGCTCTCTTTCTCCATTTGTTGTGAAAACATCCTGAACTGAGATGGTGAAGGTGCTCAGACAGTATTCATCCAAATTCGGTCATTTTTAAATAGGCTTTTGACATGTAACCCCTCCCCCCAGCTAATACACGTGTGGAATGCACACACACACACACATACACACACATACACACACACTACACACACCACTGTTCTACCTCAGGAGCACTGTTTAGTTTGTGCCTCTTTCTCTGCTGACTATGGTAGGGAAGAGAGACTAGTCCAGATGGAGTGGCAACATGAATAGAGACCCAGAGATGCATGGGTACCATGTTATAATTCTGGAATAGAAGAACAGCCTCATGGTGATTGAGCAGTTAGAGAGAGGCCAGAAAAGTCCTGGGTATGACATGGCTGGGTCGTTCCAGGCTTTGAAAATGGCTCATGCAGGCATCTCGCTGTCAGAGCAGGAAGCATCGGTCGCATCCCCCTTCACCTCCAAAACCGCCAACATCGAGTGTGTGCCTCATCTAATCAGGTAAGCTGCTTCTTCCCTTCCACCCCACGGGCAGTGGCTCATTGTCTGGCCTTGCAAACAGGTGGAATTCAGCTCTGACTTAGTCCTGAGCCATGCAGGTAAGTGCTGTTGGAGCACCAATGGTGGCGGAGATAAGCACTCCTGGTTGTAAAAACCACCAAAAAGTGACTTTCGCTGAGCCCCAAAGAATAGGTGGGTATGTCGTGAAGACAGTTGAAAGCTTGATTTAATATTTAAACCCTGGTTGCTTTTCTTCTCCTGTCCTTTCTTTCATATGCTGGGTGCTTCCTGGAATATTTCCTTGAGGAGTTTGGGATGGGCAAGAAAGCAGAACAGGACCATTTATTAGATAGCTTCCTCCAATATTGTAGGTTTCCAAGATGAAAACTAGCAAATGCCCAAAACTTTTATATAAACAATACTAAAACTGATTAGGGAAGGGGAAGGAAGTAAGAAGACTTTATTTTCCCACTATAGAATCCTCACTCCACTCTCATTTCTGATCTTAGCTCTATTAGTATCATATAGTTAGCAATAAAACATTAGGTTTTATATTTTGCTATCAATCTATTTCCTTGTAACACTATATATTCCCCCTGTAGCATTTGGCGGCAGCAGTGTGGTCTGTGGTCAGGAAGTCATTGCCAAATTTTGAGTATTTACAGAAAAAACAACCATGAAATTGTACAGCACATCCCTTGGAGCATTACCATGAACAGGTTCCTGGCAGGAACTCGTTAGTCCTGAAATTCCACACCCTGACTTCATATAAACCAGGCAGCTTGACTCACCCATCGGAACCATCAAAGGCCACTACCTCCCCCATGCCCAAGGCAGCTCCACTTCTCAACTCCACATCCCTTCTTCTAAGGCAGAGTTGGTCCTTAGTATCAGTCACTGAGGCTCAGAAGCTCAGAATGCCTTCTCTAACTCTTTCCTTTCCTTGACCTATCACCAAACAGGCATTATGCCTTACCGATTTTTCTTTCTACAATCTCTCCAAGCCATTTCCTTACCATCTTTATTGCATTAACCTTGCTTTGTGTCATGGTGACTACATAATGGTAAGGTTTTTTTGTATATCCTTTTATTGGTACATTTTAGGTGTACAATATAATGACATTCATCATTGGAGATATGCACCTTTACATAATCTCTTGGTTCTTATTTTTTCCCCTTCCCCTGCCCTCCCTTAAACCCCTCCATCCCTCCCTCTTTACAAAGACTTTGTTTCCTTTTTTTCATTTTCTCATATTAATTCCATTCCCTTCTTTCCTTTCCCCTACCCCTCCCCATAATGATAGTTTTGATAGTATGATTTCCATTATCAATGCAACTCATGGAGCTCTTTTTAAATGTTGTGCTTAGAAATATGGTGAATAAAAAATATACATATATATATATATATGTATCACAACACAGAGAATCTTATACTTGGTGCATGTTGAGAGATGTTCAATAAATTTCCTTAAAATAAATTAATGTCCAGAAAATACAATAAATGTTCCAGCTGTGGGGTATAAGAATGCGAGCCAAGATGATTAGGACTTACATGCACAGAACGGAGGTAGGAAGGAATTCCAGGCGGAGGAATGGAAATGGCACATTTGGAAATAGAGTTGTGACTGCAGAGGCAGCTGAGGGACCAGTTAGCCGAACCGAGCAGGACTTCTCAGGTGGGAGCTCTGGGGGTAGAGCTGGAGAGCCAGGAGTGGAAGCGTACCTAGGGAGTTGGACCTCCTGGAAGTGCCACCAACTACCTGCCTGACCTTTCCAAACTACAGAACTTCGCAGCTTCCTCCTGCACGTGGCCCAGTGCATTTATGAATGCAGTATTCTGTTTTAGAACACAAATCATGATATAAATTTCTCTAGTAGCAGATGGCTTAGTAAGACTTCAGGGCAGAGAGCCTTTGCTTTTATATTTCACAATATCAGAAAAATCAGATGTGATTCAGCTCTGTTAGACTCACTCTACCCTTTGTTCTCTTTGACCCCTGCTCATTTCTGACTGAGAAAACACTTCAGGGGAGCAAGGAGATACAGTTTAAGTGCATAGGTGCAGACTCACAGGTTTGAGGCGTGATTCACTTGTTGTGTGGTTCAAGTCCCAGAGGGCAAGGTAGCATCTTACTCATTACTGTAGTAGGCATCGTGCCTTGCACTGCGCTCCGTACGCCAGAGCATTGGAAGGATGTGTGTGATATGTGTTAATAAACATGTGAGCTGCTCAAAATTCACAATCATGAAAAGTAGCAGCCGTTTCGGAGGACCATGGAAGCACTCTTTATCTTTTTACTTAGAGTGGGACTTTTTTTCACTTTCCTTCTCTCCTTGGAATCTGGGTGTCCTTATTTCCTGGAGGTACACACCACTGCAGAAAACGGATGAAATCACAATGTTTATGTCAGACTTGGGAGAACGATACAGGCTTCACATGCTTGCTCTTCTCAGCTTGTCTCCTGTCCCATTCTCTGCGTTGAAAATAAATGGCAGCGCCTCACAGCCTGGTGGAAAACATCTGCTCCCTGGCCCATCTCCCAGCCCAACTCTCTCATCTTGCCTGAGGCGCAGTGGTCAGTAGTTTGGCTCTGTTTTCCTTCTCCTGTCCCTGTTTAGTTGACACAGAGTCAGAACAGAGCAGGTGTCCAACTCAGTGGGAACAAGGAATGCATCATGTGTGGGTCCCTCTCACATAGATTCATTTCTTCCCTGACAAAAGCAAGCTGCAGGACCTTCCAACATTGCTACCTCACACTGTCTCCCTCCTGGCCTGCCACCACCCACTACCCAACAGAGCGCAGTTAAGAGAGTAACAGCTCACGTGGAATTTTTTAAAATGGGGACTCTCCACTTTCAAGGCTGCAGTTCTTACTATATTCTTGATCTCTTGATCTCCACACCAGCTCAGATTATTGCCCTAGGTTTTCCCTAGAATACCAAGGCTTTCCAAGGCCAGCAAGATCTATTCCATCTCAAATATCAGAGTCGCACTCACACTTCCAACAAAGTGAGAGCACCATCCTTTAGTTTGGTGTCTCTAAGGGCCTCTGAAACATACACAGCAATTTCCAGGAAGCAGGTATTGTTAAGACACAAGGAGTCACAATCAAGTCAATGCTGGACTTTTTGCACTCTACCATAGTGTTGTACTGTGTTTATAAAATACATGGTGGTCTTCTTACTTCAAGGAAAGGATTATGCCTGGTTCATTTTGCATTCTCCATGACACTTAGTGTAATGCTGCTACCTCATAAGCCCTGCATAAAAGTGAATCAAGAATCAATAAGGGAGGTAATGACTGAAGAAGAGAATGAGTGAATGAGTCATTAAATATGTAACTGAGAGGATGAATCAATGATTAAGTGAATGTGTATCAATGGGCTATTAAAATCAAACTCCTTTGGAAATATAAGAGACTAAGAGATGTGTTCTGTACATAACCAGATTTATTTATTTATTTATTTATTTATTTATTTATTTATTTATTTTTTTTTCAAACAGAGAAGGCCGTGCTGCTCTAGTTTCATCATTTGGGGTGTTTAAATACTTGACCATGTATGGAATAATCCAATTTGTTGCAACGTCACTGCTCTATTGGGTAGGAAACAAAATCTTTTCTTTCCAGTTCTAATTATATTTATAGCCAAGGCTTATTTTGGGGGGTGTGGCTTTGATACAGGATTTCGTGTCTTATAATAAATGAGATTTCTTGAATTAGGTGCCTACGTGCTTGAGAACCTGGTATAAGGGTGCCTGAAGTGTAGCAGCAGGAATAAGTAGATGTGGATTTGTTTTCTAGGCTGTTATTTTTCTCTGGATAACCTGAGACTCTTGACCTCTCCAAGACTGTTTTCTTCCCCTGGAGTATAAAGAGAGCTTTTGAGTAGCCTAAATATAACTCAACAGGAAGTGAATCAGTCTCCAACTGTGGAATATTTGTGGTAAAAGACTGAGAAAAGGTTAAAAGGAAGAGATTTGATTTTGAAGGACTAGAATGTTAAAAAGTCCTATACTGGAGATTTACTCCTGAACCTACCCACTTAAACAGATAGACATATAGTTAGAAAAGGATTTCCAGTATTTTAATACTGAAAAAAACCTCTTAAAATTAAATGATAATAAACATTTAATTCCATACTTACCGATTCATTGCTAGGATGGAATTAATTCAAATACTAGAAAATAGTGACTCAATCACATTGTATCCAATGAGGTGCTAAGGATGTTAGCTTAGTCATTTTCTTCCTGAATAGTGGAGAAAAATAATAGTTGCCTTCTAACTACTTTAAAAGGAATGTTGGAAATGATAAAAATGCAACCATGACAGAAGCCACACTTACCTTTACCTTTGTTTCTTTTTCAGCAACTACAACTCTTTGGGAATTACCAGTATCTCATGCAAGATATAGCTATTACTTTGACGGTCTGTTTAACAAGTAAGCTCTTTGGCAAAGCAAAGTGTTCATATTTATCTGTGAAAGTCTACAGATGCACAAACTAGAGCTTCTGAGAAAATGGAACCCTAATGGCTGAAACTTCATTGCCTATGAAATTTTTGAAAGTGGTGTTGGGAGTGGGTTGAAGTTGGAAGTCTCCAGACTTTTTGGTAAAATATCCTGTTAGGAAATAGGTCTTAGCCTCAAAAACTTATCAACATATTTAGTGTATTCGGGACTCTTTGTAGTTTGTTTCTTGTACATAGTAAAATGAATAAGAAATCCAAACAGGGATTTTTTTAAACCCAAAGATCACTTTCCATTATTCAGCTATGCTTTGTATTGACGTAAAACTAGGTTTTTGCTGGGTCTTTGACACTTGAGAACAAATGCTAACATTTTATCCTAGTGGAATTCTCTCAAAAGCAAGGTGTGGCTTACAGCAACCGTTGCTCATTTCCTTCCTTTGAGATGACACTGATAAAGTATTTCTGATCAAGGAACTCGGGGCTTGATACTAACTCTTAATAAGTGAGAAAGGTGACTGCCTCAACAGAAAATAAAGAAAAAGAATGGTATTGTCATCTCCTTTCCTTTGTCCAGCAATGGAGTGCTATGAAAAATAACAGATAAAACATCAGGCATTGCAGGATATTAATAACCTTGAGAATTTCATGTAGCATCTTAAAACATGAAACTGGTACTGAAGTCATTTATTACATCAACCCATTCACAGAATTTACCAGTACCATAGATGTAAGTAGTTTCAATTTTGATTATTAGGGTTGAGATGTCTCTTCATAACCTATTAAATATTTTTTACATGATATTAATATTAACATGACTGGATAATTTTGAATCAATGATATTGCTTCTCTTATGACTGAATAATTTTAAATCAATGATATTGCTTCTATGATGTTTGATACTTTTAAGCAATTTGCATGAGTTATTTGTGAATGATGCAGAAAAGCAAAAGGAGCACTAGGAATTTTCAAGAACTAACCCGTAGTGGCTTGGGAGTGATGTCATGGTTCTCCTTCACCTTGTCCCGTCTCTGTGACCTTTGGCAAGTCACTTAAGAAATAAATAATTTCCTAATGTGAAACATTTTTGTAGAGTTCTGGAGATCAGAAAAAATGGTGTCCATGGGGTATAAATTACAGTGCAAGATACACTAAGCACTCCTAGCAAGCTGAATGACCTCACAGTACACCTCTCTTCTGTCTTCTTTTGAGAAGACTGGTTAGCTGTGTAGACACTTACAAGGTATCAGAATGGACTCAGGTAGACTGGTGTCATTAGATACCCAAAAACACGAACATCAGTTTTAGTCTTGCCTCAGAATTGCTTTATGACCTTGAGCGAGGGTTCTAAGCTTTTGTACACTGAATACCTTGATATTGTTAATGGAGTTGACCCCCCTGCAGAGTGACCTATTTGACTGTGGCCCATGGTGCCAGCCTGTTGACACTCATGCCCCCGGTCACACTTGAATCACAATCGTCATTCAGCAGGGGCTCAGTGAGTGCTGGGATAACTCAGAGAAGGGCTGTACCATCTCTAGGCCTTGGTTGGAGTAGGTCAGAAAGACAATGTTCCATTAGAACGACCTTATCCAGTTACTAGTCAGAAATCCTGTAGCTGGTTGCATAAGTGGGATGAACTCTGAGGAGATTGGAGAAGAAGAGAGTAGAAGCTGGAAATGGGGTTTTTGTTTGTTCTTTGCCCTCTGATTTCAAATACTCTGTTTTCCTACCCTGCAGGCTCAGTCATCCCAAAAGCAGATCGTTTTCTGGTCAATTCCAGGAATTAAAATTATCTCATCTTTAGATGTGAAAAGTCCCGGTATCATAAATTAATATTCCACATTTGTATTTAATTCAAAGCTTTCCATCCCCTAGATCAAGCCTGATCTATGGCTTGGAGCAAGAGTGGGAGAGGAAGGAAGTGCCGTCTGAGTTCCCTCGTGCACACGCTCTCCACCCCTGCTTCAGAGAATAAGAACAAGAAGAGAGTGTTTGCTACTTAAGTGAGGGACTGTGGTTCTCTCCCATCAGAGGCCCTATATGGCAGGTGTCTAACTCAGGTGCTTTGCAGGGCTCACTGGTGAGTCCTTCAGAATCTCCCCGTGGACGGGTCTAGACGAAGGCTTCCTGACATGCGTACTGCTCTTCTCTCTGACCCCTCAGGAATATTTTCTGCAGTTGTCTCCAGATGGAACATACCTTAAACACTAGCAGGTCACACTGCTGGACACATTCCTTCCAGGAAAGCTCTGGCCTGGCTAATTTCCTTGGCTTCTACTTGACCTACCAGACTGGAGTTGTGCAGCTTGTTTTTGTTCCCTGCTTCCTTTTCTCTCCCCATGATTTCACAGTACAGAAGGAGTGACAAAAGCAAATGCTCCTCCCACAACCATCTCCAATCTCTCCTACAGTGGTTCTTCGACTTCCCCTCATTGGGTTATGGCAATGCTGAGAAGCAAATAACAGTTCATACTACTCCTAACAATTCCTTTTAAAGAATCCCTTAATAACCTCTGTACTTTTCCCTTATAGAGTCAGTACATAGATAATTGGGATGGGGGAGTCATGTATATAGTTGAAGGATGAATACGGATCTCACTTATAAGGTATGGTGGGGTATCACGATCATCTCTCTTCATACTAAGTTGGCACTTAGAATTCATTGTCCTTAAATATGAGACTTGACAAAACTCTTCACCTAACAGGAAAAACACAACTCAACACCCTGTTGCACTGATGTTCTTCCTCCATTCTGTGTTAGACATATACGTGCCCGGTGCATAGCAAAGCTGATGACTCAAGTTGGAGTTTAGGGAGGGACTTACATAGATGAAAGAGTGACACACAAGCTCATATTACTCAAGGGCAGAAAATACCAGATGCTTTGGAAATTCTGAGGAAAGAGAGATTGCTTCTGATAATCTTGAATGAGGAGGACCTAGCAATGAAGAAAGGGGAGAGAAATAGAGGTGACTTCATGGAAGAGTAGTATTCCCACTTACATAGGAAAGATGAATAGATCTCAAAATCTTTTCCTCAAAGGGCATTTCAAGGAAAAGGAAGCAGCATGAGCAAGGGTTGATGCATATAAGGTACGCATTTTTCAATTCGACCACATTCTAGGATATGTGAAAAGAAGCAGCAGGAGATAAGATTTGAAAAGGTGACCTGGGCCAGATCACAGAGTCTTGACTGCCAGGCTGAGATCTGTGCACATTTGTCTGCAGCCCTTGGGAATCACTGGCAATTAGATGTGATCACTGTCACACGACTCTCATCAAAGCTCCCCACTTTTTCAGGTAAAGGCTCAGTACTTGGAAAAGACAGTACTATCACATACTAAATTAATTTACTTATAAATACATACCTTGCCTGTTCCCGCAGATTTGAAGGCAGAAGGCAGCTAAAGAGATATAATACTTTAAGGAGAAAAATCAAGAAGAAAAACAAAATGAAGTCAGGAGGAAAGTCAATTAATTAGGAAAATGCATGTCCTGAAGTTCAATGTGACCCTAATCTGAGTAGCTGCCATCTTGAAGTTTTGTGCTAATGTCTCTGCTCTTTCATAAGAGTCACTTGAGCTAGATCAAGAAAGTAAAGGAGGAAAGCAATTACAAATATAATTGTCAAAAAAGAAAACCTGAGAATAGAAATGCTAAAGCACCTGGGCCTCAGGAAGAGTAGGGCACTAATGACCACAAAACTAGATCCCTTTCTTTATTTGCAAACAACCATCTTCACCCTCTCTTTTCTTTCTTCTCCATTCCTATAGTTTCAATCTGAGTTCTACTCATTCATCTTACAAATGTCCCCCCCCCCCCGACCCTACAGTGACACTGGATTGAGTCTCCATAGCCTTTCTGCTTGTCTTCCCATAGTTAATGAACTCAACCTCTCATTGTTCCATTTGCCAATGTTTGAGAGAGATAATTCATTGACTTAAATTGGGTGTAATGCCTACCTTTAGGCCATGATTTTTATGAATGAAGGAAGATTTGTATAATTCAACTTCATTTAGACCAAATACTCCAACACTTGGGAGGAGACAGTATCCAGAGAAGTAGGTGTGAGAGGAAATTTCCTGCTTACATAGATACATCTCTTTCTCAAATCCCATCAGTGCTTCCCTGAGCCCTCACCTTTTCCTGGCTGTGAATCCCCTAAAGAATCCGATGGAAGATATAGATCTTTTCACTTTGGAAGTCCCAGGCCACACACTCAGAATTTTGCATTTAGTTTTGGTGGGTTTATGGGCCCCTTGATGTTTGACTTACATGATTTGCAAGGTGCATACTATAAAGTAAATCATTCCTCCCAGGTAGCAGGCCCTCTGCTAGGTTTAGTGAGGGTCAGAAAGTGGAATGAGTCAAGGTTTCTTTCCCTTAGGAAGCTCACAGTCTGCTGAATGCATATGTAAATAACCAGACTGAATGCAAGACACCCCGCACTATAGCAGAAATAAGAATAATGTGCTATGGGGACTCAGAAGAGGGAATGATTGATTCAGAAGTTCTTCTGGCTACTGATAAATAGAGGTGCTATCCACACTGGTATTTGGGGGCTCCTCATTGCATTCTTCTCAGTGGAGGAAACCCATTGGGGTGCAGAATGCTGTAGAGCAAACACCATGGGGCTTTACAATCAGGCAGACTTGAGTCAATGCCAGAGGCTCCTGCAGTAAGTCTCTAGTCCCCACCTGCCCAGTGGGTGATGCAGGCCTGAGAAAAAAATACACTAAGAGACAGAACTAGGAGAGAGAAAGCGGGGTGCCAGGACGACCAATACTGGTGCACCCGACAAAGGCGGTGGCTGGTCCCAGGCACTGACTTTTATTGGCAATCAACTGGGGTAAAGGTGACCTGTGGTTTCTATGGCGATTAATGTAAACAAGGCTCATAAAGGACAAGACAAAGCATTCTCAAATTAGGAAGAGAATAGACAAAATATATGGTAGTAATGAAAACATTGTCCTTCTAGTCTGAAGGTTTTAGTTGTAGGAATGGAATTTGGGTTCAAGTTACTCTGACCTTGGCGCATAGGCTTCGGCCAGACTCACTTCTCTGAACAAGCCAGTTGTGGGGTTAACTCTTCTTAGCCTGTTTTGGGAATAATCAACATTATGGTCCCCTCCAAGTTAACATCATTATTCTGTCAGTTACTGAGGGTCTTCAGGCAAGGGACTCCACTTCTCAGAACCTCAGTTTCTTCTTTTGTACAATGTACCTTTTCTCCATTGCTTTTTAAGGAAATGCAGATAACATTCATGAAACACTTGGCACACGGTCTAGAACCTAATAGGGGTCCTAAGATGGTAATTATTTTTATTTTCACTTATGATTGTAAATACAGATTCTCTGTTAGAATTACTGGAAGTCTATAATGTGGAAAAAGCCAAAGTACTCTGTGTAAGGATATCAACTAGCTACCGCCCCATACTGTTGCATAGCAACACACCCCCTGAACTCAGCAGCTTATACCACCAAGCAGTTCTTCTCCCCTCCATGGGCCTGCAAGTTGACTGGCATTCAGCTGATCTAGGTTGCTCAGCTAAGCCACCCTACGTGGGGATGTAGATCATGCGATCTTGGGCAAGCTATGGGGTTTGTTTTGGGTCTGTTCTACATCTTTCCTTCCAGGGCCAGGGTGAATAGGCAGACAGGATGTACTCTTACTGAGAATCATAGAGAGCAAGGCAAGGGATGCAGGAATGCTACCCAATGTTAATAACCACCGTTAATATCTCTTTGGCCAGGATCACATAGTGAAGCCCAAACAACTCTAGCTCATGAAGCCAACAATTCAATCTAACACAGTTCTTGTATAAAAACAAACAAAACAGAAGGGCAGAAACTACAAAGTGAGCATGTGTGAGAAAGGAGACCAAAGCAGCAGAGGCCCGAGCTGTGATTATACCCTTGTCCGGGACTCACTGCTCCTTCCGGAGCCCTCAGACACACTGGCTTTGGATGCCGGAGTGGAGAGAGAACTCTGAGCACTGCAGCCCCTGCCTTGTGTGACCCAGGAGTACGGTCTCTTTGCACTCTCTTCAGCACTGACCACCGTCCACATCGTGAGCCCTTTCTTTGGGCCCAACCCAACCCAATGACTTCTGACACCATCTACCAAGAGTTAGGCCAAACACCACACACCAAGGACACAGCCTCTACAAAACTGCCTTCATTTTAGACATTATCCTTAAGTTTTGGGGTCCCTGTGTCACCTGCAAGTCTGACTAACTGGCTCCAAATTTAGGGATTCCCACTACTCCAAAGGTTCAATAATTTGCTACAATTCATGGAACTCAAAGAAGTGCTATACTTATGATTACAGTTTTGTTTTGAGCAAGAGGCTATAAATCAGAGCCAGTTAAAGGGAGAGACACTTGAAGTAAATTCTGGAGGGGCCCGATGTGACTTCTGTTGTCCTTTCCCTGTGGAGTCAGGATGCCTCACTGTCTTGACACACGGATACATGACAAAGTGCAGAGTCCTGCCAACCATGGAGGGAAACTGAGCTCCAGAGTCTACAGTTTTTACTGAGATTTCCTTATGCAAACAAGACTGATCGAACTGTTGGCCACAGGTTAAGTTAATCTCCACATTCCAATTCTCTTGGAGGTCAGGCTGAGACATGACTCAAAAGCTCAACCTTCCAATCACACAGTTGGCCTCTGGGGGTACGGACAGCCCCATTCCTGAGTAATATTGTTAATACAAATTCTTTTCAGATCCACCGTCATTCATCTTGGCATAAACTGTCAGGGACCGCCGTAAGAAAGAAAGAACAATACTCTTGTCACTCAGGAAATGTCAGGGCATTAGAAGAAGCATCACAGGAACTGGGAACAAAGTTCATTATTACACAATCTATCTGTGTCTTCAAATTCTTTGAAGGAAGAGGCAACGATCTTTTTACTCCGAGACTCCACATCCTCTAGCCCAGCACCTTGCTGAAAAAAACACTGATTAGACTGGAAACAGTAAAGTCATAGTGGTTGAGCTTTGGAATAAATGAATTGGAAAGGCTTTTGGATCCCATGTAAACCTTTCAACAAATTTGTTTTATACATAAAAAATGAAGACCCAGAGAGTTTACATGATTAGCCTAGCTTACACATTGAACAAAAGCAAGACCTACTTTAGAGTTTATTACCCCAAACTGGATACCAGCTCCCCACCACCCTTCCCCTACATGCATGAACACAAACCTAAGCATTCACATCCCACTTTCCCATTTATGTCAGAGAAATCAGAGGTAAACTGTGAAAAGGGGAGAGGTGGCAGGTAGGGAGACAAGAACTGAAACGTGACTATTTGATGTGCGTCTTTAAATGTGATGTTTCTAATTCTAACCTCTTTGTGCTCCTTTCTTGCTCTGTCCTGAGAAGTTACATTTTTACTTTTGCCCTCTTGCTAGAATATGTAGGATAGTTTTCCTTTCTGAAATTGATGGGATAATTCTCCAGCAATATTGCCCCTTGGTTCAAACATGTTCTAAAATGTTTATGCTAGAATATGTAGGATTATTCATCTTTTGAAAGTTGCTTTTTAATTGGCCATTTCAATCCCTTTCAATTAAAATTGAAAAGTAAATCCTAAAATCAAAAGTATAATATATTTTCACACTGTTAAAAGAAGTAAGATGTTTTAGTTTTTCCCCCTAACAACAGAATGTATACTGGCAGTCCCCCATTTACATCCAAATCCAGGAAGGAACACACCTCTAGCAGCTATCACAATTTCTGCCAGACTGCAAGGAGCAGAGAATGCTGGTTGAATGACTAATCAAATTCTTCCTATGCATTTCCCAGCATAGGAAGACAGGTCTACCTAGGTGCCTGCCTGTTCATCTCATCCTAACTCTGCATTCCCTCAACACTGTGAGGTAACGTGAGTGCTTTTTATGCCATTTCAGGGATCATCTTCCTCTTTTACACACCATCCTTGGTCATCTGGTTAGAGACAAAGTATTTGGACCAGGTGATGTGGTAAATATATATTAATTGCAGGGCTTTGTAGCCCATTACTTTTCATTTCTGAAGGAGAAGCTATAGGATGGAAGAGACAAAGTTGTTAGAATCGGATATGCAACTAAGTAATGTGCTTATGTAGCCATCAATGATCACTTCATGTTTGCTCAGTCTGTATCCTAAGGCAAGACTCAAGTAAGACTTAAATACAGTAATACGCGCCTCAGTCTTCTATTCTGAACAATGAAATGCTAAAGGGCAAAATGCATTTGTCTTTCAGTGAGTTCAACTGATGCCTACCCACAGCTGGCTCCCTATCGACCCGCAGGGGAGCTCCTTTCACCCCCTTTGCTGCTTTCCATCTTCCTCAATTCCTGTTTCACCTGCATCGTGCAGGTGTGCGCCTTTCTCTATGTGAAGCAGCAGCCTTGGTATTGTGAGGTCTACCTGTACAGGTGAGTTCATTTTCATAGTTTTCCTTTCTGAAATTGATAAGGTAGTTCTCCAGCAATACTGCCCAACTTGGTTCGAACTTGTTCTAAAATGTTTATTAACAAAAATTGTATCTTCACACTGCAAAACATTAATGATAAAGCAGAACGCATTGGGTAGAGTGCTGGGATGAGCCATGTGGAATAGGTAGGAGGAGATCTGTCTCACTGTTGATGTGCAGATCTAACAGCTGTGTGAATGTTGTCATTATATAGACCATGAGTTGGTAGTCATTTCTGGTAGAAAGCAAGACAGTGTATGTCTTAGGTTTTCTGAGCTGCATGATCTCTGATGCAACTCGTCAACAGTGTGAAAAGGACCCATAGACAACATGTAAATAAGTATCTTTATGTTCCAATAAAACTGTATTTACAAAAACAGGTAGGAGTTGGATTTGACCTGTAGATTTTACCATTTACTAGACCCTGGTAAAGACATACAAAAAAGAGTCATTGCTTAGATTATTTGGAGTTTTTCAAATGAGTGTTAAAATTAAAATATTAGTGGATGATCATTGTTCTGACTGAATTAAAACACTAATCTCAGGACAAGTATTTTTTACCTCCAGGGCTTTAATTTCCTTAACGATAAATCAGAGATAAAATGAAGAAAACTATGTGATAAATTCTCAAACTTTATTTTTTTCTGGGGAAGCCACCCTGACTCCAAAAGAAAAGGCAAGAAAAGAGCTGCTGCTTTTGAAATAGGGGATGCATAAATTCCCCTCATGCCACTGACATCCTCAAAGCCTAAGAACTGGGAGGAATAAATGAAACCCAGGCTGAAAAGAATGGATTGATGTCTAAGATTGTCATTTAGATCACAAATCCAGTAGTTCAAGTATTGCTTGGAATGTAGAATCCCATTTAGTTTCAAAACCAGCTTTCTCCCCACATTGCAGTGCATATGTTCAAAGAAAGCCTATTCTGACTGAAAAATAGGAGACAAGGTCATGTAGCCCAAGGGGATGGACAGGAAACCAGGGCAGTCCTGCTCTGTCCCTAAGTTGCTGCATAATACTAGCCCTAAACTTATCCGCCATACAAGCAGATAGAACTAGCAACTTTTTGTTGCTAAACTCTGTCATTGAGGGCATCTCTGTCCATCTTTCTGCAAGGATGTGACTACTGATTGCTGGTTTCATTAATCCATTTAGCAAACATTAACTGAAGCACTGTAGGAAAGCACATCTGGCACCTAAGGAGCCCAGGATAATAAGAATTAAATCTTGCATTTGGATTCTCAATTGGAAAATGAATCTGATCCATATACCATCCTAATTAATTACTAAATTTCAAGCAAGAAACCTATGAAGATTTTAAGCATGAAAATTAGGTTTGTATTGTAGGTTTCATCATAAAAAAAAGTACATTGCAAATAGATTAATCAGGCCTGGGAAAGCCCAGTTCTTAAAAAAGTATTTTTCTGAGTAACTGTTATGTGATCCCATTGTGTAAAGTACCACAATGTACATTTAAGTCAAACAAAAATAACAACAAAAATCAAAAGAAAAATCTCATACTCAACTTGCATCTCACAGGTGGGAAATAAGTCAAGAAAATAATTGCAAAACAATGAGCCACAGAAGGCAGAATGAGGCCCATTAGATTCACTTCCCAGAAAAAGCAATTTTAATATGGTGCAGTTTGAAGGATAACTATTACTTCAATTAATGGAAATAGCATGTCTACCTCAACAAATCTGCAAATTGTGGTATTTTAGGAACAGAGAATAATCCCGTATATCAGGAGTGTAAGGGAGCATGAGAAGAGTGACAAAAGACCAGAAAGGTAGATTAAGACTGGAACTGAAGGCCTTCTAGGTCATCTGATAAATTGGAGCTTAACTTATATATCTTACAGGGTGTGTAGAAAGATTTTCCTAAATAAGGAGAAAGGATTAGAGTGCAGACTCAAACTCAGCACACAAGTTAGGCTTACCTTAGTGATGAAAGAAAACACACACACACACACACAAAGACACACACGAAGACATACACACAATTTCAATTCACATGGTAGATTTACTCTGAATTGAAAAGAATTCCAGAGAATATTCTCATCCAAGCCCTTTCACGATAGATTACTTGCTGTAAATGAAGTGGCAAAGAACAATCTTGACTTCCTCTGAATTTCATTTCTGCTTCATCATTCCAAGACGTGAACAAAATATGTCTCAGTCATCACCAACTGGAACAAGTGGAAAGCTGAAGCCCCATAGTAGTGATTCAACTTTTTTCCCCCATCATGGATAAAAATTGAATTTAAAACATCTTATAAATACCGGCAATTCTTTTGTAGTGAGTGCTTTCTGACCAACCAAAGTAATTTCTCGACTGATGTGAGTTTGGGAAGAAACTGGACTGGAAATGCTACTCTGGTTCCTGGCTCCATTTTAAGTTTCGAGGGCACTACACTGTGGCCCATCACTACCATCAACTGCATCACGATAGCATTTATCTTTTCTAAGGGCAAGCCTTTTCGAAAAGCCATCTATACCAACTGTAAGTATATGAAGATTGTTTTCTTTTAAAATATTTTTTTTGTTCCTCCCATCCCAGAACTGCAACTCCCCTGTGAAGCAAGAAACAGTTGCATTACTCCAGCGAAATTATGGAATGAAACGGTCACCAGTATTAGAATCCAAGAGCAGAAACTTGGCTATTTTTAATAAGTACCGACATTATATTCTTCAGTCACATGAATCCTGAACTATTGAGTCACCAAGATCCATTTTAAACACAAACGTATATTTTATAAAATGCTTTTAATCAGTCCAATGACAAATGATTCTCTTTGTAATGTCATGACATCGAGAAAGTTACCTTAACCCTTCTGAGCCCTTATTTCCTCCTATGCAGACCAGGAGTGTCGCAGAACATGGAGAAGTAAATGAGGCATTTTATGGTAAGGGCCTGTAGATAGGGGATCTGGCACTTACAATGTGCGTTCAAGAATTCTTGTTTACGTTGGAGTATATTCATTTTAGTGAAGTGAGAACAAAAGCAAGCAACAACAGAATACAAAACTAAACCAAAACCTCTATGAAACATCTACCAAGACCTTTAGGCAGGAAGCTGGAAAATGTGTCCCATTGCAAAAGACAGGGGCAATTTTGAGAGTGAAGGCAGACACCATTACTGACTATACCAGGCTTTGGCAAGAAATGTTGGGCGAAGTAGGATGTGGTCACTCTGTCTACCATGCAGTTGGCTCCAGTATTTCAGGATTCTTAACAATGCCGTGAAAAAGTTGCTTATATAAATCATGTCCACACAATCTCTGATTTCCATAGAGTAACTAAGGTCAATTCAGTGCAAGCATATGCATCTGTTACAGCTTTTGGTTCACAATTGACATTTCATCCAGAAACTTCATACCAACTGTCACTTCTATCAGTTCTTTTTGAGAGGCTTTGCTTCATAACAACATATCACAAATAAGATATAAAAAGTACTATACTAATGCAGGTGTGGTGGGAGATGACTGTATTCTCAGCTTCTTGGGAAGCTGAAATAGGAGGATCACAAGTTCAAGCCCAGCCTAGGTAGCTTAGCAAGACTCTGTCTCAAAAATAAAATAAATAAATAAAAAAAAATAAACAAATTAGTAAAAATAAAAGGTCTGGGGATGTAGCTATGCAGTGAATGCACCTGGCTTAGATCAATCATCAATTAATCAAATAAAGAAATTTTTTGCTGATCTGATAAGACTTTTAAAAAATGATATCTTTTAAAGCTTTTATTTGTGTTTTTTGATTTTCATTTTCAGTGAGGATAAGCCTATTTTCATATTATTTG
Organism: Heterocephalus glaber; assembly: GCF_053883595.1. Lineage (NCBI taxonomy): Eukaryota > Metazoa > Chordata > Mammalia > Rodentia > Bathyergidae > Heterocephalus > Heterocephalus glaber. The sequence continues at coordinate 62,561,433 of NW_028258324.1, forward strand.
TCCTTTTGTGAATTATCCATGTGTATTTTTAAATTTATTTTTATTTGATCACTTATTTTCCTTATTTATATGACTTGTTTATTATTCCTTTATGTTTTTTTCTTTGTCCTTATGCACAGAAAATTTTTTCTAATTACAAAATAGAATAGATTATTGCTTATTTAGTTCTAAATTTTTATTTTAATGCCTTTAAAAATAGCTCATGGTATAGTTTATGGTAGGGGTCAAATTGTTTTATCAACCTGTTTTTCCAGGAGATATGTTTTAGCTGTTGAGTATTTAACATTCCTTTCATTCATTCATTCCTCAATTGAGCATAATATTGATACAGGAGAAATATAACTCCCAACGTGCTAGGTGTCAGATATGTTGAGTTCATATCCTCTGAAATCAAAGAATGAATTCCAAGGAATAAAGGAGATTAAGAGTAAGAAAGATGTACGGAGAGCTAGCTCCTGAGAGGCAGGAGAGGTCCAGAAAGTGGGTTTCCCCAGAGGCCATTTCTCCAAGAATGCTTTATAGAGCAAAATCACGAGATGGGTACAATTTAGGGCAAACTATAATCAACCAATAAGATTACACGTATAGCTGCTTAGCTAGTATTGAGCCAATAGGGAAGCAGGCCATGTAGCGAGGGTATATGGAAAGAACAAAGGCATTTTTAGGAAGGGATAGGTCTGGATACTCTGGTCAGCCAGCTGGGTGACTGATGTCCATTTGAACTTTACTGGACGGGGTGATACCACTTACGGTATAATCTCAAGCTATTGCTTATCCCTCGGACAGGCATGTAGGCCTGGTCATTCCATCTTTATCTTGAAGCCTGGCCTTCAACAGATGTGCCTCCAGGTACAGTTGTGATGTGTTCTCATCTTCTGCACTGACTTTTAAGGACCTATTCCTGTCTGACTGCTCTTAATTTATCTAACTTAGCTATGTACAATTATATCAGTTTAATCATGCCTATATTCATATATAATTGTGGTTTTCTTATAATGTACATTATAAAGCTTATATGTTACATTCATATATGTTATGCATTTATATATCATTGATATGCTAGCCTAGTCTTGATCTACCACTGTAGTTAAACAAATTACAGTCTTATAAGTTTTTATTTAATGATTAGCAAGACTGTGTACTCTCATTTCTCTTCATTTTTCTGAATTTCTTACTTTTCTTTTCTGCAATTTTTTTCCCCCGGATAAATACTAAAATAAAATTTCAGACTTTTAAAAAGGTCCTTTGAGATTTTGGTACATTGAGAAGAATTCATATGTTTACACAATTTAGTCTTTCCATTTAGGAGTAGGTGATGTCTTCCCATTTATTCATGCTTTCTTTTATGTCTCCTGATAAATACATGTAGTTTCCCCCATTAAGAGAGCTGTACATTTACTTAGAAATTAATGTTATATGTTTTATATATTTTTATCATGAATGACTTTTTCCTATTATTTTTTGTAACTGGTTATCACTACTATGTAGGAAAGTGTAATGTTCTTTACATTTATTTTCTATCCTGAATCATTTCTGTACTTTGGTATTAACCCTTGAGTCCTGAGTGTTCTAGAAAGATAGTTTTTAGTAATTGAAAGTAGTAATGTTCCATCATTCTTTCCAGGAGATAAAATGTACATCTTTATATCTATAGTAGTATCTAGTCTAGAATTTCTAGAAAAATGTTAAATAATTGTGGAGGTAGCAGGTAGCTCTACTTCACAATAGAAATACTGCAAGTAGTCTTTACTCACAAGTATGACTTTGAATATTGGTACAAGGCAACCTATATCAGGTAATGAAATTCCCCTCTAGTTCAGTTAATCAAGAATGTATTTTATATCAGGATAGGAGATATATTTCATGGAATACCTCCTCATCATCATGACTTTTTTTTTGTCTCTTTTGCTCTATTACTAGAATGTGTTATATTTTTAAACTTATTATTAAATCATCTTTATATTCATGGGCAAATCTTATATATGGTGAACTATAATTTAAGTTAAATTTTATAGGTTTTTAAAATCTGCATTTCATATGTGATTAGTCTGAAGCTTTTTGTGTCAGGTTTTGTTAGTTTTGGGGATTAGATTTGAAAACTCTTTGACTTTTTCTTTCCACTATAAATATATTATAGGTAAGAAAGGTCTTTTTCTTGAAAATTTATAAGAAGCCACTAGTAAATTAATCTAGTTGCAAATCATTCATTTGAAATAAATTTTTAAGGTTTCACTTAGGTTATCCTCTTTTTAACCTTTTTTGTTTTTGAAATAACTTTTTTGCCCACTCAAAACTAGTGCACTGGCGTTATCAACCCTTAAATTAGAATTTTGAGTGGTATTTACTTATGATCTTAAATGCCTTATGCAGCTCAGTGTCTTCTCACTTTAATGATGTTTAGATGTGTTGTTTTTCATTTATTTTTACCTGAAATATAAGTTTTACTAGTTCTTTAAAAATAACTAGCTCTCAGATTTCATAATTCTGTATGTTTTCTATTTTCCAATTTATTATTTTGTTTTTCTTTGAATTTTTTAAATGTTTGAGTCAGCATTACAATTCATGCATTTCTTTCATTCTCATAAAATTAGAAAAGCATCTAAGGCCAATAATGGTAGTTTTATTACATTCTTTATGGTTTCCACATATCTCTAATTATAACAAAATTTCCTTCTCTTGCAGTACTTTTCAGAATCATGATTCTTAGTTGTTAAAAAAGAGGGGCTTTGTTTTAACTTTCCTACTATTTTTCTTAATAGTCCACAAGTACACGCTTGATTTCCTTGTTAACTCCACAGATTTTTAGAAGTTTCTTGTACATTGGGAGGGATTTTTTCATTTAAACGTAGTCAATGATATCTATTTTTATTGTGATGATTGGCTCTGAAATGTCTGCTTTTGCATCTTTTTACACTCATGGTATCCATTCTGAATCCTAATTTTATAAAGAAGTCATAGACAGAAAAGTAGACTCCCGTTTCTAAGTTAGAAATGTACACTTTCTCTATTAAATCAGTGTCAGCAATTATATTATTTAAATTCTCTCTGTTCTTAATTATTTTGGCATGGCTGTTTTGTAGAAGGATTTAGAAGCATCTTAAGACTCCCTCTAGTTTTCTTATAAACTTCTTGAATTGCTCACCTTTTTTCTAAATGTTGATATGTTTGAAAATACCCTTGGTATTTTAAGGTACTTAATAATTAAGACTTTGGTTTATATTTTAAAGTTAATGTATTGGTCCTTACCTTATTTTAAATTGCAAGTGTATTTTACAAGGAGAGCATAGTCACCAGCTCATACTTTATTAGTAGCTGAAAAGTACTCTTATACACACTGAGTGAATTTGAGTAGTTGCATCGTAGTGCCTTGAAGGTTGAAAGGAAACTGAATCCTTATACCAAACATACCTGATAATCCTAACTGAAAAAAGGTTTACAAACAAATATTCTAACAAGCATCACTGAACAATTCATGCACTCTCAAGATTATAAGTCAAAAGATTTTGGAACTTCTTTTTTTGTTTTTTTTTGGTACCGGGGATCGAACTTGGGACCTTGCACTTGTGAGGCAGGCGCCGGAACCACTGAGCTAAATCCCCGGCCCCATGTTTTTGGAACTTCTAAGATACAGTATGAAAATCATTTTGTTTTGAAATAGCAGAAAAAAAACCTTTGTCCTTCTTATCAGCCTTTGGCAGAGGCTCAACTTTTTGATGACAAGATACAGAAAAGACATAGATTTAATTTCTCTACAGAAGCAAGTGTGAATAGTCACTGACCCTTTCCTTATTTGAAAACACAAGCTTGGCTTGCACAGGACTTGCCTTCCTAAATTCACTGCATGGAGAAAGCCCACTCTTCCCGGTTTCCTTATTGGTAGCTCCTAACCAGGGAGGGGAAACACCTTCTTCAAGTCTCCATTGCGTTTTCAACCAACATTGACCCAAAGAAGAGAGGCAGCTTCAGAGTCCTTAGACTATGGACAAAGGGGTGCACAAAGCATCAGGCCAGTTGCTAGTGAGGATCAGTCCTTAGGCAGGATGCACATTTGAGGCATCCTCTTCTTCCCAGCTTCTGGGTCTCTGGGACTCTCAAACAATGAAGTAAATGAAAAAACCACACAGCCATCCGCTGGGATTTTCTTTTTGCCCTCCTGGCCAGATTGCCTTATTTTAGGAGCTGCAGTTCCCATTTCTCTCCTCTCTGCCTCACATCTGTTCCAGACAAGCCTGGCCATTCCTCTGACAGGCGCAGCACCAAGCTCTGATCACAGAGTGAGGCATGGATGGACATTGAGTATGGGCACAGGTACCCAAGGGTGGAAACAAAAGTTTAGTGGCTTCAGGAACCAGAGCCTGCTGCACAGAAGCAGTTGCCTTTGATTTCCGGTTGGTACAGAAATCAAGATGGGGCAGAGAAAGCACTGGTAGATCACCAACACTGGAATAAAAGAGATCAAAAAAGTATCAGGAAAAAAGACCTAGTTGTTGATTGTTTTTCTGTATAGCTTATGAGGATTGTAAGAATCATCGACATCACAGTCATGATGATTAAATTCCAGTGTTTTGGCCTGAAGGTGATAATCTTATCAGAAATATTTCTAAGGCACCATTTACAAAATGCTCTACTGAAAGCTCCAACAGAGGAGTGGGAGGACTTGGCAAGCATAAAAGCAGTGATTTGGGCATGGCCATCTCAGGAAGTTTATCTCCCCAAAGTAAAGGAACGTGGGCAGTTTGCAAAGAAGGGTTCTGGCAAATGCACATGATAGTGCCTCACTTATTTTTTTCAAGTCAGAATCTCTGAGACTCAAATACAAAACCATTTTCAAGTGGTCACAGCCTAGTTGATAGATAAATGAAGATCATGTAAAGTGAATATGCTATATACCATATAAAATAAAATTTGTAAAGATGGACTAGGGAGTCTCTGAAAACAAAATGATTATTTGGACCAGGGGTCATTAAGTGGAAAAAAATGGAAACGTGCCAAGAGAGGAAAAACAGTGTCTACTCAGGGTGTTTTGTAAGCAAGGGCTCAGAGGCTGAGAGCTGGGTCTCGGTGGGAGTGGGGGGTATTGTGGGTGTGGGTATGGGTATGCAACTTTCCTGTTGCACATAGGAAGAGCCTGCAGAGATCAGTTTAGAAAGAAGGAGCTTGTGGAAGGCTTAGAGTGACAATCATGGACCCTTGGGCTTTATTCTCCTGACAGCAATGAATGAGATGCGGAAGGCTGATCGTCCCAACCATATACCAAGTGCTAGATAGGTGGCGATAATGTAGTAAGGTCTTTCTGGTGGCCAGTCAGGTGGTCAGCACAGGATGTCCCAGCCCCTGGAATCCTCAGCAAGGTAACTCCCTTATGGAACTTACTACAATGCATTTCATGAACAGACTTCTACAGTCAGCCCTATAAGGAAAGATTTTAAGATATCACCTTCATTTCATAAGTGTTAGGACATATTGTAAAACATATGAAGATACATTAAAACATCTGAAGTTATATCCAATATTTACCCAACAAAGATAACTGATTCTGCATTGTGTGCCAAATTATATGAAACATTCTCTTAGCATCTAAAAATAATATTTGATATTTCTTCAGATATATTTTCGTTTCTGCTGATATCTGCCTTGGGCCTGACAATTTTCATTCTGTTTTCTGATTTTCAAGATATATACCAAGGGATGGAGGTAAGTGTTATTTATTTGTACCTCTCATATGATTTAATGTGCCCTGGATCATATTCATTATCCATTATAATTTGCAAGTTGATTGTTGCCATCATCTCTCCAATCACTAAATATTTTTGAACACATTCAATCTTCATTTGTCAACTAAATATTTTTAAAGATTACTTTCTTTCATTTTTTAGCTTTTTCATTTTTTATCAACATGTGTTTGAGATAGGTAATAATCACATTAGCTTGGGAAATCAATGCCTATTGTGTACATGTCACATCTCCATCATGTTTACTCCCCCTCCCGCCTCCCTCCTCTTTCCCAGCTTCCCCAGGTCCCCTCCCGATCTCCACAGTCTACATTCCTGTCTGCCACCCTCTCTCTTTTATATTGTTTTTTAAACTATTTGTAGTTTGAGTCTCTGGTATCAGAGAAACCATGCAGTATTTAACCTTCTGTGTCTGATTTATTTCACTTAGCATTATGTCTGACTGCTAAATATATTTCTATTAACCAGAAAAGTAAATAACGTTCCTGAGTCTTACATATGCCTTCACATCATTACTATCATTATTTAAGTGCATTTATCTTGTTGACACTTGAAATATTGTGTTTAGATACCTTATTCTGTTATATTAATGGAGTACAGGTAGTGCATGAATACGATACTTCTCCAAGTCTAACTTTTTAAAGCATGTAGTGAAAGTTCTTTAGTAATGGAGCTGTAGAGGAAAGAAAAAGTGGACTTATAGGCCAGTCATGCTTTGTCAGACTTTGAGTACATGGACTTTTAAGTCAGTGAACATCATTTGATCCAAGCCAAGATATACAGTTAAAATTAAATTCATGATGAAGTTATTGAACCCATTCTTGTACCCAGTATGATGAGAGTATAAAAGGAAGGGAAAGATTCACTCCTGAATTTCTGGCACACTTTTGTTGTGAAGATGAGTTGCACTGAGGTGGAACAAAGGTGTGGCCATCAGATGCCAACTGTGCTTGAAGACAGTGTAAAGCTGGATGCAGGAAGGACAAGGGAAGGAGTTGTCACCGGGGACTGTGGCTGCATGGGGACCTCAGGGAGGGGACGCACCTTATTCAGGGTGCAAAAGCATGGGCTGGATGTTGCTGGGCAGGAGGTGGGGCTGCTCCAGACCAAGAAGACGACCTCAGCACAATCAGAGAGGGGCCGAGAGAACCTCTTTGTCCTCGCAATGTAAAGAATGTAGGTGGCAGGAATAAAAATCAAAAGCAAGGCTTGCTTCACAGATGGGCTAGAAGATTCGCTAAAGTTGAGGCGGTAGGCTGTGGAGTATGAGGACCAGCAAGGAAGAACAAAGGAAGGCATGGATGGACCAAGGAAGCTAGAAGTTTGGACTTGGAGCTGGGGGCCGAAGGAAATCATTGCAGGTTTTTCAGAAGGGCATTTTAGATGGATCAATTAAGTGATGACAGGAGGACTCTACGTGAGAGCAGAGAGGCCACGGAGCCATAAGCAGCTTGGAAATGAAAGCTCAAATTGTCATTCATTTGCCAAACATGATGGAGCTCCACAGCATGCTTGGTGCCTGGGTCACAAGCTTGAATGTAATGCCATCACTGCTCTCAAGTAGTTCAGAGACTAAGAGGGGAGACTGGTGTGAAAGTCAGCAATGCCACTGAAGCACCTTCCAAGCCAAAGCCTGCAGAAGAGCTCGCCACTGTGGTGGCAGCAGTGACATTTTAGTACTCTGGGTCCTCCACCTAGAGCTGGTCTGCCTTCTCCAGACAAATTGCTACCCAGGGAGCTGCATTTTACACCTCCACTTGGGGAAAAATAATCCGATATTAACTCAAAATAAGCCACATCGGGGTAGGGACGATAAGTTAGAGTGAACATTTGGACACTACTGAGGGCTCTGTGGTTAAAGATCTCCAGGCAGCTGAGACTCACAATAGTCATCCATACAGTTCTGCTCTGTGGGGTCAGAAATGGGGCTAGGCAACTACCCTTCTAATATGAATGCAGCCATGGAAAGCCATGGCTCCCACATCTTTTAAATCAGGGTATTCGGTGATCAATGCTTACATACTCTTTAATCTTTAAAGAGGGAGTTAGACTTTCCTAAAGCCATTAGTTTTAGAACCAGAAACATTTATTCTAAACATATTTACCAACTGTTTCCCTTTTGGATTTTACCCATACGCCAATTTCTCTGAAAAAAAAAAAAAAAAAGAATTCCAAGTTGATTGTTTTGGGAGAACTAGATGCAATAAAATTAGTGGACGAAGGATTTGATCTTAAACCTCCCCTATGTGTAAAGGGTAAAGTGAATGGAGATATAGGAGCTCCTAAGTGTCCTCTGTCTCACATGGCCTCCCTGACACCATGCTCCCTACACACACTGTCAGGTCGTGGAGGGAGTACAGCCCAGGAGGGATCCATTCTCCTCTGGGTTCTGGCTCTGCATTTATTTATTGGCTTTGACTCAGTCCCTGGGTAGGGCACTGACCTTTACTTTTCTCATCTTAAAGTAGAAAAGTAAGGCCCATGCTCCAGACTCAGAGAGTTATTACAAATATATAAATTAAATAAGATAATCAATACGTGCTCGTTTCGAAGTGGAAGATATGCCAAGTGTAATGGTGGTGTAATTCTTCCTCAACAGTTCATCCCAACCGTAACGTCATGGAGAGCTTCAATTTTGGTAGCAGGCTTTGTCCACTTCTGTGTGGCTTTCTTTGTAGAAGTAAGTACTTTCTGCATACATCTTATTATTTTCCTGGGGAAATAAACCAATAAAAATTCTCAGTCCAACGGATGCTCACTTTTTAGAGCAAATATTTTGATTTGCCTCAAATGTTAACTATTAAAGGTTTTTAAAAACTGCATGTTTCTACTTGGGGAAAATTACCTAGAGATAGATTGAAAATGTTTTGAAAGCTGCTTAAAAATGTTCCTGGTATCTTCTGCACGGAAAGCAAAACATCAGATTCACTTTCGTTTTGGCTTCCATGAAGGGATTGTATTGTGCTTCTCTAATGTTCTCAATACTTGGATGAGACCAGGTGACTCTGCAGCTAGAAAATTCAGTAGACCTTTCGGAGTGACAAGCAGTCTTCAGGAGAGTCCCCAGTTAGGAGAGAAGGGAAACTGCTGCTCACACCCCAATTCCTATCCGGAGTCTGCTGCACACCATTCCTATTCTACTCAGGGTCACTGAATGATTCCACTTACTCGGTGAAAGGTTCAGGTGCTCCTTTTTAAAGAAAAAAGTAAAAAAAAAAAAAAAAATCAAAGACTCATATAATATAAGTAACTCCATAGGGAAAAGAGATCAATCGAACTTTAGACTATAGATCTAAAATATCTCACATACAACAAGCATAAAATGTATCATATTTTAATTTAGGAATTCCATTTTGAGACTATTTAAAGAAATAACCCAAAGGAAATAGGAAAAAATACCCTACAGATAGGAGGATATTTATCTTAGTATTATCAGTGGTGGCAAAGTAAAATACTCAATGTAAGCCCTGTATTGAAATATACAGCAACTTTAAAAAATGCTATTCACTCTTTAACATGATTATCAAGAAGACTGTAGCTGTGTTCTTGCCACAATAAAACTTTGAAAAATATCACTGGTATATAAAAATTATGTATGACAGAAATTCTAATATATACAAAAGTAGAACACAAAATCAGACAGATTCTATTATTATAAATGTGTAAGAATTACATAAGCATGTGAACATGGAGGAAAGGAGATTCAAGAATTGAAAACAAGACCCATTTACCTGCTAGAATCCATCCATTTATTTAAAAAGCATTTATTTGATATCTTGTAGATGGCAGGTGGCAAGTAGCAGGAATAATAGGCTTGGTTTTTTTTCCTTTTCTTTTTATTGAGTACATTATTGTTATTATTTCAGTCTGGCAGAAAAGAATTCTAAGTAAATCACTAGCCAGCGTTCAACTAGGAAATCTGTAGAGATGTAAAGCTGGAAGCTTTGGGCAGATTTTTGTGAGCAGACACAGCCGCTGGCTTCTTGTGGGAAGAATCAGGGGACATGAGGGAGAAGTATGGAGAACTGGGGTACACAAGTTGCCCTGAGCCACCTGGCTGCAGGGGAACCTGAAGAGCTTGACTTTTTCCTATCTCATTTTCCAGGATGGCATTCTTCAAAACCGAGAGCTCTGGCTCTTCATCAAGAAAGAATTTGGATTCTACTCAAAAAGTCCATACAGAAAGTGGCAAAAAAAACTGGCAGAAGACACTACCTGGCCTCCCACAAACAAGACAATTTATTCAGGAGATGGATTCTTTGTCAACAGAGGCTACGAAAGCCCTAAACAGGTCCCCAAAGAAAAACTCAAATTGGGAGGCCAAACCACAGAGCAGCATTTCTGGACAAGACTGTAGTCAGAATTGTTGTTGCATGCATCTCACAGCATCATCTTTTTTCCTCCAAATTAGAGCATTGTGGAGAGGTGAGGCTAGCACATCCTTATCTCTTCTTTCTCTCTCTGAACAACCAAAAACCCTTTTCTTGGCGTAGTGAATCTTGCAGCAAAGGACCTTGAATTTATCTGTTTTGACTCTGTCTTTCACTATTGAAAGAAAATGTGCATCTCTTGGATTATCATTGTTAATAAACCTTATATTGCATTATGTACAATGCATAGCTCTTAAGGTGATGAAATTAGAAGTATGAACATCATAGAAGAAAGGAAAATCAAGGAAACACTTGGTCTTTGATCATTTTATCAATATATCAAAAGTCACAAGTTTTCTTAAATTTTACATATGTTTCAGAGCAACATTTATGTACATATCTTTTCTTAAGGTCATTAAATTCCTGATTTTTCCCTGATGTCATAGGGTTCTAGTGTAGAAATAAGAATTAATGTTTACTTTAGAAAATTGAATCCCACCTATATTGTGAGCCAGAGTTGTGTGGAAGTGGACAACGAGAGAGTTTGTGTTAGTTGCAAATAATCCTGGCGTGGGCATAGTTAATATCTATCCAACTACACCAAAGGTTAGCATCTCCCAAAGCACATTGTTTTGGGCCCAGTGAGCAGAAAATCCAGAATAATTCACAAAGATAATGAAATATACTGTGAAAATGTGCTTTTCACTTTAAAAACTATGGCTTTTAAAATTTTCTTTTTATTATTGATGCATGAAAACCTTCTAACACTAAAATCTGGCCAGAACTGAATATTGTTCATCTATTTTTTAAAAAAATGTCAGCGAAGGGAACCATAATGTTTGTATCTACAGTATGACAGTTGCAGGCTACTAGAAAACTTTGTGTCTAATCTCATTTTTTAAGTATCCAAATAATCTTAAGTACATTGTAGAGTATAGAAAGGACAGTCCTTTTACAAATATATTCTCTACACTGCTACCTTTACCTACTTTCCTCACTGTGAACATAAGAGGAAATTTTTTCCTGGTAAACATTTAAGACTACCCACTGGGTTTTCTTAGAATAATATATTTAATTTTGGTAATTTAACAGATTTTCAACATCATGGAGTTTGTGACATTATCCTACACATCTGTGACTGTCTTCTGGAGTGGAGCATCCAGAATTCTCTTAAAGGTTGAGGCCCTCAGGAGGTTTTTGGTTCCTAATTCTACTTAGTCTCCCATTGGCCAGTGGCATAATTGGCCATGGCCAGATCTCTTGCTTGGGATTAAGATTTGCTCTCTGTCGGGATTCTTTATTGAAGAGCAAGTGCACCAATTCACATGTATTAATAGTAAAACTTTTTAAAAAGCACACATGGGCTGAGGATTTAGCTCAGTGGAGCCAACACTGCCTCACAAGTGCAAGGTCCTGAGTTCGATCCCCAGTACTGGAAAAAAAAAAATACACCTGGAAAAAGGTAATACATTATGTTGCCGTTGGTTCTATCCTAATTTGACAGTTCTAGGAAACTGCTTATTGGCTATTACTTGAGAACTGGGTATAAAGGAGCAGTGAGGGTCTGAATTTGGAATAAAAACAAAAGGGTAATTTTGAATCTTGGTACCTGGGAGGAGACACTCACATCTTCCTAGAAGACCAGTGAAAGAAAAGAGACTTTGGGGATTATCCAGAGTTGGCTTCATAAGAAAGGGAAGGAGTTGTTGAGAATGAAAAAGGGGAGATCAATAGAGTCTCTGTTAGCTGGGTCTATGCCACACAGCCCCTTCTGTTATACTGTGCTTAACCCTGCAATTAGCATGTAGACTATCCAGGCCTTGGATAAAATTTCAATCAGTTGACTAGGTCTAAGACTTTCACTGAATCTTCTGTTTACTTTTATCTACCATGTTCTAGTTCCCTCATCACACTCTGCCCCCAGATTTACTGGAATGTTTCCTTTATTTCACACCATGCTTTTGGTAGTGGAACAGGAAGGGTGTGATTGACTAGGAGTGTGCTTCGTGGGGAATGTCACAATGTTCCATGTGATCTTGGTGCAAAGACAACTGGCCCACTTTCCCTTACCTGCTTCCACCAAGAATTCCACTGGAGTGATACTAAAAAATCATTTACTTTAACACATAATCAGTAAAATGCAAGTATAAAAGCATGACACTCCTTGACTTAGCATAAAAAAGCTAAAAAAAAATGTGGGGTGGGATAGAATTTTCTAAATATGACATTTTCAACCAATATTTAATGATCTCTTGCCAAGGTAAAAAGGTCAAACCCAGAAATACTTCAAAATCTAAAGGGAAAACAGAACTCTGTAGAAATAACAGCCCATGCCACTCATGGCCTCTCATCTACTCCTGAAAAGCAAGTAGATCCAGGGAAATCACTGGATCTGCACCTTTAGAGAACAAAGTACCTCTTTCCCTCCTCTGCCATCCCCCATCTATGCAGGTGCAGGAAGAGGAGGTACCCATCCCATGGTTTGTAACTCAGGTTCTTTCAGCTGTCTAACTAAACACTCTACTTCAGTTTCATTTTTGACAAGAAAAGGAATATGAATTTAGGTGTCAACTCTAACAATTCAGAGCTCTTAACATTCCTTTCAAAACCATATATAAATGATTCTCCACTCCTTTGGCAAATAACCACCCTTAGGGAAAATGAAAACAATATTTATAGTAGAAGACAAAATGTGATGCAATTTTGTTAAGATCCTCTGCTGGTTTGCTAAAAAGGCTACTGCTTCTTTTTATTCAAGCTGCCACAGCAAATCTATGCAAGTAGGGAAAAAAAAGTTCTTTGGCTCAATGATAATATCAGTAAGCAATTTATTAAAGATCATGCCATCCATCATCAGAAAGTGGAACAATAATGATGCATTGAAAATAAGTAATCATTCCAGGGTTTTTTTTTCCTCTTTGCAAATTCCTTCAGTTCCAATATCTCTTCGATAAATTGTTAACAGTATTTTGTTCTTTGTCCTTTTGGAAAAAAGCCCAGGGAGGGGAAGGTACTAACAACAGCTGTCACCAGTCCAATAGTACTTACTGCTCGGTTGGCCTAAAAGGAAACAAGAAGCAAAAACCACATTTTATTCTTAAAACATCTCAGTGTCTTAAATGAAGTACTATTTTGTTTCCTAAACTGAAGATTTGTCTTAATATATTCACTATTTAAAGTTCAATGCCAAATCAAAATTCTGTATGAAGATAAAGAAATTAAATTATAATTTTTATAATTATATGCAAGATACAGATAAATACAGATAAGCTTGTATTCCTCATATTTTTAAAGCTCCTGAAAGCTATGCAGTTACTAATCATCACAGGATATCAGTGAGAGAGGTAGCAGGACTCCTGCTTTGCAGCATTTGAAGGTTAGAAAGGATTTGCTGGAGGATGTACCGCCAAAATGGTTAGAGATAAGCTGAGTCCTCTGAAACTCATCTTGTTCCTATGTCCCCCTCGGGTCCTGAAAATGCACTTTCGTTGGGTCTATACCAAGGTGCTCATTGTGAGTATGTGTGAGTGTGTGTGTGTGTGTGTGTGTGTGTGTGTGTGTGGTATGTGCTTTTGTGTTTTACTAAAGAAGTAAAATAGTTCAGGGAGGAGATCTGGGCTAAATACCCATACACTCTTATTTGGTTGACACAATTTCCATTCTAATAAACAAACTTTACAAAACGTCAATGCTGATGTTAACTATCACGTCAAATTAATTTCTCATAGAGACAACATAAAATAAACCACTCTCAAACTCAATTGTCCGTAAAGGAGTTCAGAGAGTTATAGCTTTAAGGGGATTAATCACCACAATGAGGGAGCTAATGAATATTCATGGTTTTCACAGCCCTCAACCTGATATTGCCTTCCACCACATGGGTTTGAGTGCAATTTTATGACCCAAAGGTCACATTCAGATATTTCAGAATCATCAGGTATTCTGAAAACAGCACTGCTTCTCTGGGACTCAAGGATCGGGGCTTTCAAATACAGCAAAACATTTTCCTCAGATGGCTGGGGACCAGTCCAATAGCTGGCACCTGACCCCTGCTACATCTGAGCATGCCCTCAGTCTGTGGCACAGACTTCCGCCCCGGAGCCTGGCACCACACGTGATGGCAGTGCAGTGCTCCCTGTCTAACTGCTGCTTGCCTGGAAGGTGGAGATAGGAAAAAAACAGGGCCAGGAAACAGACACATGGGAGGAGCATTTGCAGCTTGGATTCACTGCCTTACATGATTTTGCAGCCCACAGGAAAAAGGTCCACACTGAGACTGCCTGCCTCTGCTCCAGCCACCAGCTGCTGGGGGGAATGCTATTACTGAACAACCTGGCCTCAGCCCTGACAAAGCCTACTTTAGTTTATAATTTTACTTTTGTATTTATTTGATTTATTAATTTTAATTAATCCACTATCTAAATTATTCCCCAAGGGGAGAATCAGAATTCAAGGTAGCATGGAGCTACCGACAAAGCATACTGGGGAGAGAAAAGGAGGTACAGAGGTACAGAGGTGCGGAATGTTGGACAAGATTCCAAAGAGGGGGCTAAGTTGATACTTCATGGGGACCAGGATTCTAAACCAAGCCCAACTCTAGTACAATTCCAGGTAGCTGCTGAGATCCACAAGTGGGCCCATACAGGCAAACAATGGGGCAGGCAACAAAAACCCGGAAATTCAATAAGTGTCTTTAAACAGAAGTGTCACGTGCTGGCAGAGTAGAGGCCTAGGGGAATTTCAGGACGGTGGGGGTAGGATGGCCCCAGCTAGGTGCAAGGTGTACTGAGTAGGTATTTTTCAGCCTCTAGAAAAATTACAGAAATGTCATAAGTAGAGGAGGCTTGGGAGGAGGGGATGAGCAGCTCGATCCCAAGCCCGAAGTACCTGGGATTGCAGAGCAGACATCATTCCAGCAGAGCATTGAACTGTCCCAAACCCCAACTACTCATTTAATTCAAGTCTCATTCTAGATCACAAAATCCCATGTAACTGGGACAATCCCTCCGAGTCCCCTGTAATGAGATCTGACTTGCAGGACTGTGACAGGCCAGGATGTTCTCGGTGAGCCAGTAGACACAGGAGCTTTTAGCAGGTGACTTACTTAAGATGATAAAGTCCCCCAAATCTGACTCTGCATTCTTTAACTTTTGGATGATTTTATGTCTATGGAGCGCAATAAAGGCTTCATTCCGAGGCTCTGTTCATGCCCAGCAAAACATTAGCTGAATCTGGAGAGCCTGTGTACAGATACCTGCAGGGTTGATCAAAAACTTTTTCCCTTAGGCTTGAAGGCAGCTGTGGTGCATGGAAGCACAGGCAGGGTGTATTCGTGTGTTGGCTTGTTCAGGCATATTCAAAATTGTTACCATCTCATACAAACCTAGACACATCTTGATGACTTGTCTGTACTCTAACAATAAGAAAACATTATTTTTATATATTTCGAAAAGTACAGAAAGGATAAGCCACGAACTGGAAGAAAACATTTGTGGAAGATAAATCGGATAAAGGACTGTTATCCACAAGATGCAAAGAACTCTAAAAAATTCAACAGGAAGATGAAAAATGCAATAGAAAGAAGGAAAAAAAATCAAGAGACAACATCACTAAAGATGATATAAGAAAAGGAAAAAATGGAAACAAAGTCTTTGTGAATAGGGAGAGGTGCAGGGGTTGAAGGGAGGGCAGGGGAATGGGGAAAGAAAATAAGAACCAAGATACAACATGTAAAGATACAAATTCCCAATAATGAATGTCAGCATATTGAATACCTAAAATGTACCAATAAATTAATGAAAGAAAGATGATATGCAGAGGACAAATAAGCATATAAGAAGATGCCCAATACCACATATAACTAGGTAACTGCAAACTAAAACAATAAGACATCTCAATATGCCTATCAAAATAGCTTATATCCAAAATATGGACAGCATCAAATGCTGGCTAGTATGTGGACCAGCAGAAACTCTCATTTGTTACCCATAGGAAGGCATAATGTTACGGCATCCAAAGGCTACATACTACCTGATTTCAATTCTATGACATTGTAGAAAAGGCTAAACTATAGAGATAGCAACCCCCGCCCCCCCCCAAAACCCCAAACAAACAAACAAAAACTCAGTGGTTGCCAGGATATGGAGTAAGGAAAGGATAGATATAAGGAGGATAAAATTTGAGTGCATGGAGACTATGATACTATAATGGTGAATATATATCATTTTAAATTTGTCCAAACTCACGGAATATACAACACACAGAGTGAATCATAATGTAAAACCATGGACTTTGATGATGATTTGTCGAAGTTAGTTCATCAATTTTAAGAAATATAGCACACTGATGTTATATTGATGGTAGAGGATATTATATGCTTATATGGAGGGGAGAAAACTGTACTATCTCCTCCATTTTGCTGTGATCCTAAAACTTGCTTTACAAGTTATCTTTTAACTTCTAAAAATACAGAAAAGCACCAAGAAATTAAAAGATGGAACCAAATCTTTCCATCCTTCTAATCATTTCTATGCATTTATAACTTTTTAAATTGGAGATATACATAGCCATTTCTCAAGAAAACATTTTCAAGCCTAATTTCCCAAAGCCTTAAGGGAACCTCCCAAAATGAATGAATCCAATACTAGCTATTAATTAGTAGTAATACATTAGTTTACTGATAAGTAACCTTAGTTCTGTTGTTTGTTTTTTTTGAGCCTAATGAAGATTCATAAAATTCCAAATATACTGTAATTGAAAAAATATCCATTGTAGGCATGCTGCATATGAAAATGAGGAAATTATAAAGCAGTATGCTGAAGGAGACCTCAAATGTCTTCTATAACCTTTAAAACAACCTCAATGTACAGAGTAGAACACAGAAAAATAGTGTGCCCAAGATCACTCAGCAGGTAAGTAGTGAAGCTAATGTCAACAAAATCTGGGGCTTAGGTAGGTTCTTAAGGCTGTTGCAACAACATCATCATCAGAAGAGGTAGGAGGCAAGTTCTACCTTGTGGTTCGTACAAGTATGGTACAAGTTCTACCATGATTATCTTTCCTGGATCTGGAGTCTGGATTTAGAAGGTGAAAGATAGTGAATAACAAGTTAGAGTCAAAGCAAGAAGATAAATTTAACCTATTTTTAATTTAGCAAATGTTTTTTATTGAAGTATGAATAACATGCAAAAGGCTGCAGACATTTAATATAAACAACTTGGTGTGTTTGGGGATAGGCATACACCCATACAATCCTCATCACAATAAGTGTTCAAAAACTTATTCATCACCTCCAAAAGTTTCCTCCCACCACTTCTGTTGGGTTTTTTTTCTTTTGTAGTAATTTTGTTTTGTTTTCTGTGCTTTTTTTCTTTTCCTTTTGTGTTACGGACACTTCATCTAATATGTATTCTTTCAGCAAAATTTAAGGTACATACCACAATATTGTTGACATGCTAGATCTCCAAACTGATTTATCTTGTGTAACTGATGTTTATACCTTTGACCAATACCTCTCCATTTTATAATCCTTAAATAAATAAATAATAAAACACTGCTGGGTGCAGTGAAAAACTTTGTCATTAGAAAAGAAGTGGGATGGTGCCTACTTCCTGGCTGTATCACTAGTTTCCAATGCAAAGGTAAGGAGAAATTTTTGTGTAGCCTCTGTGTTCTAGGTCAGAAGCAATTTATTGTTATGTATGAGTAAAACATTCATTACATTAATGTGTTTCTTAGTGACAATGAATTTCCAGTTAAATTATTTCCTAGTGATAGCACCAAATGTATACTTTCTTTCACTATGTATTAGCTCCCATTTCCTCAAGCTTTTTTGAGAAGTACTGAACCTCACTGCTGAGACTAAAAGTTTATATACTAGATCCACATTTCAAAAATTCTGGAAGTCTTGAATAAATTTGAGTTTTCAAAATATTATTAAAATTTTATGGTGTTATTCTCCTAATTTAAAAAAAATTTATAGGTTAACAATTCCATTAATTTTATTAGCTATAAAAATTTTATTAGCTATGAAATTACTTTTGATATTTTAATTTTAAAAATTAACATGTTCTATGTATTTTGGATGAAGAGGATTTCGTCAGATAGTAGTTTTATATATTCATTCTGTTATATCACCTTGATAAATCTGCAGCTTAAAACATCAATGATGGAATTGGATTGGTGGAACAACAGGTAAGGTAAGGGCAAGTGAAGTAAGCATGCAGTTAGTTGAGAATCTGGTCTACTGCAAAATGCTGATAAGAACAGTTGTATAGTACATTTGTGATGCACTATAAAGTCAATTAATCCATTCAAATTCATCCAAAAGCACAATTAATGAAAAGATCTACTTAAAAACACAACATTGCATTGAAAACATTTCATTGCAAGGAAACAGAAAATATATACAAACCCAGCAGGATATGCCATCATTTGGCCTCTGTCCACTACTAGAAAAGAATCTCAGGTTGACAGTCTATGTTACTGGCAAATGAACTCCCATTCAAAAAAGTCAACATCCTTTTTAGCTTATTCTCTTCAGTACCTGTGGTTACTGATTTGAGTTTGCTGTATGGCAGGGTAACAGGAACATTTTCAAGAAGAGAAGGCAATAAAACTGCCAGAAAGCTGTGCCTTGGTTCTATTTCAAATCCCCAAGGTGAATTTCTAGCCCCAAACTAAGTGTATCCACATTGGTCAGTCACTTGCTGTACAAACTTGAACAACTCAATCTCCTTCTTTATCCTTCAGTTTTTCATATTTTCGTGTTACTTTCATTTTGTTTGAGTCCAGAAAACCTTACTATAGCTTACAGTTACGGCCGCCTCAAGGTAAGAGAATACTGTGCCCCCTAAAGCAAACTGACCTGTTCCGAGACTCCTTCTCCATAGCGAAGCAAAGTCACAAAATGCTCACAGTTGTTATCTAGGATGTCATACGGCACCTCCCATCCGATGACAAACTCTGACCGCTGAATGACTTCCTCCACCGGAAGAGGGGGGTACATGTCATCGTATTTATTATTTATTCTGTATGTGTCATTTCCCACAACATCCTTCAACAGCTGCATCTTCACCAGGGCCTTTGTGCTGAACACAGACTTGGCGCTTGTGAAAGTTGAAGGGATGCCATCTACAGGGAGAATTCTGGTCAGCGAGGGTTAGTGTCCCAGCCCAGTGAGCTCCAATGCCATTGAAAGACTTCTGAGACGCTGGGATGCTTAAATCTAGCTCTGGTCTTTATGTATCCTCAAAAGGAAGCCCACTTAATCTCATTATTCATAAGCACTCATTCTGCAAATGTTATCAGTACTATTCAACAATGTATAAGTGTGAATTTGGGAAAAGCTCTAAAACTTTGTGATCGTCTCATAGAATAAACTGGGCGAGAACCTTCGACCTGTTCTTGGGAAACAAGTTGTCTGTAGATTAGTGTGAGTATAAGAGATCTTTTGTATGTGTTTCTAGCACATTGCAGATAGGATTACTGCTCTCTTTTTCTATGATGCAGTTCTTTCTTAGCATCTGACCAAGATGCATGTGAACAGCATCTCACAGTTAGGTGACTCATGCGAGGAAAAGTCTCTACATAACCAGCATTTAAAAATATTTTTTCTTTTAGTAACTATCTTAGTCACTTTCTTGTCAATGGGACACAATATCCACCAGCCACAACTTAAAGGAGAGGTTCATTTTGGCTCAGGTTTTCAGTCTACAGTCAGCTGACTCCAAGGCAGAAGCAGCATGCAAAAGACTCCAAGCCCATGCAGAAGAAGGCTGCTCATGTCGTTGCAGTCAGGGACAGGAGAGGGAGATAAACACTTCCAGGTCACACCCCAGTGACTTGCCTCAAAATGGGCCCAACTTCCTGACATTCGGCTATAGATTCATCAGTGGACTCACCTACTGATGAGGATAGTACCCCGTGATCCAGTCACCTTCCAAACTTAAGAACCTTTTTGGGGACACCCCAGCTCTAAACCATAACAGTAATGACTAAAAGCAAAGGTTTTTGTTACTCTTTTGTGTATCATCTTTCCAATGGAGCAGAGTTTTCCAGTTAGCATCACAGATGGAAAGTTCTTATGCATTCCAAACATATCTATCCTAGTCAGAATTGCTAAACCTTTTAAAAAATTATATAAAACTAGGAGGAAACATGAAGGAATTGACCACAGAGAAGTAAACTGGCTTGAAAAATATCACAGTGATTAACAATAGAGAGAAATTAAATTTCAATCTACAGGATCAAAGCTCAAAACTTGAAACTCACTCATAGAGGAGGAGGAAGCAGGAATATGGAGTTTCACAGTGGGAACTAGGAAGATAGCACTATCTTCCAGTTGTAAAAACTGCAGGCACAATGTAGATGAACAAGTGCTTTCTCAAATGTTACTTTCTTTTGAATTTTTACTGAATACTTAATTTCAAGATTTCAAGGACAGTGCCTACCTATTACAACCTTCTAAGCTTTCTCTAGGCTGATTCTCTAAACTTCTCCAAACTTTTCCCACAAGCCAGTTCCAAAGGCTTCTGAACCATATAGTTAGCTATAGGCACATCAACTTGTCTAGTACCAATTTTTTGTATTAGTCAGCTTTCTTATTGCTAGACAAAATATCAGATACCCACAGTTTAAAGGTAGAATGGTTTGTTGTGGTCCAGAGTTTCAGAAGGTTCAGTTCATGGTTGGCTGACTGCAGGGCAGGAACATCATGGCAGAAGGACATGGTGATTTATTTTTTCCACATTGCTTATCTCCCTTTTAACACTCACTTTGGTAATTTTTTCTTGGTTCTCTCTCTATACTAAAATATAAATTTCACTATGGAAGGAAATTTCTATGAACCCCTAGTCCTAAAAGAGTGTTCAGTACATCCTAGGTAACATATCAAAAGGTATTGAATGAATCAAATCATCATCTGAGTAATCTATAAGGATATCAAACTTACTCATGTATGTGGCAAATATCTTCTCCAGCAGGACATTAGTTTTTATTTTAATTGTGATTTTTAAGTATAAAGATTTTAAATTTTAACATTAATTGGCCTTTGTGATTTCTTGGATGATACTTCAGTCTTATCTCCTCTAAACCTAGATTCACTTGATCTATCTACTTTCCACATTTTATTTTTGTTTTATTTTGTCCGTTATTTCTTCTTATTTTGAGAAAACTTTAAACTTCCAGGAGCAACTGGCAACAGGCCTTACCTGTAGGAGCCACGTTGATTACATAACCATCACCCAAGTACAGGGCCCAGTGCTGATAGCCAGGACGGAACACTTCAATCAAGTCCCCTGGGTAGGGGTTTCCAGGGTAAGTCAAAGTGAAGCAGTCATTAAATGCCATCTGCAGTGACAGACACAACAATCAGCTGTACAACTGGCTGTAAGAGAATCAGGTTTTATTCAGATCATTTTCTTTATTAGTATATGCTTGTAGCGCGTGATATTTGCATTCCTTGTGTGGAGTTGGTACATGTACACAACACGTAGAAATTCCTTTTTTCATCCCCTTTCCCCCTCTTTCCTCTCCATTCCCTCCTTCTCTTGATTCCTTTACCCTTTGAGAAAGGTCTCTCTCCCTATCTCCTATTATTTATCTTTTATTTTGCTCATTTATAATTTGGGTTTCTCCTATAAGGGAAAGCATGTGATATTAAAGCTTGTGTGTCTGATAATTCACTTAACAAGACTTATACAGAATCAGAGGGATATGAACTTGATTGAGACCACCTTCCATATTACTTAGGCTCATGTCACTTTTCTTCTCTTTGAATGATTCCAACACTGAATTATGTGTGCACAATTAGACAAATCCAAAACAAATTTGTCACCTTTTCATTAATTCTCTGTAGTAGTGCTTTTCTCATCCTCATCATTTTCAGCAGATCAAGCATTTTATAATTATTTAAATCTCAAAATTCATGGTTAATCTAACATACATAAAATTTCAAAAATATTAAATATTAAAATATGTCCTGTTTATCATAGAGGGAAAATGAAAGGAAAGTAAATGTGTAAGATACTTCTGTTTTATTACATAAATGCTCAGTACAGGTCTAACTAAAAGATATCATACTATGTCTATATGCTTACACTTAATTAGCATAAAAATGCCAGGATTCAAGAACATGAGCTCATAGGCTACTTAGTAAAATCAAGGAGTAGAGGTATGGGTAGATGCTAATATTATGTGAACATGAAGATTCTTCAAAAACATATCTTGTATTATAAAACTTACTTTGTAGTTTAATTTTAAACAGAGATAGGTTCCAAGCACAGATGGATATCCAGCCAGATATTCAGGCAAATGTTGGATATGGGACATTTCTCTCTTGTTCAGCAATGTGCTGTGTATTGTAGCATGTCTAAATATTCTGGCTTCCATCCACTAAATATCAGTAGATACCCTTTGCCGTTGTAACAATCACAAATGCCACCTTGGACTTTCACCATTCCACTTTCTGCCTCATTTATTTTCTGATTCCTCACTTACTGATTCTAGAATATTTCAAGGTAGTCATTGGTAGAACTGGGATAATTTGGAGTTGGGGGAGTCCGTCACATGGATGAGTATGTTGGAACATTCAAAGTTGGTGAGATCTTCTTCCCTCCTAAACCAACACTCTTCAGAAAGAACATATAAGTCCTTGACAGTTGATTTTTATGAGATTACACTTTCTACATGTGGAATAGAAGTAGAATAATTCACCCAGTGAAAGTTATATACATTTATCCACAATCAAAGGGAGGTTTAATGTTATGTGCGTGCTGAATTGCTAATTGACAACAGGGTAGTTCTCATCATCTCACTGTGATGCAGATATGCATGCTCATTTACAAAATAAATCCAAGTGCCAGAAATGGAATCTTTCAAATTATCTAAATTATGATTATAATAGCATAGGCTAAGGACTTGGGAATACAACTTTTATTTTTCTGGCACTTTAAAAGTCTTTTTTTTGCAACATTTCATAATGGAAGGGTGTTTTCCCAAGTATTTGTATGCCATCTGTTGAAAAGCTTCAATCATCACACTGTCACAGAATCGTGGCCAAATGTAAGCTGTCCATCTGTTGAAAAATAACTATTAAAACAACTTTATGGAAACCATTAACTCTAACCACCCTCTCAAAGATGTCTGAGTCATACTAATACGGCAGCTCACAATTTGGCCACATGAGTACTCAAAGGAAAAAGAGATAATACACTGTGATGTAAACAAACACATTTTCCATGAATCGGAACCAACAAGAACACACAGCTGTCTACTGGGATCTGAGACCTATTATAGTCATGCATATAAAAATAACCAACTTCTGAACAGGCAACACTTTGAAATTTATCATTTTTTCAGATGTACTATCTCAATTAACCCTATTTAACTAAAGAAATAAAGACCCTCACAACTTTTTGAGTTTATTATCCCATTTTACAGATAAAAAGCTATGGTATGCCATCTTTTAGAAAATATACTCCTAAGCCCCTATATCCTAAAATAGAAATGGAAAATAATTGGGCAGGCATTAATATGTGAGCTCTTCTCTCAGTCTTCTACTTGATACGTGTCAGTGCTGTACCTTTGGGTAAGGCCCTTGTTTCGATGATAGGCATAAAAATATAGGGTTATTTGATATCTCAAAAAACTGTTGAAAGTAACCCTTTGCAAACTGCCTAAAAGTCAATGCAAATGCTTTGTGAAAACTAGTAAAGCCGGACAGGTGATGGTGAGAGAAAACTGGTTATCTGTAAAGCTTGAGGTTGGTTCATGGCTTATGTGTGATTTTGCTACCTTATCCTTTCTTCCTGTCATCATAGCTCTAGGAAACAGATGGTTCCACTGCAAAATTTTACTATATTTAACACATTTTCAATTTTTGACATATAATCATCAACTGATTTATGAAGTGTAAGATAATTGATTGCACAAAGCCCATCATATTTATAAAAAGAGATGATAGGATAACAAGGGAAACATTTCATATGAGTACACCCACCAGAAAGTAAAGGAGGAGCCTGAAAGCCGATGTATAATGGGAAAGTGAATTCTGACATGGACAATTTAGAATCACAGCAAATCGCTGCACAAAGAGACTTCAGATCAACTGGTCTCAAAATTTGTTTCAGCAGTGAGAACCTTGTATCCAGCTACCTGTCAGATCCTCAAATCCACAAAATGTAAAAGTAGCACCAGAGGACTTCAGAAAGGCAAGAATAGCACCAGCTGCTCCTACTGTGGTCTCTGCTGCTATCAAGCCTTTCTGGTAATACAGCTTGAGTAACAGCCATCTGGTTGTAATCCAAATATCTTACTTTTAAAACAAGGGAAATAGAATTAGGCAGGTAATTTTAACCAGCAAAAATCATATGATATTGTGCAAATGATTTTCAACAATTAGTGCTGGAGTAATTGAACATCTATAGGTAAAAATGAAACAAACCTAAAAACCTACATAAAACAAAAACCACCAACACCAATAGACATCCACTGAAATACTGTACCTAATAAAAAAATGTAAAGCTACAAAATGGAGGAGAAAAGAACAGAGGAGAAAATTCTCAGGATTTAGGGCAGACAAAAAGTTCTTAGACTTGATACCAAAAGTACACTCCACAACAGAAAAACATGATAAATTGTCTTCAATATTGAAAACATTTGAATTCCAAAAGCTAGCACCATTATCTGGGACATATAAAGGAGTCTCAAAGCTCAACAGGGAAAAAAGTAAACATTACAATCATACTGTAGGCAAAAGATATGAACACGCATTTCACCAAAAATAACACACAGATGTCAGGTAAACCATGTTCAACACCATCAGACATTAGGTAGATGCAAATTAAAACTACAATGAGATGCTACTACAGACCTACTAGAAATAAAAAATAGTGGAAATGTCAAATGTTAACAAGGATGTGCAGTAATTGCATTACACATTCATTGCTGGTGGGAATGTAAAATGGTATAGCCACTCTGGAAATGATTTGATAATTTCTTTTAAAATTTACCTTGTAGTTACTACAGGATTCTATAATTGCACTCCTAGGTTTCTGATCATAGAGAATGAAGGCAGTGAAAACTTGCTCACCCAGAAGCTTGTACACACATTTTTATAGTAGCTTTATTTCTTTCATAATATCCTCAAACTAGAAACAATTCAGCTGAACTTCAATGGTGGATGACTGAAAAACAGTGTGTTCTCAAGATTAAAATGACTAGTGATATGGAGAACTCACCTCTTCATCCACAAAGAGGGCCCAATGTAATAGGTGTGCAGTTGCATTTTGAGGTGAGTGACTAAAGAGAACACTGGAAAACATCAAAAGCACCCCACTTTCATTGATGAATAGGTCATTTACACAAAAGTAACAAAGAAATATCAATTTAAACTATGCTGTATATCAAACGGACTTGATGGCCATTATACAATATTCCATCCAACAGCTGAACAACATATTCTTTTTATCAGTGCATGAAACTTTCTCTAGAATACACTGTAGATTAAGTGACAAGTCTTAACAAATTAAAAAAGTTAAAACCATATTCTGTATGTTTTCTGATGACAATAGAATAAATCTAGAAGCCAACAAAAAGACAATAAGTATATAAGTACATGGAAACTAAAGAACATACTTTTGAATGAACAGTGCATAACAGAGGAAGCCACAGGGAAATTGAAAAATTTCTCAAAACAAATGAAAATGGAAATAATATACCAAAACTTGTGGACTAAGAGAGAATTTTAAAGGGAAGTTGTCTACATTCAAACAAAAACAAAAATGAAAGAAAGACTGATTTCAAATAACCAACCTAAAGATGCATTTCAAGGACTGAACAAAGCAAGAATGAACCAAATGCAAAATATTAGAAGGAAAAATGTACCAAAGATAAGAACAGAAATAAATGAAACAGTTCTTTGAAAAAATAAAATTGATAGGCCTCTAGCTCAACTAACCCCCCCAAAAAAAGAAAGAAAAAAAGAAGATCTAAATAAATAAAATTAGAGTTGAAAAAGGAGGCATTACAACTAATATCACAGAAATGTAAAGGACCATTAGGGATTATTATGAATACTTATATATTAGCAAATTATAAAATTTAGAAAAAAATGGAGAAATATTAGCACACATAAGACCTACCAAAATTGAAACATGAAGATATAAAAAACCTGAATAGACTAATAACAAGAAAAGATTGGTCATAGTGAAACATTTCTCATCATTGAAAAGCTCAGGACCAGATGGCTTCACTGTCAAATAGTACCAAACTTCTGAAGAAAATGAATATCAATTCTCAAACTAATCTGCAGAATTGAAGGGAGAAAAACTTTTACAATCTCACTTTATGATGCTAGGATCACCCCGTTACCAAAACCAGATAAAGACACAACTAGAACAAAGTATACACTGATATCTTTGATAACCATAGATACAAAATTTATCAACAAAATGCTAACAAGTGGAATTCAACAGAAAATTTAAAATATCAACCACTGTGTGTAATGGTTTGTGTTTAGATGCCCCCCCCCCCCGCCTCATGCTTTTTCAGAGGTGGCTGAATGTAGAGTGTGTGACTGATTCATGGTGGGGCTAGGCCTGAGGGCACTAGGAGTAAGGGTGTGAGTGCTACCCATCCTAAGTAGTCTGAAGAAGACAAAAGGGGTAGAAAGACCCCTTTTTAAGGTTTCTTGTTGCTTTACTACTGTCTATCCGCCATGAACTGTTGCCACTCTGCCAGCCTGCCTTGGAGCCAGCTGATTAAGGATTGAGAGCTCTAGGAACTGTGAACCAAATGAACCTTTTCCCCTTTATCTTTGGATGTGGGGTATTTTGTCTCAGTAACAAGAAAAGTAACTAACACACCATGATCAAGTTGGTTTCGCTTTAGGGATACAAGGATGGTTCAACACACGCAAATCAACAGATGTAATATACCACATCAAAATAGGGGGTAATCATCATAAATGATCTGAATAGATGTAGAAAAAACTCATGTGGTAAATTTCAACATCTCTTCATGATGAAAGCCCTGAAAAAATTAGATATAGAAGGACCATACCTCAGCTTAATAAATGCTATTTATGACAAACCCATAGGCACTGAATGAGAAAAAGCTGAAAGCATGTTTTCTTAGATCAGGAATGAAACAAGGCATGTCCAGTCTTACCACTTTCATTCAATGTAGTACTAGTAGAGAACAATCAGGCAACAGAAAGAAATAAAAGGGATGCAAATAGTGAGGGAAGAAGTCAAACTATCCCTATTAGCAGATAATGTTTGTATATATAGAAAGACCAGCAAAATACCATTAGGACTTACAATAAATTCAGTAAGTATATAAAAGTCAGTAGCTTTTCTATATGCCAGTAACAAACCAACTGAGAAAGCAATCTCATTCACAATACCCACAAAATATCCAGAAATACTAGATGTTTTTACCGAGGAAGTAAAAGGCCAGTATACTAAAAATTACAGAACACTGATGAGAGAAATTGGACAAGAAACAAAATGCCAGAAAGACTTCCCATATTAGTGGATTGGAAGAACTGTTACATTAAAATGTCCATACTTCCCAAAGTGATTTACAGATACAATACAATCACTATCAACATACGCATGACATTCTTCTCAGAACCAGAAAAAAAATGCTAATATTTACATGGACACACAAAGGACCCCTGAATAGCCAATGCAATCCTCAGAAGAGAAACAAAGCACATCCTTTTCAATAAACATGGCTGGGAAAACATGCAGATGACTGAAACTTGACCCTGATCTCTCACCTATGAAAAGTCAACTGCAAGTGAATCAAATACCCAAATGTAAGGCCTGAAATTTCGAATCTAGTATAATAAAACATTGGAAAAACACCTTGAGACACTCTGATGAGGTAAGTGGCAGACTAAAGGTATACCTATCATATAGGTAGTCGGCGACAAGCTTTGAATTCAATTTGAGGTCCATCTCCCTACTCCAGGCAATGGTTTTCTGTATGGGATGTCTAACACATAAGAACCAAAAGCACAGGAAACAAAAGTAAAACTAGGCCAATAAAAACTGCATCAAACTCAAAAGCTTTGGCAAAGGAAAGGAAACAACACAGTGAAGAGACAATGTACAGAATGTGAGAAAATATTTGCACCCTATGCATATGACAAGGGGTTGATATCTAGAACATATAAAACAATAGCAAAAAAGTAAGATTAGCAAGACACAGAAAGACAAGTACAGCGCACTGCATGTTTTCTCCCCTATGTGTAAATTTCAAAGGGTAAACATGAAAGTAAACTAGTGATTGCTAGAGATGAGGAAGGAAGCACTTGTGAAGGGGGGGGGGGGCGGGGGTGATTAGCAGTTGGATTTGATCAGGGTGAATTGTATGCATGTCTGGAAATATCACACCGAACCCTATTAATAAGAACAATTAATACATGTTTATTAAAACACTGCCTGAGGTATACCATGGAATAAAAGGGGAACAAACTATTAAATGCAAAACCTGAATGAATCTCAAGAGGAATATACTGAGTGGAAGAAAAACAAAGTCAAAAGGTTGCATGGTCTGTGATTCCACTGTGTAACATTCTTGAAATGACAAAGTCATAAAACTGAAAAACAAATGGGGATTGTCAGGAGATAAGGAAGGGACGCGAGGGATGTGCCTATAAAAGGATAACACGTGGGACTTTTGTCAACAGTCAAGAGCTGATTATTATGATCGCTGTTTTACTCAGATGAGTTTGGTCGCAGACCTAAAGTCATAAAGGTGTCAGTGACAAGCCTGGTAGTCAATTTCAGGTCTATCTTCTTACTCCAGAATTCATGGCCCTTCTTGATACCATAGATTAAAAATCATCAAAGGAATTGCTTCTAAACATTTCACCTTTTCCCACCTCTCAATTATCCATTAGGTGGAGGAGGTCCAAAAGCACACAAATACATATTTCATATAAACATTCACATGGAGAACCAGGGAATAATGGGAAGTGGAGCCTTGCTGGGAGACCCCTGCTTTTCTCCTGCCCAGTGCATGTCAAGCTGGGGCTAAGCATCTGTAAGGTGCCCAGACTGAGACCTTAGGCAAATGGTCGTTACAGATCAACTTGACTAAGTTGGTTTACCTGGACCGAGTTCGTTGAGGCACAGATAGTTAATGTAGGAGATAACACAGAATCAGTTAAAGATACATTTATAAAGTCCTCCACTACAAACTCTGTGTGTCATCTCTGAGGTAAAGATACTTCATTTTTATAGTTCACTTGCACAGTATTGGATGAATCACTTACAATACAGTAGTATGAAGGTAAGGCTTGAATCTTTGTACAAGAAATTTCCCATTTCAATTGCCAGAACAGATTATTCTGATTGCAGCTCCATCTTGGGCCCTCAGAATGCATCCAAAGAAATAAATGCTCCCTACACAAACAGGAGCAAGCTAACTGCCGCTCGTGTCCAAGAGGCCACCTGTGTTACGGAGTATCTAGGAGCACATGGTACAGGTACTCTTAAGATCACTACTGGAAGTCTGAAATACCAAAACGAGCAATCCCATCCTACTCCTTGTCCAACAGCCTCCCAATTTTATACACACCCTTTCCTATTTCAGCTGCTTCTTTCATCCACAATACTGCTTCCACGAAGCCCTGTGTTCCAAGACTGGCCAAGCCCCAGACTCTCAGGGCTGCACAGGCCCTGGGTCCAACACTGATTGTACAGCTCAGAGTCACATTCTGGGCCAAATTAACTGTCCCCAGCCACAGCCTTGTCATGGTCTGTTTTGAGTCTTCCAAGGCCCACCACTGACTGCTTGTTATCGTTTAG
Source organism: Heterocephalus glaber (assembly GCF_053883595.1). Taxonomy (NCBI): domain Eukaryota; kingdom Metazoa; phylum Chordata; class Mammalia; order Rodentia; family Bathyergidae; genus Heterocephalus; species Heterocephalus glaber. Next base: position 62,591,358 of record NW_028258324.1, read on the forward strand.
ATTTACATGTTCCCCAAAGTCTCACGTGTTCAGAGGTGGGGCTTCTGAATAGTGATTGGATCATGGGATGCTGTACTCATCAGTGGATTTATCCATTGCTGATTTCATGGCTGATTATGCTGTCAGGAGGTAGAGCCTGGTGGAAAGAGGTGGGTCACTGGGGGTGTAAACTGGAAGGGGGATTCTTATCCCAGCCTCCTCTCTCTGCTTCCTGGTCACCACAGGTTGAGCAGCTGCTCTCCACCATCCTCTCCATGCCTTCCACCATGCTGTTTCTGCCTTGAAGCCATCAGACCATGGACTGAAATCTCTGAAACCGTAAGCCAAAATAAACTTCTCCTCCTTTAAATTGTGTCAGGTATTTTGTCCCAGCAACAAGACAATGAGTAAACTACTACTCATCTTGCCCTTTCTATAATCTTGGCCTCTGTTCATCCCTACATTCTAGGCAAACTAAACTAGTCACTGTGATTCACACTCATCTGGAGGCTGTTGTTGCTATTGCTGCTGCAGTTGCTTTGGGCTTTTTGTTATTTTTGCTAACAATGACTCTTCTACCTGAAATGCCCGCTTCCAAATACCTCCAAATGGTCCACTCTTAAAGATTCAGGTCAGAGTTAGGCCCTGTAATAGAAGATTTAAAAAAAAAAAAATGCAGAGGGCGGTTGTAGCTCAGGGTGAAGGTCCTGGGTTCAAGTCCCAACACCCCAAACCCAATCCAGGTCAGATGTCATGTTTTCACCAAGGCCTCTCCCCAGTCACCCAGGGTGACAGCTGCTGAGTGTCCACAGCACATGCTCCCTGGAGGCATCCCCCTGCCTACACCCTCGTCATAACTGCTGCCTGGGAACGTTTCTGCCCCGCTATGGAGGGGTGGTGCTTGTTTATCTCTAGACTTTCTGCTTCTAGCAGAGCGAGCACCTGGCACAGGTAACTGCAGAGCAAATGTTTAATGAATGAAGAAACGTGGAACTTAAGCTCAGGGAGGACACGGGGCTGAGTTTTTCCACCGTAGGACTTGTTTCCATGGTGCTGAATGCCAAAGTGGCACCAGCACCCGCATTTCCAGTAACTAAGGTTACCTCAATTACTTGTATTATTCTTAGTCTTCACTTCAGAGGGGACAGCAGGTGTACAAAGCCTCCAGAAGCAGGCTGGGTTGCTCGTGTCAGCTCTGCCCCTTCATAGCTTCGTGACTTGGGAAAGTAAATCTCCTTCCCCGTGGACTCAGTGCTCCAATTTGTAACTAAGAGGAGGTTGAATTGGACCTGCTGCTGTTCCTGTTTTCACAGTTGGTTCAAGCATGGTTCCCCAGGGGAGTAGAGGTCCGCCCTCCCTGGGCCCAGGGCGCCTTCCCGCACCCGGCACAGCCCAGCCAAGAGAGTCCGGGGCTCCCTGGCCTCGCTCTGCTCACTCTCCTGCTAGCGGCCACAGGACGTCTCCGTCGCGCCGGAGAGGCCAGAGCCACAGCGATCGCCCCGGCCAGAGCGGCCTCAGGCGCCAACGCCAGCCCGGGATGCGCGCGGCCTCGCTCCGCCTGAGTGCGCACGGACGCCAGGCTCAGCCTGCGCCGTCCTCGGCCCCTGCCGCTCGCCTGTGCGTGCGTTCACCTTCGCGTGCCCTCGCACTCCTGTCCCCGCGCACGCCGCCCCGGCCTCGCCAGCAGCACTGACGCGGCTCTGCCCTACGCACGCGCGCTACCCGGCGCCCACCTAGGCTGGCCCACCCAGCCCGGCCTCCGGGACTTGCCTCCGACAAACTTTTAGGGTACCAGGCGTTGTGTTAGGCGCTGTGGTCGTTAAAACCAGAAGAGTTGGTGCACACGTATCAGGAATACGCATTACGTCATGATTTGGCTCTACACAAAGTCCCTTAGGAAGAAAGAGGTCCCGGTCACTGCACCCCAAGAAGAGGGCTGGGTCTTTGGACAAAGTGCCCTTATAAAAAGCAAAGACAAAAACAAAAACCTCTCATTACACACACACACACACACACACACACACACACACACACACACAGAGGAAACGCAGAAGGGTTAAAGAAGGGTCCTACTGCCTCCAGATTCCCCCAGTGGGAAATTTACCTGGCTCAGGATAGGATGGGGTTTTCACTAAAGCCAAGACTCCCCGAAACCCTGCCTTGTTCCCAAAACCATGTTGGTCTCCAGACAGTGGGATCCATTACGTCCCTTATTCAGCATGACTCCAGCATGTGACAAAGTTGGGCTCGACCAGGAATACAGCCTTGTGGGTTTAAAAATAAACCTGGAGAGGAGAGGTGAGTATCCTCTTTCTCGGGGGGGGGGGAGGGAGGGAGGGAGAGAGAGGAGAGAGAGGGGAGGGGGAGGAGGAGGGGAGAGAGAGGGGAGAGAAGAAGAGAGAGGGAATGCTAACCAGCTATTAAGAAAGCCTGGCCACCTGTCAAGTGAACTTTTGGGGGCACTGCAAAGGACTTTTCTTCAAACCAATCATAACCTAGATTTTTACTCTGATGCAGACAGAATCGCAGCTAGTAGCTCGATAATTTTATGTGCTGGTCACAATGGCATAAGAGCTGTTTCTCTAAAGGAATCATCGAGTCCTGTGTGAAAGTTGAGGGTACATGATCTGAAATGTGAGGTCTGACTTTGGAACCTGTGGAAACAAAGTCCAGAGAAGGAAACTGAAAGCATTTGGAATCCAGATGTAATTATTAGCAAAGTGGAAACCAGAACATTTGAGAGGTTGTAGCTTTATTTTTTTTTATGTTACCATTTTTCTCACAGTTTCCCTATTTAGTATATGTGAAGAGTTATGAACTGAATCACTTATGCACTTAAATACCTCTTTAACGTCTCAGACAGAAAGCCATAAACATGTATATCCTTTATGTGGCTCAACTATTCCAATTGAGTCATCATTGAAGGAAGTAGTTGATAATTTTATACAGGAGAGTTATTGTGAGCATTTATAAAGCCATCCTGCTTATGAGCTAAATTTATTACGTTTGCCAGGTTAATCTGTTTTCTCTAATCGGACACTTAATCATCCAGTCTCTTCCCTGCATTAGAGATTCATGAATTTGAATTGAAGAGGGTTGCTCAGTCAGGACAAAATGATAAATTATCTTTTCATTTTGGGGGTATTTGTGGTTAAATGCCTCATAATAGAATTAAAATGGAATAAATTTTGTAATTTTAGTTCTAGATTCCTGCCAGGTATAGATAAAATGCATTCATTTAAGAGCAAATCCAATTCAGTGCCTACATGGAATTTATAGAAGAAACAGAAAGCTTTGTAATACAAGAGAGCTGAATTCTTCCTTCCTTTTTGTAGATGGGAGAGATGATTGAGCACTCCAAGGTACTCTATGGATGAATAGCACAGAATCAACATTTACATTCCGAAAGAATGAGGAATTAGCCCAGGGCAGTGATAGGTAAGGTTTATTTGAATCTATAATCTCCAGCTGTGAGCTCCAGGGTTGTGCATGGTTTGTGGCTGGAGCAGATGTTAGATTACAGCCAGATAACCAGTCCTCATTATTTTGGCTTTTACAGCCAGTGAAAGCAGCATGCAGGTAGTACACTTGGTTGCTGCCTAGTTGAGTTGTAAAGGTTGAAACATATTGAAATAACCATAGTAGAGGGTATTCAGTCATGTTTGTTTTTAAATTTCACATTCTCTCAAAAGCATTATGAGGGAACAAGAGCTGTTATTTGCCTTTTTAACACATGGAAATGACAACCAGTTGACACTGTGTGATATTAGACCAAAGCCTCAAAATGATCCCCTATAGACCTTGTGCATGTGTGGATATCTTATAATCAGCAAAGCGCTTTCATGTCTTCTGTATTAGTTGATCCTCACAGCCAACTCGTGTGTACTAAGGTCCTGGCAGTTGCTGGGAAGCCTCAGACATGAAGTTGTGCGCCCACAGCCTCCTGGGGGAGAACTGAGGTCAGGCCTCAGAAAGTCGTGCATTTATATTTATTCGTTTGATTGTTTTATGGTACTGAGGATTGAACCAACAGCCTCCTGAATACTAAGTGCACACTCTTCCACTGAGTTGCAGCCTCAACCCTAAAACCCTTTTAGATTAAAACACACACACACACACACACACACACACGCACACACACACTAACAATCTTTTATTGGATATTTTCAGAATGCTTTTACCACAGAGAAATAATCAGTGTATGGGGGGTGGTTATGTTAAATACACTGATCATTATGTATTATTTTAGGTGCACTAAAGCCTCACACCATACTGCATAACTACATACAACTATTCTCTGTTTATTAAAAACAGCACTAAAAAATGCAAACAGAGCAAGAAGTGCATATAAACTCAAGTATCCCAATAATTATTTTAAGGTTAAAATGAATAACATTGTCAAATAAAAAAGCTGCACAAAAATAAAAGACCTGCCCAAGTTCAGGGAGACAGTCTGGTGTGGAAAGGGTCTTTGTGAAGATCTCAGGGCTTTCCTGGAGACGTCTGTCCAGGTGTCACAGGGACTGTTGGCTACGTCAGCATGACAAGTGAGAGTGGAGACAGTCAATCAAAGCATTCAAACTTTGGCCTCCAAAATCCATAGTATTAAAGTACAATCTTTTTGAAACAAGTCTACTTAGATTGGATTCCTTTTTTTTTTTTTTTTTTCTTTTTTTCTTTTTTTGGTACTGGGGATTGAACTCGGGTCCTTGTGCTTGTGCAGCAGGCAGCAAAACCACTGGGCTAAATCCCTGGCCCTTTCTTTTTCTTTTTTACAAATTACTGAAGCTTCTTGTTCATCCTTAGTCAATAGGATTGCACCTAGAGATCTGCTTCCTTACAGGTGCTGTAAACAGCACACACTGAGGCTCAGTAATGCTTCTGGGGGCTCTCACTCCTTTGGAATGACTGTGCTTGCTGAATTAGGCTGAGCTAAGTCTCCAGGTAGGCAGGGAGATCGACCTGGAAGAGAACAATTTGATGGAATCCAGACCAGAGGCATAGAAAAAGCCTATCAGTATATGGCAAAGAAGGGCATCTGTGGGTTTTCTTTAGAAGTAGCCTGCATGCTGCAGAAAAAAAGACAAAGAAAAAGTCCTGGGTGGTAAGATGGGAGTCTTAGGTTTTCATCTCAGGTCTACTACCTACTAGCTGCATGACACCATGGTACACATTCTTTATGAACTTCTGAGCCTCAGCTTATAGTGCATGAGATGCAATGTATACCATCTCTACAGATGTGTGAATAGTCAATGTATGTATCCTAATATATTACAAAGAATAATCTTAAACTACAAATTTAAATATAACACAAGGGTATCTTTAAAAGTGACACTTAAATTTCTTATTTATTAATTATAACATTTACATATTCTATCTATATATTGTCACTTAAAAGCGATACTTCACAATGTAGTCAAGGCTTTATGGCCTTTTATTGGTCTAATAAATAAAAGTGCATCACTTTTATTAAAGGAGGCCACAAATATAAATGATTTCAGGCACTTTGCCCTATGGGAAAATCATACAGTGCATTTGGGAAAAAGTAATTCTGACTTTTTCTCTATAAAATGCTAAATTTCTGCACAAAATCTTAAAGCACAAGTGTTTACAGGACTCTTGGTGACAAGAAAAGCGACAGTAAATGTGTGCTTTAGCCCTGAAATTCATGTATCCATGGAAACGTGTGAAGTTCAGTGAGCACACATGCTCGCAGCCTACAGCATTTATCAGAGGGCTGTGGCAGTGATCAGTGGTTTGCAATGCCGTGAAATGCTGGCATTGCTGAGAGAGACTGCCCAGGCCTGGAGCAGGCTGATTTCCTCTGGTGAATGTAATTACAAGGAAATTCAGAGATCTCAGACGTCACTGGAAAGAAGCCTGCTTATGTATGTGTACTTGGGTCTTTCTGAAGACAGTATTCTTAAATCAGATTTTTAATCAGAAAATGCTTGATAAGCCATCACCATTTCCCTCTCCCCACACATCTGTAACTATGTTCAAAAACTCTCTAGATTTTTCATGTGTGAAGATGCATATATTTCATGGATGCTGGGATGAAATGCCACATGTCTTATCTAACTGATTACTACCGGGAATTTAAATGTGTCCCTGGTCAGTCTTTCCTAATGTAGAATTGCTTTCAAAACAGCAGAAAAATCACCTACATGTATCTGAAGTGTTTATAACCAAAGACCAATATTCTAATTAAAATAAGGAGTAATGCTATTTGTAAAGGCATAGCCACACAATCTACTGTTCTCTTAAAACCTGGGTATCATCTCCTTTGGTCCTTACAATCTTGTTAAGTATTATTAACCTCCTTTCACCTCCGTTTCCAAGTCTTGAATTCTTTCTCCAATATTATTGTAGATGGTGATAACTTGCAAATGATCTGTACATGGAAACAAACGTAAACTTATTAGTAAGTCCTTAAAAATACACTGTGTTTTGTTCTCAGAAATGTTCTATTGAATTTTCTTATGTTTTGTCTTCTAACAATGCACTGATCTGCATGGTGGAAACTTGCCACATGTGGCAACTGATCACAACTATGGCTGCTACCACATGTGAAATAATATTTGAATATATTGGATTTAATCAAGCATATTGCTTCCTTCTTTTTTTTTTTTCTTCTCTCAGGAGAAACCTTTATTTTTCTTTATTTTTTTTCCCATTAAGTTTATTGGTACATTTTAGATATAAAATACAGTTACATTCATCATTGGGATCTTGTACCATTACATGAGTATCTTGGTTCTTATTTTTTTCCCCTTCTCCTTCCCTCCCTTCACCCCCTCCACCCTTCCCTATTTGCAAAGACTTTGTTTCCATTTTTTTTCTTTTCTCATATTTTTTTCTTTTCCCTTTTTTTCCTTTCCCCTACCCCTCCCACTTCCCCTGCTCCTTTAGACCTTTTCTTCCTATTACACAATATCAATTATAAATTTTTTAAAATTACAATATCAAGATCTAGGAGACATTACCACAGATTTTACAGAATTTAAAAGGATATAGAAAGCATATTACAAAAATCTTTTTTGAAATAAATTTGACAAGTTCTAAGTATCTTGGAAGACAAATTAATGAAACTAACTCTGGAGGAAATATAAAATTGGAATAGCACCTATTAAAGAAAGTATATTCCTAGCTTGAAAACCTACCTATATGACAACAGCAGGCTCATATACATTTTAACTGATAAATTATATCAAACAATTAAAGCAAAAAAAAGAAGGAACATTTCTCCCCTCATTTTAAGAAATCAACATTGTGCTAATCCTAAAACTGGATAAAGAAAATAGAAGAAAATAGTATGAATATAGATAGAAATTTGTTTAACAAAACAAAGTATTAGAAGTCAGATCTGGTAGTATGTAGAAAGTAGTTTTGTTATAGGGATGGCAGTGTTGGTTCAACACTGGACGATCCACTCCCAAAAGTCATCGTTTTAACAGAGGAAAGGAAAAAGCCATATGATCCTGTCACTAGTTGGAGAAAAAGTATTGGACTAAATTCTATAGCTGTTCATGGTAAAAGCTATCAGGAGACTAGAAGTAGAACAGAACCTTCTCAACAGATTAAAGACATGTACTCCATACTTCCAGTGAGAATGCCTTATATGAATGGAGAAGATACAATGCTTTCTCCTTAAGGTGGGGAACAAGGGCAGATATGCTTACTCTTTATCTGTTCATTAAATTTGAAACCTAGGCCCCACCAAAATAATCTGGCAATAAAATGACACAATTAGGGTAGGACTGGCAAGGTAGAAGCAAAATCTTTATATGTAGATGAAATGATCATCTACAGAGAAAATACTAAGAAATCTCTAGGAGCCCCTAGAACTTGTATTTGAATTTAGCAGGATTAGAAAACACAAGGTATATATAAAAATTCAGGTCTATGTATACTTGCTATAAATGAAGAATTGGATATTGAAATTTAAAAGTTATGTAGGAGTACAAAGGACCTAGAAAAGTTAAAAACAAAAACAGTGTTGGAAGATGTTTAGTACCTAATTTTAAGACTTCTTCTCAAGCTACAGTAATCAAGGCAGTGTTGGTATAAGGAAAGACATATAGATCATTTGAATTAAACAGAGAATCTAGAATTACAACCACACATTTATGGTCCACTGAGTTTTGAAAGATTATTTAACATTAGCATTTTATAGAATATAAACTCAATTCAAGAGCCGAGGAAGAGATAGTGTTTTCAGCGAACAGCACTAGAACACCTGGTATCTGTATATAAAAAATTAACCTCAACCCTTTGTTTCCATACATGAAAATAACTTGAAGGGATCTATGAACCAAAATATGAAAGCCTAAAAGTATAAAACTTTAAGAAGAAATTATAAGAGAAAATGTTTATGAATTCAGGGTAGGCAAGAGCTACCTAAGATACAGAAAACATGATGTATAAAAGAAAAAAATTGATAAATGAGATTCCATCAAAATTTAGAATTTTAAATGACATCATTAAAATGAAAAGTAGTCCTTAAACAGACCATATTTACAATGCATATAACCTTATGACCAGAATATGTAAAGAACTCTTACAGCTCATTAATCAACAACCCAATTAGAAAGTAGACATAAGAAGATGATAAATAGCCAGTATAGCACAAGGAATGGTGTGCAACTCTAGAATCAGAAAAATACTAATCAGCACAATAACAAGATTGAATTATGCAATCATTAGGGAGATGAAGTTAAAAGTTTTAAAAGCCCTGTCATGACTTTTTCTTTTTGTTGGATTCTCCCCCTTTGCGTTTAATTTGTCACACCCAATGGATTCATTCTGCTGGGTTTCCTGGGGTTGTGATCCTCATTGTCTTTTCCTAGTGTATTGTCTAAAATTTTTTGGAGTGCCAGTTTGGTATTCATGAAGTTCCTGCAGTGGTCTTTGTCATGAAAGTGTCTTATTTCTCCATCAATTTTGAAAGATAGTTTTACAGGGTACATCATCTGGGTTGGAGGCTGTTTTCCTTTAGGGCTTGGAATACATCACTCCAAGCTCTTCTTGACTTGAGAGTTTGCATTGAGAAGTCTGCTGTGATTCTGATGGGCTTTCCTTTGTATGTGATTTGTTTCTTTTCTCTCACTGCTTATAGAATTTTGTTGTTCTGTTGGATTTCTGGAATCCTAACTATTATATGCCTATGTGTAGATTTTTTTTGTTTAAGGCTAGCTGGAGTCCTATATGCCTCCCTTATCTGTATGTCAAGTTCTTTTCCCCTCCTTGGGAAGTTTTCCACCATCACTTCTGTGAACAGATTTATTATGTCATCTCCACTCTCTCCTGTTTCTTCACTGACTCCAATCAGTCTTAGGTTATTCTTCTTTGCATCATCTAGCTGCTGCTGTATTGATTTCTCGTGTTCCTTTACAATTTTAAAGCAATTTTCTTTTCCTGGTCACTAATTGCCATCTTATCTTCTATATCTGAAATTCTGTCCTCACATTGGTTCATTCTGCTGTGAGTTTTTAATCTCCTGGAAATCTGTTTGCATTGGTTTTTTGGATTCCATTTGTTTCCTATGTTGGGATTCCATCATGTTCCTTAGATCCTCTATTTTTTTATCTCTGTCCTCTCTAGATTTATTAATCATGTCTTGCACCATGAGCACAATCTTTGCTGTTATCTGAGTAATTATTTCTTATTTCATTTTTCCCAGATCCTCTTTTGTTGCCAGTTCAGAGAATCCAGGTGGTTGAGTATCAGATTGCTCCATTTCGTTTCCCTTTGGCATTGCTGCAGGTGACCTGGACATCTGTTTTTGAGACTTGTTTACATGTCTTCTCATTTCCACGGTGGGCTGGGGGGGTTGCTTCTGGCACCCACGCTGCTCACCTTCTCTGCCCTAGGAGCGTGGAATGGCGGTGGGGGAGCCTCCTTCTGGGTGCTGGGACTGGCTCACCTTGTCTCAGGAGAAACCTTTAAAGAGGAGATGCAAGTAGGATAGAGAAAAACCAGAAGTCATGCAATGATATAGTTTCAAGCATATTGGTTTCATTGGATCTGTTTAATGATTTCTAATGTGGTTGCTAAAATACTTTAAAATATGTATGGGCTAGCATTGGATGGCTTTTCTCTGATGAAACCTTCTAGAGCTTTCCAAAGAGGGTTTGCTATGGTTTAGATCTAAAATGTCCCCCAAAATCTCACATGTTTGGAAGGTGATTGGATCATGGAAGTGCTGTACTCATTAGTGAATTCATCCTCCACCCCTTCCTCCTCATCCTCTTCCCCTTCCTCCACCTCCCCTTCCTCCACCTCTCCTTCCTCTTCTTCTTCCTCTTCTCGTCTTCCTCTTCTCCTCCTTCATCTTTGTCTTCTCCTTCTCCTTCTCATTTGGTATATGCCAGTCTATACACTCTTGCATTTGACTTGCCACACTTTTCACCAGAATAAAATTTGTCACATTGATTACTTTCATCTAAAGTGCTTTCAATTATCCTCTTTGTGGATCGTGTTTCTCTTTTCTCTTGTGCAGTTCCCCACGGCAAAATCTCAGTCAGCAAGACAATGAATGCTCTTCTCCTCTGCTATCCCTGTGAAACTCAGGAAGCCCTTCCCACACAGGACTCCCAGTTTGCCAGGAGTGTGAGACAAAGCATGACAAGCACTAGGAAGGAAATGCTGTCCTGGGTGGAAGTGGGCTCAGCCATGTCCTGCTGTCATGAGAAAGTAGCTGAGACTATTTTGTTATTATCACTTTGGATTATCATTGTAGTCTGAATTCAGGTGACAGCCTGAGTCATAGTCTGAATACTTATCAGTGGTCAGTGCAATATTCTAATTTGTATTTATTTTTTATTTTTGAGCCAGGTTTTGCTGTTTTGCCCAAACTGGCCTCAAACCCATGGGCTTAACTGATTCTCCCACCTTAGCCTCCAAAGTAGTTGAGACTACAAATGCACACCACCATGCTCAGCTGGCCTTTGTGACACGTGTTGAATATTTTTAGCTGCTTGATCTCAATTTTATTTTAATTATGATTCATATATTAGTGGTGTTTAATAAATATTACAAGCAAACCCTTGTCCAAGAGCTTTTAATGGCCCAAGATTCTAGTGATTCAGTTTGAATTTGGAGGACTGGGGGAAGACAAACACATGAAGAAATAATAACTGAATGCTTTCAGCTGCATGGAAGAAAAGGCAACATTAATCTTGGCATAAAAAAATAAGAGTTTGTTTTTTCTCATATTTTAAGAAATCTGAATGTAACCCATTACTGGAATAATGTCCTACATCTACCAAATCTATTGACAAATATGGATGATTTGACTTTCACAATATAACTAGACTCCAATCTCCAGCTCCGATTGCTTCCACATTCATCTGGCCACTGATATTCTTGCAATTTTTTCTAACTTGTCTATTTCTTCCTTTGCTCTCCTTTAATGTTTTCTATGTCTGCCAAGAAGGTGCTGTTAAAATTGAAGTACCTTGTTGTTCCCCTCCACAAACTCTTCCAATGATTTCTTATGTCATTCACAATGAAATCTAAAAATCCTTATTATAGCCTCTAAAAGATCTGGGCCTCAAGAATCTCTCTTACCTCATTTTGTTCTTTTCACCTGTTGCTCCTTCACTTGAGCCTCTCTGGGCTTCCTCCTCCCTAATATGCTGTGGATGTTTTCCCACAGGCTTTGCACATGCCGTTCCCTTTTCTCCCTCTTCTCCTTCTTTCACACCCCACATCTGCACAACTTGCTCCTTCATTTCCTTCAGAGGGACTTGCTTCTATCAATCTGAATAAAATATCATCACATCGCCCTTTAACTTGTTTAATTTTTTACCATAGCTCTAAACTCTACCTGAGATATACTTACTATTGGCTGCTGTGCTCCCTATTAGAATGAAGCCTTCTATAAACGGAAACATTGTTTTCTTTTTTATATACACTGGTAGAGTCTTATATGTGGTCCATAGCTAATAAATGGTTGTTGAATGAATATTTAAGTAGCACAAGGATAGCAAGTCCCTTTGTTAGTTTCCTGTAATTCCCTTAGCCTTCTCCTCTTTGACACAGGATGGCTGTTGGAGCTCCCACCATCATGTCTTCATATAAACACTTTTAGAAATAAGAAGCAGTGGGGACAAGCCTTTTATCTCCAATAATTCTCTTAATGGACACAAATGCCTCTCCTGGAATTCTCCATCAGACTTCCCTTTACATTTTATTGACCAGAACCAGGCCAAAGATTAGCCCTAGCTATAAGAAAGGTTTAGAAGTACTTGTAAATTCAGAACGCAGCACAACTGAGACCACCGAGGCAGGCAAAGTTCAAGCAACATGTGATAAGTTTGTTGCTGTCTGGGTGCAAACTGGCTAAGGGCGAGAAGGCCGTTGGCACTGAGAGGCAGGTGTGCATGGTTGATATGGGGCAGTTTAGGTAGGGCAGGGGGCACTAGTCAAGAGTGTGGAAAATGTTAGCATCCCATGGGTGATGGGCCTGGGGCTGGCTGATAAACAGGGCGGTGGTAGGAGCAGCAGGGTGGCTGCTGGCTTCTTGTTATCTCTGTGTTCCTGTGGATGTGGGTAGTGGGTCTGCTTGGAGGAGGGTTTCCTTCTAGTTGGGCAGGGGTCTGACTTGGGGGACCTGTCAGTACTTGTTTTTTCAAGCATTTGGAGAGGGAGATATGCAAGGGAAAAATAGTATGATTGATAAAACTATAATACCAATAAAATGCCAAGATTAGAACATCCTAATTTTCTCTATCACATGGCTGATTGGAGATTTGGTAAACTGTGAGATCCTGAGCACACAATAAAGTGATTTTGTCCTCTAATGCTTCTAATTTTTTTCACCCTTCATATCTTGAAAATGTAGTCATTTATATGACTAATCTTTCCAATTATATAACTTTTTATAAAACGAAAACAGTTTCAAATAATTAGATAGAAAAATTGCTTATATAATTCTATAATTAGGGGAGGTAGAAGGGTATATCAAGGGGACAGATTAAACGAAGGAGGCATCCATCAGAGCAGAAAGAAGAAAACTGAGAAGGTCTGTGAAAGAGAATCTTTGGACCCGCTAATGTGCTGGGGTGGGGCAGGAATCAGAGGTGATACCTTCCTACCTTATTTCAGATCCACAATGTGTGTTGCAAAAGAACCAGACCTGAGCTTTTATTAATGTCTGGAAATCAAACAGTAAGAATGCTACATGGCAACATAGTAGCTTTCCTTTTGAAAAATTTATAAAAGCTTGGTCTTGGCAGGTAGATGCTGTAGCCCATCTCTGTCCTCCAAGTTCTAAAGCACCCTGGAAAACACACTAAGATTTAGGTGCTCTGAATAGACTCCCATCTCTAAATCTTCCATGAGCTAGCAATGGATTAACATACAAACCAGAGTGAAGAGAAATATTAGGGTCTCACATATTGGGCAAGAGTCAAGAAAGCAACCTGCGTAGCACTCTAGAGAAGGGAGAGAGGAAGCAAAGAGACACCTTTGGCACCTTCAGCCTGTTCATCTTAAGCACTCTGTGTCCCAGGCCTCTGATTCTCCAGCACAAAGAAAAGCATGAGTTCATAATCCCAGAGCCCCAGAATCAGGATGCAAAGGCTTGGGCCTCAAGTTACAGGTCTCGGGCCTACCAGCTGGGCAGGTACACCCTGCATCATGTGAGCACACAGGCAGCATATAACCCTACGTTTTCTCTTATAACCCCTGAGAGTGGAAGGGGAGCTTCTCACATTTACCAAAAGCTGGGCAGCCATTTTTCAATGAATGGCATCTGAATGCCCAGTCATTCAATTACCCTTTGCAAAAACAAAACAAAACAAAAACAAAAACAAAACCATAATGAGAAACAGGTGAAAAAGAAGTAACTAAAATCACTGTGAAATCTTTTGTGAAATGTGGCATCTAGGATGAGGACATAGGCCTGCAGCTACCAGCTCACATGCCCTGCATTTTAATATCAAACTGGCAGGGTCGCCAAGCTATTAGAAATGACTTTCATTCTTTCTGTTAAATGATCAAAAGAGAAAATAAGAAGAGATTGGCCATGAAAATGAACACATTGCCCTTGAGATACTGTGATTCTCAACTAAATTATTGTACTTGCCAGGGATGAATTCATGACCAGCTGTGCCCTGAGATTAAGAAGGATCGATTGCTCTGCTGGGTGTTGTTCCAACTTTGTCACACAGAGCAGTGTGACCGCAGCAGGTTACTTAACCTCTCTGTTTTCCAATGTTGCCATCTGCTATGAAGACCTACCTGTTTGGGTTAATGTGAAGATTAAGTAAATTAATACATTATAAATACTTAGAATAATGCCTGGGAAATGTTGCTATGCAAGTACACATGCTGTTTGTAAATGAGCAGAACATGACAGAAATAGATCCATGACAAAGTTGATTAAAAGACATAGGGAAAATATTTTATTTCTAGGTAAAAAATGCTAAACTCATTCATAAGAAATTACTGTACAGCAGGATACTTATTTCAAGAGATTTTAAAGACAGTGCCCTGTGTAAAATGGGATCACAGTGGCCCAAATCTCCTGCTTTAGACAGTAGAATGTGACTCTTCACTGAACTGGCTGGAAAATTTAACCAGGAACAAGTCATTCCATCCTCCTGGAACTAAATCAGTGAAAAAGCAATTTTTTTTCCCTCTGCCCAAACTGATTGATGCCATTAGGACCAGAGAGCCTGTTAAACAGGTGTCTTCAAGGCTGTCCCCTGGTTTTTAAGCAGATAACTAATCCCTAGTCTTCCCAGAGCTGCCTGAAGCTCAGCTCCTTAATGGTGAACTTTGAGCAGTGATTCTGTCTGGCTTATTGCTGTAAGAAATGTCAAATATCCTTTGGCTACTGACTCTCAGCATCGGTCTTATCCAGCTAACATTGTCAGCTCACAGGCGAGAGCCTGGGACTTTGTACTGAAAATACTGTTCAACGAAGCCATCTGAGCTAAACTGAATTGTGATGGGCCCAGTGCAAAGACATACGTGTCAGTGGCCAGCTCTGTGGCCTGGCAGCAGCACAGCAGCCTCCCAGGGTTTATTTGAAGGGCTTTGCAGTGTGTGCCCCCCTATTCTTTGGACTTCTGGCTACTGACCTCTTAATAGTCTGATCATGGTGTCTCATACACATATGCAGGTGGGCCATGGAGATAATACCTGCTCTAGACGGAATGGCACTGCTATCTCCAGAGTGCCTGAAAAATGCCTGAAACAAATACATAAAAGATCAGAAACAAGTTTAAGTGAAAGGAAACATGCATTATGTTCTACTACCAGCAAAGTATACCTTTTTTTGTTTGCTGTTAATTTTTTCTGCCCACCCTGCACCACCCATCCCATACCAATTCAACCTCCAGTGGGTCATCAACAGTCTCCAAAGATGACCTGATCATGTTACTCTCCTGATTCAACCCTTTCCTACCACCTACCTGCAAGATCAACTATAAATTCCACTGGCCTAGACATCAGATTGCACTATACCTTTCAGACTCATCTCCCACTGTTACCTTCCACTCTGACCCAACCACCCCCAGTCCCTATGCCATGTGTTCTAGCCACATTGAACCATTTACAATTCTCTGACCATGACAGATGGCATCTTTGCTCCATGTCCATCGTGATCTTACACCACCTGTTTCAGAGGTAGTCACTCCATGTATTTCAAAGCCTGGTCCAGACCACTCCACAAATGAAGCAGCATTTCTCTCTTCTTCCCTCTCACTGCACTGCTTTCAGATTTTCTAAAACAATGCTTCTCATGTGTATTTCCATTCTCCTCTAGTAGACTTTGGACTCCCCAGTCCCAACACTGGATTCACTTCACAGTTTTTGCTCCTAATCTGTAACTCAGGACTTCAAGTAGAAGGTGGTTCAATACCCAGTAAAGGAATGAAAAAAGGAACAAGCCAGCCTTCCTTTTATTTTCTGCCTCCTCCTTTTACTGTCATTCCCACCAGGGAGCTATTTTGCTAATCACAAGTGCCAGTTCTAGGTGGTCTGATGTCTCATCCCTGAAAGACCTCAGATATGATGAAAGGAAGGTGTAGGTCCCTGACTCCCTGAGGGTAAATGAAGGATGATCTATGAGAGCTCCAAGCACAAAATTATAAGCTGATAAAACAGCTGCCCTGCCTCACCTGCTGTCATCAGTGATCTTCCAGAAGCTGCTTGCAAATTCGGCTTTCTGACAACTCCAAAGCTTTTCAGCAGCCTCCCTGCTGATTTGCTTTCTGGCAGAGCTGAAAAGGTACCCGTCTGTAATCAGAAGGCCTGAATTCTGGTTTTGGCTCTGCAGCATGAAATCCATATGACTTCATGTAGAAGTCTCTGCTTTCTTGTGTGCAAAATAAGGGAAACAATCCTTCCCCCTCCCTTGCTGACCTTAGTGGATTCATGTGAAATTCAGAGGTTATAAAGAATTTGAAATCACTTTACAGCACAGAAAGTGTACCAGGGGCATAGAAGGCTGTAATACAGCTTTATTTATACCTTAGGCCCAGCTGTCTGAGGTTTTTCCCTGACTGTTTTCTTCAAGAAGGTCAAATTAAATACAATGACGGATATACAGGCACTTCTTTAGGAAGATTAAGTTAAGCACAATGTCTGAGACATATTTTATTACCCAAGCAAAAGACTAAAGTCTACTACTAAGAACCTGGGACCTTTCCTACATATTCCTCTTTCAAAGTACCAATATATATGTGTCCATGTGTCCAGACTCAAGTTTACCCACTCGGGATTTGTTGGGCATTGAATACAGCTCAATAAAATCCAAATTCTAGAAACAACTGTGCACCTATTAGAGACCTGACTAGTTGACTGAATGGACATTCCTGGTTACATCACTTCAGCAATGAGGCGGTTTTGTGTCATTAGATAGCCAATAAGGTTAGTAGTCCTATTCAGCTTAGAACATGATGATAAGTGTATTTTGGTTAAAGACATTAAAAGTCTTTTGACATTTGACAAGGAAAACTGCTGTAGAGAATCATGATAATAATAGCTAACTCTTGCCAAGGAGTCACTAGGTACTTCGTACATTCTTAGAGGTTTCTTCTATATTCTCTTAAGCAGCAATGATCCTTGAGTGGTTTCTCTTGAGAGCTCTATTTTGTAGTTAAGGAAAATGAAGTCATACAGCTTGAGTGTACAGAATGGGATTTGGACCCAACTCTGTCTAACACACAGCTGGGATGCTTAATCTTGTGTCAAGTCCTGCCCTGTACAACCTCTACTAGAAGCTAACATTTCTCTCAGGACTGTTGAGAGAATAATCCAGCTACAGAGTGTCATGTATACTTTTATTCTATGTTGTTTCTCTAGATAGTCAGCCTCAGTAAATTGAGATGGGAAGAAACAGGGCTAAGGATGATTATTTTTCAGGTTGGCCTGCAGTGGCCACTTGGCTATCTGAAAGGCTTTGTCCATTTCCCTCTCAGACATGGGTCCCCTTTTAATGGACCTGGCAATGCATGCATCTAAAATTTATATTTACCTGCCCCCCCATGCTATGTGTGGCTATATAAGTTACTTTATATGCAAAGAGATAAAGATGGAAGTGATACCATAGAACAGCTTTGTATTATTTCCAGAGTTGACACAGCTGGGAGGTATACCTTTCTTTCCTCCTGCTTCTTCATTTCTGTTATGAGATACAAACATGATAGCTGAAGCTTTGATATTGTGTTGGACCGAGAGGATGGAAGCCATCAGCATAGAAAATCAAGGAGCCTAAATTCATGTCAGTACTGAGCTGGTGACTCTCTTTTAATATTAAAAAATAAATTCTGAATATTTAAGTAGATGCTACTTTAGTTTTCCTTTTATATGCGACCAAAACTAATCTTAATTGACATGAAAATTACTTGGAAATTTTCTGGCTTTGCCTTTATTTTATAGACATTTCATTGTGGATCAACACCTCACATACAGAAATCATATAATTAATTTTATTCATTGTGTTTGCTTTTAATAAATCTAAAAAATAAATTTAAATTGGAAAAAGCTGAGTTTATTGAGTAAGATGAAATCTGAAGCTTCAATTATTTTCCTAGCCCTAATTTAAATGACTAGTTGAGAATTAATTGGATTTGAATCCAACAAAGAGAGAAATACGGCCTCCTGTTATCTTCAAGATAGGCATATGGCAAGAGGTTTTTTCCTCCTTAGATTGAGGGTCAAATTCATTTTCTGTGCTATTTTGTAATAAATGACACAAAGCACACATATTGCATCTAGTAATGTAAATCAATTATGCCAGCCCAATATTCAAGTGGGATTTGTATGAGTCTAGGATAAGTTACGAAGTGTATGAAATCCAAGTGCAGTTCTGAGATATCTCCAAGTTTTATATGTTGCAGAACACTGTGAAACATATCCACCAACAAATACTTTGAAAAGATTGATTTCTGATATGATGGTGTGAGGAGATCCAGAATCCACTTGTAAAATTATTTAAACACCCACCTCCCCACACACACCTTGAAAGCCTCTGGAAATGGTCATAAGGACAAATAGCAGATGAAGATACATCTATTCCACACAATCTATGAATACCTGATAAGAATGGTGAGTGCTGTGTGGTCTCCATTCCTCTCCTGTGCTGGAAAAGCGAGGTGGAGACTGCATTCTAGGCAAGAATATAGGGGCCCTTCTTCCCTTGGCTCTCACTTAGAAAGCGGGCTGTTTCCTTGGAAAGAACAGAGTGTTAGAGTTTTGCATCCTGCCCCCAGCTGCCACTGTAGGGTCAGTGGTCTGTAGACAGGGAAGAAATAGAATAGGGGCCTCATTAGGACTTCTAACTAATTCTGACTAGAAAGAATTAAAAACAAATTTTACTAAAGAAATTCTCCTGTGAAATAGGTCAAGGATGAGGGTGGAGAAAGAGAAAAACCAGATAAAGAATGGCACCAAATGACCTTGGGAGTTGCACCAAGAGACCAGAAAAAAGGCTGACAGGCAGGACACAGAGAACCAAGTCCACAAACAATAAGCTATCCCCACCTCCAATGGCATACAAAAGCAAGGGAGGGGGTGACTAGCTTTGAGGCCGTGTATACTCACACTTAGGCACTAACATATACATATATATAATATATACGTAAATATACATGTGTATTCACTCTAGAGTCACCGTATTACTCACTCTAGGGCCATTACAGGGTACAATAGATACCCACACAGCCCCTGACGAACTCCAAGCTAACCACGAATGAGAAACCCCCTTGCTGACCAGCTGCCCGGCCCAAAGATAAGGCCTTGAAAGGTAGGTCAAGGACAAGTAAACAGACAGAAAGGAGCTGCACGAAGACCCCCCGAGGACATGACGTTAGACGTGCCCGGAAGCCAATCCAGCTATGGCCAGTTCTGTGTTGCAGGGAGAGCCCCTGACCCCCCTATAAAAGCAGCTGGGAACAAAGGGCCCAGGGGTCCTCCATCTTTCCGGAGCCCCTACCCTGATTCTTTCTTATCAGGGTAGCCATCTACCTTCTCCTTTCTTCATCTTTCTTTTCCTCCTCACATATAAAGTGTCTTCCTTTCATTAAAACGTCGTCCCTCTAATTTTTTATTGGGCCTGCATTTAGGATCCCGCAGAGTGTTTGAACAGCAGAGAGGTAGTGCTCATCCCCCAGATGTGACATCTTTCTTTTCCTGACCAGGAGCCAGATGTGACACCGCTAAATGTGATCAGGAGTGAGGGCTTTCTTACTCCATTCACCACCTCTCATAAAACAGATTTTTTTTTTACCTTGAATGTGGCAGGCTGAAGATTAAACGCGAATGAATGAACAACTCAATCAAAAGACATATATTGTCAAACTGGATGGAAAAAGATGAACCACCCACGTCATCTGAAGGATGACACACTTTTTATTCAAAGACAAAACTGTTGAATGTGAAAGGAAAGGGAAAGATGCATCATGCAACAACAAATGCAAGAAAGCTGGAGTAAGCAGTGTGTCAAAGTTAACAGAGAAATCAGAATACTTGGAGATGAATGAAAATGAGGAGTAGATGCACCAAAGCTTACTAGCTTATAGCTAATGTAGTGCCTAAGTGTGAGTGCCTACATTAGAAGGAAGACTATCCCAAATTGTTGACCGCCTCAGACACTAAAAAGTAAAACCATGGCCAGGGATTTAGCTCAGTGGCACTGCGCCTGCCTCACAAGCACAAGGCCCTCAGTTTGATCCCTGGTACCAAAAAAAAAGTAAAACCGAACTAAACCAAAAAAAAAAAAAAAAAAAAAAAAGGACTAGAGTGGAAATTAATGACATTTCTTTGATATGATGTATTGATGTGCAAATAAAACCACAATGCAACATCCCCCCCACCCCACACACTTGCTAGGATGGCTGGAATTGAAAAGTCAAATAAGTTTTGCAAAGATGTGGTGAACACAGAACTCTCATACCCTGTTGTTGGGAGTCTAAAATGGTACAGCCCCTTTGGAGAATGATCTAGTGCTTCTTTCAATGATTATAACCCAGAAATTCTATTCCTAGGTACAGATCTAAGAGGAATGAAAATATATATCCACACAACATTTGTACATGAATGTTAAGCTGAAATGTAGAAACAACCCAAGTGTTTATCAATCAAAAATGGATAAACAAAATGGTATATTCATAAAATGGAACATTATTTAGGTATCAAAAGGAATTAAGTACTGAGACTTGGTATAACACATGTAAATCTTGAAAATATTATGCTAAATGGAAGAAACCCCATATAAAAGGTCATAAATGTTATAATTCTATGCATATGAAAGTATAGAATAAAGATATTTATAGGCAAAGTAGATTAATGGTTGCTTAGGGACAGAAAGAGTGAGAGAAATGAGGGCTTTGGAGAAATTTGAGGTTTCTTTTTGAGAATCAAATGTTCTAAACTGGACTGTGACAATAGCTACACATGTATAGGAACCATTGAATGGTAAATTTTAAATGAATGAGTTGTATGTCTAAACTATATTACAATAAAGTTTTTAAAAGTTTCTTTCAATTAATTATTTTCTGTTTTTCTTCAAGGGAAATGAATAGATGATAGATTTTGAAGAACAATATAGTCATTTATCACTTATATATGTGTAATACAATATTAGCACTGGAAAATATTTGAAACCACAATACTAAGTGAAAGAAATCGGAACACATAAGCTTAAATATTTCATTGTTTCTCTTATATGAGAAACCCAAAGCATAAATAAATTAAAGAGCAGAAGACAATACTCAAAAACAATGGCCTTCTTATACACAGATAACAGACTCACTGAGAGAGAAATTAGTGAAACAATTCCTTTTATAATAGTGTCCAAAAAAATGAAATATCTAGGAATCAATCTAGCAAAGGACGCAAAGGACCTCTACACTTAAAACTTCAGCACTCTGAAAAAAGAGATCAAAGATGATATAAGAAAATGGAAAGACATTCCTTGTTCCTGGGTAAGAAGAACCAATGTAGTGAAAATGGCCATACTTCCAAAACTGCTATATAGATTTAATGCAATGCTGATTGAAATTCCAACAACATACTTCACAGAACTAGAGAAAACAATCCAAAAATTCATTTGGAACCAGAAGAGACCTAGAATAGCAAAAGCAATTCTAGGCAACAGAGACATGGCAGGGGATATCACCATCCCCAACTTGAAACTATAATACAAAGCTACTGTGATAAAAACAGCATAGTACTGGCAAAGAAACAGATGGGAGGATCAGTGGAACAGAGTAAAAGATGCAGAAACAACTCCAGACATACTCAGCTACCTCATCATTGACAAAGGAGCCAACTACCCTCATTAGAGGAAAGATAGCCTCTTTAATAAATGATGTTGGAAAAACTGGATTTCAACTTGCCAAAGATTAAAACTAGACCCCTACCTTTCACCATGCACTAAACTAAGATCAAAGTGGATTAAAGATCTAAATATTAAAACAGAAACACTAAACTTGCTGGAAGATAAGTTAGGTAGAACTCTTGAAGACATTGGTATAGGAAAAGACTTTATGAACAAAACCTCAGTAGCACGGGAACTAGCACAAACTATCAACAACTGGGATCTCATCTTATTAAAAAGCTTCTGCACTGCAAGAGAAACCACCAACAGAGCTAAGAGACAAACCACAATCTGGGAAAAAAAATTTTAGCAGCTGTACCTCAGACAAAGGACTACTACCTAGAATATATAAAGAACTGAAAAAAATCAGACCCCCCCACATTTCAAAACCCAATTCAAAAATGAGCATCTGAAATGAACAGACATTTCTTAGACAAAGAAGTAAAAGCAGCAAATAAATATATGAAAAGATGTTCAACATTACTGGTCATTTGAGTAATACAGATGAAAACAACACTGAGATTCCACCTCCCCCCAGAAAGAATGGCCGCTATTAAGAAATCAACCAATAATAAATGGTGGCAGGGCTGTGGGGAGAAAAGGAACCCTTCTCCATTGTTGGTGGGAGTGCAGACTGGTGCAACCACTGTGGAAATTAGTATGGAGATACCTCAGAGGACTAGGACTAGAGGTCCCATTTGACCCAGCTATTCCCCTACTGGGTATCTTCCCAAAAGAATTAAAAGAATCCTACCACAGCAATATATGTGCACCCATGTTTATAGTGGCACAGTTTGTAATAGCTAAAGCTTGGAAACAGCCCAAGTGCCCATCAACTGGAAACTGGATAAAGAAGATGTGGCTTTTTTTTTTATAAAATGGAGTACTACTCAGCCATAAAGAGTGAGAAACTAGAGACATTTATAGCTAAATGGATGCATATTGAGGCCATACTCTTAAGTGAAATAAATAGCACACCCATGTGTAAATACTGGATAGTTTCTTTAGTGTGAGAAACTGAAAGTGTAAATAAGGATTAAAATGATTAAAATGAATAATTGATAATTTGAAATAGGAAGAAAAGGTCCAAAGGGTAGGAGAAGTGGGAGGGGAAGGGCAAAGGAAGGAAGGAAAAGGAAAAATTATGAGAAAAGAAAAAAATGGAAACAGTGTATGTAAATAAGGAAGGGTGGAGGGGGTGAAGGGTGTATAGGGACTGGGGAAAAAAATAAGAACCAAGATACATCATGTACAGGTACAAGCACCCAATGATAAATGTAAATGTATTTTATACCTAAAATGTACCAATAAAAGAATTTAAGCAAAACAAAAAAAAAAGAGCAGAAGAAAAGATGATAATAGGGAACAGGGAGATACATCTTTTGCAAAAATGAAGGGACCAAGATATGGAGGAAGAGAGAAGGAGGCAGGGGAAGAGGATACAAACAGAACTGAGATGTGTTATGGACATGTACCAACTCCCCACAAAGAATGGAATCATTGTGCAGTGCAATCATGTGCTGATAAAAATAAAAATTGAAAAAGATTGCTGCTGCCACAAATCC
The DNA here is from genome assembly GCF_053883595.1 of Heterocephalus glaber. Classification (NCBI taxonomy): domain Eukaryota; kingdom Metazoa; phylum Chordata; class Mammalia; order Rodentia; family Bathyergidae; genus Heterocephalus; species Heterocephalus glaber. The sequence continues at coordinate 62,614,737 of NW_028258324.1, forward strand.
CAATTCTGTCGAATTCCTAAATTGTATTCACCTTTCATTTATTACATTTCCTCCTTTTGACCTGGATAGAAGAATCTTAGAGCTAAATGAACATAATGTTCAAATGCAGTGAGCCATTGGCCAAGTCCCTGGCATCACGACTAGTCATTGTAAACAACCGATAAATAGCGGCTGCCATCATCACTGGAGCAACACTGTCCCCACCTCCAACATACCACGGGTTCTCAACATCTCATCTGCCTGCCCCTTCTGCTTGGTTTCTGGGCCTTTAAGTTTAGTTTTAATTGTCCCACAGTGTCTGTATGTGCACCTGTATTTGTGCTTGCATGTATGTTTTTGTGTGGATCGGAAAATTTCCAGATTCTTCAAAGAAGTTGTTAAACTGTCATTAAATAATCTGATTAAAGACTATTATTTATTCACTAATGACTTTACTGAGGAGCTCAATAGTGCTCTTACACTTTATAGCTGTCAAGAGTCCAAGCTCTGAATGTCCGGCTTTGTGCTTCTTTTATTCCCCAATAATTGCATTAGGTGTCCCTGGCAGCCCTTGAAATGATTTGCAGCTCCCTGTTAAGAGAAAAAATGTGGAAAATGTGTATTTCTTCCTATCAGATATATAACATAAGTAAGTTAGAATTGCCTGTTTTGGAGTAGGGGAACTGTGTCAGTGTTTGTGACCTACCTGAATATCAAATGATTTTTTAAAAAAATTTACCAGCTAAGGAAGGGCCAGAATTTCTCAGAACAAAGAATAAGGGTTGAAATTGTTATGCTTTGTCTCACCAGATAATATGGCTTCCTTCCCTCTACCTCCTTCTGTTTCTACAAAGCAGACTGGCAGAAGAAACCATAGTTGAAAGTTTTCTTTAGATGAGTCTGATTAAGCAAGATTTTGCTGTACTTGACTAACATTGTACCTGAATAATTTTTTTTCTATTTTTGTAATGCAATTAAATGGTGACTATTTTTACATTAAATCAGTCATTAAAGCAAAGATCATTAAAACGCTGATGTAAAATATGTAGTGTTTTGATTGCTTTAAAATAGTAACAAAAATTAAAATTATCCATTCAAATATTCAAGAGACTATAGTATGACAATATGTTTTAAAAAGCCAACCAACCATAATGTCCCATACTAAATACTTCTATCTTAGAAATATTGTTTTCTTTTATAAAAAGAAGCAAAAGGGAAGCATTCCTTTGTTAGAGCACCACATGCTGTATTTTACAAGTATAAAGAGTGAACTAAAGAGAAATAACAATTAGTTGTAATGGAAGAGCAACAGCAAACAAATACCTCACATGAGCAGTAATTTTTACTTCTTAAAATTGTTTCCAAATGTTAGCATTTTTCCCCTTGACTGTGGTATAAGAAGTCAAAGACGTGATATTATTATACCTTATTTAGATATCTTGCTTAATTAAACATGGAACTAGAAATTATGTTCTTTTACTTACCCTGAATAAAGTGCTAAATTACAGACCATCCAGGTATTGTTTTATTTTGACTTGACTTTGGATTTGTTACTTTTTCTTGAAAATCAATGAAATGTTCTATACTCTGGGTTTATCTCTAAAAGGCAGAGAATAAAATGTTGAACAATCTCTCCGTATTGTTTAAAAAATCACTAACACTTCCAAGTAGTTTATTTTGGAGCTAGAAGAAAATAATGTAATTTTTTTCTAAATCTGACCTCAACCACATCTATATTCTGGGCAAATTGCAGAATTTATTTCAGGGGAAAAATTACTCTTTCATTTATGAAAAACACATTAATGGGCCTTTAGTTACAAAGAAGGAAGGCCCCAGGTGAGTCTTGGAAATTTGGCAGTAAATTACTCTGCATAACAAAATAAAAGTCAGCAAAGTTTTTTTCCCAGTGGTGGTAGTGGGCCTGGGGAAAAGAGGTCTCTTATTCTATGGCACAGCTGAGAGACATCAGAACAATGACCAATAGTCAAATTCTAGCAGGAGCCACTCTAGCCAAACTTCAATGGAAATTACCCAGAAGAATTTTCCATTCGTTGTTCTTTGAAGGGTGAAGACAGAACTGTAGTTGCCTTTGGGGGGAAGAAATGAAGTCCAGAGAGGGCTGGATTCTGAAAGGAAACACTGAGGTAATGGAGAATTTAATTAGGAACAAGAGTTTGGAGTAATAAGCCATAGATAAACCTCAGGCAGATCTTTTGCAAAATTTCCTGAAGTTAAATGGGATTGAGCTCAAGTATTCTTATTTTGGGGCAAAGGCTGGTGTAGTGGTTGCTGCTGCTGCTGATGATGAAGAGTAACAGGAACTACAGTAACAGTCATGCCAGGAACTCAAAAGGAAAATGGAACAGCCATGTGATCTAGAAATTTCACTTCTGGGTATTGAAAAGATTGAAAGCAGAGACTTAAATAGATCATTGTACACACACTTTAATTGAATTTTACACATGTTTTAACTGTATTTTAATTCATCATAGCCAAAATGTGGAAAAATCCACAAACAACCATCAATAAATGAAAGGATAAATAAAATATGTTTTTATACATACATATGTATATATCTTAGTCTGTTTTTTGTAGTTATAACAGAATGCTCAAGATTTGGTAATTTATGAAGAAAAGAGGCATGAGTGTATTTAATGGCACTGTTATTTACATTTCAAAATGTTTCACATATTAAAATTTTGAATAATTTACCACAATTTTCAAAAGACACAAGAATACGTAACATTTATTGACTACTTGAAAAGTGGCAGAAACTTTTCTAATTTCTTTCAACTTTTATCTCACTGAATTCTCACAGCAACCCTGTTATCATGATCTCTGCTTCATAGGTGAGTGAACTGTGCACAAGGAAGCACTGAGAGACAGTGGTTCTCATCTCATGAGGAAAGGTATTGCTTCTATAACAAATAGACTTGCAAAATAAAAATAATGTTTCTTTTAGGTGCAAAAGGCAGGTATGCTTATTGTCCAATCGAATAAAGGAATGTTTCCCTTTGGGGCAAAGGCCAGGCAGGATTATGGCCCATTATAAAAGGCGCAGGGTCCCTATACTGAGGGTTCCCTCCTGTAACAGCCCACTGTACATGCAGACATTTCCTGCCCTCTCTGCATCACACTGTAGGAGTCAGATCAGAACTGGCACAAGGGCTGACACTTTGACTTCTGCTCTTGCCATGAGTAATAAAGTCCTCTGTCTGAGGCCAGAGCCTCATATTTTCTGCCGGCATCCATGAAATTATGAGTTTGGCAGTTCTGACAAGAAGATATGCAAGTTGCCCAAGGCCATTCAGCTAAACAATACTGGACTCAGGATTTGGATGAGCTCAGGTAGTTACATTTCATAGTTCATGTATGTCTCATTCATCACACTATATTGAAAGAAATTATGGCTCCAAACAGACAGAAGACAGGGAAGTAACACTCAACTATATGTGTCATAATGGAACACATATGTAACCTTTAGTAAGTCAATCCAGCTATGTTAGATATAAACTGCCCCTACTGTGATTGTGGTCAAATTTAGAGTGAATAAAAATGTATACAAAATCATCAGCATAATTGATACATCAATTAGAAATACCCTCTATCCTGTCCTAGTCCTTGCAAACCTGCTCTCATGATTCTGCAATGACACATCTTAAAATGTTACATCTTGCACAAAGCTCTTCCCATTCCCTCAATAAAAAATAATGTGCCTTCTGTCTGAATTTGAAAATATCCTGTGTTTCTCTCTAGAATTAATACCCCAGGACAGTTAAGAGCATGAGCTCTGGAGCTAGACCACCTTGATTCTGGTCGTGGCTCTTCCACTTCTCAGCAGTGTCACCTTGGCCACAACACACAGGAGCAGTGATTCTGTTTTTTCACCTGAAAAGTGGAAATTACAATTTTGACAATAGGTCAAGGTACAGCTATAATAAAGAAAATGTATCTCTGTGTTGCTGTAGATTCATAGTTTAAGAAAAATACGCATTTTTGATGAGGACATTAGCTTTTCAACATGAGCTTTGCAACTCGTGACATAAAATGCCCTGTGTTATGGGCCTAAGTGAATTCATCCATTCAAAGCACTTAGAATACTGTTTTCTACATCTTTAACTTTCAACAAATGTCTCCTATCATATCCATCTCTTATAGCCTTTTAAAATTATACCTGGATTCATAGCTATGTGTGTCTGTTACCTGAATGATTCAGCCTTCAGCAGCCAGTGGCTATAGATGAAGTCTCATCTATTCTGTCAAATACCAATGACTATGGCTCCCTTTCTGGTTGTTTAAGAAATTATCCCCTCCACTGGCCTGAGCCACAGCAGTTCCTCAGTGGTGTCACTTGGAGCTGGAGCTCTGTATCCACCGACACCAGTATCATTGCCTAAGCTAGGTGGTGCTGGGGAGCCACCACTCCCAGATCATTTTTTTCCTGGGGACTGGGGAGTTAGTTCTGAGATGGATGAGAGGGAGGGATTACTAAAGGCACTATCCACTTTTGTGGGTTGGTGGATATGTTTGTCTTTACTGCGGTGATGGCTTCCTGGGTATCTATGGATGTCAAAATTTATAAACCAAGTGCAATGGTGCACACCTGTAATCCCAGCACTCTGGGAGAATCCTCCATTTGAACCCAGCCTGGACAGCTCAGTGTCTTAGTGAGACCATCTTAAAATTTAAAAAAAAAATTTAAATTAGAAAGGGCTAGGAATATAGCTCAGCCCAAAGGCTCTGGGTTCAAGCCCTAGTATCCACCCACCCAATTCACACAAGAATGTTTTATCACATTTTTCCCTTTAAATATCTGTGGTCTGTTCTATTAGCCACACCTTGGTGAAGCAGTTTTACCAAACAGATGCAGAGAGAAAATGTGTCACTTAACTTTTTTTCTCCAAATTCATCTGAATTCTGCACCCTTTCCTACTGAATCAAAAAATCCTACTAAATGCCTATCCCTTCGTTTGTCTTTGGAGTCTAAGAGCTAGCTCCTTGGGGCAGACATTTAGCTTTGCTCCCCATGAACCTTAGCAGAGTATCTTGCAGGCACAAAATTATACATATAGAATGAGTAAAGAACCAATTAACAAATTAATTGAATAATTATTTATAGTAACAGTCTTCACAATGTTGTTTAGGTGTAGCTCTACTATTGCTAACATACATGTCTCCAGGATAAGATTACCTTTTGACAGTCCAATACATCTCACTGCAGATTATCAAACAACAAATCTTTAAAGAAGATCTGTGAGTACAAAAGATGTAATTCATAAGAAAAAAATCCAAGGGCTATTATTTATTTCTTTTCAAATATGGCATCAAGACAGCCTGTTATGTGCCTTTTCAGAAGCATTAAAATTTGCAATGGTTGTTTAATACCTACTGGATTCTGGTGATAAAGTGCTTGCCAATATCCAGGGATCTGGATGGAAAAGGAAAGGGAACTATAAATAAGAGAAAAACTGCAGACTGGAAGATAGGAACCTTGAGTTCTAATCCTGAATCTACAGCTTACTATTGAAACCTTGGAAAATTACATCATCATTCTTCAGCTTCATTTTCTAGTCCTTAAAACAAGACAGAAGACAAAAGTGCTCATAGGGTTTCTTGTACCAATATTCTGTGATTTTGGTGATTCCAGAAAGGATTGATTTAAACTAGACCTGGATTTTAACGTACACTTGGGGAAGGAGCACAAAAAGATGTGCAGGTGAGGGAGTAAGGTCCAGGGGAGATGGTTAAATATGCTGAGTGTTCTCCCTTTACAAAAGTCTCATACATGATCTGTGGGAATTCATGAACCAGAGGTTTTGTTTTCAGTGCTGAAGATTGAACCCAGGCCTTCAAGCATGACAGGGTTCCATCCAGGGTTCACCTCCAGCCCCATGTTCCGGTCCTTTATCACTGAACTTTGGAGTGTACCTCTCATATTGCATTACACTTTATCCAGAGAACACAGAGCTTTAGCTTTTGTGGATGCTATGGATAAATTATGTAATGAAAATAAAAGAGTGGTTGCTTTGTTCTGAAGGAAGCTCAAGCCACTCATCCTGTGACTTTTTCTGAGTATGTTTCACATCCAGGGACAGCAGGCAAAGGTTTGGCATCATCTATGTGCAATCACTGTCAGGGACCAAAATTGCATTTTCTGCCCCTGTTTCTACTTGGCAGGAGTCGTTTCTGCGCTGATGCCTAATGGGATGCAGCCTCGAGAAGAGTGATGATCAATTGCCAAGGTGCAAGTTGTGAGCAAGCCAGTGCCACTGCGAGCCACCCCATCCCCACAATGCGAGAAGCAAAGCGTACGTTTTCCATGAGGACACTGTAGCTTTCTTCAGCCTCACAGCTTATGACATAAATGCCCTAGAGTTTAAAAATAAGGAACTATTACAACCAAATATATACTGAGTGAATTGGACTCCTTCACGGAAGGATCGTGGAGGAAATAAATAAATAAATAAATAAATAATAAATTACTGTCTGGATTCAGAGTCTTAACTGTAAGACATGAAAGCATACCGGTCATTTGAAAAGACTTTACTAGCGGTGTCTTCCTCATGCTAAGCTTATCTAGCCAAATAAATGAGAGATGTGTTTAGCCCAGCTAGATCTCAATCTTTTGCTCCTGCCTTAAAGTATATACCTCTGCCTGGAAAAAAAATCAATGACTGAAATTCCTGAAAAATGTTCTGAGTGTTTTCTGAGGATGACAAAAAGAAGAACTGAATATAGTTCAATACGATCTAAAACCAAAGATCCTAACATCTTTACTCATCTCTTCTCCAAAGTTTTAGTCACATTCCTCTGAACAAGAGACAACTCAAAATTTTATTTGGTTTTCAGCAACATCTCCAACACCAGAGTCTCTTGATGTCTGTGGTCACTTCCATCTAGTCTGTCTGGGGCAACTTGGAGTTTGCCAATAGAGTTGTTCCTTGGTATTAACGAGAGACTGGTTCTAGTATCCATCCTTGCTCCCAAGGATACCAGCCGCCTTGGATGCACAAGTCCCATATACAGTGTGGTTCAGGATTTACATATAACCTGTGCATATCCTCTACTAGACATTAGGTTATCTCTAGATTATTTATTACACTGCAAATGCTAAGTAAATACTTTTTATATTGTATTGTTTAGGGATAATGATGACAAAAAGGATGTCTATATTTTGTACAGATGCAAATTTTTTAAAAGTATTTTTGCTCCACGATTGGTTGAATCTGAAGGTGTGGAGTATGTGGATACGGAGACTCAACTGCATAGAAAAGACACTTTTTATCACCCTGGCTCCTACCCCAGCCCCAACCAAGATAGGATACCTCATTCAGGATAGGTATGGAAAGGTAAGGAGTCGCTGGTCCATGACAAGGATGAAAAACCAGTGGGTGGGTGTTTTGAAGACTGGCTATATAGTGGAGGAAAATCTTAGCAAAGCTTGGACTTGGTTTTTTGGGAAGAATTCTCTATTTTATTATTTTCTATAGCCCCTACTCTTGCCATCTGGGAAATTGGAGGCTCAAGATCAGGTTTTACACTCATGATTTTTTTATTGCTAATTATTTCATTATAAAACAATGCCAAATCTTATTTTAATTATAAAATTTTGCAAATTATATGATTTGCATCTTGATACAAGGAAAAAATGCAACATATTAATCATTTTTTCATAAACATTTCAGAGACTGATTGGAATATTCATAAGTTTTTTTTACCTATTTTGACTACCAAATATCTTTTTTTTTAATTAAATTCTTTTATTGGTACATTGTAGGTATACAA